>NW_026622852.1:44453916-45100272 GCF_023065955.2 Ursus arctos | reverse complement strand
TATTAAATTGGCAGGTTGATGGGATTCAAAGGGGAAAAAATCAAGGGTGACTTTTAGATTTTAGGGTCAGAGGGTCACATACTAAAATAAGAAAACAAGGGTAAGAGCTGGTTGTGAATTGGGCAAAGGCTTAAAATTTCTGCTTTTTTGATAATTCATGGTATTTCATATCCAAGGAAAATATCGAGAAAGATCTTTTATAAAGGAGTGTGGTGGTTGAAGTCAGTACTAGAGATAAAAAGATGGTGGTTACCCACAAACAGATGATAATTAAAGCCATGGGACTGTACTACTGGACAAGCTCACTGAGGAGTTCAGAGATGGCCAGATTGATCCATCAGCCATACCAAAAATTAGAGATCAGTCTGAGAAAAACTGATCAACAAAGGTAACTAAGAAAGAGAAGCTAGTGAGGTAGGATAAAAACCAGGAGAGTGTGTTGTATAAGAATCTAAGAGGGAAAAAAATAGTTTTTACAAAAGAGAAAATGGTCAACTGTATTGAATGGTTCTGTGAGTGAATAAGAGAAAGAGAAGTGACCATTTAATGGAGCAACTTGGGAATAGCTGATGAACATAGCATTTCAGAGGGTTGTTGGTGATAAAATTCTAACTAGGAATGAATTTAGGAGGGAATGGAGGGGGAAATACAGGGATTAATTGCTCTGCTCCCTGCACTATGTTGGTAGGGAAAGAATGTATTTTGGAGAACATGGTCTTTCACTAGCCAACCAACTGGATTTGTCTTGGTTAGAAATGTCATAGAGAAATGGAAAAAAGAAATATATAATAGTAGTGTATCCCTGAAATGGAGAAATTGCAGTGATCCTCAAATTTTATTAAATCAATGTTATATAATCTCATTATAGAACAAGCTCCCACTCTAAACAATACACAAGTTTTAGAAAACTATGTAACTCATATCTGGAGGGGACTGACTGATGTGTAAACAAGTACCTGGAATACAAATTAACCTCTAGGATAGGATAAGTGGCTTTTAACAGGAACAGTTTTATGGGGAAAATCAATATTTATAAGACTTGAAAAGAAAAAGATAAGTCATACTTGGATAAGTGAGAGAGAAAGAGGAGTGGGAGTGTCATCCCATAGAGCTAATAAAGCATAAGTTGGTAAGGCTTAAAAAGGTACTTTAAAGTCAACACATGGAAGATCTAGGTCCTATGGAGTTTATGGTGATGTAAATGGGAACCAGGAAAGAGTATAAAGACAGTATTCCATTATTAGTACGTGAGAGTAGATTTGGAGGAGAGAGTGGAGGTGGGCAGACCTTTGGTAGGAGGCCACTGAAATAGACCAGATGAGAAGTAGTGATGTAGGAACTAGAGCACCAGAAATAGGAATGGAGAATGGGGAGGAGTTTCAAAGATGTGTTTTTTTTTGCGGGGGGGGGGGGGGGGTGGAAGCCCACTGTTGTGGGCTCCCAGGAATCCAGTCCTGTGGTCAAGTCCATGGTGGGTCAGATTATCACTTTACAGTGCATAAATTAGTGATCTGGGGATTACTGCTGGCTGAAATGGACCAATGATGCAGAGGGTGGGGGCAGAGAGCTATAACGAGAGACAGATGTAGGGAGAGCTCACTGAGAGGCCTCTGCAGCAGGCAAATTGCTGCATGTGATTGGTTTACTCATGAGGACGTTCTTGGCACTCACTGAAGCCATCATAAAGGATTTTGCTTACCTTGGCCATCTGCTCCAGCCCAGAATATCCTCTCTTTTACCAACCAGATTCTCAGGATGTTTTCCCAAGCACTAACAGAAGGAGAACTAGGAAGGAGCAAAATGGAGAGCTATCTCCTCCTCAAATTGTTCTCAGACTTAGTTCTTTATCGAGGGTGGTGGTGCATTCATGTACTCACAATTAGCAACACTTGCTTCCCGCATGTAAAAGGCATTGCTGTTCTGAGTGAAGCTGGGGTAAAAGCCTAAAATACCAGGCTTCTTGGCTGGCCCTCCTAAGAGCCTTTGTTGGATTGTGGGGGAGTGTAGTTAGAAAACCAGTGATCCATCACCCTCATTTTTCATGCTGGGAAACTGAAAGTCAGACAGATGAAGTGACTTGTACAAGGCCCCATAGATTTTCAGTGGCATAATGATGCCTACAATCAAGTCGGGATCCTGAAGCAGTGTTGTTTGTTTTGTTCGTCTTCATAATGAATTTATTCTATCCAGAATTAAAAAGGTTCTCTCTCTTCTTTCTTGTGATTTCTTGCCCCATTGTATGAAGTATGTGTTTTTATTCTGATGTTTTGACATCTGGGGCCTTCCTGACCTTGGGTAAGCTGCTTCTCTATGGGTTAGCCAATTCTCTTGTTAGAGAAAAACTCATCTATGACCATGCCTTGCATACGCGAACTTCAGAGCACCCCTGTCTCCATGCCCAAATCCTCTTTTTGACTCTTATACACCAAGCCAATATTCTTCTGCCTTAATTATCCCAAGTCCAGGCACCAGACAATTCAGGACAGCTCCTATACTGCAGAGCCTGCTGCAAGTATTAAGACTGGCCAACCCTAAACCTGCTTACCCAGTCTCACCTGTTCTTTCCCATGGAAACCACGATAAAGGCACTTGCTTTTGTTTTTGTCCCCACTGCCTCTGCCTCCTGGCCAGCCCTGGAGCTTCCCCATGTGGCCTTGCAGAGCATGGCATGCCCTCACCTCTTGGGAACTGTAAGTCACAAAATATCTTTTCCATGACAGTCATCTCCTGATCTGTTGGTCTCACAAGACCTGAATAATAATAAAACCCACATTTTAACATGCCCATGCCTTTATCTCGGCTCTTCTTTGTCTTGTATATCTATCCCACCACAGTGTGAGCCCCTAAGAAGAGGGACAATATTCTGTCCTACTTTGTAGCCTCCATCTGCCTGGCACAGAGACTAAACACCTAATACATATTAGGCTGAAATCATGCATATGAATTTGTAACTGGTGATTAGAAATTTACTACATGCAAAAACCACTAGGCATGATCACTGTTCTCAACGAGCTCATTGTCAAGCCTTAACTAGGAAAAATAAGACATGCAGCCTGGTAACTGATACAAAAATTTAGGATGTATTATGTCAAAATAAAGCCTCAGATAAGATTCATTCACATTTACCAGGAAATAAAATTACCAGAAGAAGGTGGACCTTAAGAAGCAGAAGGAGGTGTTAATATGCAAAGAAGAGTATGAGGAATTTCAGTCGGCAAGTATGACATAAATAAAGTCGTAAATGTAGAGAAACAATGGAACATTTACTTACTCTGTTTTAAACACTTAAACTTCGCAACACTTCCTTTAGGAAAATATCCAAATGCGTTAGTATTACTTAGAAGATGCTCTCCTGCTTTCTTCACCTGGACAACTGTCCTTCACTTACTCCTCTGAGAGGCCTCTCATATTCTCCAAGTCCAAACTTCTCCACCTTCTTTGGCAGCCTTTCAGCCCCCGTGTCTCTCAACAATAAAGTTTACAATATTGCATAATAATGTCTAACTGTCTATAGTTCTCATTAGACCCCAAACTCTAGGAAGGGCATGTGTGGGGGAGAAGGGTACTAGTCTTACATTATTCATTGCTGTATTTACATCTTTACCATATAGTGAATACTCTAGAAGTACCGACTGATCACCTGACTGGTGAAAAAGGAAGAAGAGAGTATTCTCTGCATGGCTAGAGCCAGGACAGTATGGATCAGCTGTGAGGTGATCATATAATCTATCACCCCACCTGTGATACCCTTAAGCCTGAAAGGGGGTACAATTACTAACCGTACTGCAACAATGGGAGTAAATGAGACTTTCCTGGCAACCCAGGGTTTTAAATTACAATTTGTCTCAACTATTTTCTGCACTCAGCCTGGTTTAATGCAAAATTCCACAGGAGACAAAAGAGGCATCCTTAAAGTAGCTCTTCAGAGCGTAATCATTGATGCTTCCTCCACGGTCTTCATCATCTACCCTGGGAAAAGTTTGGAAGACTTCAGCCTTGAGTAGAAAAACTTGCCAGAGAGTCTAAGATGAAGTGAAATCAATAATATTAAAACCATCTGCAAAACAAAAAGACAACCTACTGAATGGGAGAAGATATTTACAAATGAGATATACAATAAGGGACTAGAATCTAAAATATATAAAGAACTCATACAACTCAACACCAACACATACACACAGACTCCAAATAAAAATGGGCAGAGGACCCGAAGAGACATTTTTCCAAAGAAGATATACAGATGGCCAACAGACACATGAAAAGATGTTCAATATCACCGATCATCAGGGAAATAACAAATCAAAACCACAATGAGATATCACTTCACACCTGTCAGAGGGGCTATTATCAAAAAGACAAGAAATAACAAGTATTGACAAGGATGTGGAGAAAAAGGAGCCATCGTGCACTGTTGGTGGGAATTTAAGTAAGTGCAGCCACAAAAGAAAACAGCATGGAGGTTCCACAAAATATTAAAAATAGAACTCCCTATGATCCAGCAACCACACTACTGGGTATTTACCCAAAAAATACAAAAACACTAATTCAAAGGGATACATGCACTCCTTTGTTTACGGCAGCATTATTCAAATAGGAAAGACATGGAAGCAGCCCAAGTGTCCATCAGTTAATGAATGGATAAAGAAGATGTGAGATATACATACGTGTGTGTGTGTGTGTTTGTGTGTGTATATACATACATACACATACATATAATGGAATATTACTCAGACATAAAAAAGAATCAAATCTTGCCATTTGTAACATGGATGGACCCAGAGGGTATTATGCTAAATGAAATGAGTCAAACAGAAAAAGACAATATTATATGATTTCACTTATATGCAGAATCTAAAAAAAAAAAAACAAAAACGGATAAACAGAAATATACAAAAAAACAGAAATATACTCATAAATACAGAGAACAAAATGGTGGTTGCCAGAATGCAGAAAGAGGTAATAGGGATTAAGAGATACAAACTTCCGGTTCTAAAATAAGTAAGTCAAGGGAATGAAAAGTACAGCATAGGGAAAATAATCAGTAATATTGTAATAGCTTTGGTGACAGATGGTAACTACACTTACCATGGTAAGTCAGCATTTTATAATGTATGTGATCGTCCAATAACTATGTTGTACACTTGAAGCTAATATAATATTGCATGTCGACTATACTTCAATAAAAAAATAATATACTTCATTAGTTTTTGACTAATGCATCACAAAGTACTCTAAACTTAGTAACTTCAAAAAAACACATTTATTACTTCACAGCTCTATAAATCTGAAGTCCAGGTATAAAGTGACTGGATCCCTTACTCAGAATCTCACCAGAACTCAAGGTGTCAACTAAGACTGAGGTTGTCATTTGGGATTTTCTGTCCTCTTCCAAGCTTGCTGAGTATTCACAGAATTCCTTTCTTTATAGTTACAGGACTGAGGTCCCCCTTTTCCTGTTAGCTGTAGACTGAGGACCATTCTCCACTCCTAAGGCTGGTCCCAAGTCTTTGTGATATGGCCCCCTACATAAGTAACTCATTAGATTAATGTCTGCTTTCTTCTAGATCAGCCAAACACATCTCTCTGGGTTTCATTTCTACAACCAAACATAGAAAACCCTCTTCTTTTGACCACAGGGGAAGGGAGGGAAAACTGAATGGAAAGAAATCAGAGAGGGAGACAAACCATGAGAGATTCTGGGCTCTGGGAACCAAACTGAGGGTTACAGAAGGGAGGGGGGTGGAGGGATGGGGTAACTGGGTGATGGGTATTAAGGAGGGCACGTGTGGTGATGTGCACTGGGTGTCATACACACTAATCAATCGCTGAACACTACATCAAAACTAATGATGTACTATATGCTGCTAATTGAACATAATAATGATAATAAAAAAAGAAAACCCTTTTCTCTTAAAGGAGTTATCTGATTTGGTCAGGCCCACCCAGGATGACCTTCCTTTTGCCATATAATACAATAACTGGAATGTTGTCATATTCACAGGTTCTGCCCATACATAAAGGGATTATACAAAGATGAGGGTCATCACCTTAGAATTCTGCCCACTGTATGCATCATTTCCGAACAGCTAGTCCACAAGGCAGGCACTATGATAAGCACTATGTATACATTATCTTAAACAGCATGATCACTCTATCAAGTACAAGTTTCTATCCTTACCTTAAAACAGAAAAAAACACTGAAACTTAGAAACTGTAGGTGATGCTATGGTACCATCCCTACAGTGCCATCCTTCATCCCTGCTTCAGGATCAATACCCTGTTCTCCCAATTGCTGGGAGGGGGTCTTAGCTGAGTCCCCCTCCAGGAAGTATCACGGGCCAAAGAGAACTACCCCACTCAAATCCACGTTCCTTCCCCAGGAACAGCTCACATCAAGTGACTGGAATCCGTAGGCTGTGAAGCCTCCCTCTCCCCCTGACCTCTGGCTTCTAGACAGGACAATGCTGATATGCCATTCTAGCTCAGAAGTTCTCACAGGACTGGCTGGAGTTTTTGTTGCAAATACCTGGCAATTTGGCTTCTCTTTCTTCCCAATCCTGCTTCCCTCATCCCTGCACCATGTTCTCAGCATCTCTCCCAGAAAATCTCTCAAGTGCCAATCTCAAAGTCTGGGTCCATTTCAACCTGAGCTAGTACAGGGAAATTAAAAAAAAAAAAAAAATCCCAGTTTACAGAGACTGTAAAAGTTAGACCCAATATTTGAACCCATGCTCTAAATCACTATGCTACACTGACTCATGAGCACTCCTTATTAGTCACTTAAGCATCGCAAAATGGAGATTTTGGAAAATGAGTATGTCTGTTTCCCCTGAAATCTGAGATCAATTTTGGCATCGTATTATTGCACAAAGAAGAAACGAATAATTTTTTCACTTTCTTATGGGAGTCAAGATACACAATAAACTTGTGACTGATTTCTTGCAATGTTATCAATTCAAATCATTTTGAGAGTTGGACAAGAAATAATAGGTCTTCCAGGCTCACTCACTTTTTAATCTGAAACTGCATCACCAATGTCGCTGCTTGAATGCCTGCATTAATAGAAAACTCAAGTTTTGAGGTTACCATGGGCCAAAATCTGCTCCATGTTCCAGGTCAATGACAGCAAGAGTGCCAGGGGCAAATTAGGTGTTCAATAAATATCTGTTAAATATATGTATTATTAAGCATCACTCAAGACTTTCTGAATAGGAATCTCCAGTGTCAAGCGTCAAGTATATATTTTAACAAGTCCTTCTGGATGATTCTGATGCAGAATTAGGTTTCAGCAGCATCACTGACATCATTAGATTAATATATTGTGGCAAAATATATGCATCACATTTACCATTTAACCATTTTAATTAAAAAAAAAATATTGTGAAGGGGCGCCTGGGTAGTGCAGTCAGTTAAGCATCTGACTCTTGGTTTCAGTGAGGCTGTGATCTCAGGGTTGTGGGATCGAGCCCCTTGGGCTCCACGCTCAGCATGGAGTCTGGTTGAGAGAGACCTTCTCTCCTCCTCCCTCTGCCCCTGCCCCCCCTTCTCTCTCAAATAAATAGTATTCAAAAACATTTATTGTGGTAAAATATATAAAACTTTGTAAGCACTTAAAAATGTACAATTCAGTAGCATTAAGACATTCCCAATGTCATACAGCCACCATCACTATCTGGTTCCAGAGACTGTCATCACCCCAGAAGGAAACCTGGACCCATTAAGCAGTCACTGCCCATTCCCTCCCTGCCGTCAATTCCGAGTTCTTTACTGCATTGATCTATTCAAGTCAGTTCATCTCTTGGTAATGTTTATATTTGTTTGTCTCCTAAGCCTAACCTTATCAGAATAAACTTGCCCATACAGTATGATTTGGAGACTACACATTCATATGATTTTTCTCCTCCTGATCTGTTTCTATTTGTCTAAATCCCCTTTAAATTGTGCAGAGCTCTCTCCTTCCTGGAGTCTGACATTATACTTCTTTAATTTAGCTTTAAATTGCTTTAGTTTTGAGAGTGGCTATTTTATACTTCTGATACACATTGAATTTGACAACTAATTTTTCATATGTGCTACTGGTAAGTCTCATTTCCTTATGTGTAAAGATGTTTCAGGAATCTAAATTCAGGACTTTACATTCATCCTTTTAAAATGTGTTTAAAGCCCTTTTTTTTCAACTTACTGAGATATTTTGAGATCTACCTTTACAATTTAGTTATTAGCCTGATTCAAGCAAATTTCAACTGTTATCATCAGGCTGTATCTTTGAGGACCTCTGACAAGATTAAAGAATGTATACAATGTGCTGAATTTTATGAGTCTTGGGAAGCCCTACACAATGCTTTACAATATCCATCTTCCATTCAATAAGTCACAATATTTACTTAGAACCCAACATATGCCGAGCACAGCCATTGCGTACTCTGTGATACTGTTACACATCAGGAAAATTCAGTCCCTTCTTGTACTAATCAGTGGGATATGCTGAACTTCAACACTGGATGCCCGAGGATGTCCTGTCCTACCCTAATCCCTGGAAGCTGTGACGATGATGACATATCACTCCCATAACTATGTGATATGGCACAGTTAACCTAAAAACGGGGAGAGTATCCTGGTTTATCTGGGTAGGCCCACTGGAATCATATAAATCTCTCAAAGCAAAGAGCTTGCTCCTGGTGGTAGCAGCAGAAGAGGAGTCTGGGAGATCTGAAGTGTGAGAAGGGCTCAGAGTGTGGCTGCTGGTCTGCATACAGGACAGGGACCACCTGAGAAGGAATGCGGGCAGCCTGGAGGAGCAGAAAGTGGACCCCAGCTGATAGCCGGTAAGGAAATAGGGCCTCATTCAGTCCAACCAACTCAAGCTTCCAGCGACCTGAATGAGCTTGGAGGTTGATTCTTCCCCAGGAACTCCAGATAAAAACTGAGTCCAACCAACATCTTGACTTTAGTCTTGTCATATCTGGAGCGGGGGACCCAGCCAAGCCCACCCTAACTTCTGACCAAAGGAAACTGTGCAATGGTAAATGGTGTGGTTCTAAGCCTCTAAGTTTGTGGTTACTTGTTATGCAACAAGAGAAAACTAATATAGTCAGAGTTAGGGCAGGAAATAATGTGGGGCCTTACATAGAGAGGGGATTTAATTATTTAGTCAAGCAGACAAAAAAACAAACGAACAAAAATAAAATGGCAAAAATGCCAAATAATGGAGTCTAAATCAACCTATGGATTCCAAGAACAGGAAGCCACTATCACCTCTGGTTCTGGGAGTATAACAGGAGGAGGCAAAGTTGCCAGAGACAGAGTTGGAAGGATGGTAGGATCAGGCCAGCGGGAGCTGGAACCACCAAGGAGATGAAGACATTTTGGGAGACACTCAAGGAGGGGGGAGTCACTCTGCAGTTTCCCCTTCTTTTGCCTTTCTATTGTCCATTTACTCTTCTCATTGGCTAATCTACCAAGAGGCCAATGAGTTAGGGCTCCTAGAAAATATCATAATGCTGTCTCCTGTGCTTCAGAACAAAGAAAGAGAAGGATAAGAAACGGATTTGAGAGCAATAGTCAAAAACAGCACGGAGTTTCCAGTATAGTGTTTATAGCTTAGAAAATAGACAGGCAATAATTCAGGAACCATTTGGAACGTGTCTTACCGTTTGCAAAGTGCTGTGTCAAGCACTTTCCATGTACCTCTCATGCAATCCTGTCAACAGTTCCAAGTTAGGCTGGCTCAGTTCTTCACCCACTGCCTGTCTCCCCACTCTTGTCATAGCTTCATCCTGGGCTATGTTCCCCTCCCCATCCCTGACTTCTAGTTTCAACCACTGATTTTCTTTGGCCAATGACACAGGGTGGTTGTAACAACGTGCCAGCTCCAGACCTTAGCTTAAGCAGTTTCATGTTTTCCATGATCTCTTTTGCCTCTGGCACTCCAGGGAATAAATGGGTCCCAGTTAACCTGCAGATCCAAGGGAGATGAGACAAGTGGAGCAGAGTGACCTAAGCCAATGACCAACAGTGAGGAGCAGAGCTGCCTTCACTGCTGCCGCCTGGAGAGCTCCCTGGCTGAGTCCAGCCTCCATCAGCCAAACCCATGTGATTGTGAGAACAAGTATTTTGTTTTAAGCCCCTGAATTTTAGGTTGGCCCTCTATGCAAACCTACTGTGGTAAGAGTAAATGAGTCCGTCTTGAGAATTAGACAGCAGAGGACTAGAGTGCAAATGGATGAGAAATTCATGCACAAACACCAGGGTTCGCAAGCAGCAGAGATGGCATTCAAACTTCGTTCTGCCTAACCACAGACCCTGTGCTCCTGACCACGAATTGCACTAATTACAATAAATCTTGGGTTTTAGCTTCATTTTGGGGAATAAAAGCAGGAGTTGGTGATCACTTTGAGATTCATCATTCAGATCCCACCTCTTTTTCTATGGAATTCATGTCAAAGCAGCTCTTCTTTTCTTAAGGAATGAGATAACACCAGGAGAACCCAGCTCCCACAGAGGAGAAACAAACACAGTCCCAGCAGCTGCCTGACTGAGACCGTGTCATCCATCGTCCCCCAAGCTGCTCAAAGACAGTGATGCAGTGTTCCAAGCTGCCTCTGAAATAGGCAAGCAGCTGGGCTGGAGCATGAAGCTGGTGATTTAAGGTGGTATCTGTGCCATTCCATGCTGCCACTGTGCCCTCAGAGGAATTCACACAAGTGAGGAGTAGATGAACTTGCAAGGGAGGTGGTGAGGCCAGTGGTGCTGAAGCACAGGGAAATTTATGGCAGCATTTCCAAATGGCTGTCAGCAAACCAGTTAAGCTTCCAAAGCTTGGAAAGTCTCTTCCCTTGCTCCACTCCAGTCACACCGCCATCATCTGAGTTGTGATTCCCAGGACCTCAGGCCTGGGTTATAGCAATGAGAACCCTGCCACTCAGGCTGTAATCTCCTCATTCTTCATTCAATGACTCATACCCCTCAGCCCCCTTGTATTACCCGCCCTAATAAAAGAGTTGTGGTGCAAAAAACTACAAGATCAGAAATCAGAGACATGGATTTGGATCCCAAATAATGTCATTGCATAATTGTCGGTGATATTAAATAACTGCTAGCTATTAGTATTATGACTATTATAACGGCTAATAATTAATGTGTGTGTGTGTGTGTATATAGATAGATAGATAGATAGATAGATAGATAGATATATCTCACACAACAAGCCTGTGTGTGTGTGTGTGTGTGTGTGTGTGTGTGTGTGTGTGTGTGTGTATACTTCACACAACAAGCCTATGAGGTAGGGACCACGACCCCCACTTTATAAACAAAGAAATCACAACTCAGAAAATGTCAGCAACATGTCCAAGATCCTACAGCTAATAAGTGACGCCTTGAACCCAAGAACTCAAGACTTTAGGAAGCACTCTACCACACTGCTTAGATGCCCCATTTTCTAGCTAAAAGCATTGGATTACAAATCTACTTTATTTTACATTCATTTTATTTAAAAAAATATTTTATTTATTTATTTGACAGAGAGAGAGTCAGCAAGAGAGGGAACGCAAGCAGGGGGAATGGGAGAGGGAGAAGCAGGCTTCCCACTGAGCAGGGAGCCCGATGCAAGGCTCGATCCCAGGACCCTGGGATCATGACCTGAGCCAAAGGCAAATGCTTAACTGACTGAGCCACCCAGGCACCCCCTCATTTTTTAAAAGAAAAAAAAATACAATAATACTTCTATTAGTCTGGATCCATTTAGTTACGTGATGTGATAGAAAACCCAATACACACTGATTAAGAACAAAAGTGAGAATACTGATTTATGTAACTGACAGTTTGTTGCAGACCAGATACCCAGGCAGCATCATCTTTCAACATTGTTCTTCTGAGTTGGCCTCAGTCCAGGTAGGGTCCCTATAGATGGGGTTCATGGCAGCTACAGGCCTTATACCCTTATGGCCAGAGCAACTTCAGTGACAAGAAAGCATCTTTCCCCAATAGTTTTGATGACCATCCTGAGATAGGTTGATCCAAAACCAGTACACTGGATCTCAAGGATAGACTATGCTGATTGGAGGACAGGATATGCTGATTGAATGTGACTAGGTTATACTTCAGCCCATAGAGAAGTAGGCAGGGAAATCACCCAAACTACAATGATTCATTATGGAGAACGGACCATTTAAAAAAAATCAGCATGTTGCTGCTAGAAGTTTAAGGAGCTTGGAATATTATAAACAGTTATTAATGCATACTCATGTTATAAATATAATTCTATCCTTAGTCCTCACAACATCCCCAAGAGTAAGGTGGGTGGGTATTATTATCAGAACTATGCTATATGTAAAGAAACATATAGCATGGAGAAGGTGAAGAATCTTCAGCTGGTAAGTTACAACATCAGGGATCACCCTCAAATATACCAACTACAGATTCTGTGCAGTAATTTTAGAACTAGAACATGTCATCGACATAAGCGGCAATCACTGTCTTCTATAAACTTAAACTAGTACTGTTGAGTGAAACTTAAACCAGTACTGTTGAGTGTACACAAAATTGGCTTCTGACAGTCCATACACTAAGGGACTGGGCTTCCGCTTATCAGAAACACACCATTCTGGAAGAGGGAAGAGTTGTCACTATCATACTGAATTCCTTACTTTCTCATGCTCCCTTCCCAAATGGAACACTGGGTCATTTGAAAAGGGCGGGGCTAAAAAAATAAAAGGAAAAGAAAAAACCCTTGGCCTTTCACTGTCTACCTTATGGTTCAGCAAAGCAGGAGTGATGGCAGCCCAGGAGACTTGCCAACAGACACATTTTGTTTGGGGAGCCTAAGTTCTTGGCTCATGGTTTGCTGTCTTCATAGGTATGTTGTAAGGAGGCACTGAAAAAAATGGAATCTGAACCAGGACACGGTCACCAGGAAGCAGCAGCTGTGCAGGTAGGGGGCTCCAAAGCAAAACCCAGCTGAGAAATCACCCAGCAGAGAGAGAGCAGACAGAGCAATGTGCAAACGGGAGACTGAAAGGGAATCTCACGTTGCCTGCACACCCTTTTATGTAAGCAATGCTGGACTATCCTGTAATCATTTAATACAGTGCTGAAGAAGTATGTTCATTGACACGTGAAGGTCATCAGATACAGGAAAACATCGGCAGGGCACCAAGCAATTCACGTCTGCTATCTCCTTAATCCCCAATCATTTCACGGGATAGGGGCTACTATGCTCATCTTGAAGAGGAGAAAACCCAGTTTAGGAGTGCCATAAGGGCAGTCTGATGTTTTAATCACCTTGTAGAGGAGACCCCAGACTGACTCGCACTGTGTGATGAAGTCCCGTAGACATCCAGAGAAGGGTCCTGGAACCCACACCCTAAGGCGTTAAAACCTGCTGTCTCTGAAAAGATGGTATTGTGAAAGTTTCCTTTCCTTGTTTTAGCTCTCCTTTTCTTATTTGGAATTTTCTATTTTTGTTAAAATGGTAATAACAAGCATGTATTACTATAGTAACTCAAATCATTATTATAAGTCAAATAAAATGTATTTAATTTCTATTAAGACATATTCAAATAAAGACTTCAACATCCTAACACACATCTCTTTAATAACTCGAAAATCTTATTATAAATCAAATAAAAATGACTTAATTTTTGGGGCACCTGGGTGGCTCAGTCGGTCAAGCATCCAGCTCTCGGTTTCAGCTCAGGTCATGATCTCAGGATCATGAGATCGGAGCCCTGCATTTTACTCTGTGCTCAGTGTGGAGTCTGCTTAAGACTCTCTCTCCCTCTGCCCCTTCCCTCCCCTCTCAAATAAATAAATATCTTTTTTTAAAAATGACTTAATTTTCATTAAAAAATATTAAACTTTTAAAAACCATATACCTAGCAATTTTCTATGCCCTATGGGTACAATATGTGGCAAATAGACTCTTTCTTTGCAAAGAGATCAACATTTTAGGCCAACAAGATTTGACCTTTCTGAATGAACTATAAGCAAGTACTAACACTGTGCTATAGGAATCTCACTGACGGAGTGATTGCTGAGTGAATTTCTTTACATTTGTAATGTGGGTAATTACCAATATTTATAGAAAACTATTATCTCGCTTGATTCCAAGAGTAATATATTTAGGCAAAATATGAAGACCTGCTATTTACTGATGGGGACAGGAAGGCTCAGAGAAGCTGAGTGACTTCCAGGGGTTAGACACTTTGTACAAGGTAGGAGGTGGTTTCAAACCCAGGGAGGCCTACTTCCAAGCCCTATGGATCTTTTCACCATAAAATGTGGCCTCCTGTGCAGCATGTTATGACTCCGAAAACGTTTCACATTTATCTGATTTATTTTTACTAAGGCAATTAATTTAACCAGTTTATGTAGAATATTTATTATATACCAAGAAATTTGCTGGGTTCTGGGGATACAGAAGTGAATAAAACGTACATGAAAATTATTTTTAGGGGATTAAACATTGAAAGCATTAAAAAAAAACTATAACTACAGAGGGAAAGGTATTAGATAGTTTTTCCATCTTTCATTTAGTTCTTTTACAACTCCATATTTCCATAAATATTAAATTAAGTACATTCTATTTTCTTATAAACACCATAAACTTTTCCCAATCCCCTACCCTCATTTTGTGTAAATATATTAATAATCTACTTTTATTTCTTTTTAATATTCATAGAAGCACAATCATAGAATATTAGATCTGGAAGAGCATGAAAAGGAATACAGAGTAGATACTCATGCATTTCTGTTCAATTAATAAGCAACTGAATGAATGAAGGGAGTAGATGCCCATTATTGAAAGGATGTGATGAGGGGAGCGAATGTATTCTACTGAATTGTGGATACAAAATCTCCTGCGTGAGTACAAAACTGCTACATTCTATCTATGCCCCCTTGTACTTGCAGGCTTTTAATATCAAGAAAAGAAAACATGTTTAAAATTGGTGAAATCTGAATCTCTTTCCCTATATTATATTTTTGAAATTATAAAATAGTAATATATGCTGTTTGTTAAAGAAAAAAAAAAGATTAAACCAATGAGCAGTATGTAAAATTTTTACATGCACGTCATTTTTCATCCCATCTTGATCTCATATGCATTACTGGCTTTTGAAGATTAGGCACCAATGTTTTTCTATGTATCAATCATAATTTTTATATTATATAATTTAATATATTTCTATAGTTATTTCATATATATACTTCATATAGTTATAATCATAGCTATAAATCCTATAAGCAGAAACTGCATACTATACATACTGAACTATGAATAGTTTGCTTACTTGATCTAAAAACAAAACAACGTATTTTTTTTTTTTTACAATTTTTAACACAATGTGTTAGGTCTTTCTTTCTTTCTTTCTTTTGTATTGTGTTAGTTTTAAATGATGTCATGGTTGAGGGTATGGGTTCTGCATTCAGGCAGGTGCAGGTGTGAGCCCATACAACCTACGTCATCATGCACAATGCACAACTGATTTACCTTAAGAGCTTCAGTTTCCTCATCAGTCAATAGCAATAATAAATGTGCCTTCATACTAACGTTGTAGTGAAGAACATAGGAGGTGATCTGTATAAAGGATGTAGCACAGTACTTGGCATTTAGGAACTGCGTGACTGTTCTAATAATATCCTTATTTGTACAATAGAATATTCTAGAGGATGGAAGTACTAAGTTGAATAGCATTCCCTCAAAATGAGTGTCCACCCAAAACATCAGAATCTGTTCTTTTCTGGAAATCAAGTTAATTTTGCAGATGTAATTAGTGAAGCTACAGTCATGCTTGATTAGGGAAGGCTCTATTTCAGTGACTGGTATTCTTAAAAGAACAAGGAAATTTGGAAACGGAGACACACACAGAAGAGAAAGACAGAAGGAGAATATCAGAGGCAGCGACTTGAGGGACGCATCCATAAGCCAGGCATTGCCAGCAACCACCACAAGCTGGAGGAGAAGAGTAAGGAGTCTCCCCTGGAGACTTCAGGGAGAGTGCAGCCCTGCCAACACCTTGATCTAGGGCTTCCAGCCTCCAGAACTGTGAGCCAATAAATTTCTGTTGTATTAAGTCACCTAGTTTTTGGAAATTTGTTCCCATTGCCCTGGGAAAACTAACACAATGGACATATTTTTTAGCCATTTTAAATTGATTTATATTTAGAGTGTGGTGTTGTTATTGTTTTTGCTTTTTGCTATATCCAGTGTTGCAGATATTTCTGTGACAGATTCCAGAAATATATTTCTTTTTTCAAAGATTTTATTTATTTGAGAGCGAGAATGAGAAAGGGAGAGAGCATGAGAGGGGGAAGGTCAAAGGGAGAAGCAGACTCCCTGCTAAGCAGGGAGCCCAGTGCGGGATTCAATCCTGGGACTCCAGGATCATGACCAGAGCCGAAGGCAGTCGCTTAACCAATTAAGCCACCCAGGTGCCCCTAGAAATATATTACTTGAGCCAAGTTTATGCATATGTTTAAATTTTATGGGGTGCCTGGGTGGCACAGCGGTTAAGCTTCTGCCTTCGGCTCAGGGCGTGATCCCGGTGATCTGGGATCGAGCCCCACATCAGGCTCTTCTGCTATGAGCCTGCTTCTTCCTCTCCCACTCCCCCTGCTCGTGTTCCCTCTCTCGCTGGCTGTCTCTATCTCTGTCAAATAAATAAATAAAATCTTTAAAAAAAAATTTTGATACCTACTGTGAAATTGCCCTATAAAATGTTGTATAAAATTATGCTCTCATATTGGTATATGAGAGTACCTTTACTCTAAATTCTCACTAACAATGGATAGAACCAATTTTTGCATGAGAGCTATGCAGTGATTCACCACTTACTGTAACTTATCAGTGCCTTCATTTCTCCATGGCAAGTTAATAAGAGTATTTAAGTTTTTTTTGTTTTTCTTTTTTTAAAGATTTTATTTATTTATTTGACAGTGAGGGAGGGAACACAAGCAGGGGGAGTGGGAGAGGAAGAGGCAGGCTCCCAGCAGAGGAGCCTGATGTGGGGCTCCATCCCAGGACCCTGGGATCACGCCCTGAGCCGAAGGCAGATGCTTAACGACTGAGCCACCCAGGCGCCCCAAGAGTATTTAGTTCTTAAGTTGTGAGAATAAAATGTGCCAAATACTTAGAATAATAGTTGACATATAAAGAACAGCTTAATAAATGCTGTTTTATTATTATTATTGAAGTCTTCAAGAAGAATAGCCTTCAGCTCAGAAACCAAAATACCTAATAAGAATCATTACAGGGGCACTTGGGTGGCATGGTCAGATAAGCGTCCAACTCTTGGTGTTGGCTCAGGTCTTGATCTCAGGCTTCAGGTTCTCTCTCCCTCTACCCCTCCCACTCATTCTCTCTCTCTCACTCTTTCTCTCTCACCTTCTCTCTCTCTCTCTAAAATAAATAAATCAATATATTTTTTTAAGAACCGCTATAAATGACTGGTGGTCATGAACAATTCTCATTCCAGCTGATCCCAAGTCTATTTATTTTTTTTATCAAGTTGAAGTTTTCTTGATCTTAGTCAAGCACTAAAGATACCAGTAAAGGGAACCACAAGATATCTGCCTCATCTTTCCAGCTTCCTGTATGACCAGCGCAGCACCGAGTTTTTCTTTATTTCCTTCTTCCTTTTTATTTCTCATTATTCCTCTCTTCCTTCCTCTTTTTCTTCCACTTTCTTTTCCTTCCTCCCTCCCTCTTTCTTCTTTTTTTTTCCTCCATCCCTCCCTTTTTTTGGTCTCCTTTCCATTCTTTGAAATAATAGGAACTGAGTGTCAGAGAGGCAGCATTGTATTTTCGGTAAATATGCCTCCTCAAAGATATACACTGGACATGCAGTTATAAAAACTGATTAACATCCAATCTCCGCCATTAGTAAGCACATTTAATTGGGACAAGTCATTTAATTACTCTGGATGGTAGTTTCATTAGTTATTCATTCGTTTATTTATTTCACAAATATTTCTTGTAAAGCTCCTATGCACTGATAGGTGAAGACACAATAGTGAACAAGAGGGATGTAGCAACTGCTCCCATGAGACTTTAATTTTATTGCAAGAGAGATATTAAAATCTAAAATTCAATGATTTCTTTATTGTTGTGATAAATCTACACTAGGGAAGTAAAAACAAACAAACAAACAAAAAACAAAAAACCAACAACAACAAAAAAAAGACAAGCATGCAGCAGGGACATTTATCTCTGGCTGGAAAGTCAGAGAACACTCTTCTAAGGAAGTGACATTGAATCTGACATCCAAAATATGACTTAGAGTCATCCAGGAAAAGTGGCAGAAAAGGAGAAATTGTAGGCGAGGGAACAGAACATCTGAAGGCTTGAGGCTGGAAGGAGGACAGCCCATAACTGAGGATCTGAAAGAAGGCTCGTGTGGTTAGAAGACAGAGAAGGTAGTGATATGAGGGTGACTGAGTAGGCAGGGACCAGAGTATGCACAGTTAAGAGACTATGCTAACAATCTAACTGCAGTGTGCAAAATAAGGAAGGACATACCATTTGCCTGCCGTGGTTCGGGAGTGATTTTATGACTCTGTGATAATGGATTCATAGGAACATCATCTAAAATCATACCACAAGTTGGTTATGCTTTTAGAATTTCCCATTGTAATTATGGATGGGGGGTGATGGAAGGAGGGAAACCCTTAAGAAAACCCTCGCAATGGTTGAGGAATGAAGTGATACGAACTTAGAGTAGATATTTACATTGATCATGGAAAGGAGCTGATGAGTCATGTGTGAGGGACATTAAGGAACGATTGACTTCTATAATTAAAAGCAAAATGTCAAGACCATGGAGCTCCCACATGATGATGAAGTCCACTCGCTATCTGGTTGGCGGGAGCACTTTGTTAATAAAGGTTCTGAAGCCACAATGTGGAAAGGGGAGTATATCCTGATTAGTGATGGCTACCATTGGCACAGGAAAGATGAACAGCAGCAGGGATTCCCCAAACACGCTCTGCCTGTCAAACACTTGTTTTATGGGCTAATAACTGAGACCAGAGAGACCAAATGAATTTTGAGATTTCCATTTTCACAGTTTGTACTAAAGCTGTGACAAGTGCTCTTGCCTCTTTCCTGTTTTGTATGCTCCCTTTATATAGTTGACTTTGCTGGACTGCAATGATCCTAAACAATCATTCCCCTCATTCTATCCTTCTACAGCTCTATTCTAACACGTGTGAGTCTGATGACCTGCTACCTTACATCAGAACTAGAACTTGCAAAGTAATGCAACATGCTTTATCTGAAATAACTATAAAATACTTGTCAAATAATAACTTTATATTATAGTCTAAACAGGTACTTGGCTTAGGTAATATTTCCCATATAAGTAAGCATTAACATATTGTTATTAAGCATTGTGTTGTACTGAATGTATTAAAGGCTCCAATTTTCACCAGCTTGTTTCCACTGACACTGGAAGGCTTTGATGAGAAGAGAGGGATAGTCAGGTTGGGCTTGCTCTTTCCCTGAGAGGTATAGACCAAGATTGGGAGGATGTAGAGAGAGGAAAGAATTAGAAAAGCAGAAATAACGTTGTACAGGAAAAATTATGAGAGTGTTTTTAGAAAAAAAAAAAAAGATGTGTACGTATTAGAGACACATTTTGGTGGCAGAATTAAGTTGCATTGCAGAATTGGACCTACATTATTAGCTTATTCTAAGAGTGCCTTTTCAGACATTCATATTTTCCCCCCATTGCAGGTGAAACTTTGGTAATAATGCCTAATTCACAATGTTGTTCTAAGACATAACGAAAGAGTATGTGGAAATAACTGGCTATCCTACAGACCATAAAATGGTTTTCTGTCAAATAACTTCACTAGAATTATGGGCTTTATTTTCTAGAAAACAGTTCTCAGCCCCAAGCTTACCTTTTTCCTTTTCCTCCAATATAGGCCCAGCACTATTGTCCCCTGCAATCTTTTGTCTTATAAAAGATCCACTTGGAGCCTTGATTCAGAGCAAGCAATATGAGGGAGGCAGAGATTAGGTTGACCAGAATTTCAAGACACTTTGGTGGACAGACCACATATGCCAGTTTGCCCAGCACAATCTTGTTTTCATGTTAGTATCATTATTAGTCTCTCCCCCCTTTACTCGCCAAGTGTGGATAACAAATTATATGACCATCCTGCCTTTTGAATTTTTGTATCTCTATGTTTTCTTCCTGTTCTGGCGTTTCTCTCTGTTACTCATTTTGATCATGCACTTCAATCTCACTGTATAAAGTTCCTTTACTCTTTTAAGTCTTCCTTTCACTCATGAGTTTTCTTTTCTTTTTCTTTCTCTTCATCATTCTTTTCACACCTTCTCCTATCCAAGAGCTATACCCATTGCTGGTTCTTCATCCCCTCTTAATCTCTTTTTTCCTTCCTCAACCTGTCTCTCTCTTCATCTTCATCTCTGTCTCCCTCCTACATGCCCAGTCTCCTGCTTCTTATTTCCATCTCTGCCCCAGGTCCACTACTTCCATCTGTACCACATATGGTAGAATCTGGGAGAAGCATCCCTAGGAGGGGATCAGTTTCTCAGTTTACCTCTGGTTTCCAGATATGGACCTAGGCAGACAGGTGGACTCTTACGAGGATGAGTAATGACAAGGAAGTGATGTATTTGTCACAGCGTGCTAGTGACAGAGGAAAGTTTAAAATAGGATTTGAAAAACAGGAGTGCCCCAAACCCAGAATAGATGGCCTCAAAGCACTGATGATTTAAAATTTTCATTTTATTTGCCAAAGGGTTGGGATGAGGTTACTCAGACTTCACCACAGGCTCACCCTCCTTCCAGAATCTAATCACAGAGCAGCAGCATCATAAAAATAGAAATAGCTCATGTATCCATCCCTTAGGATGCAGCTAATCAGAATATCCCTGAGCAATAGCCAGAGAGCAGGGACATTAAAGCAAATTTGTTGGTGCCACACAATTGAGTTTAGGGTTAAGGGAGAGGGCAGGATGGGTTCTATGACTTGTGGTGAGGCATATGACTCAAAAGGGTATGTATCTTCCTAAAATGTGAATACATGTGACTCTAAACTTTACATTCTGACCTTGGAGTCAGGAAAGCAGGCTGCAGCTTCCTATCAGGAGGACATAAGGGCTTGGCTGCTGACTCTGGTGCTTTCAATTTTCCCAGAGAGAAGATAAGGGACCACCCAATGAGACTTAAGTGATATTGGATAGCTGAGACATGAACCTGGATTTTTCTACATTCCATGATCACTCATTGCCTTACTGGGAATAAGGAACTGCAGGTAAATGTTGCCTGAGGCTCAAAGAATCTTAGATTTGAAGAAGACCTCAAGGACCTAGATTAATATTTCTGAAACTTTAATGTGCAAACAAACTACTTTTGAGTACCGTTAAAAAATACAAATTCTGATCCAGTAGGTATAGATGGGACTTTGCGTTTCTTACAAACTCCCAGGAGTTATTGATACTACTTATCTAGGGACCCCATTTTGAACAGGAAGACCTCAAATCCTTCCATTCATATACAGTCATGAAGAGGGCTTTAAGAAAAAGGCCTTAGAATCACTGCGTGCACTGCTGACAGACTGCTGGACAAAACTGACAGAATGGTGGGGGTTTTGTGTGCTTTTACCTGTATGTTGTATTAGTCTCACTAGCACTACCTTTGGAGTCAGACTCGTCCAGGTACCAACACCAGTCTGCCGCATACAGAAGGTTTTTACCTCTCAGCCTCCTCATCCATGAAATGGAATAAATAATCCCTCTACCTCACCAAATTTTATAGGAATCAAATGAGAAAATGCATATATAGTGACTGGCATAGTGTCTATTTTCATAAAATAGTGTCCTTTTTTTTCTATATTCAGGTGAAACCAAAGAGGAAAAGAATTGCCCCCCCCCCAAAAAAAAAGAGGAGGAGGAGGAGATGGGAGAGAAAGGAAGGAAGGGAGGGAGGGAGGGAGGGAGGGAGGAAAGAGAAATGAAAAGAAAAAAAACACACAACAAAAGTTACTAAAGCGAAGAGAAATGCATTTCTCACAGAAAATTTCCTCTTCCTTCCAAGCATTTAATAACTTGATGTAACCAAATTTCCAAGTTAGAAGTTTCTGGTGCTAAAAAGGCAACAGCACATGGCGGTGAAACGGTGCTGTGCCTGTGTCAAGCCGCCACCATCCACATCACAGTTACCACAACAGTGTGTGTTCATCACAGCTCCCCGGCACGTAGGAGTCAAGTATGTGGAGTTAAGAGGAACCTTTTTTTTTCTGGCTTGCACAAACATCCCTTTGGACTAGCACTGACACTGCCTTTCTGAACCTTCTAGGTATAATCTCCAGGGGACAGTACAACTTTACAAGCACCTTGCCTCGCCTTCCTCTCTCTCCTCTCCTTGCCTATCCTCCGGAGACACAGGGAAAATTGTCCCTGAGACTCTTACTAGTCATGTGGCTGTCCTGTCTTCTTCACAAGTCTAGGCAAAATGTAACTATTTCACCTCTACCACTCCCCCCAATTTTTTTCCCACTCAGCTCTCCAAAAGCTCCCCAACCATGGTTGCCCATGGGATCAATCTCACCTTACAAGTAAGGCCAAACCATAAGTAATATGTTAAAGACGTCCCCTGACTTATCTCTAGTATGATGCCACATTCACTATGGCATATGTTGCACAGAAATTATACAGAAATGATAAAGAGAGGCTGATTTTCTCAGAGGTTATGTGGAAACACTGGATGATATTAGAAGACTTGACTACCAGTTACCTGCCATCAGGCACAGAGAGGTCTCCCTGTATGGTGTCCACACTGTTAAAAACATTGCTTGAGCTAAGCCCATGTTGCCAAACCAAGACTTAACTTAATTATCATTTTGGCACTCCCAGATATGGAATCTTAAGCCAGGAATTGTCTGATCATCAATAGTTAGTTATGCCATCTTCCTGACAGACCCCTGCCACTGCTTTAAGAAAAGTCACTTTGCAATAACCAATCTGCTTTTTTGCCTAGTGTAACTTCCCTTGTTCCCACTGCCTTCTGCCTACAAAAGTCTTTCACGTTGTACAGCTCCTCAGAGCTCCTTTCTATCTGCTAGACAGGATGTGGCCCAATCAAATCAACTTTTGCTCAAATAAACTCTTAAAATGTTTAATCTGCCTCAGTTTATCTTTTAACAATACAGTGTAATATTTTATTAATTTATATTTTATTATTTCAATATTTTATTAATTCAATATACGTTTGCTCCAAGCTCCCATAAAGAACTCGAGTAAGCTGCATGCTCTAAGTACCGTTTTGCACCAGTCAGCCACCATTTTGTGTTCCCCACCTCAGCTAGTTCATCCCACACAGTCTTCCCTCAAGTTTCACAACAACAAGATGAGTTAGGCATTATTCACATTTCACCACTGATGCAATAGTATCTCAGAGAGGTAAAACATTTTGCTGAAGATCACCAGCACATACGTTCGACAGCCAGGATCTTAGATCAGATCCCCAGGAGTCTTCTTTCCTCTCCTTTGCTTTTATTTTATTTTGCCAGATTAGGGCACCCTAGAGATTTTGACGGACTCATCAGAGCCGGAATGGGTGGGTCACAGATGTTCCAACTTCTTCCCCATGGTCCCTGCCACCTGGCACCACCTGGCCCTCTGATCCACGGCCAGGTGGAAAGGCCACCTCATTCCATAACAATCAGGGCCTAGAACAAAAGTGAAGTAAGCGGCTGCCCTTTCCTGTGTTCCGTTTTCATTGCAATTGCTGCTGAGATAATCAGATGTTTGTTCCAAGGGATAATTTCTTGTTTGTTTATTCTGGCCATTTGATGCCCAAGCTAGGCTCTGGCTGGCAAGATGAGAATTCAGCAGGGTACCTGGTGACATCTGAGAGTGGGGAGGCAAAATTGGCACCAAGAGATAGACTCACAGCCAGCTATGAGCAGCAGGTAAGGTTCACATTTTTCTAATATTCAAGAGAGAAGGGAAGTCCCAGATTTCAGGCATTTACTCTGAAAATTTAGAGTTCTATTATCAAGACCACCAGTTGTAGGCTCACAAAACTTGAGGGTACCCCTTGTACTCCCTTACCCTCTCTTGGTCTTCTCTCCCCCATCTGTAAAACAGAAAGCTAACAAATAATTATGCTGATTATTAAGCTAGAAAATGTATTCATCTGCTTAAAAAATAAATATTTATTGAGCGTTTCTCTGTTTCAGGCACTGGGCTAGGCAGCAGAGACAATGGGGAGTAAGACAAACATGGTGGCCGCTCACACAGATGGCAGTTTTGTGACTATCACAGGTAGTGAACCATGACTATTTGTATTGTAATGTGATGGTACAGAATACCACTAAAATTCTCCCTGAAACTCCTTCCTCTCCTGGCTTGTAGAAGTCTCTCATCTCATTTCCTCTTTACTCATTCTTATTAGTTTTAGGGGTAGAATTTAATGATTCATCAGTTGCATATAACACCCAGTGCTCATTACATCACATGCCCTCCTTAATGCCCATCCCCCAATGACACCATCCCCCAGCAACCCTCAAGTTTGTTTCCTATAGTTAAGAGTCTCTTATGGTTTACCTCCCTCTCTGTCTCCACCTTATTTTATTTTTCCTTCCCTTCCCCTATGTTCATCTGTTTACTTTCTTAAATTCCACACGTGAGTGAAATCGTACAGTGTTTGTCTTTCTCTGACTGACTTACTTCGCTTGACTTAATACCTTATGGTTCCATCCATGTCTTCTAGGTATTTAATCAAAGGATATAAACATAGTGATTTAAGGGGGCACATGCACCCCAATGTTTATAGCAGCAGTGTTCACAATAGCCAAACTATGGAAAGAGCTCAGATGTCCATCAACAGATGAATGGATAAAGAAGATACGGTATATATATAAAATGAAATATTACTCAGCCATCAAAAAGAATGAAACCTTGCCATTTTCCCTTATTTTTTTTCCCCAACACAAAAGGCCTTTATAATGTCCTAAAATATTCTATAAGATCTGGCCCCTCTTATCTCTCACCTCATCTCTTATTACTCTCTTCTTTGCTGGACTGACGGTGGTCACAGGATCAAATTCTACTAGCCATATGCTCCTCTGCCTCAGGTTCAGTGTGCTTGCTTGTCCTCTGCCAGAAATGCTCTTACTCTAGGAATCTGTGTGGCACCATCTTTGCCTCCCTCAGGCCTCTAATTCAATTTCATTTCGTCAGCATGTCCTTTCCCAACCGCATGATTTAAAAATGTAACCCTCTTCCCACAATTGCCACCCATCCCTTGCATTATTTTTCTCTAAGTCAATTATCACCACCTAACATACCTAATGTAACAAAATATGCAATAATGTGGTCACCAATAACCATAAATGCATACTCACTGAGGAGAGGGATTTTTCAACTGTTTTCCATTCATTAATATATCTCCAAATGCTGGTAAAGGGCCTCGTATATAGTAAGTGTTTGATAAAAATTTATCAAATGCAGATATGGATGGATGGATGGATGGATGGATGGATGGATGAATGAATGAGTGAATGAATGCTGTTTAATAGGAGGACCAAAATTTGTCTGGGACTATGAGGAATCTAATGCGTGTTTTTTTAGCTGTAAAAAAAAAAAAAAGGTTATATGGCTTCTATAGTATTTTAGTAGCTTCAGTCATTATTACTTGTAGTGGAGTTAGTAGTTTGCTGTGGTATCTTCTTTAAGTAAATAAATTGAATCCTCAATTTCCTCATCATGGTACCAATCATTTGTGTGATAAAATGAATTTCCTCCAATAAGGAAAATACCTTTCCCTCTTCTATGTATGTTATGCACGACCAAATGTGGTTCTCAAACACATTTGACAATTCAACTAAAATATGTCATGTCCTAACAGGGATCATAAAAGCTAGGGAAAGTTTATTAGTATTTGCATATATTATAATATTCCCATGTGCATTTTGAAAAATATGTGTTATGCATTTGATCAGATTCAGAAAAGCCACACAACTGAGGTTAATCTTGTTTTGCATCCATCTCATTCATTCCAAGGACAGTTCCAAAACACATACCTATATTTAATAAGCTGCACAATGCCCTTGTGAACTGGGCACAGATCTCAACATTGCTGTACAAGGAAAGATAGTGTTTTGTTGTGGAGACAAAATGGCCAAATTGGGAATGACACTGAGGTCCAAAATTGTCATAGAAGCATTATTTTATACCTCCCAGTAAATCTGCTTTCATTTTCAAAAATGCACAGATCAGGTGGAGGAATGACGGGTTACCCTTTGTGATATATATTTGTGTCTCACTATTATGCCTTTTAAATTGGCCTGGAACCCCAGTGTGGTATGCTTTCCCAACAAAGAAACAGTATGACCTGGTATGGAGATATCAGTACTGGAGAAAGAATTAATAAATTTCAGTTCAGTTTTGTTTTACAGCCAAAACCTGCTGAACAATCCACTTAAAACTTCCTCGGTCTACAACTGTAGGCATCCGAAAAGGGGGAAAAATAAACAGAAATCAAAGAATCAGTTAAACATTAACATTAAGTAGAAACATCGCTTGGAATACATGCCCCTTTGGTTTTCAAAAGTTTGTGTTGGTATCTCACTGTTTTAACGTGCCAGGTGATGATAGACAATTCTGTTTCCTGATCTATAGAGTTGAAATCGCAAAACTGGGTTTAATTTTCTGGTTAAAGCTGAAAAACTTTAAGCAAGAAAATAAATAACATCACGAGATTAGAACCCAAAACATAAAATGAATATTCACCAGTCAATGGTTATACAAATAAATAATGGAATAGATTAATGGTGGAAAAAAGACAAGTCTCTCATGGAGAATTTCAAATGATTTCTCTAGACAGTCCACCCTCATGGATCTATACTCTTTAAGTGTGGGCTGTGCATGGTGACTTTCTTTGAAAGATACAGCTTAGAAAGGGGAACAATTGTAACTTTACAATGCAGAAACCTGAAAATGTGACCTCAGCCAGCTGTTCAAGGTCAACATCAACAGGGACAGGTCATGGTGATAACAGAAGCCTTTGATATGTTATGATGAAAATGGCCCTTTACTTCTGTGCTCTTGCTCCCCAAAACACATAACCCCAGTCTAATCATGAGAAGAACATCAGAAAAACCCAAATGAAAAACATTCTACAGAATAACTGATCAGCATTCCTCAAAACTGTCAAAGTCATTGTCTTAGCTAAGGCAGTCATAACAAAACACCAAAAGATGGGTGGCTTAAATGGTAGAACATTATTTTCTAACTGCTAGAGGCTAGCAGTCCAAGATTGGTGCACCAGTATGGTTGGGTTCTGGTGAGACTCTTTCCCTGGTTTGCGGACGGGCACCTTCTCACTGTGTCCTCACATGGTGGGAGAATGAGAGTGAACAAACTCTTGGTGTCTCTTCTTTTAAGGACACTGGCCCCATCATGAACACCCCACTCTCATGACCTCATCTAAACCTGATTTACCTCCCAAATACCTCCATCTCCAAATACCATAACATTGGATGTTAGGGCTTCAACATACGAATTTTGGCAGGGACATAATTCACTTCATAGTAGTCACCAAAAAGAAGAAAAATGTGATCAACTGGTCATAGTCAAGAGGAGCCTAAGGAGATACGATGACTAAATGCACTGTAGTACCCTGGCTGGGATCCCAAAACAGAAAAAGGAAATTAGGTGAAAACTAAGAAAATCTGACCAAAGTATGGAAAGTAGTTAATAATGATGTACAAATATCAGTTCATTTATTATAACAAATGTACTATATTAATGTAAAAATGTTAATGATAGGGAACACTGGCTGTGGGGCATAGAGGGATTCTCTGAAATATCTTTGAAATTTTTCTGTAAATCTAAAACCATTCTAAAAAACAAAGTTTATTTTTAAAAGTGCAAAATTAGAAGGTCATTTTAAAAGCCCACACCAGGATACACTGGTTAACTCTAGATACTTTTCTCATTACAAACCATAATCCCTTTGAAACATCCCGTCTAATCTGTCTGCTTGGAGACCATTGGGTGGCAAAGGTCTCTACAGGTTAATTAAGTTGTTGTTGTGTGTGTTTTTTTTTTAATAAGCATTTGCATTAGTGTGCTGTGTACTCCTTTTATTTTTCGGCCATTTCACCCTTTGCCCCCCATTTTACCATTACAAAGTGCTGGTTAAATGGGAAAAGTCCAATTGGCCCTTTCTGCAGCCTTTATTATTAGGTAGACCTGGTGTTGTATAATCTTTATCACTGTGCAGACATCAGCTAATTAATCTGTGTAGTATCCTTCTGACATGACTATTCACTTTTTTTATAGTGTGAAAAACTAACAGCTAAGTGACTGACAACCCTTCTCAGTAAGTTCATTAGGATGTTAACTCCATTCTTAATCCAAAAGTTTCTAACATAGACAAAAGAGGATGCTGGACTTGAAGCCAACCTTTAAAAAATATTCTGTGCTATCCCCTTTGGGATTTACGGTTTCTCCCTCAACATACTTGACAGGTCATGCCAGGTTCTCTTGGATCATTCCCAATGTTGCAGAACTCATAACTGCCTCTTAAGGTATCTCAAGAGACAGGCCGTTAGAAATTATAAATAAGTATGGAAATAGAGCTTACTGCACTGTCATTATTGCTATTATTGGAAAGCACTTCTTTGTAGGGACCTGAAATATGCTTCCCTATGAAGTCATCTTAATTGTGCTCTTTGGAGCAATACAAAATAAGTCTCCTCTGGAGGTAGCCAGGTGCTGTGAAAGAACAATGGTCTATAAAGAAGACAGGGCGACTCTAACTCCACTTCTGGAGCAACTGAAAGATAAAGAAGGATAATTTACAAAAATCGGGGAATTTAAACCACTGATTGAAGAGCCACACCAGGAAATAGTAATACAAAATAATCAGTGCTCAAACATATGCCCCTAAATTCAGAATATCTGAAATTCAAGATATCGTTTGTTGTTATGTGTGTAACACCAGTGGATCAAAGGTGGGTTGGCCTAACTATCAGTGGGGGAATGGTTGCATAAGTTATGCATTTTCACAGAATATCTCAGGAACAACACACTTAAATGTTGGCTAACTGAAAATTAAAAAAAAAAAAAAAAAGTAACGGTGATTTGATTGCCTCCCTCTAGAGAAGGAAAGGAAGTCACTAAGAATAGATGGAAAGAGTATTCAGTTTCAGTGTAGACCCTTTGTTCTCATTAGGCTTTATACTTTTGTATGCTTCAGATATTTTTAAATTGGTTAATTAATTTAAAAATTGGGGATTTACAATAAAGACAATAGGTAAATGTTTGGAAAAGCCCACAAAATTACAAAGAAAACAGAAGATCTCCTATATTTAGTGCATGATTCAAAATTATGGCTATTGGTCATATTTTGATAATTTCCATCTAACACTTTTGGACATGTTTTAAAAGACTGAGGTCATGTTATTTAAACTAATTTTATCCCAATTTATTGGCCTCACATTCACTTTATGTACACTCAATTTTTTTTCATTTTATTACAAAATCATTATAAATATTTTAATGAGTATCTGATACTTCAAAAGAATGTGTCACAGATAAAATAGTAATTTATATGTGCTCCTTAATCCTTTACCTATGTTTAGTTTTATTTCCTTAGTATGGATTTCTAGAAATGGAGCTCTGGAGTCAAAATGTTTCAGCATTTTTAAGATGGTTAATACATTTGTGAAATTGATGACACTTGTTTATAACAAAGGTCATATGTGTATTTCTTTAGGAGATGCTCAAGGCTAAATACTCTCTAGTAATACAGTAATAATTTATTGGAATTTATTGACCATTTTCTAAGTGCTTCCATAAGCTTGGGGCAGGGGGGAGAGGGGAAGAGAGAGGATATGCAAACTTATATGTGCTTATTTGTCTGGTGTTTTCTGAATATGTACAAATATCTTTGATCTGATTCAAGATATGAATTATCTAATGGAAACCAGAAACTCTTAGAAAAAATGATATGTATGATGATGTGTGGAAAACTTTTAAAACTATGAAACACTACGAAATATTAAGAAATAGTAAACTGTTTTAAGATAAGGTTTTTAAAAAACAAGCTGGTATAGTCTTTAAACAGAAATACCTTTGGGAATCTTTCAAGCATTTCTTATTCTATTTATTGTAACATGGGAAATATATCTTATTGAGAATGGTACACACTGATCTTCTTGTGACTTAATAGTTACAGTGCAGAAATTTTGTATTTTTTTAAAGAAAGATAAAAATCTGTTAATTATTGTAAAGGACCTTAGTTATCTTCAGGCATATAAAGGGAAAAACTGACCCACTGTTTCACACACTAGTTATTTAGTTCTATCTCTGAATTTTCTATCTTCATCTATGAAACAGGGAAAAATAGCATCTTTGTCAAGGGATATTTTGAAGATAGAAAGTGATAATTCAATGAAAGACTAAAACACATTACCCAACACATAATACAGATTTAAGCATCTTCCAGCCTAGTCTTCTTTCTCTCAAATTAAGTTCTAAAACATTTCACTATGGCTGTTTGCTGCTCTTATATTTTCTCTTCTTACGGAAAAATGTAGCTATGTTTCTCTTCCATTTCTTCTTTTGACATGTCTTCCATGCCCTTCCCTCTAATGACAACCCTGTAGACATATTTTAGCTTATCAACTTGTCCATCATTCTTTTCATTTTTTGTTATTTGCCACAAAATTCTTAAAACCCGAACTGTCCTTGGTATCCTGAAATTATCACATCATTTTCCCAAAACTATTTCTACTTCTCCTCTTCAGTGTTATTAACCTGAAAACATAATCTATGAGAGTGACTTATATAGCAGCTAAATACAGTTCTCTCTTTTTATAAAATTCGCTTTGCCAACTGTCAGGGCACACAGACCTCTGAAGTCTTTATTGTACTTCTCACCATGATTTGTCCATTGCTTTCATAAAAAGCTTTCAACTAATTCAGCCACCATCCTCAGGTAAAGATTCATTATGACCATAATTTCAACCAGCCAGCACACCTTCTCATCTATCCAGAATCTTATCTGCTATTGCATTTCTGAGTCCCTTGGACCTGTTAAACACTTCCTAGGTTTTATCAGAACTAACCACTTTCACACTAACTGAATTCGATCATCTCCTGGATAAATAATATCACCTCCCAGTCTAAATAATACCAATATGTTCTCTAATTCCCTGACTCCTATTTATTAATGGAAAGATGGAAATTAGAGATGACAGCCAGCTCCACCGCTGTGCTTCCCTTTATGAGATTCTGGTGAATCCCTTAAATAGACAAGGCACACTAGGGTATCACCATATCCCATTGTTGGCTTTCCCATTGGAAGCAGGTGGCATTAGCAGATAGTGTCTGTTATCTAAGTTCTTGCCTGGGCTTCACTGTATAAACTTTGTCCAAGAAAACAGACCACACTGAGGGAAGAAAAAAAAATGTAAAATTTGCTGAATCTTGTACTTAAGACTTTTTGCTTGGAGATGGTATGATTTGCCTTTTAAACATGTCTCTAGGTATCCACATGAGCTAAGACAGCCATGATTTGATGTCTTCTTTAGCTGAAATTCTTTCTGGGACAGGGTAGTAAAAGGAGTCAGAAGATGTCTCCCTCTTTTGAAAAGTCTGCAGAGATTTAGCCCCCTTAATTGTCCACACCGAAATATCAACAAGCATGAGAGACTATGGACTCTGGGAAACAAACTGAGGGCTTCAGAGGGGAAGGGGTGGGGGAATGGGATAGGCTGGTGATGGGTATTAAGGAGGGCACGTATTGCATGGTGCACTGGGTGTTATATGCAACTAATGAATCATCGAACCTTACATCAAAAACTAGGGATGTACTGTATGGTGACTAACATAATATAATAAAAAATATTATTATAATAAAAAAAGATCTAATGAAAGATCAGATAGATTGCCAAACAAAAACAAACAAAAACTCCTACTTTGGGTCAGAGGAGTGACACTGTCTAGAAAATATCCAAGTACTTATCACATTTATTAGGAAATGTAGGAATGGAACATCTGTCTAATCTCTTCTCTCTTTTTTTGGGTCCTGAACTTTCCATATCAAAAGTCAGTTAAAAGGATCTAAGTCCCTCCCTAGCAAGGTCCTTCCCAAAGTTGGTATTTTTACAACTGGAAATTTTTTTTTCTTTTCCCAGTGACAAATATCTATTCATTAATAATAAAGCTTAGGTGGGTTCCCTAGTATATTGTGCTATTTACAGAGTTTTGATATAGCCCATTTATTTTACCTTCAGCACAAACTAGAAACCAATACTCCTAAAACCCATTTCACAAATAAAAGAATTGAAACACAGATTTAAATGACTTTTTCAGTGTTAAGTAAACTAATCAGGGAGTCAGAATTAAGATCTACACCACTTAAATCCTAGCCTTAATGTTCATTTTATACTCTTCTGATACTTATTTGAATCTTTAAGTTCCACCTTCTCTGTCAGTTTTAAAAACACATCGATAAAATTTACCTTCATGACCATCTTCTATTAAATTTCCAAAGAAAATAGTCACTAAATGCACCTAATGTTAAGCAATGACTATCGATTGGAATTTGGTTAGAGACCTTCAAAACAATTGAGTAGTTTTTTGGAGGCACCATTGTACTGGCAATTTTTGCATTAACTTGTGACTTCCACCAATTCCTTATAAATGGAAGTCAGACTGAAACCATAACATTCAACACCCTAAAATTTCATACTAAGGTTTAGGGTATTTCCCTTGAGTAAATAACATATCTACTAATTAACTCATTTCAGACACTCCATGGTTTTCTTGCGTCTGTGCTCCAATTTTCCCCACAGCTGTAGCCTCTCAGCCTCACACACAGGGGTATTTAGAAGCTCTGTTCCTATTCTTAACCCTACTCCTAACTTCTCTGAGTCTTTGATTCTACTTCTTCTGTTGATGCAGTTAGATTAGATAATCTTTATACACTTTGAGGTAATACCTACCTCTGTAATACACAGACCCAAAATATATGATGGGTCAAACATTATAGAAACTTACTTCTTATACAAACAAACTCAAAACTTGATATTCCTAATTGTTGGGTAGCTCAGTGGTGCAGTATCTTTTCATGTTGTGCTTTCATCATTGTCTATCATGCCTTCCAAAGATGTCTTGTTTATGCACATGAAAGGGAATGGAAAGGAGCATGGAGATTCATCCTTAAAAGGGTTTTATGGGCTCAGCCTGGAGTAGCACACATCAATTCTGCTCATGTTCCACTGGCTAGTACTCAGTGACATGGACACAAATAATCCAAGAAATGCTAGGAAATGTGTGCTCAGAAAGAAGAAATGTTTTGGTAAAGTGCTGGTGTTCCGTCATAGTGTCTGTAAAGTTCCATCTCACTTCTCATGTTATGTAACTGTAGGACTTGTAGGGCTATATAAAGTATTCAATAAGGTAGAGGCTTTATTTTAGATGTCTACAAGACAGTATTTTTTTTTATTTTCTTTACTCTTTCTCTTTTCTTGTTTTACTGTCCCTTAGATAGCTCTCTCACAGTTGGAATTACACAGGCTAGTCTCATATTGTTTAAAACAGAATTCTTTGACCTAAATCAATTTCTTTTCTTGCATCCAGCCAGTCTGGTTCTATTATCACCCTCTTAGCTTCTATTTTTTTGTTATTCTGTAGCTGATAAACCTTTGGGGATTCTCATAATTTATTCTTAAACCAATTTCCTTTGGATTCTATGGATTTTAATTTTATAACTTTTCCTTCAGGCAGTTTCTAACTCATTCTTTTTTTTTTTTTCCTTAAAGTTCATCGAGCCAGCAGCACCTGATATGATCTCGAGTGAAGATGTCAAACTTAATTATATAACCACCACCGTGCCTTAGCATTGCAACCTTTTTTAATGCTGCTGACGACACCAGTGTTTTACCCAAGACAGTCAAGAATAGCTTCTTGTCTTGTAAGCTTTAGTGTGAACTCTTCCAAGAACCAATTGTTTATGGCACAGTGGAATTAGTTCCACAAACTATGCCCCAACATGACATTCATCATATCCACTTTATTGCAGCCCAATGTTTTCTCAACATTTTGAATTCACCATCACTTCTCCTTTGTTCCTTTGTCACATGGATTGTGATTTAGTGGAATAACACAACTGGGTTAGAATTCTAGCTCTGTCACTTACAGGGTGTGTGACCTTCAAGATGTCATTTAACATTTATGAGACTCAGTTTTCTCATTTGCAAAAATGAAAAGGACAATTATACCTGCTCAATAGTGCTATTTTGAATATTATATGAGGTAACACATGTAAAAAGCCCAGTGCACTTCCTGAAACACAAGAGGTGTGGAATGATTTTTTTTTTTCTTTCTTCTCTTTGGTTGAAAGATCCCATAAAACCAAATTCATAGGTTCAATTTCTGTATGCCCTATGGCAGTACACCAAAATTAGATGTATCAATGAAACTGGATTGAGATCTTCTAATATATTATTAGGTTTTAAAGGATCCTAAGGGATAATGTAGTGTAACTTCTTACAACTGTGTGCAGGTCCCTTTTCTATGAACTGTAGGGAACACAAAGGTAGGTCTAAAGTTCTGTACTCACAATGAATTCATAATTTAGAAGGGGGAATTGGATGCCAGCCAATGATTTTAAGAGGGGTCGCTTATTTCTGATTAGTGAGACGCATGTAGGGCTTCTTGGAAGAGATTACATTTGATCTGAGCCTTGATGAATCAGTAGGATTTTGGCAGGTGGATATGGGAAATATCTATATGCACAGGATGTTTAATTAAGGTTTAATTCAAGTGGAATTATTTGGACCTTAAATTGTGTACTCTCAGGTGGCAGGAGAAATCTTCAACATTTCCTGTGTTCTTCACCAGAAATTCCACTATAGGATATAAAGAATAGAGATTTGCCATCCTTATTAAAATTTAACCATCCTGGTCTCAAAATTGGTATTTGCACGACTCACTCAGATGAGCTTTTTTCTGAAGGAGATTTCTCACTCAAGAAAGTAGTAGATCTCTTCCCTCCTTGTTACAGCAGTATTTGGTCATATCTATACATGCTCTATCTATGTATCTGTTCCCCACTGGTTTGTAAAGTAACTTATTTGTCCCCACACTGGGTTGTGAATTATTATTTATTGTCTATTCTGAGCCAGATACTCCTATAAGAACAAAAATACAGAGATCCCTGCCCTCATGAAGACCACATCCTAACGTGGAGAGATGGACAATAAACATAATCAGTAAAAAATATGTGTATTATGGCACAGATAATATAACTAGGAAGACAAAAAGAGAGGGAGGTGAAGGTACTAAAGAGTGTTTCTGTGGAGGTGACAGTCTACAGTTTTAAATAAAGGAAACCGGGTAAGTATCCTTAAGAGGGGAGAGAATTATCCTTACTAATTACAGCAGAATGAGAGTTTCAGGCTCAGAGCACAAGTCCTGACACCCTAAGTTACGACTCGTCCTGGTGTGTTACCAAACCACTAAAAGGTCAGACAGATTAGAGGGAAAAAAAAAAACAAAAACAAAAAACTGAGCAAGGATAAAAGTAGCAGGAAGTGATAAAATGTTATCTTGAGCACTAATGTGGTGATGGTGGTGTCTTGAAAGAATGAATAGGGCCTTTATGCATGATTAGAAGATGATGACTTTGCCTTTCTCACTGAGTGAAGTGTGGAACCAATGTAGCACTTTGAACAACGAAGTGACCCATTATGACTTACACTTTAAAATAATTATTCATGTATTGTGGCAAGACTAGATGGGTTGGACGTGGCAAGTATAGCAAGCAAGGGCAGTAATCCAGGTGAGAGATGGTGGTGATGCAGACCAGGATGGGAGAATGGGTTTTGGACATATCATGATAGTGAAGCCAATGGCATCAGTGATGTGTTTATTAAATGTGGTGGTGTAACGAAAGACAGGAGGCAAGGATCAATCCAAGGAAAGAGACACCAACAACTTACATGGGAAAGCATGTGGGAGTAACAGATTTGGAGGGAAAGATTAGTTCGGTTTTGGACTGGTTGGTTTGAAATGTCAATTCTACATCTCTATGGGCATACTGAGTAGGCAGATGAATAGAGACATGGTTCAGAGGTCAGGAGAGAAGTAAAAAAAATATGGCTATATATATACATACATATATGCATATATACACATATACATATATAAATTTGAACATCTTCAGCACCAAAATAGTATTTTAATCTGGGTGACTATGTGAGAGCCCCAAGGAATTGGTATTGGTAAAGAAGAGAATGTCAAGAACTAATCCCTCAGACACTCTAACATTAAGAAGTCCGGAAGAAGAACCAGTAAAAGACGTTATGGAGTAGTAGGCAGTGAATAAGGAGGAAAATCAGCATAGAGACACGTGACAAGTGACAAGAAGGATCAAAAGAGATAAGCTGAGTAAATACCTATAAAAGAACAAGCAGGCTGAGAACTGACCATTGGCTTTAACCACACAGAGGTCACTGGTGAATTGACACAAACAGCTTAATAAAATGAAGGGGGCAAAGACCACACTGAAGTACATTTAAGAGCAAACAGGAGGAGAGGAACCTAACAGCAAGTAGACGAGGATGAACAACTTTTTTGAGCATACTTTATCCTAAGAGAACAAAGAAATAGGGCATAAATTGAGTCTCGCTCATCTTCACCTTCACAGAATTTTCACAGCAACTTGAACAATGTAGTCACTAACCAAATGGTTTTGAATGAATGAATAAAGAAAACAGAGACCGTGTGAACTAAATTCAACCCATTTCACTCCAGGAGAAAAAGCACTTGGTTAATTCTTTTTCCTTAGCACCCACAGTCATTCCGGTGCCCCATGCTGTAAATTCTATCTTTAAAATAAGCTACTTTGATTCTCTCACACATCCTTGTTTAGATTCTCATTGAATGTCAAGTACCTTGTACAATTGCCTCATAACTGATCTCCCTGTGTCCATTTTCTTGCTCCTTCAGTTTGACTTTAGTTTGCCTGATGAATTTTCCTGAATCAGGACATTCTTCACTTGCAATGTTTCCACATTACCTGAAGAATAAATTCATACTCCTTGTCTCCATCCAATGCTCCAGCCAAATAAAGCAATGCTTTTCTCTCTGTCACAAGAACAGTCTATGATTTCTCAACACCGCAGTTTAACTCATTCTGTTCCCACTTTTCTACTTTTCAAAAAATCTAATTATTTGTAAATAATTCGTGATAATGATCTTCCTACACAAAGTCTCTCCTCAGTCCGCAGAGTTTTCAAAACCCTGAAACTCCCACAGAATTCTCTGAGCTTTTCTTATGACCTTTCTTGTTTTTTTATAGTGTGCATTATAGCTACTTGTATAATTTACCCATCCATCCTCTATTCTTGCCCAAATATAAATAAAATATTACTATCTCACTATTTTTTCTTTAAAAAAAAAACAAAAATGCTAGGTTTACAACTTAGATTGGTTATCAAGACCACAGTAAAGGAATCTAGCTTCTCACTTTCTTACTGTCCTTTTTAAATCTGTTTTCTTTAACCTATAAAAATTTGACTACAATAACAGAAAAAAGCAAAACGAATCTCTAGAATTATGATATAATATATTAATATAGGAATATTAATTACTCTTCCTATTAATGTATTACTAAATAATTACTCTTACCGTATACTGGGTACTCTTCTAAGTTCTCCAACCCCCAGTGACCCTTTCCCCCTGATATTCTTGCACTTGTGCAGTCTCCTCCTACATCAAATAGGGTTGACTTTGTAACCAGTAGGATTCTGCAGAAATCATGGTGTATGACACCTGAGATGAGGTTTTAAAAGACATTGGGGATTTTGCTTTGATCTCCCATGGATCATTCATTTAGTCTGTGGCATGCCAGTTGCCATTCCTATGGGACGTTCAAGCAGCCTGTAAAGAGGTCAAGTGATATGAAACTGAGACCTTCTGCCAATGGTCATTAACAATTTGCTAACCATATGACTGAGCCACCTTGGAAGCAAATTCTTCAGCCCCAGGTAAGACTTCCACTAATAGTTATTCCAGTCACCCTCTTGACTGTGACCTCATGAGTAATTCTACAACAGAAACACCCAGCTAACTTTCTCCAAGATTTTCATGTGTAGAAACTGTGATAGATACTAAAGGTTTGTTTTTGTTTTAAGCCATTGTGTCTGGGGATAATTTGTTATACAATAATAGACAACAAATTCACCTGCTATTCCTTTAGCTTATTCTATGATGTTGGGTAGATGACACAACTCTGAACTTCTACATTAATGAAAGGATTGGAACAGAGCATAACCATGGATCTTTATATCTTAGGCATCCTATAATTGTACATATCTTACCCTACCATTTATCAGGGAAAACAATTTAGTATTTCCTGAGAACAGTCTCTCTTGGCGACCATACATTTACTCTTTGGTAGCCTTTTGCTCTATCTCACTCCTTAGTCTTTAATGCTGTTTTTGATTTATTGCCCAATCCGTCTGTAAAACCACCCCCACAATGTTATATGAGGCTGGCATAATGCTAACTCTTTTAAACAACAGGGGAAGCAAATGTTTCTAATTTATACTGTCTTTTATTCCTTACATAAGTTTGATTTCTAATGCCCCATCTTGACCTTATCAATATGCTTTGGCTACTAGCCATTTAAAACAAAATGTAAATGTTTCATTTCTTCTCTTGGCCAACTAAAGGGGAATTCCTGGTACAAATGGAAGAATTTATGATTAACTTTGTAGCAGAAAGGATTTTATGTATAAGGAAGCACTGTGCTTAAAAGTCTAGAGATCTAGATGCTGTTTTCTACTGTTACTACCAATCTGCAAGGTCTTTGGCAAGTTATTCTGTTTTTTTAAGCTATCAACTGAAAGTGTTGGAATGGCTTGTTCTAGTGTGCCATTCACATAGAGTAACTGGGAATATACTGAGTTCTAAGGTAATTGATAGTACGAGAGTCCAGTGGTAACAGGATTTTTATTAACACATAGCTCATAGACCATAGTCCATAGTCCACAGTCACAGGAATAATGTAGGGTCTACACCTAAATCAACTCAAAAGGAAAGAGAGATAACAAAAAAAAAAAAAGTATAAACACTGACTTTACAATAACTCCTTGTATTTCCTTTCAACCCAACACCAATATTATATATTTTTTTGTGTCAGAGGGTGGAAAAGTAAAACATAGAGGAAGTATTATCAGTATAAATATCATAAATAAGCATTGAGGACCTTTCCCCATTTGTTCTATGTACTTTCTGGACATATCAAGTCTGCCCATAACCACGAAGAGATATGAACTTAATTGGACAACCGTATCTAGCACCAATGGGCTTGTAGCTACTTTTTTCCTCCAAAATAAAATAGATTACACACATCTGTTACTGGAAGAAAGGGAGACCATTGTGGAGTTCTTTGTCACTAAAATATAGTCTGTAAATATAGAAGAAACAGGCTAATTGTAGTATTACTTAGTACAAAACGGCACAAAGCTGAGATATTGTTTAAAATTCCGGCAGCTATGACCTCTGACCTCAGATACTAAAGAGATAGATGAGAAGTTCTCTCCCAATGCCAGTGAAGCCTTTTACCATAGGAGATTATAAAAGTCCCATCCATTAGCGTTTGGACCTTGGACTGGATTCAAGAACCCAATTGCCTTTTAAGTTGCTGTTTTATATTATGAAAGCCATGGGAGCTGGTTGATATTTCTGATCTATATAAGACTATTTGGTCAATAGAATGAATTGGGATCGAGGATACAAGGTTCTTTCTAACTCTGTCAGACTAGGACTCTTCACTTTTATACTATTTACTTATTTACTTATTGAAGTACAGTTGACACACCATGTTACATTAGTTTCAGGTGTACACCATAGTGATTCCACAAGTCTATACTTTATACTATGCTTTCCGCAAGTGTAGCTACCATCTGTCACTGTATGACATTATTACAATATCACTGACTATATTCCCCATGTTGTACCTTTCATTCCATAACTTATTCCCTCCATAACTGAAAGCCTGTATTTCCCATTCCCTTTTTTGTCCATCCTCCCATCCCCCTCTCCTCTGGAAACCACCCGTTTGTTTTTTTGTTTTTGTTTTTGTTTTTGTACTCTAATTTGACCCCAAACTAACTAATATTATAATAAGTGGGAACACTTCTGTTATTTGTCATAGTAAAATCCATTGGCAACTTGGCTGCAAATACTGAAAATATATGTAACTGTATGCATCTCATGAACTCACAATGGTCTGGACATATCTTTAAAATATATATAAAAAGTAATATGGGATCAAGAGCAGTTGTGTTAGAATACTGGTTATTAGTAGGATCAAAATGCAGACCTTAGACTGCATGAATAAAAAGGCAATTTCTGAATAGAATAAGCAGAATTACCTGTGAAAAGACATTTTGATTAGGAATTTACAATTCTGACTTCTTGGAACATTACTGACAAGTAAGTTTTAAGTGGTATGCTGATTCAGCAACTTCTTAGGTTAGTAGGAGAAGTAGAATTCTTTGGCAACTTTAACTCAGAAAGGGGGAAAAAAGTGGCACATTGCATTAGCCACATCTGCCACAGGATTGGGCAGTGATACGATATATACTAGGAATATACCAGATCTAGAGATGACCCAACAGATTTGGGGATAGATGGGCTCCTTGAGATCCAATGTTTTCATTGGAGTGAAGTGGTAGAGAACCAGAAAAGTTATGTGAATTGTGCTTTAAGTCATCCAACAATTGAATCCCAAAGCTGCTTCTAGAATTCAAGTCAACTGGACTCCTCACCCCAGTCCATATGCTTTCTGCTTTGTGCTTCTGTTTCCAATTAAGAAGGTAAACAAGAAAATGACAGATAGGGAGTATAACTTATATTCTGGTTTACTGTTGAGAGGTCCACTATGATCCTTAGCCCATGCTCTAACTGCAAAATAACCTCACATGGATTAAATGGTTAAAGGAAAACATTGTAAAAGAAAAGACAGGTGTAAATGTGTCTGGTTTTAGGAAAGGAAAGCACTTTCTAAGCAGAAAGCCATAGAATAAATTACAAAGAAAAATGATAAATCTGACTACTGTAAATTTTAATATGCTATTTATCAAAAAATAATATAAACACATTTAAAGGGAAATCAGAAAAAAAATACATTAACCTTGATGGGTAAGGTCTTGATATTCTTCATAAAAAAACAAACAAATAAACAAAAAACTTCATTCTAAAAGACAGAATAGAATAGAAAATGTATACAAATTTATACGTTATCTTGAATAAAGCAAACACAAATGGCACAAACCATGAAAATATTCTGAGTCTCATAAGGAAAGGAAGCATTAAATTAAATAAGATATGTTACCGCCTTCCTCTATCAGATGTGCAAATATTTAAAAATTGCCATACTCAGTAAAGCTGAGGGAGAATCAGAATTATTGCAGTGTGTGTATGATGTATTCTTTCTAAATACTCACTGCCCCTCTCTAGCAGTTCTATGGCTGTGGGCCACCGGCTGTGCCCTTCTGAGGGAGAAGCAGCTTTCTCGGCTTATTATATTGGGCGTGAGCATGTGACTTGCTTCAGCCAATGGCATGTGAGCGGAAGTGGCACGCACTGTATCCCAGCAGCCGCATTAGAAGGCATCATGCGGTTGTACCATTGCTCTTTCCCCTCTGCTTAAGAACAGCATGTCCCATATAAAGCTGCTGCTTGAGTCTGAATTTCAGAATGACGGAGACACATAGACAAGAGCCCAAACTGATCTAGTCAGTGGATACTGTGAGCAAGAAATCAGCCTTGGTTACTGAACTCACTGAAATGCTGATGTGGTTTTTACTGCAGCATAACCTAGAGAAAGCAAATAAATACAACGGGAGTATAAACAGCACAACATTTATTAAAAATATTTTAGCAATATATATCAAGAGGCTGAAGATTGATACTACTGACTTACAAGTTCCCTTCCATGACTCTGTGTGCCAAGAGGCTTAGTGCAATATAACCCTCGATGCTGACAACTGGAACCAAGCCAAAAGTCCAAAATTAGGAGAATGATTAAATAAATTATGATAAATACATAGTCTGGAATGTTTTAGAGCCACTTAAATGGTATTTACAAGGGATATTTAATGGCATAAAGAAATAGTCTCTATATAATATGAGGTGACAAAACAGTGTACCAATTTGAAAATGCAAAATGATGCCAAATTTGTAGTATATACAAATGCATATGAAAAACATTTGAAGGGAAATATATCAAACATTTTATGAGTGCTTATCACTTGGTGGCTGAGGGAAAGGGTTGTTTTGCTTTTTTCCTTATATAGATCTCTATGTTTTTAAAACCATTTAGAGTAAGGGTGCTTACTTTTACAGTCAGAAAAAATACATACTTAAACACACACACACACACACACACATCCCAGACTGTCCTCATTTCGCAAATGAGAGAATGGGATCTCAGAGAGGTTGAGGAGGTCCTGGAGGTACCAGATTTAGAACCTAGTTTTACCTGTGCTTTTAACCATTATACATTTATTGCTTTAACATTATACTGTCTTGACTGCTATGTTTCTGCTCAAATATCTTTATCATGCAGATGACAATCTAATATCCATTAACCTACTTACCAGCTTATAACAAAATTATACCAAAAGCAGAACGAAAGCATAGGCCTTATTTTATAATTCAGATTTTTAACACTCATTCATTCATTCAAAAACTACTTAGTTAGAAAGCTCTCAGGTTCTAAGGACTATGCTAAGCACAGGTGATTCAACAGAAATAAAGAAATGGACCATGCTTTTCCTGGGCTGAATTCAGCCAAGTAGGTATAGTACAGCTGTTCTTCTTCATACCAACTTCTAAATACAGGTATCCCCTTATTCCATCCCCCAAACACCACTCAAACCATTAGAGTGGTTTTTGCATTCTAAATGCTTAGTAAATATTATTTGTGTATGTTTACTTTTCTGTTTGACTTTAAATAACCAAAATTACCTGTCAGAATGCTAGCACTTTATAAAGTATAGGATTCTGTTTACTTAAGTATAGACAGGAAATGGATCCTGAATTTTTTTTCCATGTAATTTTCTATAGACTCATTAATTCTCTTTCATCTTTCTCCATGGATGGACTTTTGTTATCTTTCGAAAATGTACATTATAAACACTGCTTTAATGAACACCCTTCTACACCTAATTGTGCACTGGTATAGAGTAACAGCTGTTTTTCGTACTTTTTTTTTTTTGAGAATGCCTTTCCTGTTGTGTGCCTAATAAACTCATCTTCAGTCTTGAGAGAATCCCTCAGACACTCTTTCTCTCTGAAGACATTTTCCACCCATTTGTCTTGCTGGCATTCATATCTCAGTGCTTACTAATGGTTTCCTATGGCTGCATAACAAAATACCATAGAGTGGTTGGCTTAAACAGCAGAAGTTAATTTTTTTTTTCTGACTTCTAAAGACTGAAGTCCAAGGCAGGGTGTTAGCAAGTTTGGTTTCCTCTGAGGCTTCTCTTTCTTAGTTTGCAGAGAACCACGCTCTCTCTGTGTCTTCACATGGTTGCCCCTCCGTCTTTCTGTTATTTGTGCCCCAATCTCCTCTTACAAGGACAGCAGTTCTATTAGACGTGGGTCTGCCCATATGACCTCATTGCACCTGTTTAAAGCTCCCATCTCCAAATCTGTCCCAGTCGAGTACTGGGGGTTAGGGCTTCAACATAGGAGTTTGAGGACACACACTTCAGCATATAACAGTGCCGCTGGTTTGCCTGTCTGCCCTCCCATCTGGTGTCCGAACCCGCCTAACGGCAAAGTCGATTCAGTCAAGGGTAGATGTGTACCCACAGAATGTAGACGCCTCACCTCCAAAACAGAATAGCTTATCCCAAACCGTGGAGGCTGCAGGATTTCACAGATTCCTGGACTGGAGAGGAAAATCAAGACTTATGGGCCTGGTGGGGACAAAGAAATCATGTAATCTACAGGGACACTTCCATCACCTCCACACACGGTGACTCATATGAACATGTCTGAGTATGAAAGTGTCCTAGTTCCAGTTGTAAAACTGAATTATTTCAGTCTCTGGTGTGGTATTTACCAATATTCCCTCATTCAGGTATCTGTACAACTTTGGCTACGTTTACATAGTATATATATCCTATTATAAAATTGGATACTTTAAAACAATCGACTCATTGGGGCATCTGGGTGGCTCAGTCAGTTGAGCATCCAACTCTTGATTTGGGCTCAGGTCATGATCTCGGGGTCATGAGATCGAGCCTGGCGATGGGCTCTGTGCTCAGTGCAGAGTCTGCTTGAGATTCTCTCTCTCCCTCTCCCACTGCCCCTCCCTCTGCTCACTCTCTCTCTCTAAATAAATAAAATCTTTTTTAAAAATTGACTCGTTTTTCTTACAGTGCATTTAAAATGAAACTTTATATTACTACCCCAACTTTTTTTTTTTAAGATTTTATTTATTTATTTGACAGAGAGAGAGAGACAGCCAGCGGGAGAGGGAACACAAGCAGGGGGAGTGGGAGAGGAAGAAGCAGGCTCCCAGCAGAGGAGCCTGATGCGGGGCTCGATCCCAGAACGCCAGGATCACGCCCTGAGCTAAAGGCAGATGCTTAACGACTGAGCCACCCAGGCGCCCCTACCCCAACTTTTTGAAACACAGCATCTGTTGCCCCACATAGAAGGTATCATAAATAAATCTGTAACTATAACTATTGTTATTAATTTAACTATACATACACACGTTTCTCAAGTCCTGCCACTTACCATAAGTGCTAGGTGAACCACAGTGTTGGAAAAAATTTATTAGAATAATCGTCTTTAAGAGAAGTTTAAATCAGTCCTTTTCCATTTGGCCGTCTTAACCACTGCCACATTTCCAAGCTATTACAAGGAGGGAATCCTGGTTTGGGATAGAGGCAGAAAAGGGTAAATGTTGGGGATGACTATTTGGAAGAGCATCAGTCAGCGGAACAACTTTCCCTGGCATTCTGCCCATGTGCAACAGCCATTAGAAAGAACATCATCACAGTGGCGACACTAAAAGGTCAGTCCCTTTACTCAGAAATAGGTTCCTCTCAGTTCGTGCTTTAATTTAAACTCAAAAATAGTAGAACTCTATTTTAAGTGATTAAATACAGATTAAACATTTCCCCTACAATCTGATTTCCTCTGTAAATTTGCTCAGCAAATCCTTTCCCCATAAAGAGCAGAAAGGGAAATTTTTAACCAGCTCCAATTTGAATGAGGACTTTAAAAGCTTTTGCTTAAAAGACTCCTGAATTCCTAGTCCTAGCTAATTTCAGTTTGCTTTGTGACCTTGAACAATCATTTAACTTCATTGAACCTCAGTTTCCAAACCTGTGAAACAATAGGACTAGACCAGTGGCTCTCAGAGCTGTGATCCCTGGAACAACAGCATCAGCAGGGCAGTTGCAAGAAATGCACATTCTCAGGTCCACCCCAGACAAACTGTTCCAGAAACTCTAGGGTAGGGTACAGCAATCCATGCTTAAGGAGCCTTCCAGGTGATTCTGACACTAAAGTTAGAGCATCACCAGGTCAGAGGGTCTGAAAAGCTCCCTCAGCCCTGCCATCTGTGAAGTGCTGTGATCTCGTGGTCTTTGAATGACAGAGCAAGAGACCCTGTGTCGCTAGTGGGAGGGAAAGCAGCCTGGGCTGAGCTGCTTGGAGAGTGAATTTGCTCTCTGGAGGAGAGTCACCTGGCCTAACTAATGACTACAGATCCCATGGGGAGAAAAGCCTGGGAAGGGTTTCTCTGGCCACCTGGAAAGGAAGCAGTGACAATATGGGAGAAGTCTCTCCCGGTGCTTAGGGATGGGCAGAGGCAGGCGGATAATGTCTTCATCAGGAACAGCTTGGCATGCATCATGCATTGTGTGTACAAACAGAAGTGGGATGTGATTTGGCCCTAGGAAGAGGGTTCCCAGAGATATGAAAACTCGCATAAACCACTGTCCTTATTGTTTTTCTTCTAACTTCTAAAAAGAGTGGCGTTTTGGGAGATAAATCAATGGAAGACCAAGGAAAGAGAACGTTCCACAATAGCCGAGGCCACAAGGCATTTTCTGTCCCACAGATTCCTGAGGGAGAAACGATTTTCCCAGCAAACAAATTCATCACAACCCCAGCGGAGCCTGCGCAGATGCAAAAGCAGAGTGGGTGGGAGCTGGCGGGGTGGTGATGGGAAGAGAGCAGAACAGAAAGGAATTCTGGCGCCATCTAGTGGCCAATGAGACACGGCACTTGTCCTAACAGTCACATCCAAGGATGGCTGACTCAGAAGCTGCTTGTTTAAAAGAATGGGGCTTCAGAGGGGAGAGGGGTGGGGGATTGGGATAGGCCGGTGATGGGTATTAAGGAGGGCACATATTGCATGGTGAACTGGGAGTTATATGCAAATAATGAATCATGAAACATTGCATCAAAAACTGGGGATGTACTGTATGGTGACTAATATAACAAAATAAAAATTATAAAAAAAAAAAAAAGAATGCCTTTAATATGGCCTAATTGCCATTCCCCATGGAATTAAATAAACCCTGAGCTCCCCACCATGAATGAGCAAGAGTGATGGCCCTGGTGGTAATGGCAGGGTTGGTGGGCAGGGGGCTGAGATTGGATTGAAAAATCCTGAATGTATCAACACTTCCTTTCAATGGAAAAGCACTCCATAATTTGCGTGTGGAATAGCTAATTCCATCCTCACATTTACTACAAAAAGCAAGCACCAAGGGAAGAATCATTCCCCACTCTGTAGATAAAAAACTGAGGCCCAGGGAGATGTGACCAAAGGCTACACAGAGCAAATGACAGGGACAAAATGTCAACTCAAACAGCTCTGTTCAATGCCACATCCTAGTTCTCTTAGCCACACTAAAAAGTACTCAGACAAGTTCAGGGACTGTGAGAGTCAGAAGTCTGGCCCTTCTCTGAGGAGTCACCTGAACGTGCCAGAGATTCTGTGGCTTTCAAAAGACAGGATCAAAATCAATGCTTCTACCATTCTTGCCCCCTTAGAATCTCTCCTGTCTTCTAGTCAGAAGAATACAGAGAGGAGGGGTGCCTGGGTGGCTCAGTCAGTTAAGCTCCAGACTCTTGCTTTTGGCTCAGGTTGTGATCTTGGGGGCCAAGGCTCTGTGCTTAGCAGGGAGTCTGCTAGAGATTCTCTCTCTTCCTCTGCCTCTGCCCCTCCCCCTCACTCTCTCTCAAATAAATAAATCTTGAGAACAAAAAAAGAATGCACAGAGGAGAGCTGTTCTTTCCCTTCCCACACCTGTAAGCTGGATGAGCAGCCAGGATTTAAGCATAGGAAACAGCTAGGTGAGCAGACGAGCTCCTATGAAATGACCTACCAGATTGGCTGGAGAAGACTGCAAATGCTTACACCCTTCAGGGACTCAAGAAACGAGTCAGGTTCTTCCCTACAGGAGAAATAAAACCCTTAACTGAGCAAGCAGGATGAGAGTCATCCTTGAGGCCCCGTTGTGTACCCACTCCAAGTCCTGGGGACCACCGCAGCAGACTCCCGTCTCCTTCCTGTGGCTTGATGCAACGCTCTATGCCCGGTGTCTTTATTTACTTTACAACCACGGAAAGCAGATGGTGACACTGCGCCCATTAAAACTCCCCATGGCTTTCCCTTGCACCCTTAGAAGAAAACAGAAATCTTTCACGGCAGCCTGAGGACCCTAGGAAATCCAGCACTTGCCTCTCGCTCCCTCGTTATGCCATTTTCTGCATTATTCACACCTCTCTGCCTCCCTCACCTTCTGACAGTTCCCACTGCGAGCCACCCCAGGGGCTGCCTCGCCTACTGTGCTACTGACTTTTCTAATACCAGAAAAAGTACTTCCTTGAAGTGCTGGCACACTCCCTCAGGTCTGTTTAACTGTTACCCTCTCAGAGAATCCTTCCTCCACCTCATCTGCTGTATTGTCCTCCTCCGCTCTCTGCCACAGCAGCCTTCCTTTTGCTTCTCCCTCTCATACCCTACTCATCACATACAAAATTACTTTATCTGATGGTTCATTTGTTTATTATCTGTTACCCCAACTAGAATACAGCTAGGATAGAAAAGATGGTTTCTGTCATACTTGCATTACGGGACTGAGATCAGAGTATATGTTCCGCTTCCTATCTGTGGTCAGGACTCAATACGGAACCAGATCAATGGATATTGGCTGACTATATGTTGTTACTTCATTTAAGGAAAACATGAAACAGAAGTTCAGTAGGGAAAAGGTAGTCTTTTCAGTAAACAGTGCTGGGTAGGTGAATTGGATATCTACATTAAAAAAAAAAAAAATGTGGAAAACCTGCCATTCTCAATGACTGCGGTGGGCTGTAAATTAACCCAGCCACCTTGGGAAACTGTTTGGCAATATCTTCCTTAAATGAACATACTGACCCTAGGAATTCCTTTCATGGTTCAAACCCAAAAGCTGTATGCAGGGATGATTCCCCAAGAAGAGATACAAGAATGCCCATAGCAGTATTACTGGTAATAGCTATCAGCATGACCACTGGCCCTATTATACAATCACTAGTAGAATTAGGAATAGCCATAATTCAGAAATAAGCGAAATGCCCCAAAACAGTAGAATTCATAAAGTTTGATATAGGCACAGAATAAAATAGTACACAGGAGTGAAAAAGAACAGATTACTGCCATACCAAACAACTTCAATAAATTCCACAAGCCTAATGCACAGAAAAATCAGCCATAAGCTAGAAAGTCCGCAGTGCATTGTTTCTCTAGTTAAAGCTCAAAAACAGACAAAACTAATTTCTGGTGATAGGAATCAAGATCATCTTAACTTTAGGGGAGGGAACAGTAACACGTCGGAGTGTTTGTGCTGCATTTTCGTGTGCTGGTATTATTCTTTTTCTCAACCTGGGGTACAGGTAGTTACAAGGGTGTGTTGCCTTTGTGAAAATCCATCAAGACGTACACTCTGGAGTTGCGTATTTTTCTGTATAAGTATACTTCAGTTAAAAAATAAAGTTAAATATTTCTTCGATGAGGGAAAAGAATTGGAAAGAAGTGGGGGCAGGAGGGAAGGAAGATGGAGGGAGGGAGAAAAGGAGAAAAAGAAGAAAACAGTGGAAAGGAAGAAAGAACGTAATTTTGGTTCACTTTTGGGATTTGTCATCAAACTGCTCCAACTTCCACAGCCTCCTGGCGGAGACTCTGCCATCAGCCCCACCCAGGTCTGCACTCCATCCTCATCACTTCCGGAAGTCTGTCTGCCACGGGGCCCCCCTCTCCTGGCCACTTCCTCTACCCATAGTCTCCCTCTCTGGAAAAGGTAATGGACACACCAGGCAGAGCCCAGAGATTTTAAACCAGTTCCTTCTTAATCTGTGGGAAAGCCATGCCTGGGAAAGGATAGATGCCTGGGACACCGGGGGGGGGGGGGTGCCAATTCATTGAACCTCTGGCTCTTGGTTTCAGCTCACATATGATCCTAGGGTCCTGGGATCGAGCCCGGTGTCAGGCTCCAGGCTCAGCAGGGAGTCTGCTTGAGTTTCCCTCTCCCTCTGCCCCTACTGCCCCTTCCCCCATCTCTCTCTCTCTGAAATTAAAAAAAACAAAAAACAAAAAAAAAAACAAAGATGCCTAATGCTAACTTGTCACTAGCCGACTATACTGGCAGAACCATGGCAGTGCATAATCAGGAGGAAGGGACACTGGGGCCAGATCATCTGAGGAATGGTTTTGCAAACCGGGGAAAATGTGGTCTGAGAAAAAAAAAAAAAAAATCTAGTTTCAATGAGATTAGCTTACTTTTGTCTAAATTAGCACGACCAAAATCTTGCTGTTATCGGACTCACCCAGGAGCAAGTTAAAAATGTCTTCTCCAAACCTTATCCCAGACTTACCGATTCAGAAACTCTGGGATCTGTAATATGTAGTAGGGCTTCCTGACTTCTCCTCAAGTAGCAGAGCACAGGGGTGAAGAGGGTGTATTCTGAATAGTCAGGGATCTGGTAGAATCCCAGTTTTATCACAACCTTGTTGGAGAGATTTGGGCAACTTATTTCACTTTCTCAGCCCCACCTTCCTTTTTAGTAACATGGAGATGATAATTGGATTTATCTCTTCGTGCTGCTTTGAGTTTTAAATGAAATGCTGAGTCCGGCACCATGTTGGACAGACACACGGTGCTCAGACCTGTCATGCACCACGTCCAGCACTGATGTCAAACCAGTATTTGGAAACCACTATTTCAAAAGACTTTCCCTCTTTCGTTGACACAGGGATGTTAGCACAGTGATCATCTGCTTACGCTGTGTGTTGATGAATTCACACAATAATGATATGAGCTCTGTCCACACAGCACTATTGCACTTTGGGGTATTTTCCCAGTAGATGGTATTAGACAGTAAGAGAAATGAGGGCAGGGTTCAGATCTCTTTAGCTTTTCAGATAGCATTGTACCAGACACACAGTAGGTGCGCAAAAACAATGCTGCATGAATAAATGCATATAGTCACGACTGAAGCATGCACAGTCATAGCACAGCACTCCCTCTCAGGGTTAGTCGACCAAAGAGTTCAGAGCACAGAGAAGGGGAAAAAAAAAAAGTAGCGTCTGACCAAAATTCTCTCTGGAGCACTTAAAACTTCTAGGGTTGCCAGGCTTCATAAATAAAAATAGAGGATGCCTAGTTAAATTTGAATTTCAGATAAACAAAAAATGGTTTTTAGTATAAGAATTCCCCATACAATATTTGGGGCATACTTAGACTGAAAAAAATAATCATCATTTATCAGAAATTCAAATTCAACTAGGCCTCCTACGTTCCATGTGGCAACCCCAAAGACCTGCCTAGTCTAGAGCTGGAAATGAGAAACTGTTAAATATGTCAGAGGTGGTAGTTAAAAAAACTAAAAGTAAACTTTGTACTGCATAAATATCTGATTAACTCTGTGTGCGTGCATGAGTGTGTGTGTGTGTGTGAGAGAGAGAGAGAGAGGCAGACAGTCTAAGGTTTTCTGTAAGATTTCGCCTTTATTAAAGCCCTTTATGGCAACATGGAAAAGGTTAGAATTTTAACCATTATGTTTACTTTCCTGACAGTTTTCTGATGACAGTAGGGCTCCAGCTTCTCAGCCAATTCTTTTCTTATGCTGACTTCTCTAACTAAAATACAGGCCCATGTTTTAGCTAACAAGTAATTAGCCTTCATAAGAGGTGTGTAAACAAATCATTGACTCATGAACTTTCTAATTGTTCTCACCTATTATTTGATCTGAGCTCATAACGCTGCCAAAGAAGAGATTCAAATGCTGGCTGGGGAGTCAACAGATTGTCTTGAAGGCCCTTCCTCTAACCAGGAGTTATACCTTCACGTACCTTTGCATGCATTCGTGGATAATCACATTTGTGCAAACGTATTTTTTTTAAGAACTACACTGTCCAGGAAAAAGGTGCTTAAAAGCATGTTTAAATGGGAGTTCCATGAGACTAGAGATCACACCCAGACTCTCTTGTGCCTTTGCTGACCTATGATGACCACTTAACGCTGCTTTGTCACCTCCCCCCATCCTTTGCCTTCTTAATCCCCCATACCCTGCTCTGTTTTTCTTTTTCAAATAATATTTATGCCCTTCTAGACTGCTATAAAATTGTCTAATTTATTACATGTATTGTTTATTTCTGATTTCCTCTTAGAAGATAAGTTCATCTTCAATAAATGAACAATTTAGGCACAGATCCTGCCTTAGGTGAAAAGCAGAATAGTTGATGACAAGAATATTTAAGACCTCCCTTTGCCCACCAATACTATCGCCACAACCCATGCTCAAAAATACCTAAAATTGACCTGATCTTGCAAATACCCTTATAAAAAGCACTACCCCCCACTTCAACTCTCTGTTCCCATGAATAATTCAATAGGATGCAACGTAAGATATGCAGTAAATATGGATTCCAATGACCTGTGTTTCAACTCTAGCTCTGGTAACAGCTCCATAATCTCAAACCAATCACAGCAGAGTCCATCTTCCATTTATGCAATGAAGGGACTGTGCCAATTGAGCTCAAAGACACCTCTATACCTAAAGGTATTCTGATTTAAAATTCCTAAAACATCCCATCAGTGTTACACCTACTAGAAACAAGAGGCTCAAATAAAATGGTATAGGACTCTGGGAAGCAGCAAGGCACGTGAACTAATGACATCACAAGGAACCAGAGAAAGTGGAGCCCATTAGAAAATTGTGTTAATTTTACCCTTCGTAGTGGACCAGCTCTTTGGATAGCTGAATCAAGAAGCAGAAGAAATAAACAGCGTTCCCAACCATTAGAAGAAGCGAATATCGATTTAAAGTCATTTGTTATAATTACTTTAACCCATAATTTTGTAGAGCCAATTACTCTATTTTTATGATCTAATAGTGCCTTGTTTATAATAATGACTATACATTTCAGGGCTTGTTAAGAACAAACATGTGCCAACACTAATCACTTTGCACACAGTGTCTAATTTGAAGCTCACGACAGTCCCTGCGGAGTTGAGTGTGATCCCTGTTCACAGGTGAACAAACAGAGACTTGAACAAACAAACGTGATTCACTAATGTGGCCTGTATCCCAGGGTCTGGAAAACAAAGCTGGGAGTTGAGCTTAGATGGCTGTCGTGAGGGCACCTGCCCTGAATCCACTCTGAAATGCCTTCTGTTTGGTCTGGCAATAATCATGCTGTCACGGGTGTCATGTTGTACGTCTCTCCATCACTAGTATTGCCTTGTCCTTGAACACAGGCAGAGAGAATACCCTTCACCCTTGTCTGCCTTTTGTCCAATGTAAAGTCTTGGCACATTCCTAGTGGGGGCAGAATGTCTGTTATGATAACTTAGAACAGATAATAGTTATTTTTATCTTTTCACCTATAACTTGAGAGATGTGTCCATGTCATACTTTGTTTCCCTAATCATACAAATGCATTAAATTATTTAATCAATGAGACTCCAAGTACTTTGGGGGAAAAAAAAGAGGAAAAAAAAAGAGAAAAAAAAGAAGAAAGGATGGTTGGGGATAATAAAAGTCTATATACTGGCTTAGGCTAAAGATACATAAGAAAAGGACTGAAATAATCCTAGAAACAGTGACTTAATGCAAAATTGATTTTAAAGGCCATTAAGAGAAAGCCCCTTAACTTAAAAAAAATTCATTCATTCATGTACTCATTTATTCTATAGATAAGTGTTAGATGCTGGGAATTCAAATGTGAACAATAAAAATGTGGTCTTTATCCTGAAGTCTTAATCCTTTCTTATGTCGGCTTCTCTAATGAGCAGTCTACAATGTATTTGTGAGTGTGTGTGTGTGTGTGTGTGTGTGTGTGTGTGTGTGTGTGTTGGGGTGGGGAGTGGGAATATGGGGAGAGGCACACGAAGAATGCTGATTTCTAGCACAGCACAAAAACATTGTTGTAGAAACCTTCAGAAGCTTACAGGACCCAAAGAAGGGCATTTAGCCCAGACTTCTCACAGGGAGAGGCAGATCAGTAAAGGCCTCCGGGGTGAAAGGATATCACAGTTAAGACAGGAGGAGAAATAAGAGTTAGTAAGGGGAAAGGGTGAGGCCGGCACTATCTTTCTACCCACCAAAAAGCCATCCTTCACTTCACTTTTTTTCAAATTATTAATTTTTTAAATTTATTTGAGAATGAGGTGGGGGGAAGGGTAGAAGGAGAAGAAGATAGACAATGCACAAGCAGGCTCCCCACTGAGCAGGGAGCCCATTGCGGGGCTTGATCCTAGGACCCTGAGATCATAACCTGAGCGGAAACCAAGAGTCAGCTGCTTAACTGACTGAGCCACCCCAGTGCTGCTCCCCACTCCCCATGACCTCCACTTTTGTTCCAAGAAGTTGAGTCTTTAGAGATATCAAGGTAAGTCTAGCACAGGGAAGATGGCATCGTGACAAAAGGCCCTTGCCACCTGTTTCGAGGAAGGAGCATACACAGAACCTGCCTGCCTCACACAGAAGGCTGCTGTGTGCCTCTGAAAGCTGTTGAAACATCTGGTGACCACGCGTCCAGGGCCAAAGGAATCGTGAAGCCAACTTTCTCAGAGCCCTAATACTACTGAGGGGCTGAATTGGTGTTAGCACACATGCATTTTTAAACATATCTTCAAGTGAGAAAAATAAAACTGTGTTTAAAGCCACTATTGTGATTTCTGTTACTTGTGGCTGAAAACATTTCCAATCAAAAGAGGGGCTGTAGGGTACGAGGTGCTGGAGGTAAAAGGCTGGAGGATAAAGCTACGTTAGCATTTTTCAGGATGTAAAAGAAATTTCAGAGGTATTGCGAGGGTCCCAGGCAGGTGGGAAGGAAAGAACAGAGAGCACCAAAGCTTGCCTAGCGTTCGTTCTCCTTAATTCAGCAAATATTTAAGGAGTAAATATTTTCTTTCAGGTACTCTTCTGGGCATGGGGGATACAGTCCAAAGAAAACAAACAATCCCTCTTCCCATGGAGTTTGCATTCTAGGGGGTTAGAAGTGCTGGGCTTGGTGCAATTTTAAATAAAATGATGAAGGAAGACGTAATTGAAAAGGTGACCCGGCACAAAGGTGCGAAGGAGACAGGAGAGCCAGCCCCATGAATACCCAGAGGAAAAGCATTCCAGGCAGAGGGAGCCCAAACAGCAAACCCCTGAGAGATTGTGTCTGGCACTTTCAAAGAATCATGAGACCAGTGTGGCTGGAGAAAAGCGAGCTTCAGAGGGAGTCCCGAGAGGTGAGCTCAGATAAGTACTAGGGAGGGGGACATTACACTGGACCCTGCGAGTCATGCTGGGTCTTTGTTTTATATTTAAAATGAGCTGCAAATATGTTGCAGGGCTTTGATCAGAGAAGTGGCATGATGTGTTATGTTTCACAGGATGCCACATATGAAGTTCCAAATACACACAGGAGAATGGGGGCAGGAGTACAGAGACCAGTTGGGAAGCCACCTTAATAATGTGGGCAAGTGACAATGGTGGTTTGGACAAGGCTGGTCTTACTAAAAGTAGTGAGAAGTGTGTAGGATTTCTAGCCTTTTTTTGATGACTGAATGCCAGAGTTTCCTGATGGATTGAATGTGAGCTATGAGAACAAGAGAAGAGCTGAGACTAATTCCAAGGGATATACCCTGAATAATTGAAAAGATAGATTTGTGATCTATGAAGATGCGAGATATTGTATGTGGGAGGATGAGTTTGGTTTTGGATCTGTCAATCTTGAAATGTGGTGTAGATATGGAAGTGGGGATGTCAGATACATGGGTGGATATAAGAGCCTGGAATTTAGTAGAAGGTCTTGGGCTGGATGTAGAAAGGTGAGCAATCTTCCAAGTGCAGATGGTATTTAAAGTCATGGGACTGGAAGACATAGGCAGGAGAGTGAGAGGAGGGAACGGAGAATTTCAAAGGCTGACAGCTGGTGCATTCCTGTAATAAGAGATGTCAGAGATGAAGAGAAGTAAGCAAACAAGACTGAGAAGGAGCAACCTGGCAGAAAAGACAAGAGCTATGGCAGACCGGAAGCCAAGTAGAGCAAGTGTTAGAAAAGGGAGAGAGTGAAACGTGAGTTGGCATCACACCGTGAGCTAGTTAAGGCTGATTTTAGATCTTGAACCTCCTGATTCTAACTCCAAACACAGGGGGAAATGTTAGAGCGAGGTCAGCAGCCCCTGCTTGCTGCACTCACAGACTCAATGAGTCCCTAGAGTATGCTCTATTAATTTCGCAGAACAGAGAAAGGTCAAAGTTGGAAATTCACAATCTGGAAGTGAGAGAGAATAGCAACACTGTCAGGATTAGTGGATGTTCCAGGCATAATAATCCTCCCTTCCTTCCTTCCTTCCTTCCTTCCTTCCTTCCTTCCTTCCTTCCTTCCTTCCATCTCTTCCTTCCTCCTCTCCCTCCTTCCTTCCCTCCCTCCCTCCTACCCTTCTTCCTCCCTCCCTTCCTTCCTAGATAAAGTGGTCATTCTATAAAAATGACAGACTGCTTTGCCAGCCAGTTGATGAGCCAAGATTGTTCAGGAAGCATACCAGCAGGAATAACAGCCCTGGTGAGTTTTTATCATAGAACCATGCGTGTCAAGTAATGTGAGAAATTCCTAAGAAACACAGGAGGTAAAACTAGAGAGAGAGTTTAAAAGTCTCAGCTTCGTGCATCATTAATGAACAGGAAGGAAAGGAGAAACCCATCTCTCTTCTGTGTGGAGAAATGATGGAACAAGGAACTCTTATCTTACCACTCTCTGTGCTTCATAAAATATGAGTAACTTTTGGCAGCCAGTGGAAATGAAAGAGAAAATATGCAAAATGCACACTACTCTTCTGCATATACAGCGTGAGATAGGAGAAACAAGAACTTCAAGGTTGATTTGCTGCAGACGGGGAGGTAAACTATTATATATACATATACCTATACATACATACATACATACAAACTATTCTGGATGTTGCAGCAAATGTCAAACACATTTTCTACATTGACTATCTTAATTTATGCCTCCACATGCTACTTTTGGCTTGTAAGGAATGAAATTACCTTTTATCAACTTTTTTTTTTTTTTAAATCTCATGTCCATGAATTTTGGCACCAAGAACATTCAGAGGCGGAAAGAAAAACTACTAAGCTCTCCCTTAATTTAAGAAAGTCCTCTTATTTTTCATAAATAGAGAAATCAATTGTGTAAATATGAAACAGCTCAAGATAATTTACTATTTTCAAATATTCCAAGGCACATTAAAAGCATCCAGGAATACATAACGGTTGACAAAATAATTATTTGTGCTTGCAATGAATCATTAATAAAGGTCCCCTAAGGACTTCTAACCCAACATACTCAGTTAAGCCTATTTAAACAGGATCCACAAAAAGTGGTATTTGGAAGGAGCTATGGTGATACAACTAAATTTGGTTAAACCGAATATAAATAAAATAATTAAGTTTAAGAACACTCTATGTATATTGTTTCTTGTCATTGTTGTCATAATAGACTTATTGCCAAATCCAACTGGACTTCTCCAAGTTCGGTGCAAGTTAAAGAAATTTGACTCAAGTTGGGAATTTGTATTATGTGTGGAAGGAATGTGTTTTGGCTTTGATCTGAACTTTTACTGGGGTTAACAGTAAATCTAAAATCAAAAAAAAGAAACAGCAATTTTTATAACTGGATAGAAATCTTAGAGATTATACAATCCAAATCCTTTATTTTAGTTAGGTGGAAAATATAGTTCAGAGAAGCTAAGTGACTTGCCTAAAGTTGCACAGCAGAAATCTACAGTTTTGTTTCACTTACTAAGAGTAAGAGCAATTTTCTCAAGCAAGGCCCTTTGTTTTACATGTGAATTCGGTCTAGCTGGACATACTCCAAGTGCACTGCTCTGTCTTCTAATGGTTTGCCAAGAAGTAATGCTGGTATCATTTGTTAGTCTTTGGTCTGGCCATGATGATTACCACGTAGGTTTACGGAGAACTTCACAGAGTTTCTATCTGCAAAGCTTTCTCACATCTATTCTCTAGCATGACCTCGCAGGAGAGTATGAACAGAGGGAATTAACCTGATAACTGATAGGGAAACCGAGGCTCACATTTAAAGACTTGTCCAATGTGGCTTATCCAGACAATGATGGAGCTGAATTGAATCCAGGTAGATGATTCTAAAAGAAGTCAAATGACCTGAATCCAGTTCCTAATTTCAGTACCTACATACAATAGACAATACTGTCCTTCTATGCTGGTGGTTTAAGGTCTTCTAATTCCATTCAATTCTTCGCTAAGTTCACTGAGCTGAAAGAAGAAACAAATGAGAAAGCCCAGGTTTAGGTTTTGTTATTTATATGCATGTGATGTTTGAGCTTCATCCACACTAGGCAAAAAAAAAAAAAAAAAAAAAAACTTTGTTTTTTTTCCCCCCCTCAAAGCTTCCCTTCTTCCAAAGAGCTACTAAATAAGATGGTTTATTTCACATGATTGATTACAGGAATTCTGCTCATATATCCAAGGGCTGACATTTTAAATCACATCTTCTTTTCAATTGAAGGGAATGAAATGATTTTCATATCTTGACATGATTGATTATTTGGAAACTGAAGCCAAAAATCTTTAAGAGTTCAATCTATAGCTCCCACCAGCTGATAGCATATTATCAAACCTTATTAAAATCATGCATGACTTGCAACTGCAGCTTTATATCTGACAGTAAGCAAATATAATGGCCTTCTGCCTTCAGATTGCACTTTGTATTAATGTGGTAGTTGATATATCTATTTATGAAAGGATTATAGGTGATGTAAATTTTACCTTTACAGATAAATGGCAATTCCTTTGTGTTTAATCTCCATAAGAGATTGGGGGAATCTAAAATAGGGATGGGGCTGAATGTTTATCAGAGACAGATCTATACAGAGTCTCTAATAGCAAACTGCTAGTCCCAACAGGATACCCCTTCCTGCTTTTTCTAAGGGTCTCTCCCTTTAATCCAAACCCTAAGAAGTATCTCAGCTATAAAGATGAGTCATCAGGGCATACAAACTGAAATTTATAAACTCCGGTGTAAGTCAACTCATCAAAAGAGAAGGTTTCACTCATCTAAGTTGCACAGCAGGGTATGGAACATAGAGACCAGCCACTGCTCTGAGGGTTGGCACATTTATGGGAAAATCAATGCCTAAGTTATCATTTCCCCTGCTTTAATTATAATTCCAATTTTCTTTTTGGATGGTGCAGATCAAATAAAAATAGGCCGTGTCTCTTCATTGTAAACACCACCCCATAAATCTGGGCCCCGTCTTTGTTGGGCTCTATCTCGAGCAGTCAACCCAGCTCCTTTGTACCTAGAGTTAATTTGGGTTGTGAGGTTTGCAGTGTCAAAGAGCAGGTCTCCTAATCACCTAGTGGCCCTGTAAATAAAAGGACAACCAGTGGCCCTGTAAATAAAAGGACAACCAAATTATCCTAAAGGAAGCCAAAAATTCAAGCCTGCATTCTGCTAAGAAGTAGGTAAGTAAAAACTTCCCTTTAAAAAAGTTATCCAGGCATGCCTGGGTGACTCAGTCAGTTAAGAGCCCAACTCTTGATTTCAGCTCAGGTCATGATCTTGAGGTTGTGAAATCAGCCTGGTGTCAGACTTCACACTTAGTGCAGAGTCTGCTTGAGATTCTCTCTCTCTTTCTCCCTCTGCCCCTCCCCATGCTTGTGCCTGCTCTCTCTCTCTCTCTAATAAATTAAGCAAAGAAGATACAATTTAGAAAAAAAAAATTAAGTAAAAAGTTATTCAATAGATTACCAGCGTCTTGAAGGGAAGATCCATGTCTCTTTCATTTATATACTTTCCATACCTCTTACAGATGAGCTCTGAATTCTCATCTTTCGAGCATCTTACAAGGTGTATTACAGATAGGATAGTGAACAAGAATGGTGTGTAGTTGCCACTGCACTCAGAGAGTTTATTACCCCAAGGGTGAACACTAGAACTAAACAAGGAAGGGTAATCAAAAAGTGATGAGTGCTGTATTAGAGAAAAATAAATCTTAGTACAGGAATGTAAGCAAGGGCCCCTTTAAAGAATGCTTCATGGATGTGGGGGAGAGGACTCAGTGCCCTGGTGGGTCAGGTTCAGAGACAGGGAGGAGGATTCCAGGAAGAAGGAGCAGCCTGTAGAAAGCTGCCATGATAGCTGGTCCTTGAGCATGTCTGGTTTGTTCAATATGGCCCAGAACAGGAACGGCCCTACAACTCATGATGAAAAAGGCTCACCTTATTCTGAGGGTAATGGATAGTCATAAAAGTGTTTGGAGCAAGAAAATTATATGACCATTTTTTGTGTTTTAGAATGTAGCAGATATGCAGTGAGTCTGGAATGAAGAAATAAAGGAGTGAAAACATGACTATTATTTATGGTAAGAATAGCTAACGTTTGGGGCACTTCCAATTCTCCAAATTTCCCCACCAAAAATTCTATCTTACCCTCAATGGACCTATTAGTGAAAATGATTTAGATATAACACTATTCAAAGACGAGAAAGCAGACTTCTAGGAATTCAATGGCTTTCCTAAATGTCACAAACCTAGTTAGTTATGGGTCCCTATTTGATATAAACCATTCTGTTCCCAACTCCCCAAAATGATACTGCACCCTAAGATTCCAATAACCTGATGAAAAATATCAAATTGGAAAAGAAAACCTGTAGATTTCAAGTGCTGAGGAGAATTTAAAATTTTGTTCACTTACTATTTGATTACATTAAAGATGCTTTTATTGCTCAAAACATCTCAAGAACTATTTGGACATTATAATAAGAGATTACTTAATATTTATTGAATGAATGTTGAGTGTTTTATGTAAAAGTTTTGCTGTTCCCACAGTTGTTTTTCATTTGTTTTGTTTTATTTGGGGTGTATGGTCAGTGAGATCAAATAAAAGGCTGACTGAGCTAACAAAGGTCATGGCTGAGCTAACAAAATAGCATCAGACAGAAACACCTTGTGTGAACACACACCCACAGTGCCAGAGGTGACTATGAGCAAATATGGCCTTGGGAATCTGTGGGAACTTTAGGGAGAGTTGAGACTTCCATAGAACACAAATTGGGGGTCAAAGTGCCAAAAATCTGGAAATTCTTGCTGTAATCTGTGCTAGAAATGGTCACATTGAAATCATACCGTGGACCTTCCTATCATAACATTTGCTTCTCTTCCCTTGCAAACATCTTGACCATGGTTACATCCAACCCCTCCATGGCAATGACTCTTATATTTATGTTGTTAACACTGATCTCACTGCTTAACACTAGACTCGTTTCTCCAAATGCCTGCCAGACATTTTCACAAGGATATTCCCCCTTTTCATACTCAATAGTACCAAATTTTACCCCTTATTCCATTTACACACACGTGTCCTTATGTCTTTCATTCATGCATCATCAGCACCAAATCCCCCAACTAGAAGTTTGCAACTACCTTTGTCTACACCCTATCCAAATGACCACCTCTTATATCCGAAGAATTTCTTAAGATCAGTTACTTCTACATTGTTAATGGTCTGTTGCAAGCCCCTCCTTTCTATCCCCACCGCTGCATTCAGTGCCCCATCATTGAAATACTTGGTGTACGATCATCAGAATTGTTTCTCTTATACCTATTGAAGATCCATTTCTTCAATAGTCTCAGCTTTCCCCTGTTATCTTACTAAAATAAGATTAAATTATGTCCCTAGAAAAACCTGTAAACGGATGTTACTTGTAGCTTTATTTGTAATAATCCCAAACTACACACAACCCAAATGCCCTCCTTTCACGGTAAATGGATAAACAAACTATGGTACATCCACAGCATGGAACACTGCTCAGCCATCAAACAAAGGAAATATTGCTCCATTCACCGACTTCGAGAGATCTCATGGGTGTTATATAGTTTTACTGAAAGAATAGTTCTGTATACTGATTTTCGTGGTGGTTACACTAATCTATGCATGTGATAAAAACCACAAAGCAATATATACACACAAAAAAGAATGAGTACATGTAAAGACTGGTGAGACCAGAATAAGCTCTGTGTTTTATTTAACAATAGTGTACCGATCTCAGTTTCCCGGTTTGGATATCATACTACAGTTACATAAAATGTTACCGCTGGGGGAAGCTCAGTGAAGGCCAGGGAGACTTTGCGCTGTTATTTTGCAAATTCTTATCAGGTCTCAAGTTATTTCAAAATTTAAAAGTTTAAAAAAATGATTGCATCCTTTCTAATCTTCTCTCAATGTTTTACTGCCTTTCCTTTGACTTCAGGATAAAGTCCAAATGGATGAGCCTGAGATTTAAGGTCATGGTTTGTCTCTCTAATCTCATCCTTCCATGTACTTTCCTTGGAGTTACTTCAGTACACTCAAAATTCATTCCCTGACTAGGTCATGCACTTACTTACTTTCAACTGTGTGCTTTCACCTCTGTCACCTTGATCTGAAGTGATATTTTGCACGCATTATTTTATGAAGTCTTCACGATAATCTCTAATGGCCTTACGTTCGCCATATGTACAGCCGAATTCACTGAAACTCAAGGAAGTTAGATCACAGAGTTAGCAGGAAAAGAAGGATTTAAACCAGGTCTTTTTGACTCCTTAGTACCATATTTATTTATGTATGCTGATGTTCAGATTACTTGCTTGCATGCTAGACTAACGTGGCCCACGCCTTATGCTTGTAATTTTCTGTACTGTTGTATTACATAAAATAGGTACTCAGTAAGTGACTGAGGAATGAAAGTGACCTGGGCTCCATGATGTACTATTTTAGACACATGCTAATCATCATTTTGTAAATTGAGTTGAAAGGGCCCTGATAAGTGTAAATAAAGATTTAAAATAAAAATGATTACTTAATGGAAACAAGCAAGCGATCTGAAATTAGTGGACAGGCATTTGAGTATTTGCAAAAGCTTCTCCAGGCATTCCGGAAGTTCTGCCACCCACGGAGATGTGAGCCACACTGCAAATGATGGGCTTAGCACTAACAAACACGGCATTTCCTGTCCATGGCTTCCTGTGAAGGGAACCTCAATTTCCCCAGCCCAGGGCAAGAGACAGGAGACGTAAGTCAGTAAAGAGTCCAGTGTGAAATGTGTAAGCAAGCAAGTGTAGGAAGCCCCACATCTTATTCTGAACTCCACATCAACCTTGTGAAGTCAAGACAGATTCCATCGCTAGGAACCAGGTGAATCAATGACATATCAATGTCCTATTCATTGTTGACAACATGGAGTGGTATAGCGACTATAAACCACCCAAGAATATAGAGCACACTCACACACAATGCTGCAGTTTTAAGGGCTTTGTGGGATACCTTGAACCCTTTCTAGGGCCCCTAGTACAAAATCTTTGATATAGATGGAAGTACCTAGTTTGAGGGTCAAAGAACTATGCAATGACTCTTTGAGCCAATTATTTTATTTTCTGAACCTTTACTTTTTGACTGACAAACCAGAGCAAATGATAACTTTACTATTATATTGAAATGATTAAAAAGTGAGGAAATAGAGGTATGTGAAATTATCATATATAAAGTTATATGAGATATTAAATATGAAGACAAATATTTGGCCTACTACACTGAGCAAAGGTTAATAGCACTTGAAAATTAATAGCACTTGAAAATTAATGAACATTCAAAGAGTTGTGAGATCCAGAAAGAAAAGGTGATTTCCAATTTCCTTATTTTCTCTAAATTCAGTCTAGTCCTAATATATGGGAATTCAGATGACAATGATAGAGAAGTATCAGGACTATTTCAAAATATTCTGATCCTCCTTGTGGGCACATGGCAGGAATTTAGACATGATCATATGAGTTATTCTGGCCAATGGGATGTAAGAAAAAATATGGGTATTACTCCCAGGGGGAAGCTTTAAGATCCAGGATGCAATGTACTGTATTTCCCTCTTCTGCAACATTGACACTGGAAATGCATCTAGAGGTAGAATCTAATGAGATGAAACTCCATCAGTCTGAATGCCTGAGCGACTACAATAAGCATACTCCCCTCTGACCAATTTTGCACATGCAGTGTGAACAAGAAGTAAATTTGTTAAGTCTCTGTGGTTTTGGACTGGTTTACTTTCACACATAATATAGCCTATCTTTTTTTTTTTTTTTAAAGATTTTATTTATTTATTCAACAGAGATAGAGACAGCCAGCGAGAGAGGGAACACAAGCAGGGGGAGTGGGAGAGGAAGAAGCAGGCTCACAGCAGAGGAGCCTGATGTGGGGCTCGATCCCATGACGCCGGGATCATGCCCTAAGCCGAAGACAGACGCTTAACCGCTGTGCCACCCAGGCGCCCCTAATATAGCCTATCTTGATCTACACACATATCAAATGCCATGTCCTACCCAGCTTCAATTACCATCCCCCCTCAGTGGATTATTTGCATGAACTGAATTGGGTATTTTAAGCTTTTAACATATTTTAAGATCATCAAGGAATGGGATTATATCTTATGAACTGCATACCACCTAAGACTCCAAAGATGGATGTATTACTTCTCTCCTTGTACAGACATGTGCCACATCAAGACTTGTATTTAATTCTTCCCCCCTTGAACCTGAGCTTGCCCTAGCTCAGTGCCTATAGCACTTGCTTTGCTAATAGAATATGGTGGACTACCAGAAATAGGTTATAATAAAAGGTAAAACTTCTGCCCATATCTCTTGGAATGCTCCCTCAAAGAGCCTAGTTGCCATGCTTGAAAAGTCCAAGTGACATGAAGAAACCACACGTAGGGTTTTCAGTTGACAATTCCTGCTGATCTACCAGCCTTAAATCAGAATCAATTTCCAGCCATGTGTATGCGCCATCTTGAATACTAGCTAAGTAAAGCCTTCAGGTGACTACAGCCCCAGTCAACATCTGACTGCAATAACCTGGGAGAACCCACTTGAGAACTTCCTAGATGATACCAAGTCATCTATGCAATAATGAGACATGAGAATCATGACAGATAATGTCATAAAAACATAAATAAAATGTTTTAAGTCACTAGGTTTAGGATTGTTTGTTATACAGCAATAGATAACCTGAGTTCTGTGTGATTTGTTTAATGATTATATAAAATGGAAATAAAAATACATATAACATAGGATTGTTGTAAAGATTGAACTCTTTAATGTACATAGTATGCTTTGCACAGTGTCTATAATACAACATGCATCAATCAAAATATTTTTGGTCATTAAAAAAACCCTCTGATGAATCACTGAACACTACTTTTGAAACTAATGATGTACTATAAGTTGGCTAACTGAATTTAAATAAAAATAAGATTTTAAAAACCCTCAAATTTGAGTGGATTAAAAGAACAACGCATATTTCTTCCTCATTCTACTTGTCCATCAAGGTTGAGTCTGGTCACTCAGGGACCCATGATGATAGGGGACTGAATACCTTGAACTTTGCTGGTACCTGTGCACGATGAAGAAGGGAGCTCTGGGGCTCAGACTCTGGCACTTAAATGTGCTGGACTGGGAACAACATACATCACATCTGCAAACAATTCATTAGCCTGAACTGCAAGGGGCAGCAAGTAAAATCCTACCATGTGCTCTAGGACCAGGGAGAACTAGAAGCCATTTGTCTAACAGCATGATAACCTACCGTGTGCTTGTTTCCATGAAATTATTCTATCTTTAACCTACCATACTCATGTGTTTTGATGTTGTCTTCCCGTGCTAGAATATAAACTCTATGTACACAGAAATTTCTGTCCGTTGTGCTATGTCCAAGCACCCAGTGACAGCAGAACTTGTGCACAGCAGTTACCTACTTAGTATATAATAGAATATGGGTCGTCATCCTCCTCCTTTCCATCAAATCTTCATAATAGTGACCATGTAAATTGCGGTTTTTAATGATACTTAGTGAGTAACTGCAGAGGTAGAGCCTAGGGAACAACGCCAGCAAATGAAAATTAAGCATAAATATCTAAAAGGCTTTCACTTAAGAAGAGAGAATTCTGAATAATTATTTTAATTTTAAAAGCACAGTTAATTTTAAAAGCACAATAATTATTTTAATTTTAATGGATATATGTATGTGACTCACCTATCAAGTATCTATGCTCTGGTGTCACACAAACTCAAGTTGGGAGCTTGGCTGCCCACTTTACCAGCTATGTATTGGGTTATAAACCACCGGTGTGACGGGTGCCTGGGTGGCATAGTCAGTTAAGCGACTGACTCTTGGTTTTGGCTCAGGTCACGATCTCAGGGTCACTGCACTCCACACTCAGTGAGGAGCTTGCCTGAGATTCTTTCCTTCTCCCTCTCCCTCTGCCCCTCCCCCCACTGTAAAATAAATAAACCTTAAAAAAAGCCCACAGGTATGAAACCAAACCTCACTTTTTTTTTTTTTAAAGATTTTATTTGTTTATTCGACAGAGATAGAGACAGCCAGCGAGAGAGGGAACACAAGCAGGGGGAGTGGGAGAGGAAGAAGCAGGCTCATAGCGGAGGAGCCTGATGCGGGGCTCGATCCCATAACGATGGGATCACGCCCTGAGCCGAAGGCAGACGCTTAACCGCTGTGCCACCCAGGCGCCCCCAAACCTCACTTCTTATACATCCCACTCTTCATTTTCTCATGGTGACTTGAAAGTATAAATTCACATGGGTTTGGAATTACCACTCTCCCTCAGATTCTATGTTCTCCTCTAGGCCCTCCTGCTCTCTCTCATTACAGAGAAATACTCCAGCCCAATTTTCTCAGTGGTCCAAAAGAGTTACAGTAAATAATGTTAGGTGGATGCTGCTATCTTCTCTGTGGTAATTAGCACAGCCTGCTTTCCTCCATCATGGCCCCCACTTCTTGGCAACACTTGACAGCTGGATAAAGAGGTTTCATAGAGGACAACAGGTTCTGAGAGGCAGGAGCTGGGTGGAAGCAGGGTGTTCCAAATCAGGAAAGAGAAGGTATCAAATCATCAAGCCATCCTTTTGTAACCAGCTCTATGATATGTGAAATTAAAGAAAAGGCAATGTGTCACCAGTAATACACGATGCCTTCCTGACACACAGAGCCATCTTTGGTTTACTCAGGAGTAAACGCGATCACTGAGCTGCACGCAGCAGAAATGTTTAAAATACTACAGACAAAAATGAAATTTTTATTTATACGTTCTAAAACGAGGATAGTCACGGTTTTTTTCTTTGGGTAGTGGGGAGGGGAGGGTGTTGCTAGAGGTTATCTTTGCAACGAAGACTTTTTGTTGCCCTTCCAAAGATAAGCAAAATTTGGGAACAACGACAGAGAATCTCTGATTAATCAGACTCCAGCAATACCAACCCCTTATTACCCTGACTACGTAACCCAGAATTTTAAGAGGCAGATGGTAGTAAATGGTAGCTAACATATCTGATCCCAAGGGCATTTTCTTTAACTCAAAAGCAAGGGTCTTAGACTCACTATACTTCTAATGATGTGAATAGCATATACCACCCCCCCCTTTCTCTTTCATTGGCTAAAAAAATTTTTTTAATGTATAAATTTAAATCTCTGCTTATATGATATTTTAGTTTTTATTGTCCATATGGTTTATTTCTACTGCACCTATAAAAATGAGACATTTACAATCCTGATAGTTCCTATAGCAGGATACATACAGCTCCAGGTACAAATAGATCAAGTGGTTCAACTGATGTCATCACAACAGGTTTTTTTCTTCTTTGTGGGGGTAGTCTTTCAGCTATGGTTTCTTCTATAAAACTTCCTACTCAAACAGATTTTCTTCATGTGGTAGCAAAGATGGCCACTGGTAGCCTCAGGCTTACCTGGGTTTTAGTGCCCACTATCACAGAAAGAAGAACTGGTTCTTGGTACATGGTTTCCAGTTTTTGATCAATCTGGCTTTAGCTGTAGTCCTATCCTGAATCAATCACTTTAATTAGACTTCTCCAGTATTGCAACTGGCCAGGCCTGTGCCATATCCTTCTATAAGGCATACAATTAAATTTTTTTTTAAAGATTTTATTTATTTGACACAGAGAAAGACAGCCAGCGAGAAAGGGAACACAAGCAGGAGGAGTGGGAGAGGAAGAAGCAGGCTCATAGCGGAAGAGCCTGACGTGGGGCTCGATCCCAGAACTCCGGAATCACGCCATGAGCCGAAGGCAGACGCTTAACGACTGGGCCACCCAGGTGCCCCAATAAGGCATACAATTAGAGCCACCAGAAATTCAGTCTGAAAATTGGAGCAGGTTTCCTATGCTGGACAAAGATATTTTCAGTATGTTTTCTTAATGTGATTGAAACAACCTCTTGAGAAAAAAAGAGACAGAATTTCTAGGAGAGGTAGCCTGGGAAACTAGAAAGATATGAGTCTTAGAGGCCAACAGTTATCAAAGTAGTTCTGACTTTTCTAAATTGTTTAGCTCTGTGCCTTCAGTTAAGCTAAATGGATTATAATAACCTCAGTTTCTTAATCCCTAAAATAAGTATGACATGCATAATTATAACTGGCATTAAATAAGACATAAAAATTTAAAAAATGTATATTGTTGTAATAACCCTGTGTAATAAGCAACCTCAAATTTTAATGGCTTAAAACAAGTTTATTTCTCAACTCTATGGTTTGGCTATGATTCGGCTCTGATTGACTGGGCTTGGCTCTTGGCTGTACGTATATTCACATCTGCTCATCATGTTTCCTCCTTCTGTGACCAACAGCTACCCGGGGTATGTTCCTATGGCAGATGGCAGAGCATAAGAAGATAAGGCGAACCATATAAACACACCTAATCTTCCTGCTCCTGCTCACATTATGTCTGCTGACATCTCACAGCCCAGATCAAGTCACATGGTCAAGCCCATACTGGCACAGGTAATTCACTCCCCCCACTCTGCTTGGAGGCTTTGAAAGTTCACTGGAAGAGGCTGTGGATGTATAATTCTGGCACACAGAAGGGCTGAAGAACTGGGAATAATAACCCAATCTACCACAAAACCATAGTTTGCCATATATATATAATTTATCATTGTAATTCACCCTTTGGAAAACCACATTAGGATTTAGGATAAGGGATTTATGATTAGGGAAAGTGGCTGAAATCTGAGGTAACATCTTCATTGCCTATTTGCTTCTATACTTTTTCCTTTGATCACCGGGGTTCCTACAGTAGCTTTGCTATGGTCTTCCACCACTGTTGGCACTTCACGTCTGGTATTTACAGCCTGGCTTTATACCACAGGTTTCCTGAACCTGATACACTTAACCTGGATCTTCTACTCTCCCTTCTTGGTAATAGTAAGAGCAGGCAATATTGGTCATGACCATTTCTGCAACCCAGCCCAATATAAGAGGCTCAGATTCCCCAGAAATAAGCCCACAATTATATGGTCAGTTAATCTTTGACAAAGGAGGCAAGAATATGCAATGGAAAAAAGACAATCTTCAACAAGTGGTGTTGGGGAAATTGGACAGCTACATCCAAAAGAATAAAATTGGACCACCTTCTTACACCTTCACAAAAATAAACTCAAAATGGATTAAAGACCTAAACGTGAGACCTAAAACCATAAAAATCCTAGAAAGGAGCACAGACAGTAATCTCTCTGACATTGGCTGAAATGACATCTTTCTAGATATGTCTCCTGAGGGAAAGGAAACAAAAGCAAAAATAAACTATTGGGACTACATCAAAATAAACAACAAAGAAAACAACCAATAAAACTAAAACACAACCTACTGAATAAAAGAAGGTATTGGCAAATGACATACCTAATAAAAGGTTAGCATCCAAAATATATAAGGAACTTATACAACTCAACACCCAAAAAACAAATAATCCAATTAAAAAATGGGCAGAAGATATGAACAGACATTTCTCCAAAGAAGACATACAAATGGCCAAGAGACCCATGAAAAGATGTTCAACATCACTCATCATCAGGGAAATGCAAATCAAAACCCCAATGAGATATCACCTCACACCTGTCAGAATGACTAAAACTCAAGAGCCAACAAGAATTGACAAAGATATGGAGAAAAAGGAACGCTTATACACTGTTGCTGGGAACGTAAACTGGTGCAGCCACTATGGAAGACAGTATGGAGGTTCCTCAAAAAATTAAAAACAGCACTACTCGGTGGTCCAGTAATTGCACTACTGGGTATTTCTCCAAAGAATACAAAAACACTAATTTGAAAGGGATATATATACACCCTTATGTTTACTGCAGCATTATTTACAATAACCAAGATATGGAAGCAGACCAAGTGTCCATCAACAGATGAATGGATAGAGATGAGGTGCATGCCTCTGTGTGTGTGTGTGTGTGTGTGTGTGTGTGTGTGTGCATGTGTGTATCTATCATGGAATATTATTTGGTCATAAAGAAGAATGGAATCTTGCCATTTGCAACAACATGGATGGAACTACAGGATATAAGGCTAAGTGAAATAAGCCAGTCAGAGAAAGACAAATACCATATGATTTTACACATAAATGGAATTTAAGAAACAAAACAAGCAAACAAAGGCAAAAAAAAGAAACAAACCAAGAAACAAACTCTTAACTACAGAGAGAAAACTGATGGTCACCAGAGGGGGAGGTGGGTGGGGGTTTGGGTGAAAAAGATGAAGGGGATGAAGAGTACACTTATTGTGATGAGCACTGAATAATATATGTAAGTTCTGAATGGTATATGGTACACACCAATATAACACTGTATGTTAAGTATACTAGAATTAAAATTAAAAGAAAAAATAGTCATAGATTCAATGAATGGAGAATAGCCACTATGGCAAAGACCACTTGTGGTCTATCCCAAATTCACCATTCCAATTCTTCCTTAATAGTAAATAAACTAATTTTGAGGTAGGAGGAGAGAAATGAAGAGCTTAAAACTATATTTTCTATCTTCTATGTGGCTAAGGGTGGTTAATGAAATGTGAATGAACAGTATTAGAAAAGGCTTCCAGAGTTATTTTTAAGGGGCCCTATCCCTTTGCCATTTCCCTTCTTCCTTCCTTTAAAGTGGTCATTTTTAGGTTATGAACAAACACTAGAGACAGTAGGGTCAAAAGCTGGAAAGAACCTATGTCCCTGATGTTTAGTGAACCCTTAATTTGTTTAAGCTACTTTGGGGGGGGGGCAGTTCTGGTACTGGTATTGAAACCAATGTGTCACAGATTCCTGGTTGATGTTCACTGGATCTGATTTTGAAAGTGGAGACATACTGGGGCACCTGGGTGGCACAGCAGTTAAGCATCTGCCTTCGGCTCAGGGCGTGATCCCGGTGTTATGGGATCGAGCCCCACATCAGGCTCCTCCGCTATGAGCCTGCTTCTTCCTCTCCCACTCCCCCTGCTTGTGTTCCCTCTCTCGCTGGCTGTATCTATTTCTGTCGAATAAATAAATAAAATCTTTAAAAAAAACAAGAAAGAAAAAGAAAGTGGGGACATACTGAATGCTCATTGCGAAAGGACCAGAGACAGAAATAGAACCAAATTGGGGCACAATGGCTTTCTTGGCCATAATTGAACAGGAAACCTTGACAAAATCAATTCAACAGCGAGCACTTTCCTTTTATTTCTCTCCGCTAAGATTTATGATGTGCTTCCACAGACCAAGTGCTGTACCCTTTTATATACACCACCTCATTTAATCGTCAAAACAGTCCTTTCATATACTAGCATTATCTCTGTGTTATTTAAAAAAAAATATTTACTACAAAACAAAGGACAAAGAAGTGACTTGCCCAAGGCCATGCCCCTAGATCCAAACATAATTTGTTTGACCACCAGACCCCACTGACATTTTAAACTCTATATACTATTACATATTTTTAAAATGAACAAGTATTGCTTGAAAAACAAACAAACGAAAAATAAAGAATTAATGAACGCCTATACTCTTAGGCACTGCGATATGTTCTTTCTTCACATTCCTAAGCTTCGAATAAGAACGACTGACCCTCAAGGAAGGTGGGTGCAGTTATGTTTCAGATGAACAGGGAGGGGGAACCAAGCCATGTTATCCATTAATTATATCCTACACACTGTGACCACCCAGAAAATAAGGGTTAAATTGATTTTTTGCCATTTCTTCACTTTTTAGAAGCGGTAAATACATGATTATCATAATAATTATGAGTCAGAAACTTTTCCAATATTTGAGACACTTAACTGGAAAACAGTAAACTGTCAATGACCTACTTGAAAAGAAAAGAAAAGAAAAAAGAAAAGAAAAGAAAAAAGAAAAGAAGGGAAGGGAAAAAGAAGAAAGGGTAAGAGGGATAAACAACAGGGAGAGACAGAGACAGGAAGGAAGAAAGAAAAACAGCCATGTCTTCATCTCCAAAATTGGATTAGCAAATCCGCTGAATGGCTTGAATTCTGAACCAATGTGTGAACATGTATCTATTACTCATTGCCTTTGAGTACATAATGCATATATTTCCATGTATATGATAAGGAGATGGAAAGGATTACAACTGTCCCACAAATCTCAGAAATGGACAGGTATCCTCTACTTCTTGAAAGCTCACATCACACCACTTTGCTTTTATGGAAGACCTACATTAGTACCTGTTTTTATTAACCGAAAGAAATTCAAAGAGGATTTTTGCTTTTATGAAAAAAAAAAAGGTGAAAAGAGAAAATAGTGTTCAGTGTTTGTTCTGCAGCTGTTATAGAGGCAGTGTGTACCCCAAGCAGTGAGGGTGGCCCCACCCAGCTACCTCCCTGGGAATTACACTCAGCATCTCAGCATCAGCCACCAGAGGTCTGAGCTGTGTCTGTGAGCATCTGTGCTTTATTTCAATTTACTTTGTGCATCCATTAGCAAGATGTGTCCTAAAGCAACAGAAAAGCCTACAAAAGGTTATTTTTGGGGTCTTAGAATACCTGATTTCTTTCCATGAAAATCAATGCCAATTGCTTGTTTGCTTTATACCATTTCAGTTTACAAAGGGTCTCAGAGAAACACTCTACTTTCAGATAGTGGGGGAAACCTGTATTATATGCTTATTCAGGAAATATTTATTTTCTTCAATATGTAAAATATGCTAGGTGCCGTGAGGAGAAAGACAAGGAAGATGAAGTTGTATAAAATGCAAATCATAAACTCAAAACTTTCACTGTCTAGAAAGGGATGAAATGCCAAGTTACTGCTGCATGTCTCTCTAAATGAATTAACTCAATTAGCAAATATTTATCAAGTAGTGATCTCATACCAGACACTATCTAAGTACTTGGGGTACGTCAGTGACAAAAGAGACAGAACTCACTGTTCTTGTGACTTTTATATTCTAAAAAATGCCACTGAAATATACCACTATGTATAAGGATATGGTGATATGGCAGATACATTACATTTGCTTTCCAAAATTCACCAGCCTCATTGCAATTAGGCAGTGCCATGTGACTAGGTCTAGTCTTATGAAGTGTCAGCAGAAACAAGATGTCACTTCTGGGTTGAAGCAATGAAGAAGCAAAGAACACATGCAATATCTCCCATTCTCCCTCTTTCTCTGCCTTAGCAAAGCTAAAATCACAGTTTGAAACTTGCCAGGTCTGAGTCTCTAAGGTACTACATGGAGCAGAACCCCACATCAACCTATGTAGGTTGGATAAGGAAAATGAACAAGAACAAAATTTCTTTGTTGTCACATGCCACTGAGTATTTTAGGACTGTTTGTTACCACAGTGAAACAGCCTATGCTGACTAATACAGAGGTGCCTTTCTTACCATCTTTGTAGACAGTGGTCTTAGTGGTCTGTCAACAGAAAGTATTTAAGGAATTATTTGAATGAATACAAATATTTGGTTTTTAATATCAAAGAGGAGTTTGTGGGAAGGGTGGCATTTGAACTGTATGAAATGTATGGAATTCTGATGAGGACTACAGCTTTTGGCCTTAAGTAGACCTGGATTTGATTCCCAGATTGATCCCCTATCCTGCACAAGTTAATCTCTCTGAGCCTCAGTTTCTTCATCTTTATGATGGACATAATGCCTACTACTGAGTATTCTGTGAGAATTAGATGAGAACACTAATAAAGTGTTTATATAATCTGATCACAGCAAAAATATATATGAGAATTTAGAGGCATTGGCTGTGTGGACGCAGAGATAGTAGTGGGATGTTTGGACCTAAGAGTGGGAAACTGTGAAGCTTACCTGGCAACTAGGTATATGTTCATTTTAGCTACAGCTTCTAGCATTAAACTTAGTAATTGCACTTAGCATTTGTGCAACATTTTACAATTCCAAAAACACCTCAGTGTGGATCATTTCACATGTTCTTCAGATCAACTCTCTGAGAGAGTTCTTTATGACTTAGCATTAAACAGACAAGCATACTGAGGTTCAAAAACATGCAAATAATCATCAAAGCATATTTATGGCAGTGTTGGAACTGAAGCTTCTGTTTTCTGATAAAACACTTAGTGTCTTTTCTTTCTTCTTCTTCTTTTTTTTTTTTTTTTTGTAGTATTCCAAGTGCCTTATATAAGCAGCTCAGTACAAATCACAGAACCTTCTCTGTAAGGTACCCCTATTGTTTCATTGGTCAAGGTTCATTCGTGCAACACTGCCCATCCCAGCTGTGCTTGTGATGAAGTTCTGTCTCAGCCAACCTGATATTGGATTTCAGAAAGCCTATAAAGTAGACTGAAGGAAGAAGTGAATGGCTGTGACCCTCTTCTCCTTTTTATAATTTCTTGTCTCCATAATTCTTGCATGTGTGCTTTCCAAATCAATCCATAACCTGAAGACAAGGGCACCTGTTTAGGCAGATTGCTTAGAAACCAGCCAGGAGAGGGGGATAAGTTAACAAGAATCCCAATGACATTATTTCATCATAGTGACTTTAACTTCTGAAATGCCAGTAAACACAGGTAATTGTACTGATTCTTCTGGAAGTCTGGGTTATGTTAACATGCCACGTGTTGGCTGGCAAGCAACTACACTTGTTGACTGTTCTCATTTATAAGACATGACCTGTAGCGAAGTAAGCTCCAGGTGCATGAGATCTCAGATTCTTCCAGTGAGAGCAATTTAAGATCCCCCTGCCGCGTTACTGCAGCTTCACATCTGTGAGTGCTGAGATGTCCTCATGAGGTGAATGTCTTGAGTAAACCAAGACCAAATAAATATGATTTTTGTTAATAAGAAAAATGTCAAGGATGACAGCCGAGGCAGCCATCAAGCATTGAATCTGGACTCTCATAGTTTTGTTGGACTTTAGAAATGGAAGGTACATCATTTCCATTTCTCTCCTGCTTCTAGGCCACCATCTCCTTGTTCAAAATTAATAATATCCCCATCTTTAGAAGATGCCTCTCTCTTCTCCGAGAACTCCTCCTAAAACTCATAGGGCTGGATACCTGGCTCAAAGAAGACACTTGGCCAATAGCCTATCAGGCTATCTCTTCTAACAATTTTAAATGAGACAGCACAGTCTTGGAGACTGGGAAAGTGAGCCATATTTGGAGTAAAGCACTAACCTAAGAAGCTACAAATAACTATTTTCCCCCTGGAACTGCCTTATTCCTTTGACTTGACTGTTGAACTTTTCCTCAGATTATGTGAGATACACCATTAACCTTCCAAGGTTTTTCTTCTATTTACTTAAAAGAATCGGATAAGGCTCTATCTTTTTTTCCAACCACACTGCCATTACGACATTATCAATTTCATTAATTCAGGATAAAAGCTGCAGTCACCTTTCACTGGCCATTTCTCCTTCAACGGCCTATGCAACCAGGGACAGGACTTGATCATCCCTATCTCTCAAATCCATTCTCTACTTTATGCATTCCCACAGCTCTGGTCTTCATCTAGGCTTTCATCTCTTAACTGGTGTTCTTATCTCTAGTCTTGCCTCCTTCCTGTAAATTCTCTGCTCCAAAGAAGAATCAGCCTTAATAGGGGGAAAAATTAAGCCAGCATTACCAAGTCGCCCATTTGTTCAGAGATTTCATATTCCCTGCTCATTTTATACCTCCTAAGGATTACACGCTGCATCTTTTTCTTTTAATTTTTATGCTCATTTGATAGATGAAGTAATTAAGACGCAGACATGTTAAGTAACCTTCTCCTGGTCACAAAGTTTGTAAATGACAAAGTCAAGCTTCAGACTCAGGCAGACAGACTCAAGGACCCATTTCCTAATTTCTTCCCCAGTAAGATGTGAGCTTAAAGATACTTTACAATCCTACACATTAAGCGAGGTCAGGGACAGAGTAAATCCTGATCTCTCTGACCCATGACCTTCCCACTATGCTGCGTTATGCTCATGCCCTAACCTAGCATAAAACTTCCTTTGCCAACATATTTCCTTTTACTGACATCACAGCCCTTCACAATTTGGCTCTAACTTACTTCCCAGCCTTTATCTCCCATCATCCTTGCCTTTCTGCCTTGTATATGCACCATCTTTAACCATTTTCTCTTGCCATTCCCCTCTTTCATATTTCAATCTAGCAAACTCGTATCCATCACAATCTAGCTTAAATGTTTGTGAACAGTCTGTAAATACCCCATTAAACTCAAACTATTCACCTATTCTGGAGAAAAACTTTCATGGCTACTCCATAATCTACTCTACAGGAAAATGTGAGGGAGGGGGGTTAATAGGAGAAAGACCTAGCAATCTTATTTACTTATCATTAATTCTCAGGGAAAGAGAAAGAGTTCACACAAGCAAGGTCCTTTGAAGATTCATCTTCCCTTTGTTCTCTCATATTCATTCTTGAGCCTCTCTAGAGTCGGGAATGGTTTCTATTCTTCTTTATTATACCTCAGTAACTGAAATTCCATTGTGCATGTAGTCAAAACTCTGAATTTTATTCTTTAAACTACGTCATTTGATTTTTTTTTTAAATCCACACCTTACTCTATGATTCATCTACACCATTCTCCACATGGCTTTGAGTAATCTTCGTGACAATAATGATGGGGTGCTCTACCAACTTGAAGCAATCAATACCAAAACTGAGCCCTGCTATTCACTAGATGTTCTAACAACCTTGTATGTGGGAGTCAGTAGTTATTTCACGTTGGGAATTACATGTGGCTTCTACCAGGGGAAGAAAAGTAGGAGAGGCTCAATGAGGGGAGAATAAAGAAATAAGAAAAAGACAAATAGAAGGGGTAAGAACAATAAGAAAATAGGAGAGAGGGAGAAGAGGAGTGGGAAGAGAAGGGAAAGACTTGGGGATATAAGGAAAAACTTCAGGAAGAAGAACTAAGTCTAATCAATTCTTTCTGTACACCACATACCATACTACGTGTTTCAGATTCCCATAATGGAACCAAGAAGTAGAAAATCATATTCCCATTTTGCATATGAGGACATTCAGTCTTGGAAATTCTGAGGAAGTTCCCCTTGTGATTATAGTCTGATAGGTGCCAGAGCTGGCACTGAACCCTAGTCTGTCACATTCTGTGTTCTTCATTGCTCTGATGCATTGCCTCTCTTTGGTCTCTCTGGTAAAAGCACTGCTTTTACATCAAACTGAATTGATGCTCTTCATCTGCCCCATGGCAGCACTACAGATATTTGTAGGAAGTGACATATTTCTCCATGGTTGCTTCCTCTCCAGTTTAATATCCCAATTTTTTTTTTCAATAGATTCTCAAACAATATTTGACTTCTACTGAACTTTTAGGTCACTGTCTTCAGTCAATGTCTCTCTCCCTGTGGTGTTCATTATAACCATTGAGACTCCCGGGGCGTTACTCACATCTACTTCCACAAACTGTCCAACAACTTTTCTTGTCTTGGAAAAGAGAGATAACAATAAACTATTTCTCTCTTTTCATTTGCTTGAAGCCAGGATGAAGCAAAAGACTATGGCCTTGGCAATCTTATTTAGAAAGACAATATAGATTTGGTGACAGTAAAATTTGGATTCTAACCTTGTCTACACCACTTGTTTGTATGGTCTTGGTTAGATTATCCACTATATCTAATTTTTATATTGTCTTTCTATAAAATCAGATATTAATATCTATGAACAGGATGTTGAAAAAATTAATCAAGATAGTACATGTAAAGCAAAAGGCACGTGAGAACTCTCAGTAAATGGTCTTCATTAGCATTTTTTTTAGTAACAGTGCCCAAACATCCCCATTCAAACAGTATCAAACTATGCTCATTAGTGAAGCACAACCTTCTATCTTCATTCCAAGCTATGAAATGACTTGGTTATACCCATGTTTTCAAGGATCATACAATGGATACGTTAGACTTAAGGAGTTTTTCCCCATGACTTAAATTTATACCTAAAAAAACAACATGTGAGAAAAAATAAAGGATTTTCTCTCAAGTCTATGGATAGCTAAAGGCAGAACTAGAAGTAGAATCCGTGATGTTTGCAAACCAATTCAATGTACTTACATCTAAATCACAGTGATTCCCAAGATTTAAACTTGGATGACAGAATGATGTTGACTAATGGGTTACCAACCCTAGTATTTGGTCTAGTTCAATTATTTTTCTCAAGTCAAATGAACAAGAAAAAGATATAGCAAAAAGAAAATATATTTGTTGAAAGGGACATTTGAAAGACTTCTCAACATATCAACTAAGATCACCTTGTCACCAAGTTCAGCCATACTCATGGTGGGTTCAGCCCCTGGTGACAAAAATCAGATGACTAAGGTTTCAGACTTGGCTCTGCTATTTGTGAGGTAATCTTGAGTAAGTCATTTCACAGCTTTTTAGATTGTTTTATCATCTGAACAATGAGTCAAAGTACTATTGAGATAATGGATATAATGACTTTTTAATTTTATTTTTTGGCCTTAGTTTTATTTTTACATGATTGCTGAAATAAATTTATATACAGTTAAGTGCCCAAATCTAAAGTGTAAGGCTGAATGAATTTTTACATATCTACACACTCATGTAACCACATTGAGATTATGATGGAAAAACTTCCTAAAGTTTTCTCCATAATGTTTTACCAGATTAACAAATAAAAATACAGGACACCCAGTTAAGGTTGAGTACCATATATATATAAATCTATAAAAAATATTTATTTATTTATTTGAGAAAGAGAGAGAGCATGAGCACAAACAGGGGGAGAGGCTGAGAGAGAGAGAGAGAGAGAGAGAGAGAGACGCAGACTCTCTGCTGAGTACAGCGTCTGACGTGGGGCTTGACTCACAACCCTGAGATCATGACCTGAGCCAAAATCAAGAGCCGGCAACTTAACCAACTGAGCCACTTAGGCGCCCCTGAACATCATGTATGTTTGATGTAAGTATGTCCCATGTAGTATTTGTGACCCCTGCCATGTATTTGCTCCACAAATTCCATCTTTACCTCCTGTTAGTAACTAAAATTCTTACTTCTACGAACCACAGGGTCACTTTGCATATTCTCGAACTGCATGTAAAAGGAATCATGCAGAATGTGCTTTCTATGTTCCACTTCTTTTGCTCAACACAATGTTTTTAGAATTCATCTGTGTTGCTATAACAGTTTGCTCTGGAATATACTACAATTTGCTTATTCATTCTCTTATTCATGGATATATATTATTACCAGATTAAGGATATTATGAATACAGCTAGGATGGTCATGCTTCCTCATCTCTTTTGGTGGACATTTGCACTGATTTTGGCAATTATATACCAAAGAGTGAAGTACTGGATCATGGCACATGCGCAGCCTCAGGAAATACTACCAAAGGGGATAAAACTATCTGTTGGCAGCACATGAGAGTTTCAGTTGCTCCACATTCTCACCAACAAATGATATCACTAGTCATTTCAGCTGTAGACATTTTGGTGAGTGTGCACTGCCATCTCATTTAGGTCTTAATTTGCATTTCCCTGATGTATACCAAGAATGAGAAATTTTTATATATCAGCCAATGTATATCCTATTTTGTGATATTCCTATTCAAATATCTTGCCCCTTTTTATTAGGGTTGTTTATTATTTTTCCAGGTTTTGTTACTGTTTATAGTGGAGGATAAATTCAATACCAGCTACTTCATTATGACCAATTTGTTTTGTGGGTGATTTATAAATTGCAAAGTACTGTTAAAATATGTCATTATTCATATCATTATTACTAATAGTATTATCTTTAAATGTTTTATGAAAACATTGTAATTAGAGAACAGGGCATTCTGACTCTTGCTATACCGCCCAAAATGTCACCATGCTTGCAAAATCATATACCAATAGGAATATTTATTTGTGTAAACTACTAGCTTTTGTGACAAGAGTTTCCCATTCTGCATAAATTATATTTCTTTCTTTAAAAAAATATTTTATTTATTTATTTGACAGAGAAAGAGAGAGCAGCAACAGAGGGAGAGGGAGAAACAGGCTCCCCACCGAGCAGGAAGCCCGATGCGGGGCTCAATCCCAGGACCCTGGGATCATGACCTGAGCCGAAGGCAGACGCTTAACTGACTAAGCCACCCAGGCGCCCCATAAATTTTATTTCTATCTTTACAGTGTATACTTTCTAATCAAATAATATGTGAGGAACCATTCAAGTCATTCATGAGATATTTATTCAACAAATTTTATACCCTAAAAGGTCAGCAGTGGTCCTACGAAGTAGCATAAAATAGTAGAAAAAGCATGAACTTTGGGAGTCAAAAAACCTGGTCTTGCATACCAGCTTTGCCACTTACTGATTACATAAACTCGGATCATTTATTCAACACCCCTGCTTATTTTCTTTTCCTTTGCAATTAGGGTGGGTCATATTTTGTATTCTTCCTACTTCAAAGAATTATGACCAGGTTTAACTGAGATTTATTTGAAATACAGTGTTCTAATAAAAACTACCATTTATTGCATGATTACTAAGTATCAGATTTTGATAAGGCACCATGATAAGGTCTCATAAGGAGTTTTGTTAAATCTTTGCAAAAATCCTATGATGTACATATTATTATTATATCTTATAGATAAGACGACAGGGGTCAGGTAGCATAGCTTGTGTAAAATCACACACCTGAATTGCAAACCCAGACCTATCTAGCTGCAGAAGTAATCTGTGCAGCCCTTATTACTGTATTTGTGGCACAATCACTAAGTCACTGTGAATGTAGCCAGGTCTCATGACTGAATAGGACCGAGAAACAACAATTTAGTTTTACCTAGCACCTAAAACATATTTTTTCTTTTAGTCAAGGGGGAAAAAAAGTAGGTATTATAGCCTTAGGCTTTAATTTGCAAGTTTTATTCCCATTCAAGATATTTTATTAGGAAGGATTGGTTATGCTTTCATTGGGACAAGGGGGAAAGAAGGGTGGGGATGGAAAAACTCTTGTTTCCTGGGAATACCCGAATGAGATTAAACATAAAAGAGACTCTCTTTCCCTAGGATCACCAATCATGCCCAAGGAAGAGACCTACCCAAGAACCACCTACAGCCTTCATGTAATAAACCAGCTTCTGGGTTCAGCAGAATATGGGTTGCAAGGTTATCCAGGGAGGCAATCAGCGGTGCCAGCTTCCTCGTCTTTACACCGGGCTCTGGTGTACTCATAATTTGTACATCCAAGATCCAGGGAACTGTGCAGTAAGAACATGCTGGGATTTATCTGGCAAGCGAAAACACTCTGGCTGAATCTAAAGGGAGCTGTGTTTGAGACCTCATCTGCCTGGTGTTGGTGAAGGCCTAGGGGAGGTAGAAATAGTAGAAATGAGAAGGATACCAGAGCCCAAGAAACACTACCTCCGGGCTTGGCAGGAACTGTGGCTTATCCATTAAGATATAGAGGACTTGAGAAAATACAATAATGTTAATTAGTAAAACTTCCAACTTCAAGTAACTCTAAAGTTTACAAAATGCATTCATACAAACCTCCTCAATCCTCTCAGGGTCTCAGTGAGTGGTTTTCATTGATCCTCTTCCCTGGGTGAGGATAGTGGGGATCAGAGAGGTCACATGGGCTACACAGATAATGATGGGCAGAACTTAGGCTCCCAGGTTCCCAGGTCAGTTCATTCCCCATTATAGTAAGAACCGGAGAGTAAAGTGTCCTGAATCAAAAATCAGAGTCTGGGGGAAAAAAACAAGAGATGGAGTTGGGGGCCGGATGTTGTGACCCATGGGAGTAAGAAAATGTTTTAATTAAAGGCTTGGAACAGGGAGGAAGACACAAGTGTTATATTCCAGAACAACACAAATTAGAGTGGGGAATTCAGTGGCATCTTGCAGGATGGAACAGGCTGGATCCAATACATCCCTGCTCCATACAGAATCCATCACTAACGTTAGAGCTGTATGATTCTAAGTCACTCAGTGTCACTAAGCATGTACTGCCTCATTTTAAACTGGCAACAGTCAAGGAGGAAAAGTAAAAGGGAAAGGAGAACAAAGGCAGGAAAAGAGGGAGGGAGCAGGGAGAAAAAAAATAAGGAAGATAATGCAAGGGACAGGAGATATTCAAATGCAGGAAAAGATTATATAAGTGTCACAGTAGTAATGAGATGAAGAAGAATGTAGGACTTTGTCCATGAACAGAATACAATGTTTGGAACTTATTTCATCACTCATATGTTAATTTGTTTATTCATTTATTCATTTATTAAGTTGCTCATTTATTCATTCAACAGTCTATTACTAATAATCAATTTGGTACCATGCTACTAGAAACTGAAGACAAAGAGATGGGACAAAACATAGTTCCTACCTTGAACGAACTCTCAGTGTGGAAGGTGGACAAGTAAACCTACTACAAATTGAGTATTATACAGGTTAAGCACCAAGAGATTATAAAAGCACATAGACGTCCTCATTCAATTTTGTGTCTGGTTCATGGACAGCTGGGTGTTTAGAAAGCAAGGGAATTGGTTAGAGCAGGCCTCTCCTGGAATAGGTGATAGCCCAGCACAAACATCAAGGGAGAGTCAGAATGAATCAGATTAGGGGTATGGGGAAGAGGGCTGAGAAATGCATGGGGTCTTTTCAGTCTCAAAGTACAGAACAATGAATACAGATTAAAGGTGAGAAAGAATAAGTATAAGAAAATGAAGGAAGTTTGGTCTTGCTGGAATTTAAAGAATATGGGGAGCAGAGATGTGGCTGAAACTGAACAGATTTGCAGGGGCCAGACTGGGAGTTGGATCGGGACATGCAGACTTTTTCCTGAGGACAGTGGGCAGTCCGTGAGCCATCTTACCATGGGTGGTGGTATGATCGGTGTTAACGTTTCTTAAAGACCACTCTGGCCTCATGAGAGAAAGAATTGAAAAAAGTAGTGAGCCTGGATGTAGGAAACCTAAAGTGGAAGGCTCTGTGCAGTGATCCAAATAGTTAACACGGTCAAATGTGACTCTGGAAGTGGGTACCAGACCCCTAGTGCATGAGTGTGCGGGCCTGAATTAAAAGCACAACTCAGGGTGTATATATTCTCAGGTCTCCATGTTCTCTGACTTCCTCTGCTACTCACACACAGTGACTGCACTGATGTATATTAAACAAAATATCTTCAATTTTAGAAAATATTCTGCACTTTTCCACCTTCTGCCGTTCTCCCCTGGAAAATACCTATTCAAATTATTCTGGGGTAAAAAGTTCTTTGGGAAGAAGCCGCTGATTATATCCCTCTCAGCAGATGCCAGCCCCCTGAATGGTAGTGATGGAAAATCCCACATCCCCCACTTCTCTGACACACATGACCCTTCTCCACCCAATTTCAAAGAAACAAAAGATGTCTCAAAGACTCCTTTGGAAAAATAATCATTCAATAGGATGTGACTAGGCTGTTTCCATGGCAATTCAAGCTTTCTTACATTGTGATAATTTCTGAAAATGGAAATTTCCTTTTGTCTCCTAATGTTACTTCCTTTTGTTGCGTGTAGGTATTCACACTCACACACAGGCAGTTTGGGTAAAAAAATTACAAAAAAAGTAAAATAAAAGACTAAGTCTCTTGGTTATTTTCCTACTTCCTACGGCTTACCAGCCTGGGGAGATTGTTGAGCCTTTTAAGGGATGTATCAAATAGAGTCAATGTGGGGTTGGAGAAAGGATTATCCTAGTATTTAAACTTTTTTTTTTTTTTAAATACAGGTATTTCAGAAAAATAGAACACTGTGGATAATACTCAACACCACTCCCAAACTCTCTGAAGCACACTCCATACTTTCAAATGGCAGTTTCTCCCCAATTAAAAACTGTTACAAGGCCAGGGATGGGGCAACTCAACCAGCCAGAGAAATGCAACCCAGAGGAAACAATGTTCTCTGACTAGCAACTCTCAGCTCTGTCCCCCATTTACAGGGCCAGAGTCTGAGGAGTCTGATGAAAGCTTGTTTTTATGCCATTTTTTAAAAACAGAACTCCCCCGGCAGCAGCAATACTCAACCTGGTACAGTTTTGACCCCCATGGGATATTTGCCAATGACTGGAGAGATTTGGGGTTGGCACAACTAGAGAGAGGACAGGTGGCAGGGATGCTGCCCAACTAGCATCCAGTGGGGAGAGGGCAAGGATGCTGTTAAACATTCTACAAAGCTCCACAGCCCGCCCCCCCAACTCATGACAAAGAATATCCAGCCCCAAATGCCACTAGTACAAAGTGTGAGATCTGCCTTAGAAGTTGGAGGCAGTACTAATGCAGGGGCAGTGGGTTAATCACTGGAAAACAGATTGGCCTTCAGGGTTTGAATTGGGAAAGTACATCTAAGAGAGTCAGTACAATGAGACTGAGGGGCTCAATGACTCATTTAAAATTCTGGAAATGTCAGGAGGTAGGTCTCCAATTAGGCATGTAAAGAAAGACATCCAGGAATCTATGAGCCAGGTGAGTCCATTCATTCCTTCATTTATACATTCATTGATTTTTTTTTTCCAATAAATTGCAGACACTGGACCAGGTACTAAGAATTTGACAATAAACCAAGCGGAGGGTCCTGTCTTCATTGATCTCCTAGTCTGGCAGGAAATAAGGATAATAATAAACAATACATAATTAAATACTTCATAACAGTTGTACTAAGTGCTATGCAGGAAAAGTACAGCTTTTTTTGAGTATAAGTTAAGGATCTAGAAAGGAAAACTTGCCAGAGAAAAAGGATTTTAAATGAAGATCGATTGATGAGTAAAGAAGTAGTAACTATGAATCTTAGAGATGGGTCTATAGGCCCAGACAGCCAAACTGGTCTGTAAATTGCCGAGTGAGTCCAAGCCACTAGGGTGAGGTCTGTGAAGAGCCCATGTCTAGAATGGTTCAATCACTTATGCTTTTTGGAGTTCAAGCATATTAACAATCCATAGAAGGAGAATGAGATGTTAATAAGGACAAACAACAGATGGATTAAGAATTAAGGCAAGGCTGGGCCAACTTACAAAAATAAATGGGTACCTACAACTGTCTAATTATGCACCAGAACTTGAGTTTACATATCGACCATAGTTCCAATAAATATTGAGTTCATCCTCCATGCCAAGTAAATGTTTTAGTTAAAAGATATGCTGAGAGTTGAGGTAAGAAAGATTCAGTAAAAGCCCAATATCCTAGTAGTATCTTATTTTATAGAATCTCAAATCAAAAATCATAGTTGGTTATTCTCACTTTATTCAGCTATATAGAAATGGGGCCAAGGAGATGTGAAAATGGTGGACATATTCTTTCAGCTAGTGCCAGGTCTATTGCTTCTCTCAATCATGCTTTTTGTTTTTCATAAGCATTTTGCATGTTATTACACAGATATGTTAAGTGAATTTTTGTACTGATATAAGCTTACATACAGAAAAGTTTGCAAGTCCTGAACAGATGGTTTAATAAATTTTCATAAATTTATATAACTGGCAGTCAGACTAAGACATAAAATATTACCAACATCCCTTGGGGCGCCTGGGTGGCACAGCGGTTAAGCGTCTGCCTTCGGCTCAGGGCGTGATCCCGGCGTTATGGGATCAAGCCCCACATCAGGCTCTTCTGCTATGAGCCTGCTTCTTCCTCTCCCACTCCCCCTGCTTGTGTTCCCTCTTTCGCTGGCTGTCTCTATCTCTGTCAAATAAATAAATAAAACCTTTAAAAAAAAAAATATTACCAACATCCCAGAAACACCCTTTGTGGCTCTTCCCAGTCAACATCCCCACCAAGAGAACTAATATTTAGCACCATAGATTAGTTTTGCCTGTTTTTAAAATACTCTTTAAAAGACAGTGTCTTATCATGTGTCTGGCTTTTGTCTCCTAACGTTAATATGGTGAGGTTTACCTACTTTGGTGCATAAAGTTGTTAATTATCTTTGCTGTATAATACTACTTTTCCTGCATATTTTGATATGTTGTGATTTCATTATCATTCAATTTGAAAGCTCTTACTGGTTTTCACTGTGATTTCTTTATTGATATTTGGTTTATTCAAATGTACACTCCTTAATTTCCAGGTAGCTATGATTCTTTATGACTTGTTACTAATTTCTAATTTAAATGGTTTTCTGTTCAGACTGCACACTCTGTATATGTCAGTCCTTACACTGACTGCTTCCAGTGATGGTAGACATAGCAGGCTCTTCTAGTTAGGGCTTCCTTCCCTCTTCTGATGACAAGAGAAATCCAATGGACAGCATTCAATTGTGTGAGGACTGAATATGAAGTCTTAACACAGGCAGTAATATTTCAGAGTGGTTTTGTGTGTGTGTGTGTGTATGTGTTTTCTAGAACAGTGAATCTTAACTCTGACCATGTATAAAAATCATTACAGAAATATAGATAATGTATATAAATGTAATTGAAATCATATAAAAATATGTAATCTATACCTTATAACCATATGTAAAATTAAGATATAAGTATATATTATATATACACTTTATTACAAATGTATATAAATACAATTATATATATATAGTATAGTAGTGTGTGTGTGTGTATATATATATATATATATATGTATATCTTTGTTGTATTATACTACTTTCATTAGTATAATACAATGAAGATAATTAACAACTTTATGCACCAAAGTAAGTAAACCTCACCATATAACTTTAGGAGAGAAAAGCCAGACACATGATAAATACTATATATATATATATATATATATAACAAAAAATATGTATTCACATATATGCACACACATATATGCATATATATATATATATATATATAACTTATGCCATAAGGAAGAATGATGACACAAACTGTTCATAACTGAGAAAATGGCATCTTTGGTAATCTTTGGTTGTCTGAGATCCTCCTGGGAGACAATCCATGGAGTTCATGTTTCTGCATATCTTGTAAGCAGAGACACTGACAGATTTTGGTTCAGAATGCCTTTTCAAGGCTGTTTTATAATTAACAAATGGAGATTATGCCTCCTTCTGGGGCAGAGGTCAAGTTTGTTTGCTCTCTGGTATAATGAAGTTAGTATCTATGGTCGGAGCAAAGACTGCACAGGTTGGCTTGCAGCCAGTTATAACTATTAGCGTGTCCTAAGTTTGAGATTCCTAAGCTAGAATGATTCAAACCCACTGCATATAAAGCACTGATGGGGCTGCTCTGCAAATGGGACTGAAGTGCTAGAAGAATTGATGTTAATAGAAACTAATGCTTGCTGTGTGGTGAAAAATAAATTCCTTTATCTCTGACCCAGGAGTTTCGTGTCCTCTGTCCACAAAATTGCATCATCCTAACTTGTTAGCTTGCAAGTAGGGTGAAATCTCGAACACTTCGTAGTTATTGATAACTACAAAGAAAGCAGAGTCTGGTATCCATGGGCCATTGGTTACACTTTGATCTATGTGGACAAAACGTGGGGACAGGTAATTTGTTTCCCTTGTTAACTTTGGCTTTATTTTTCTATCCTAATAGAAATTCACTTGTATAAAAACAACTGCCCTAGTTTATATGTGTTATGAAAGTTTTATAGAAAGTATTTTGCTGTCTAGGACTCTTTTCTCTAGGTTTTAACATTTTTTTCTTTTTTTAATTCCACAGACCACTTTGACCATTCGGGAAACCCCATGGACCCCTTTTCATAATAATGTTTTTAAATCCATAAAAAAATATGGAATTGCAAAGGGAGTTCATTACATTAAAACAGAATTATTTTGTGGTAATAACAATACATTGCTTTTATTAATGTATTAAATAAAAGATCTAGCATACAACTACTAACCACCATAATTGTCAGTCTTAAGTGTAAATAATATTTCAAGATATCTACAACTGCAATATGTATATGTATGTAATATGTAATATGACATGAAAATATCAGATCCTATTAATGCAAAGTCACTATTTAATGCAATTACTGTTATTATTAATGTAGTTTGTTTTCTACATTAATAAATGAAGGTAATGCTACATTTCAATTATAGGACAGCAAAAATAAATGTAACCTCCCCACTCCCCTCCCCACCACAAACAGTACTGATTAATGGACTCTTGTTTAAAATCTCTGACCTAGAGTCTCCAGAGAACCTCCAGATAACCTTGAAAAACATCTCCAAAGGCAAGAGAAACAAAAGAAAAAATAAACTTATGGGACTTCATCAAGATAAAAAGCTTCTGCACAACCAAGGAAACAGTCAAAAAAACTAAGAGGCAGCTCATGGAATGTGAGAAGATATTTGCAAAGGACGCTACAGATAAAAGACTAGTATCCAAGATCTACAAAGAACTTCTCAAACGCAATACACGTGAAACAAATAATCACATCAAAAAATGGACAGAAGATATGAACAGACACTTTTCCAGTGGAGACATACAAATGGCTAACAGACACATGAAAAAATGTTCAACATCATTAGCCATCAGGGAAATGCAAATCAAAACCACACTGAGATACCACCTTACACCAGTTAGAATGGCAAAAATTGACAAGGCAAGAAACAACAAATGTTGGAGAGGATGTGGAGAAAGGGGATCCCTCTTACACTGTTGGTGGGAATGCAAGTTGGTACAGCCACTTTGGAAAACAGTGTGGAGGTCCCTTAAAAAGGTAAAAATTGAGCTACCCTATGATCCAGTAATTGCACTACCTGGGTATTTACCCCAAAGATACAGACGCAGTGAAGAGAAGAGCCATATGCACCCCAATGTTCATAGCAGCATTGTCCACAATAGCTAAATCGTGGAAGAAGCCGAGATGCCCTTCAACAGATGACTGGATTAAGATGATGTAGTCCATATATACATGGAATATTACTCAGCCATCAGAAAGAATGATTACACAGCATTTGTAGCAAAATGGACGGGACTGGAGGAGATTATGCTAAGTGAAATAAGTCAAGCAGAGAAAGACAATTATCATATGGTTTCACTCCTTTACGGAACATAAGAAATAGGAAGATCAGTAGGAGAAGGAAGGGAAGAGTGAAGGGGGGGGGACAGAAGGGGGAATGAACCACGAGAGACTATGGACTCTGGGAAACAAAGTGAGGGCTTCAGAGGGGAAGGGGGTGGGGGATTGGGATAGGCCAGTGATAGGTATTAAGGAGGGCACATATTGCATGGTACACTGGGTGTTGTATGCAAATAATGAATCATGGAACATTGCATCAAAAACTGGGGAGGTACTGTATGGTGACTAATATAACAAAATAAAAATTAAAAGAAAAAGTCAAAGTCAAAGCAAAGCAGATTGCATTAAGTGAATAGTATTATTCTCCTGAAATTAATGTCTTCCATAGGAAACAGTAATTTGACTTCTCAAGCACATTTCTATGGTGTAAATTTTTTATCTGATTTCATGTAAATCAGAGTCCTTTTGATTTCCAGAGTTTGATCTGACTTCTCAAACACATTCCTAAGTTGTAAATTTTTTACCTGATTTCATGTAAATCAGAGTCCTTTTGATTTCCAGAGTAACAGGGGAGGTTTTGTGTTTTGTTTTGTTTTTTAACCTCTTTTACTTCAGGAGTATGATATGCCTTAAAATATCTAAAGGAAGTTATGACTTGGGTCTCCTTCCAACAATTTCAGATTTCATGGTGTTAAAACTTAAAAATCCTGAATCTTTTAATTTTTGTAGTAAAGTCTGGTGTCTAACATGACTATCACAGGCACAAAATATATGAGATCACTAGGTTCATCCTAAAACAAATTAGCTGGGTCAATGTGTGGAACAAGCGGAAAAGCAGATTTGTAGACTTTTAAGTGATTTTATCTCATGTTACCTGACAATTTATTTTAAGTGATTGGGGATAAGGATGAGGGAGAATTGTAAAGTATTGTTGTTTTTATAACTTTATACAAATCTGATTGACAAATAGGCCTCAAAAACATGAATACATGTTAACAGATTCTATTTTAGTATTATTTTTTCTTCTACAAAATTATTTAAAAGCATGCATACATACATCGAAAACCAGGGATGTACTGTATGGTGACTAACATAATATAATAAAAAATCATTATAAAAAAAAAAAAGTTAGTGAAAAAAAAAAAGCATGCATACATAGTCTTTTTAGTTTCATTAAAATTTTTACATAATCTATCACCCAAAATCTTCCTAACCACACTTTTAGGGTAGGAATCGCCATTTCCAAATTATAGATGAAGACACTGAAATTCAGAAATTTGACATCTTGAATGAAGTCCCTGAATCTAAATCTGACCATCTTTCTTTGGCACTATTATACTGGGGCCTGGCTATCTGAGTAACCTCTACACAAGAAGCTTTCTTCCTTTTCTTGAACTATGTGAATCAAATCTCCTAATTTGGGGATTACTCACATAATTTTAAAATAATGTTAATGGCCATCACAAGACCAACAACAAAAACTTTATTACATAGAGTGATCACCTAAGATAAACAGTGAAACCAAATAGACTGGCTTGAGAGCTCTTATTCTTTGCCACTGTTGTAAAATATTTCCTTTGCATTGCCCTTGCTCTCTGAGGGGTCCAATGCCCTTCGCAACATTCTTCCATTCTCCAGGCCATTACCATTAATCAATGGAAAGTTCTCCTTCATCTCAGATCATAAATCACCAGGCTATCTTAGTGTTGCTAGGTAATAGCTCTGATGAGCTACTTCACACCAAGGTGTGAATGAATAATGATGGTTTTATAATTTTTTCCACTTGGGAGTCTGTTTGCATTTTAAAAAGGGCCACAAACACTTCTCCAGTGAAGTGTGAAATATGGAGATTTCTGAGACTATTTTCAGGCTGATGAAGGGAAAAGTAATGTTTGGTCAAGAGGTTGTTTAAGCACCTCTCAAACTACCTGGTTTGTAAAGATTGGAAGCAAATAAAGGGGATTGGCTTATGCAGGCTAGCAAGAGAGGCAAGATAAGCCAATCCTTTCTGACAGATTTTGGTGAATCATACTTGTCTGCACAAAGGGTGAATTTCACCCCAGGAATGATTGCTGCATCTGTCCCAAGGCTCCTCCAGGGCAGGTATCTTTCCTAGTCTCAGATCATTAACACAGCAAGGCAAGGTTCCTGACATCCAGAATCCAGCTACCTCTCTGAGTCTTATAACTCTATTGCAGTGTTTCTGGAATCTTTTCTTTTTTAATGTTTGGGGGTTTGGTGATGAAAAATTTCCCCCTTGTTTTATTGAGATATAATTAACACATAATATTGTGTATGTTTAAGGTGTACAATGTGTTGGTTTGATGCACTTATATATACTGCAAAATCTTCATTTATCCCCAAATGGGATGGTTCATCTCCTTCTGTAAAGATTCCATATATAAAGTAATTAGAATTTACAAAAAAAAAAAAAAAAAAGGGAAACAAAAGCTTAGAAAACTTTCCATTCCTTCAAAGTACTCTACCTTAAAAAGTCTGGAAGTTGGAAGCATAAAGTTTCCATTCTTTCATAGGTACCCTAGATCCCCCCCTTGGAGCTGCTCTTAGGAGAGACTATGATGCAAGATTAAACCCTACTGATAGATTCAGTGGACATATGGGACAACAGAAGAAAGTCCTTCCCTTAATACCGGCTGCTAAAGTTATTGTTGGAAATTGGTATTGTTGTCATGATGAGAACTCCTCTCAGTGGGATTCTGAACTGAGAGCTATTACAAGAAGCAAAGCAGAATGATGATGAAAATGCCTCCAAAGAGGAAGGCTCTGCTCAGGGCTAAGAAAACAAAAACAAAAACAAACAAATAAACAAACAAACAAAAAACAAGGGTGTGAACTTGACCAGGTTCAGTATAACCCTCCGCTATTAACTGTAGGTCATTCAAATTCTTGGACATTTTAATAAGATTAGTAGCATTTTCTCCCTTGGGTAGAAGGAAAGGATCGTGGAATGAAAATCCGAGAACACTTTTGCTAATAAAAAAATCAAATGAAAGCATATCAATTTTTTAAATTATTACTTAATGCATGACTTACAAATTCAGGGATAATCCTCAAATAGAAAAGAAAGGAAGAAGTAGCAAACAAAGCTAAATACAAGATCTATCCTTTTCTACTAGCTTAATGGATTTATAGGCTTCTCTAAAATTTATTTTTCCTCTTTCTTTCACCTAATGTCTCAAGGCATTTATCTATTAAATGAAGAATTACTGTATTTATTTCATAATGAGATTCAGAATGTTAAATCTAACAATGCAGGCAAATTATTCAACATAGTGCCTAGTACAAGGACTGTGGCCAAGACTTAGTACTTTGAAATCAGGTAGATATGAACTAAGTTCCTAATCTACCAATTAGAAACCTCATGACTGGATAAATTATTTAGTTACCTGTCCCTCATTAGTCTCATCTGCACCATGCAGGTAAATAATAGGTGATATATATCCTGAGGATTAAATGAAATATAATAAAGATGTTTGGTGCACAGGACACACCAGACACTCAATAGTATCAATTATTATTAACACCACTTGAAAACTACTTCAAAGCTTCCATGTGTTCTTACTTGTATGCATCTGTTAACAGAGGTGGGTTTAGAACAGATAAAACTATATATGAAAGTTACACATAAACATATTTTAATTCTTTTAAAGCCACTTGTATTTGTGTTTTGGAATATACTGATGTAATGTTTTGAAATCCTTGTTGGTTATGGCAGGGCACGGTGGTATAAGGTCTAGAGTCACAGAGCCTGTATTTAAACCCAACTCCAGAATTTATAATCTAGGTGAATGTGACCAAGATAAATAATCTCCTCACATTCCTCCTCAATATATGGATAATAATATTACCCACCATATAGGGTTGTTGGGAGGATTATATAAGTTACACACTTAGCTACTTAGAACAGTATTCAGGACATAGTAAGCTACTCCAAAATGTTCCTTTTTTTTTTTTTTTTGCATCAGTTTCCCTTTGTACATAGTACTTAATGAGTAAAATATACAAAATTATGTTTTTTATTATTAAAGTGAATTCAATTTTTAAATTGATCAGCGTTATTCCATCCCTGCCACATTAAAAGCTAATACTAGTTTGTCAGACATTTATGATCAGTGATGTAAATATGATACTCTTCATCAGACCCAAGTGGGATCACAGCATTGCTGATTTCTAATTGATTGAATTTATGGGTGGACGCGTTGGCCCAAAATTCAGTGATGCACATCCCCATAAACACAAGTTGTTATCACTCTTGCAAAGAACTACTGCTGCATGAATCGTGTCTAAGTTTTCTGATTGCGTCTACCTCAACCCAGACGACCTATGCCCTAAGGCATCCTCTTACAATATGACCGAAAATCCAAGTGCGTTACCTTGAGTAGTTCACACGAACCACACTTTTCTGATGAGAAGCAACACACAAACAAGCAAAGATCAAAATTCTGAAACCCGTGTCAATCCAGCAGCGTGCTCACCACCTTCTGGAAAGGCTCTCTGAAACAATCCTTGGGCTTTGTTAGCTCTTCTGAGATCAGAGCTCCCTCTGGCAGCTATAAATGCTAACACCTATTGACAATTTCTTGAGCCTCCTAAGAATTACATTTCCCTACCTGCTTTTAGTTTCTTCAACTCTATTCCTTTTACTTTCAGTTGGAAATCCTAGTCTTCTAAGCCTTCTCTCTCATTTTGTTGCTTCTGAGTCACTCTGACCTTCCTCCTAAAGGAGGTGAACGTATCACCACACTCTCTCAATCCTGCATTTCTCCCCGTTCATTTATTCAAGGCCACCCTGTTTGCTCAAATCATCCAGCCTTGATTCTCAAAGGAGCTAGGTGCTTATTCAGTTAGAATCCACCTAAGTAAACAACAGAAAAGATTTCTTATAGGCTTTTAAAACGACGTTCTTTCTGACATAGACTAGGAAGTCTTGGTATAGAATGGGGATTGTGAACGCTTCCCATAAAAACCAGGGTTTATTTTCTGCCCATTGCCCATTCACTGTTTTATTGTTTGTTTCAGTCTGTGTAGCAGAGTTCTCACACTGCATGCCCCGACTGCCTCTGCTTGCATAAAACATGATGCTGTACTGCGAACAACGCTGGAATACATTACATAAATTTCCCTTTGATATCCAGCATGTTTTCTACTCTAATAGAATCTGAGCAGAATCACATCTCTTTTTCCCCAGTGTTCCCGATGTGCTTCATAACTCTCTCTTCTGTGAATCCAATAACCATCTCCAAGCCGTTAGAAGGAATACGTTTCAATGAAGGGTGGAAGCAGCTCAGTAGGGCAGAGCCAAAGATGATCTGGCAAGTAGTTACATGATAGCACGAGAGCACACAGTCCAGAGGACCAAAGGGCTGTACAGTCAACCTTTATTACTCAGAATTCTTGCAGGAATAAAGCATTCTGGTGGAGTGAGCTCCTAAACCTCACTGCAAATCTTCCAAAATTCTTGGGGTTCCTTCCCGGGGAAGACGCTATGGTTTGGTCTACCTCACACCTGTTCTCAAGCCTGATGCCAACTTCCAGTCGCCAAGAGGGGCAAACACACTTCTGCAGCGTCCTCCGTATCTAGGCATGGTGTTGTACACAATTAACTCTGAAGAGATGTAAATAGACAGCTGTTATTAGGGTTCCTTGGAAAGCTTTCGGCTTCATGAGGGCAGCTAGGAAGGCAGCACCCTTCACCGATCAAACGTTTTTTGTGGCACCTGGAGTTACAATGCCCATCAGTCACCACAAGAGGAAGATCAAGGTTATCACGGAGACACCAGCCCTGATACGCAAGAGATATTAACCCACTGTCAGCAGCTGCCTACTTCTAAGATAATCAATTAGGTAAAGGAAATAAGTTAATAAAAAGTCCAATTTGTATGAGCCAGGTCTATCATTTGTTTGATTTGTTTTTTTAATTGCAAGAGAAAGTCTGTTAAGCTACCATACCTTCTGTAGTAGAACCCGAAAATATCTTACTTAATATTTAGACTTTCAGGGTTTTTTTAATCATTATTCTACACACCATGGCCTTACACAAGTTCTGAAAAGTCTCAGCACATCATACATCCCAGTTGCTTGGAAAGGCATGTGGTAGAAATGGCACCAGACCAGACCAGGCTCTGCTCTCCTCACTCTCAGTGTGATCCTGGAAAAGCCCATTCAGAGACTGGGCTCTCAGTCCTTGAAAGTTAGGATTCGATTTGGGGTAGAGTACGCCCTTGTCTTGAGATTGGACAATTCTACCTTGGCACCTAGAGTGCACAACAAGATTGTTATTCCCACATATTCTCCATGTCAAGGCACGTGTGAAACAACCCTCTGCACTCCCGTGTCATCTGTGTCATAGGCACCATTCACTCATGACATCCATTTTGCTGAATCTCGTTTTTCTCACCAGCATAAGATTATGAGTAAATCAGAGACCATATTCTGGGGGCTCTTGGACTAAATTCAGTCTGCAATTTTGTTTTATTTGCCTGCAAAGATTTCGGGTTTTTGTTTTTTTTTTTTTTAGTATTTTTTTTTTTTTTTTAGTTTTTTGAACAAATTGAATGTCGTATCATACCCACATATCCTGACACTTTGGAAAATTTTGTCTATTTGGCAATACTGGGCCCACATTCTTCTGTGAAAATAATCACCTGGAATAGAGGGACTGCTGCCCCATTAAAAGAAGCCTGTGTCTTCCACTCATAACACTGCCCAACAGACCTACTTCACTCACTTCTGTTGTACACTTGGTGACCACAGCCATTGGAATTTTAAGCCCGAGAATAGAAAATTGCTAAAATTCCTGTCTAACTCTAAAATCATCTCTAAAGCCACCCATTTGCAAACTAAATAAATTACACCATTAGAGGAACTGGTTTCTCGGCTGAAGATGATAATGTCTTAAGCCCCTCCCATCCAGCATTCTACTATAAGCTGAGATGTTCCCGAGACTTTGATGTATTACTTGACACATCACTGGGCAAGCCAGCCTTGAGCTGGTTTTAGGAGTCACTAAAGGGAGCAACACTTCACTTGTCACCATTGATCTGGGATGGAAACACTGGTAGGTTAAAGTCAGGTGCTGCAGGTACGCCCTTCCCCGCGGTTTTAAATAAACACAATCAGTCTACCCAGTGCTAAGCAACTGTTTCTTAAGGCATGTTTGTAAATGTGTTTATAAAGCAAGAACCTTCAATCCATCAGGCCTCAAAGAGCTAATCAATATATTCCAATCTGATCTCAGAGAAGTTTTGCCTCTGGGAAGTTTAATTTATTTCAACTCATGGCCATGAAAAAATGAGCAGCCATGGCATTTTGACAAAATAGAAAAAGTGGACGATGTTGTATCCAGCAACAGCTCCATTTCAATTTTCCATTTTATCTGAACAAATCACCCCACTGAATGGGATGACCATGAAAATTGATCAGGCATGGGGCTAGTCTATGGGACAAGGTAGGAAGACAGAATATACAGATAGCAATGCAAGAGGCATTGTTACTCACAGACTATGGTCCCTGTTAAAACATTTCTGGAGAGGGAATAGGAAGCCTGGGAAAGAGTTTGGGTATGTAATCTACTAGATAAATGTCCTTTTAACAGTATTTATATCTAGATATAATCACTTCCCATAGCTAGGGTATTTGCCCCTGAAAAATAAATTCCCCTGATGTCTGTAAGGGATGGATATCAAGTGCCATTTCCCTTTTAGAGTTTGGCACAGTAATGACATAAACAAATCCCAAGAGAGTATTTCTTATTTTTATGCACCCGAAATAGAATCCAGGTCTATCATATATCGAAAGACAGCATAGCTCTCGGATGGCCCCAAGGGAAATATGCAGAGTGGCAGAAATGGTAATGTGTTATCCTGGGAACCCTGCTATACTACAGGCTGCATCACTGGCATATGTTTGCATAAGTGATACATTAGTCCCCACTCTTCATATGCAGATTAAATAAACAACAGTGTTCTTTGTCTTTAAAATAGAAAGAGATAAGATCTGGAAGCCAAAAGATAAGGTAAAGAGAGAGACTGGAGAAGTCTAATGGGAGGGAGGCACTTTTTAAGCAGGACTTGTTTAAGCAAATTTATCCTGAAAGGGGAACCAGAGTTAGAGAAAAACTCCAGAAAGCCTAATTGTACTTAAGATCCTACAGAGTCAGCCCTTATTCCCTGGAAGTACAAAGATGTGGTTCTGTGCAAAAGGGCTGAGATGTCCTGATGCCCTCCTGGGCCCTGACGAGACCTCTGCTGGACCAGAGAAAGCCTTGGAGGGAGAGGTCCACCTGCAGACTGTAACTACAACATGACAAGCAGCCAGACTACTACTGAGGTCTCCCTGGATTCACAGTTACAAGACTCTGGGAAGACTTTGTAAGGATTTCAGGAGCAATGGCACGCGGAAGAAGGAACGCTACACTTGAAATAATATGTTTGTTCTAGCCCCTGCATTGCCACTAATTTTCAACAGGACTTAACTTCCTTGCAGCTGAGTTTCTTCTTCTCCTAAACAAAGTCATTGCATTCATGGTTTCCTAAAATCCTTTCTAACTCGGAAACGTCACAATGCTCATCTGTGATCTCCCATAAAACTCCCATCTGCATTTCTCTATTTTCTATTAAAGTACTAGCTTGTTGGATATTATGTGAAGTTTTAGTATGAAAACTTGATAGGTTAATTCCAGTTCTCTGAATTTTAACCTCTACAGGATCCTTTCACAAGTAGGAGATACCTATTTTTAAGGTAATAAAGTAAAATCGGTACAGAGTTGATTTACAGCATTTATTTTCTCCAGAAGTATCCAACCTCATTCATACGTTCCCAAAGGTTAGAACAGCAATGACCAGAAAAGATCTCTTGCAGAGTGACCTGTTTTAAAATACTCTTCATCAAAAGAGAGAATTCATTGGTGGTACGATGTGCAGCTCCTGAATAAGGATCTGCTCACTTACCTTCTGTAGGTTTGGCTGACTGACTGTTCAGAGGACTGCACTGACTGAAAGGTCTCTGGTCATTTTCTAGACACTTAAGTTACAACCAGACTTATGTTACAGTGTAATGATCTTTTGATTAAAAAAAAGAAGAAGAAAAGAAAAAAATATGTGATACTAAAACATATACAAAAAGAATATGGCATTCAAGCATTTAAAAAAAAAATGACCCTTACCATTTGTTTGAACTCTGTCAGCTCTTCATTAATCATATCTAGTTTTGTTTTGGTTTGCTTTTTTATCATTGCATTCTTAGAAGGATGGAAACTAAGTACAGGAGGTCAGAAGAAGAATATGGGTGACCAGAAGGAAAAGACCAAAGTCATAAAGAAAAACAAAAACAGCTGAAGAAATTTTAGACATCTTTCTTTAAGAGGACCTTAAGAGCTATTTGTCTCTAGCCTTCATACGTAAGAAAATTCTCTCCAGTTATGGAGAGAAAACTATATATCTGAATGGGATGGGAGTGAGTTTAGCTCTTTGGGGATTGAACAAGAGTACTCCAAACTGATTTATAAAACATATACTAAGCAAAGCATGAAGTTTGGTGTTACGGTTTATAGAGAGTTGGGAGAAAAACAAAAAAACAAAAACAAAATACCAAACTGCAAGTCACTCATTCTTCGAGGAGAGAAATAAGCTCATGAATATATTGGTTAGATCTGTAAGCACCAACGTAGGGATAGACCTAAAAGCCTTATGACCCTATGAAGTTTTATTTTAAAGATTCAAAAAGGGACCTCTGGGTGGTTCAGATAAGTTAAGTATCTACTTTTGGCTCAGGTCATGATCTCCAGGTCCTGGGATCAAGTCCAGTGTCAGCTCCCAGCTCAGCGGGGAGTCTCTTTCTCCCTCTGCTGTGCTCTGTCCCTCTCTCTCTCAAATGAATATATAAAATCTTAAAAAAAAAAAAAAAAAGATTCAAATAAAACAAAAACATGAGATACCCTAGATGCACCTCCTAGATAAAAGGCATTCACTCGGAGACTAAAAGTTGTAGTAAATTTTATGGAACAGAGAAGAAAAACTTATTGTTTGGGTATGGGGTTTGGGCTTAAAGGCTCCTTTTCTTCTTATACACTTCATGTCTGCCCCACCTGCAGAAGGGGGCTCATTACATTGGTCCGCAACATCTAACTGGAAGAGCCACCATGGGACATGGTTTCATAACAAGTCACCCTGCATGTATTTTTGCTCTTTTATGTACAGCCTGTATTTCATTGGAGTATTGATCCCTTGGACAATTAAGTTGTGAGCAGGAAGACAGAGTTGATTTTATCCAACAGAAATCACACAGGGCTCTTCAACATATTTCAGAGAGAATCACCTGGTTCCATCATGTAAGAGTGTATATTTTGCCTCCTCTTCCTTCACCAGACCCTACTCTTCCCACCCCTGGCTTAACTCTCTGCTAAGGGAAGAGGTGTTGCTTTTTTCCTCTTAGTATGAGCCCAGGGTATCCACTGAGCTGTGGTTTATTTTCAGGCAGGTTTATTCTTCTTAAATGAAGAATCCCAGTTTCCTTTTATTGCTTTTCTGTTTGGGCCTTTGGCATAGTGAGGCCCCAGGGCAGATTGCTAAACTTACATCTTTCCCTTTCATGGCAAGAGACTGGTTGTATAAGTGGATTAAGAGGTTTTTTTCTTCCCATAGGCAATGAGCATGGTATTCCTACAATTAAAGAGGCCCTTATTTGATTTGGACCATAACTAGTTAGGGATTATTAGGCACCTGCAAGGCTATTAATAAGGTAAATTTTTATTTACTTTTGTATTATCTCTTCTGTCTACAGTACCTTCCAGAAACCTTTGGAAGTGTGGCTTAACAGGGTATGACTTGATATTTCTGAATCTCTCATCATAATATCACCATTACCGGCTCTTACCTGTGTATTTTTGCTCAGAGATCAAAGCTGGCACATTGCAATAAGTCTTATAAGAGTACACAGAACAGTCTGTAGGAAAATGGGGTGATACATTAATTCAATTTGGAAGCAGCCAGGATGAGACAGTTTTCAGGCATGTCAGGGTGCGTTTGTCAATTAACGAGACTTTCTTACCTTGTAGAGTAACTCCTGTGCAATAGTTAATTTTACGTATCAACTTGATTGGCCACAAGGTGCCCAAATTAACCATTATTATTATTTTTTTTAAAGATTTATCCATTTGAGAGTCAGAGAAAAAGAGAGAGAGAAAGAACACAAGCAGGGGGAGCAGAGGGAGAGGGAGAAGCAGGCTCCCCTCTGAGCAGGGAGCCCGATGCGATCACGACCCAAGCCAAAGGCAGATGCCCAACAGCTGAGCCACGCAGGCACCCTCCATTATTTCTGAGTGTGTCTGTGAAAGTGTTTTTGGATGAGACTGGCATTTGAATAGATGGACTCAATGGAGTAGACTGCTCTCCCCAATGTAGGTGGGCATCATCCAATCCACTGAGGATCTGGATTGAACAAAACATGGTGGAAGGTAGAATGGGCCCCTTTCTCCTGCCTCACTGCTGACCTGGGACATCTCATCTCACTTTCTTCTGTCCTTACACTGGGATTTCACCCCATTAAACCCCCTCGTTCTCAAACCTTCACATTTGGACTCAATTATACACCATCGGCTTTCCTCAGTTACCAGTTTGCTGATAGCAGACTGTGGAACTTTTCAGCCTCCATAATTATATGAGCCAATTCCTCATAATAAATCAATCTCTCCCTCCCTCCCTCACTCTCTTCCCCTTCCCTCTCCTTCTTTCCTTCTCTCTCTCTCCCCTACTGGTTCAGTTTCCCTGGAGAACCCTGACTAGTATAATTAAACCATGAAAGGGTTTTCTACTTTAATTTGACCTGTACTACTATACAGCTGCCTTTATTTTAATACTACCTTTAATAATATGGTCAGTAGTAACATTTTTACAAGCTAAAAATGTTCAGAACTATTATGTAGGTACTATTCTAAGATTATATACTTACAAAAATTCATAGGGTAGGTGTTATTATAAAAAAATGGAAGCTTATGAAAATTGTCCTCAGTCACACAGACTCAACAATCTATTCCTGCATAGCCGATCATGCCAAATTCAGTGGCATAAACCAGAGCATTGATTATGTCCCCAGACATTGGTGATTGACTGGGCTTAGCTAGATGGTTCTCACGCTGGGTTGTGCATCCAAAGTCAGACATTGGTCAAGACTGTAACTATATTTAGGGCTTCTTCACTCACATGTCACACCCCTGGGATGGGTAGACTCAATATTCTGAGGACTGGAACAGATGGTATAGTTAGGGCATTTTTCTCTATTCTTACATGTGGTCTCTCTAGTATGGGAGCTTCAGGGTAGCCATATTTCCCACATGGGGGTCACAACACCAGAGGCGCATTTCCTGACAGAGAGCTGGGTGGAAGATGTCTCACATTCAATAACCTAGGCTCAGAAGTTCCATAGCGTCACTTGTCATATTCTGTTTGTTAGAAGCAAGTCATTAAGGTCAGCCCATATTTAAAGGGAGATGAATTAGGCTCAATGTCTTGATGAGAGAAGAGTTCAAGTTACCTTGTTGTCTGAATTCAGGTTTTCCTGACTCAATACCTACTCTTAGCCCCACTAGCTATACTTTTACCATCTACTCTGAAGACTGCCTGAACAACACTTGTCCACGTAACCTGTATGGTCATACACTCAACTGAAGATAGAGATCTAGTCATAATGATCTCCTAAGGTCTTTCTGACAGGAATGCTCAATGTATGTTTTTAAATCCTATAATCTTCAGGAACTGCATTTTTTCATGAAAGACGTAAAAAGACCTTAGCCCCAGGATACACTGCTTTTCTCTGAAAAATTCCCTCATTTCTTAATATATTCCTGAGTTTTTCCTGGTCTCTGTCCCTCTCTCTACCCCATCTGCCTTCCCTTTCATTCTCCCCCTGGCCCCTTTTTCTCCTAAATCACATACAATTTGGGTACCATCAGTGTGGTTTTTGCCTCCTTAACGAGGCTTATATTCAACATACCTAAATTAATTCTTTATGTAAAATTCCCCGATGGACATGATTTCTTAAAAATCAAGATATATTGCATCAACACCATTCCTTCTGACAATCAGTCTTTTATCACAAAAGTAATCAAGTTTCCCTCAAATGATTTATTCTCTATTGAGCCAGGCTGCTTGTGGCTCATGGCTCTGTGGTCATTGAGGCCCTAGAAGATTTCTTGATTCTTTATAGTGATTATGGTACTTTGTTGAACCATGAATTTCTATGAAATGTTGCAAAGATGGAGATTGGATTCCTTTCCAATTTGGACTCCTAGTGTCTGGCTTTGCATACATTTTCAGAGGTCTCTCCAAATTTCCATCCAACTAAAAATGGATGAAAATAAAACAACAAAACCACAAATTAAATGCATCAATGCCTTTTCCATACCTTTGCAGAAGAATAAGCTCTATAAATTCTCACTTTCTCCACCTTTCCTAACATCCACCCACCCATGCCTTTACCTGTTGCTATCATTACACTGAAATCCTGTCTAGGCTTTTGTGTGAAGCCTTTGCAACATTATCCATGATGCCTGTGCAACAGGTGTGGGAGCTCTGGCTTAGAGCTAAGAGCCCTGGCTCTGTGTAAACTCTGATGATCCACTTAATGTTTCTGAATCTTAATTGTTTCATCAGCGAAATGGGGAGAATAATTTCTCAAAGCCTAATTCACAGGGTTATTTCGAAGGAATCAATGAAATGTTTCTTACCCTTTGTGAAGCCACTTTTTCTATTGGATGAACGTGCAGATGTTACACGTACTGTGCATGTAAGTCCAAGATTTAAAAAACATTACATACTTGTGCATAAAATTAAATATGTGTTTGTATGTAACTCTACTCTTCCTCCAGAGGTTTTTGTGTACCAACTTCTCCTGGGAATCACAGCTAAAGATTTCAAGAGTATTCTGTGAACTGGTAAGCAGCCTAGAAATACAAATGTTCAGATGTATTATTTTATTATTATATTTTACATTTTATTTATTTATTTATTTAAGCAATCTCTACACCCAACATGGGGCTCAAACTCATGACTCCAAGATCAATAGTCGCATGCTCCTCCAACTGAGCCAGCCAGGCGCCCCCAGATATATTATTTTACAGAATTGCAAAATCTTTGTGGTATAGAGCTTAATACTGCTATTTTAAAGTTAGGAAATTCAAGATTATATTCGAATATGCAGCAGAACTAGCAATCAAACCCTACTTTCTAGCCATAAATTCATAGCAATTCTTAGTCCTCCTCAGAAATTTAGCATTATTTGTCTGTACCTACCCCATTGAATCTAAAGCCAGACATGAATTCCTGAGTTATCACTTCTTGTTTTTCCTGAAGAATAAAACTCATCTCCGACTGTTAACATCATGAAAGGAGAACATCTCTATTTCCATCACCTCTAATGCTAGCTTGGTACTGAATAAGGTCTTATTCTTCAACAACCTGCTCTAGTTTTCTTTTTCAATAAACTCTGGGCATAGTTTCCCTCCCCATACTCTCCCTGAAACAGGTTTACCTGCCTGACTTACTCATCCTACCAGATGTGCAGACACACACCTGTATCTCTTTAAATACCAATTTTGGCAGCATAGACAGGGCTGGTGCTCAAACTCTGTCTAATGCCAAACCCAGACCACACTGGTGGTTGAGTAATGACAGAGGTATTCCAGGCCAGGCTGAATTCTAATAGGCACCACAATCCTCTTGGTGAGTGAAGAAACAACACTCTCAGTGTATCTTGCAGATGGGAACTTCACATACATTGACAAATTAAAAATAAAAACAGAGCTCCATAGAAATATAATGCAATTATTCGTTCACATGGCCTCCATTTCCTTTCACACATTAAAAAACTGCTTAGCTGTTCATTTCCATCTTCTACCCTCATAGTAAGGTTATTGTGGGTACTTCATGCGTTCCCATTTCCCTGACAGAGGTGAGAATGATGACTACCTTTCTGCATCCTCTCTGTGTCATCCCACCAGATTAAAATAGGGAATTCTGGGGCACGTGGGTGGCTCAGTTGGTTAAGCATCCAACTCTTGATTTCATCTTAGGTCATGATCTCAGAGTCCTGAGTTCAAGCCCCCACGAAGGGCCCCACACTCAGCAGAGGGTCTGCTTGAAGATTATATATATATATATATGCACACATATGCACACATATATACACATATATATGCACACATATATACATATACACATACATATACATATATACATGTATGTATATATATGTATATATATATATCACATCTTCTTTATCCCTTCATCTGTTGATGGACATCTGGACACTTTCCATATTTTGGCTATTGTGCACATTGCTGCTAAAACATTGGGGTGCACGAGCCCCTTCAAATCACTATGTTTGTATCCTTTTAATAAATAAGTAGGATAATTATAACGCATTCCCATTTACAAAGTGTCATTCATTTTACAGTGTCTTTTTGTTTTGCTTTTCAACATCGTATGAATCCAGTGGTTAGGAGAGACTCATAATATGGGTAAGAAAATCAAATTATACATAAGAAGAATGAGTTGACACAACTCATGGAGTTAAAAGTGAAAGAGTCTGAGCACGAATTTTAGCAGTATAAAAGGAAACTAATATTCTATATGTTTCATGCCAAATAACTGAATAAATATCTAATAAATGCTATCTTTATTTAAGCTTCATAATTTGGGCCCAAATTAACATTTCCCCATCTCATCTATTCAGGAGCTGTTCAGGCTTAATACATCGTACCCTTTTTTCCTAGTACCAATGCCCAGCAAAATGTAGATATGACAATTATTCCTGGCCATGGGTTATTAACAGGAAAAGTGTTGCAAACATTTGAAACAATTTTAAGTTTACTCAGATCTAAACTTATGGGTGTCATCTACAATGGGGCTTGCAGGAGCTTTGAAATGTGTCCCCTTGATCGGGCTGAACTACTTTTCCCAGAATTCTCTTTTCTCTATGTTTCATAGTAGAATGTACCACAAGAGACATGGTCACTGGAGATCTGAAGAGAGTAAAGCAGCAGGGTTTTGGGTTCTATGCTTCCACAATGCTCTGAGAAGGTACTTTTCTAGTTCACACAGGCTGTTCCTGATCTGTGGGTTTACCTTGCCCATGTGAGGCAGCAGCCTTGTCTGCAACTATCCTACCTTTCCTGAATTCGTCTTTAGCTCCTCCCACTTTAGGGCCAGGAGTATGTTTAGCTCTGTAATGAAGGGCATCAGTTTCTCCTCCTACAGGACACCCATTTGTAACTACTGGAAGCATCAAGAGCTGATTATTCTCAGGGATTCCATATCATGGATTCCAGCTTTTTCTAGCTTTCCTCACTTTATATCTATTTTATTGTCCTGAGACATAGCCTGATGGAAACTGCTTAGCCAGGGCCATAATTGGGTAAAGTCAAATCCCTGTAACAAATGTATCCTCTTCGTTCTGCCTCCCTGATTGAACCCTACCTGATACGCAATTTGTCACTGAGTGAAGCTCTAGAGGAATAGTATCTTAAGGATGGGTGTTCTGGACTGTTTGGGGTTATCTCGTTTGTTCCGGTATGATTAGATTTAAATAAAAACCACAATCACTCCCATTTCTAGTGTCTAACGAGACACCAGGAGTCCATGTCATGTAGTGGCAAAAGTGTTATGCAAATTATCACCTGCAGATACCTGCAATCAAATACCCATAGAAAACAAGCCTCCAAGTGACTAAGTATGTGCTTCCATAGAATATCTTAGTCAAAATAAGGTATCTAGTGGAGCTGTTTGGTTGCCTCTAAATGTACTAGAAACATGGGGAAAAAATAATGAACATACATCTTTAGTTCACCAGCTAAAATCTGCATAACAGACCCAAAATTATCTGTATCTGCCCTAAAAAGAAACCAATTACCTCTTTTGACCCTAGGTCTGGGTCTTCTGAAAAACACAACCAAAGCTGAATCCTTCAGTGGGTAAGTTACAATGTAAATTAACTCCTAATTTCTCAAAGGTCTCTACTATTAAAGTTTGGACATTAATTGGGATGGAATAGGACTCTGGAATTTACAATGAGGTGTATGGGTATATTTCAGTAAAGCTGGGGATTTGGGATACCTAAATTTTGTTGTCTTTTTTTAAAGATTTTATTATTTTTCAGTACCCTACACCCAACATGGGACTTGAAACCACAACCCTAGGATCATGAGTTGCAAGCTGCATGGACTAAGCCAGCCAGGTGCCCCTTGCGGTCTTCTTTTACAGTAAAACAACCCTTCCACACATGCTGTAAGAGATTAGTTTTGCCTTGTCTAAAGAAACTGTACTGGTCTGCAAAGGACTGCTGATCCTACTCAGGAACCACCCCTACCACCTACCTTTGCTTCTAGATCTATAAATATACTCAAGTTTCAGCAGGCCCTGAAAAGCGAGAAAATACGACCTATATGCAGGTATGATGCATACCAAATCACTGTTTCCGCCAACAATGATCCCACTGACCTGGAAGTTTAAACTACCAGCTTGCCACTTTGGACTACTCACACCAGTAAATCAACAGGCAAACGATGGGATAATTATAGTGGTTGGGGTGAACAATTCTGACCATCAAGGAGAAACCGAGTTGCTCTTATACAATGCGGGAGGAAGGAACATGTTAAGAGAACCCCTGGGTTACCCCTTAGTGTTCCCACGTCCATGACTCAAGTCAAACAGAAGGTTTAACAACTCAATTCAGGCAGGACTGTTAGTGGCCCAGACACGTCAGGCGTGAAAGTCTCAACAGCAAAAATAGACCTGGAACCACAACAAACTGAGAAAAGAAAATACAGAATGAAGAAGGGAAGGAAGGTAGTTATAAACACTGCTCAGATATGGGGCGCCTGGGCTCAGTTGGTTAAGCGTCCAACTCTTGATTTTGGTTCAGGTTGTGATCTCAGGATCCTGGGATCAAGTCCCACATGGGGCTCTGTGCTCTGCAGGGAGTCTGCTTGAGATTCTCTCTTCCTCTCCCTCTGCCCCTCCCCATGCTTTCTCTCTCTCAAATAAATAAATCTTAAAAAAAATAAACACCAGCTATAATCCCATAACCAGTTATAAAAATGAGGACTATAATAGTTATGAATATATGTGTGTATATGTATATGTCTGTGTGTGTGTGTGTGTGTATATATATATATATACATATATATATAAATAATCTGTGTCATATTTTTTTCTCTCCCTCTCCCGTTCCCCTTCCATGTAACATGAGGTATGTTATATCTACTTATTTAAGTTACAGGATTTCAAAGGGAGAGTGTGAATCCACTAGAACAATGAATACCACCCAAAGACTAAAAGATCTCCTATCCTCTTTTGGGGAAAGGGCTGGCAAATGTTAACATACAACATAGTGACCTAATGTTAGGCAGTGACATGACTCTGCAAATGTGTTAATCTGACATGAGTGGACTATGGTAACTCTATGGTATGTCAGTGTGGCTAGGCAGAACTATCTCCCAGAATTGCCTTCTTTGTGTATTTCCAGTTAGAGTAGGCCATAAGAGACATTTCCATTGAAGATTTGAGGGCAGAAGGGAAGCAGAAGCCATTTTGTTTTTTATGATGGAAGGCTGGGGCAGGTGTTTTTGTAGTTCACACGTCTTGTCACTTACCTGTGGGCTCTCCTCACTGGCATTGGCAGAGAAGGGCCTGCAGTGCTCTACCTTCTCTTGGAAGCTTTCCCAGCTTCTTTGACTCCTGGGCCAAGTGTGTGTTTAGCACCATGATGAAGGGTGCATTTTCTCCTGCAGAACACCCACTTTATCAACAAACTGACAACGGGTTCCAGCCCCTGCCTATGGGTTCCAGCTTGAGTTGGTTCCAGCTCATGTTGGCGGCTTCCAGTTTGACCTTACTCTCCCTGATTTTACTTCTTTCTTTCCTAACTGCCTGCCTTGCAGACTTTAAGCTCCAGTATCAAACGCAAAGACAACTGCCTTGAGAGACTATTTATCCTGCTCCTTCAATTGCATAAAGTCACATTCCTGTAAACAAATGCCTTCATATTTGTTCTGCTTCTCTGATTGAGCCCTGACTGATACAGGCCTTTTAATTAACTTTTAACCACATCCTTTGTTTCTGTGTTTCTCATGTAATGCTTCTTTGGTAGTAGTAGTGATATTGTATCTTCCAATATTAAAATATTAGTTAATATTAACATAATAATTACTCTGACTCTTAGTACCCAATTCTGCAACATGGAGATAATTTTAGCTATGAAAATAGAAACCATAAATATGAAATGTACTGCACCAAGTACTCAATTATGGTAGCTATTGTTATTATAAATAATAAACATTAGTGCCTCTTTAATAATTAAAATCTCTGAAGTCTCTTACTATACATTCACGTTTCTACCCTCCATAAAGAATGGGTGATATAGGCAAGCATTATGATGAATATATAGTATTACTATTATTGTTCTTGGTGATTGTTCCCATTTCATAGGTCAATATAAAAATATCTTCAGGGGCTTACATACATGACGTTTAGCCAATGGTCTTTGACGCTAAGGAAAGACAGGATTTAAACTCTTGTGGAACTGGAATATTCTGCCTACACTCAATGCAGATTCCTTGTTTACTCTGATGCCAGAAAATGTCGAAAGCAGACACAAATGTGTTGATTCTCTTTCTCCTCCAACCGCCTTGCACCCTAACGCTCTCGGCTTTGATGTGCTGTTCCCGGTCATATTTGATGTATAGCCGCGCAACATCTTTTTTATGTCAAGGCTTTGCTTCAAACACTCCATTGCCAGTTCGACTTGTCAAGAGTTGGAGGGAACACGTTTTAAGCATTCAGCGAGCATTCTTCTGAAAAGAAAACCACTATTTCTAATGAGCATTTGAGAGCGCAGTAGATTGCAGAAACTGTTTTCTAAGATCTGTCACAAATGATTTAGTTTTATTAGTTTTAATGGCCCTCAGCTACGGACATGGAATATAAGTGAAAATTAAGATATTTTTCATGAGATGAAAATAGATTTCAATCAGAGAGAGTGTCCCCCCACCCCACACTACCTCTTCCTACTTGCTTCTCTTATTTATTTATTTATTTATTTGGGCAGATGAATCTGGTTAAAAGAAAAAAAAAAAAGACAAACAAACAAACACTGAGAGAGATGAGAACACAGAGATATTCTTCCACGAGAACAAAGCTCTCCTTGTATTGGAAACCTCTCTGTTAATTGTACATAAGCTGGTGGGTTTGGCAAGCTCACGGGCAGGATGGCAGAGAAAGGGACCAATGTGTTACACTGGAATTTTATCCTGGGTAAGGACAAGGAGTGAATATTTTTATTCATAGCTAAAGGTTTGTCTTCCATGATAGTAAGCGTAGAAACAGCCATGAAACCCATATATTGCTTCCAATTCATAATACCTTGTGTCGTTGCTTTTGCTTTTCTACACTGTAGCTTTTCTTCAGGATTTTCATTTTTCCTCTTCTTTTCTATCACTCATCACTCACTAGAAAGTACTGTAATCCGAACAGGTCTATATATTTTATTCTTCATAAACAAGTTAAGTGCATTTCTTAAACAGTTGGATGGTTTTGGCAGTCCATCCTCATTGCTCACGTGTGTACAGGGTGTGTTGGTGATGAATGTGAGTTTTTCTGTTGCAACAGCTCTGCTCTACCATTTCTTTATCCTCTCTGCCAGAGCAACTACATTGGTCAAAAGGGAGCCAACCAGAATCTGAATAAGGAATCCTGGAGTTTGCACCATCTCTGCCATCCATTTATAATCTCAGGCAAGCCATTTCAATTTCCTGTGTCACAGCTTCCTCATTTGCAAAGGCTAGATCTTGGACAAGAATATAATCAGGCATCTCAAACAAACAAAATGGACAGAAATCCTTGCCTTCAGGAAGATTAAAATCAAGTGTGACCATATAAGAGTTAAGCAACACCTCTAACACCAGATTGAATTGTATTGTATATCAGAAGGTAACAATTGTATCAGTTTGCTAGGACTGCTATAACAAAGGACCCCAGACTGGGTGGTTTAAACAATCATTTTTTTTTCCCCCTAGAAATTCTGCGAGAAGGTGAGAAGTTTGAGGTCAAAGCCTCAGCAGGGTTGGTTTCTTTGGAAGACCTTGATCCCTGGCCTATAGACAGCTGTCTTCTCCCCATGTGTTCGCATGGTTTTCTCTCTACCCCTCTGTGTCCTAGCCTCCTCTTCTTATAAAGACAGCAGTCATGTTGGATTAGGGCTCACCCTAATGACTTCATTTTAACTGAATTACTTCTTTAAAGACCCTGTCTCTACACGTTCTGAGGCACTGGGTATTAGGACTTCAACGTATGAATTTGGGCCAAGGGGAGCAGAGAGAGTACGTAACACAAAGTTATTATGACAGAAAGTTTTTAAGGAGAATAAGGAATGCTGGGAGGTGGGTCCACATTTACGGGGATATTCGGGGCAGGGGAGACAGAGATGCTGACATCCCTACAAACCATGGAAGAGCAGAGGAAATGGACACTGTAGATATTTGGGAAGACTGTAATTCGCTTCAAGGAGCAGTCAAGCCAAAGGGTCTAAGTAGAAAGGACCAAGATGTCCAAGGGTCAGTGGAGTGGCCAGTGTGTATGCAAGAGAAAAAAGAGATATGGCCAGTGACAGCTGGCACACAGTACCTTTGAGGGCCTTGTGAATAATTGAATGGAATTAGGCTTTTACTCAAAGAACTGGAGAACTGGAAGTTCTAAGCAGGGGAATGGTTTAGTCAGACTCAACCTTCCACACCCACATTCAGCCTGTTGTCTAAAAGACAGACTACAGACTAGGGTTTCTCAGCATCAGCACCACTGACATTGTAGGCCAGAAAATTCTTTGTGGTAGGAGCCTGTCCTGTGCACCCTGGGCTGTTCAGCAGCATTCCCTGCCTCTACCTCCTAGATACCCAGTCCCCTACCTGCCAGTTGTAACAGCCGAAAAGGTCTCTAACCATTGCCAAATGCTCCCTATGGAAGCAAAAGTTACCCCTGGTTAAGAACTCTGTTGTAGGTACTACAGAAGAAAAGCTAAGAGACCGTTTTAAAAGTCATTGTAATAATCTTGGCTAGAAATAAGGATAAGATCATAATAGCAGCAATCAAGATATTCTGAAGATAAAGCCAACCTATCCTAAAGGCTTCCAACCAACTGGATGTGTGGTATGAGAAATGATTCAAAATGGCTCTGAGGTTCATGCTCTGAGCAACAGGAAGAATGGATTTACCTCTTCCTCAAACAGGGAGACTGTGGATACAGCAGGCATAAGTAGGAACAGAGACCGTTCACACAAGGTAACTAGAGGGAAGGCTAGCGTATGGATAACGGCATTGACCTACGGGTAAAGGAAGTATGTGAGTTCGTGAAAATCGCTCATTTTTCTTTGTGAAGTAGGAAGATCATCACCACCTGAGAATGGAAATGGGACAGAAAGTGTTGGAGGTTTTAGGATAAAAGGTGTGGAATAAAATTCTAGGAGAGTTTGGTGGTATGGTGGTATGGTGTACCACTGTAATTCTGAAGTCAGGGTTTGCAATAGCTTTCCTAATAAGTATCGAGGGTAACTTTTAATGGCATAACTCTTAACATTCAAATGAATATTAAACCCATAAATGCCGATCCAATAGCTCTCTCATCCATTTTCCATTGTTTTGAACTAAACACAAAATTTTTCCAGTAGGCAGAACAGCCTCTATTCCTCTGGAAATACATTCAGTTGCTTATGAAGAACTAATGGGTAAGATTAGAGCAAAGAAGTGCTTAAGGCTATTGTCTTAACCTCATGAGTATTCATAATTAAAACCCATCTCCAAGGAAGAACCCACCACCTTTGGAGAATTATGTCAGTTCCCAATGTATGGCTTGCATCAGAGACGGAACTGCTCTCGAGTCAGACTCATGCCAGTGCCCATGCCAGCCCCTCACTGAACTCCCATTACTGTTGATTACAAAACACAGTGCACTCCATAAGATGCTTCAGAAAATGCTCCGATCCTAATGTGCCTCTGCCATGGCCATCAGATACTCAGGCACACGCACGGACACACACATCGCACCACACCACATCACATCGCATCACATGACGCTGCTGGAGGGCGGGCTGAAGACCGACCATACCCTGTTCTGAGAGATCCTGCATGATTCATCCCTGGGCTTCCTCTTCCAGCTCCGTGAGACCACCCTCTCTTGTGGGCACAGTCTTCCACACTGGCCTCCTTGCTGCTTCTCAAGTACACCACACGCTTTCCCACCTAAGTGCTTTTTCTAAGAGGCACTTATTCAAAAACTCTTATTTAACATGTTCCAAGAACTGTCAAAAGTACTATACAAATATTAACTCACTTAAACTTCCTTAGCCAAATGACTGACCAGTTTTTGCCTCCAAATGTGAACACAAGTAATAAATGCCACGATGGGGTGAGGACATTTCAGATTTTTGTTTCTTTTCAACCTTCTGGAATTAGAGGATTCTGAAGCCCTAAGGATTCTGTAGCCAAAACACAGAAGGAACCTGGATTCCCCAAATCAACACATGACAGAAAGCTACCAAGAATAACTATGTTGGACCATTAGATGAGACAGAAATATTTTTATTTTATTAAGCCCCTGACATTTTCCCATTTATTTGTTACAGCAACAAGGATAACTTTAATATAAAAATCTTCACATGGCTGACTCTTGCTGCAAAAGTCTCTGCTTAAATGTCACCTCCTTACAGAATTCTCACTTAACACTCAAACTATTTTAGATCTTCTGTCTCACTCTCAGTATCTCCTTTTATTATTACCTCAAAACTTGTTAGTACCTGGGGTGCATGCGTGTGTGAGTGTGAGTGTGAGTGTGTGTGTGTGTGTGTGTGTGTGTGTGTGTGTTGGGTATACACAGTTCCTCTTTACCACTAGTAGCACAAAAGCTCCATGTTGGCTGGAACTCTGTCCAGGGTGTAGACTCCCAAAGCCCCCAGCACCTAGAATAGTGCATGGAACAAAGGATTATGTTCAGTAAATATTTCTTGAAAGAACTACCTGTAATTTTCTATCTCCGTATCCCAGATACATTCCCAAAGAAGATCACGAGCTGGGTACTATTTGTGGTAAGGAGTATTCTGTTTATATCGTTTGTCAATAACCTTTTTATTTTCATGCCTGAATTGTCCATTTCCTTCCTTTTCCCTTAACCAAGCCCATTCACTCAACATCTTCATTGTGGAGCTGTAGCTGAAAATTAACTTTCATATCCACTAGCAGTACTCCATTGCTCAGGGGAAATCTGAGAGTCACTGAAGTGAAGAGATTTGCTGTATAATATCTACAATTCACTGAGCACTTTACATACATTATTTTATTTAATACATTATGGCCTGCTGTGTATGTAGGATGTAGGTATAATTGTCCCAGCTGCAAATGAGAAAACTGAGATTCAGAAAGCCTAAGCAGACCGAAGTTAACACAGCTATTAAATGGCAGAGTGGGGGTTCAAGCCAAGTCCTGAATCCCAAACCAGTGTTCGAAGTCACCTCATCTTAGAAATGGCAACCCATTACTTTTACTGTATTCTATTTATTCTAATGAGTCACTTGGTCCCACTCTCACTCAAGGGGAGGGGATAACATGGTTTGTACATACCAGGGGCTGGAGATTATTGGGAGCTACATTAAAAGCTATCTTCCACACATTTTCAGAGACGGTCTTTTTTTTCTGCTATATGCTATATAGCTGTAGGTTTTATATTTAGATTCCTGCTCCCTCAATTATTACTGGTATATTATGAGGGAGCTATCAAGGCTCATTATTCTCACATGGATGTCTGGTTGCCATAGCGCAATTTGTTAGAAATTCTTTTTCCTCATTAAATTGTTTGACAATTTCGTCAAAAATTTGCCATATGTAGATCCATATACTTCGAGAAGATCCAATTTCCTATAGGAAGTGTGCTTATATTTACTCTCCTATTTACCATTCTCACTGTTGTTTGTTCCGTCCCATAGGTAGGAGTTGCTATCTGGCAACATTTCCCTTCTGACTCAAGATCTTCCTTCACTGTTTACCGTAGTGGATATCTGCTGACATGGGAGTACACACACCTCTGAGAGATCCTGGTTCCATTTCCTTTGGATAGATATCCAGAAGTGGGATTGCTGGAGTATATAGTAGTTTTATTCTTAATTTTTTGAGGAACGTTCATACTATTTTTTACAGTGGCTGCACCGATTTACCTTCCCACCAACAGTGCACAGAGTTCCCTTTTCTCCACATCCTCCCCAACACTTGTCAGTTCTTGTCTTTTTGAGGACAGCCACTTCTAACAGGTGTGAGGTGAGCTCTCATTGTGGTTGTAAATTGCATTTCCCTCATGATGAGTGATGTTGAGCACCTTTTCATGTTCCTATTGGCTGTTTGTAAGTCTTCTTTGGATAAAAAAATGTCTATTCTGTTCCTCTGCCCATTTTTTAAAAATTAGATTGCTTGCTTTTTGCTATTGAGTTGTATGCATTCTAATACATTTTAGATATTAACCCTTTATCAGATATGTAATTTGCAAATATTTTCTCTTATTTCATAGCTTGCCTTTTCATTGTGTTCATTGTTTCTTTTGTTGTACAGAAAGGTGTTTTTGTTTTTGTTTTGTTGTTGTTGTTGTTGTTGTTTTAAGTTTGCCATAGTCTCATTTGTTAACTTCAGGAAACTATCCTCTAAAGCACAATTGACGAATCTTTCGATGCTAAACAGTTAGCATACATGTTTTCTGACTACTGATGTAAACTAACATTTCTTTTTGCAACCAAGTAGTCCACTTATTTTACCAATGACTTCAGCTTTTCAGTTTATTATTGAAAAGCTTGTATGGGGCGCCTGGGTGGCACAGCGATTAAGTGTCTGCCTTTGGCTCAGGGCGTGATCCCGGCGTTATGGGATTGAGCCCCACATCAGGCTCCTCTGCTATGAGCCTGCTTCTTCCTCTCCCACTCCCCCTGCTTGTGTTCCCTCTCTCGCTGGCTGTCTCTATCTCTGTCAAATAAATAAATAAAATCTTAAAAAAAAAAAAAAGACAAGAAAAGCTTGTAGAAGATTAAAGTGTGCAAGTATTTTGCTTTCAAATACAACCACTAGAGGTGATATTTCAAGTGTCCATTAAATTGGATAGAGAAATATTTAAAATGGATTTAAAGTGGATGTTTTTCTCAGTAGTCTCTGAGAGAAGAGATATAACTTGTTTTATTTTGACCATCAATACATTTATTTTTTTCTTTTGTTTTATGGTTATTCATGTAACATAATTCAAATTTTTACCTGTCCCATCTCCCCAACAGTCTTAGGTCTACAAAAATTATAGGCAAGTAAAATAAGCTTATCTTTCTCTAAAGAGGTCTTTATCTTATATCTCCACAATGTTTGAAATTAAGCCAAATTTTCCTGCAAACAAAAGGAAACAATCTTAAAAACCTGAAGAGTTCCCATATGCACTTTGAAGGGAGTCATTAAAAAAATACCTTCTAACATTTTGAGAAATATTCAAACTTAAGTTCTGCCTTTGCATTTGAATTGCTATATGATTTCAGGTTAATTATTTAACCTCATTCACTTTTTTTCATTGTTGAAATGAAAGCCTCACAAGATGAATTGAAGATAAAGTAATATAATAAAGAAAACCACAAAGCGTCATGTAATGGGACGGGCGTCTTAGCTGGGTTTCCCAGAAACAGACCCTGAGATAACTATCTTTCCATAACTGATTTTCTAAGGAAACCCTCCCAGAAAAACCTAGTAAAGGAATGAAAGATTAGGAGAGGGCAGAAGAGGATGTCACTCAATGGAGCAATTTCAGGCAAGAATCCATGGAGGGTAGCCCCCAGGGGAAAACTGTAGTATAACTGATTATCAGAATTTTTGCACTTGTTGGGGCGCCTGGGTGGCTCAGTCATTAAGTGCCTGCCTTCAGCTCAGGTCATGATCCCAGCGTTCTGAGATTGAGCCCCACATGGCATCGGGCTTCCTGCTCAGCAGCAAGCCTGCTTCTCCTTCTCCCATTCCCCCGCTTGTGTTCCCTCTCTCTCTGCCCCTCTCTCTGTCAAATAAATAAATAAAATCTTAAAAAAAAAAAAAAAGATTTTTTTGCACTTGTGACCAAGGAGCTGGGCTCTGAAACTCCTACACCACTCACTGGCTAAGAGCCATCACAGGCTGATGGAAACTTCCAAGCTCTTCTGAGTAGCTGCACTTTCCAGCCAACTGCTGCAAGGACCCAAGGGCCACCCTCCAAGATGAGTCACAGGCACACTCTGTTAGAAACGAATCACACAGAAGCAAGACAGAACACACAGAACACCTACAATGGATCCAAGCAGATCTTGGCAGACAGTGTCCACTACATCAGATTTTGTTCTTTCTCTTATTCAACATCATCACCTTCTTCACTGTCATTTGACAGCATTGTATTATCAACATCTTTAAAGCATCTCTATTTAGCTTTTGAACTTCTTTTGTATTTCTTATGTGTTTTGATAATCAGAATAAAGATTTCGTCTTATTTGTGGAAAACTGGAATATGAGAATCAGAAAGCACACTGCTTACATTTAAAAAAAAAAAAAAAATTGTGTGGGCGCCTGGGTGGTTCAGTCAGTTAAGTGTCTGCCTTCAGCTCAGTTCATGATCCCAGAGTCCTGGGATCCAGTCCTGCATTGGGCTCCCTGCTCAGCAGGGAGTCTGCTTCTCCCTCTGCCTCTCTCTCTCCCCCTGATCCTGCTCTCTCTCTCTCAAATAAATAAATAAAATCTTAAAAAAAAAAAAAAAAAAGTTTGTGGAGATTCCAAGCAGTCAAGTCTGTTAACGGTCAGTCCACAACACAGTCTATTTTTCCTAATATAACAGCATGATATATATATATATATATATCATATATATTACATACATATTTTATATAATTATATATTTAAATTCTATGTTTATATATTTATAAATATATATGAATGTAAAGGTAAATGTATATTTAATTTTATATATCCTTTGTATATGTTTATAAATATAATAGAAATATAGAATATATGTTATAAAATACTTATTTTATATTTTACATTATTTCTATATTTTATATTACATAATCTATATTATAATACATATAAAGTAGATAATCCCAGAAATAAAATTAAGTAAAAGATATACAGTTCCTGTTTCCATTTCATGTACTATATATTTGATATATGATGAACTGTTCACATTTGGATTGACTGTTCTACCATACCTAGGCAGAAACTCTAAGTTGGTATGTATTTTCTTTGATTATTTAATAAAAGTTATTAACAGTTTGTGAATTCTATAAACTCCATTTGGGAATGCTATTATTCTCATTAGTTCTCCTTTTCAAGTCAAACCCTAAAAGCCTGCAGAAGAGGAGACCGGATTCAAGTTCTTCATTCGTTAGTTAAATCCCTAATTTATTCTCCTTCCCAAATCTAGGAAAGAAGAGTTGTTAATATAGTTTTTGTCATATTCCAAGAAAGTGATTCAGCCACATGTAGTAAAGAGAGGAGTCACTATTTGCCATTCACAAGCGGGTAGTCTTTATGTTTCTATGTGTCCAGCAAAATATGTAAAATGCCACTGAGGTTTTTTGGGTTTTTCTTCCTTACAAGTCCTATATTAACCTCTCAGGGACATGTTCATGTACTCTTTGGTCTTTGTTCCACTGTACCAGCAGTTGACAGATTTTCAGAGGTATGTATTTGGATCTTAACTTGAGGAAAGTTCTTCGAGTCAGCTACAATTCAAATCCTCAGCATTTAGTTTAAATTACATGCCACTCCACAGATTGCTATAATCATTTTAGGTACAAGCTTGCAAATAATTAAAAGCAGTTATTTCCATTTGCATGTATATATCTATCTTTTGCATATCTTTGGGGGGTGACCTTCGAACACATAGTGTTTAAATAAATAAAATGCAGCTGTTTCTCAGTTTCATAACCATACATCATTCAATAGCAATCCAGGACTTTTCTAAATACCATCAGCTAAAGCAGATTGAGTTATTCAAAATCCAAATCTAATAGACTCCCAATCCTACTGCAATCTCTCGCCAATTCATTTGAAGGTATAAAATTTATTAAGATAAGAAAATGATTGACTTATCCATGAAGGACCCCACTCATTAATTCTGTTGTCATTTCACAGCTTTTAAAAGTAAAACAGCAAATTAGGGCATATTTACAAAGTCAATAGCCTTGACATCAGGATACTTAGATCCTTCCTCAATTTCAGGCAATCAGCAGTGTTACAACTTAAGTCACTGTCTATATAACTAGCCTGTAAGATGAAGATAGATAGAATCACTCACAAGATTGTTCAAACGGAGAATGAAACACCAAAGACAAAGCTTCTCTATAGCCTAATATGCACAGTAACAACATAATGCAGTAAATGTATATGACAGTGTGCATACATATAATTAATAGGTCCTATACTGATCGTCCTAGTATTAGCTGGTTATGTTAAAAACTAGAAATGGTGCTTTTACTTTTCCCCAACATAAATTCATACCCAATAAAGGGTCTAGCAGAACTAGTAAAAATAAGATATTTTTTTGGAAAAAGAAAATGTCCCCAATTTTGACTAGCAAATAATGGGGAAGCCCATGAGGTACATATGTGTATATACACATATGTGATGTGTATGTGTGTGTATACGTGTATGTCTGTGTACGTCCATATATGCATACATATGAAAAAGTTGTCAATTAAGTCTTTCGGTTTAATACGATTTCACTTCTAAATCTTGCTATTAATTCCACATTCCTAATGGAATAAGAATAACTGAATTATCCCAAGAAATATTGTCATTTTACTTTTAAAACAAATGGGAACTGAATCAAGTAGAAAGCTCAAGAGATAATCTGTTCTAGTAAGATTTACTGTCAAGGTCTACACACACCAAAAAGTCAGGATAACATTTGTGTAATCTTTTGAACTTCTTAGTAACTCACATGAGCAAACAACTTTAATCTGTGTATCAATCACTTAATGGTCACTTAGTTTAAATAATAAAATTGATCTAAAACCTCATGGTTTCAAATTGCTATAGCTTGTTTATACAAACGAAAACAGTTCCAAGTTTACATAAATTAATGTGTCTTATTAAACCAAATAATAGTAAAAAGAACATTGAAGCAAGATGCGTGCATATTAAAATGAAACCAATATATAACTTACCAGCTTTATGAATCTTGGACAAAGTAAATCTACACCAGCACTCAGTTTCTCCATCTGTAAGATAAAATAAGTGGCCTGTTAAATACAAGTTACTTTCTAAATTTAATTATCTATAAAGCAACAAGTCTAGACCTGTCCACACATAAGTAAAATTAATTATTTGTGTGATTAAAGAGCATAAAAATATTTCCTATTTCTTGTTCTTCTTCACAATCTATCTTAGCATTGCTACTCAGGAGTTAAATCATCCTTTTATGTACTACATTTAGTTTACATAAAGCCAATGGTCATTTTATCAGAGTTAAGCTAATTTGCAATCACTGTCATATACAAAAGAATAGGATTTGAGGCCATGTAAAAGCAGGGTATAGAAGGAAGAATGCCTTTGAGAGCATAGTCTTTCCCCTGGGGAAGTGCTGGTGGATTTTAAAAACTCATGTGGTTACTTTAGGCTTTGATGGGAGTAAATGGTAAGTAAATCAGTCCTCTTGCCATAAACAACTATAAAGCCATACAAAATATATGAAGTGACCGTTTTCAGATGTTGCTAACAGGATGTACAAGCCCGTGATCCGTGAGAAGCTCCCCATGATAGCCCCAGCTTTTCTACCGAACTAATTTCAGATTGTGGTGCAGGTGGGTGGTATGTAATTAGACAGCTGCAGACCTACTGATGTTAGAAGGAAAAGAACTGGGTGTTAGGTTATTGAGGTGGTGGGAATTTATGGGAAAGGATAGCAGCGGGAAAAGAGCAGCACAGAGAAGATGCTCCAGAAATTTGGACAGATGACCATGAATTCAAAGTTATGGATACAAAAGGTCACACTCCATGAGGACCATCAGAAAACATATACTGGGAAGTTGTGAGAGGACCAGAGGTTCACAAGTCACACAGTGCTTGGAAACGGGCATTTTGATCAGCCAAAATGGAGACACCTCATTGAGTATTTTGGGTTTTTAAATAAGACACCAAAAGGCCACACCTGAGAAGTAAGAATAATTTAACCCTGGACTATGAACTTTTTTAGACCCACTACAACAATGCCTATAATCAGGCCTCAAAGGATAAAGCTCAGGCAGATACCAGAAAACTAATTGTCTGCCAGAAGAAAACCTGATACTCTCTAAAAGAAAATCACAAAATCTAGGATCTCAAAAATGTAGCATCTATTATGCCCTTCATGCAATAAAAAAGTAGATATGTAAAGAAGCAGGAAACAATAACTAAAATAAAAATACAGTCAGTAAAAACAAATCCAGAGATGATAGAGATGTTGAAATTAGAGTCAAGGACTATATTAAACAGCTATTATACAGATGCTTAAGGATTTAAAGGAAAAGATGGATATGATGAGTAAAGAGATAAGGAATATCATTAGAAAACATGAAAACTTTCAAGAGAAACAGGTGAGAATTCTGGAATACCACAGTAGAAGTTCTGTTACGAAAATGTCAACATATAGGTCTAACCAAACCAAAAAGGGAAATATCAGTGAAACTATGCAAACATAAGCTCAGAGGGAAAAATGTCTGGAAATAAGAGAATAAGACTCTAGAGATCCATGGGAAAATATCAAGTAGCCTTAGATAAGTTTAATTATAATACTACAAGAAGTGATTTGCATAAAACTATTTGAAGAAACAAGAAATTGAGTATTGTCTATTTGATTAAAAAATACCAATACCTAGAATAAAGAAGTACATTGCTGGGGCGCCTGGGTGGCACAGCGGTTAAGCGTCTGCCTTCGGCTCAGGGCGTGATCCCGGCATTATGGGATCGAGCCCCACATCAGGCTCTTCCACTATGAGCCTGCTTCTTCCTCTCCCACTCCCCCTGCTTGTGTTCCCTCTCTCTCTGGCTGTCTCTATCTCTGTCGAATAAATAAATAAAATCTTTTAAAAAAAAAAAAAAAAAAGAAGTACATTGCTGTCAAGTAAAATAAACACAATCATATGATAATCAAACTGCTAATAATAAAAAGATAATATGAAATAAATGCAGGAAAAGGATATATTACACTGAGAAAAAATAAAATTCTAATTAAAAACAATGGAAAGCCATACATAATGAAACAGTGTATTTAAAATGTTGAAGGCAGGGGGCATGGGGTAACTGGGTGATGAACATTAAGAAGGGCACGTGATGTGATGAACACTGTGTATTATATGCAACTAATGAGTTAATGATGTACTATATGTTGGCTAATTATATTTAAATTAAAAAATGTTGAAGGCATAAAAATATCTTTAAAAATATACCTTGAAACTACTGCTTTCAAAAAAAATCAAAATATCATTTTCTAAAACTGAAGGTGAAATGGAGACATTTTCAAACAAACAAAAGCTGAGAGACTATTTTCCCAAAAGAACTGCAGCATTAAAAAAATGTAAAATAAATTCTCCTTCAGGCTAAAGGAAAATGACGCCAGATGGAAACACAGATTTAAACAAAGGAATGAAGAACATCAAATATAATAAATACTTTGCTAAATATAAAACGATTTTCTCCTTTTTGATATCTTTAAAAGATAGTTAACCACATAAAGCAAAACTAAGATAATTTATCAAAAGTAAAAGTTTATAAAAAATAATAGTACAAAGGACACTATGGGAGACAAGGAATATATACAGTTTTAAGGTCCTAATATATTAATTGGTATAATACTATCTGAAAGTAAGTTGTGATACAGTAAAAATACACATTTTAAACCCTGAAGCAACCAATGAAAATAATTAAAGAGTTATACTGAGTTCTTTACTGGCTTATTTATATCAAATAAATTAGTAGATTAAGTAAAAAGAAAAAAAAAAACTATTAAAGGAAATAACACAAAAGAAGGCAGGAAAAGATGGAAAAAGGGAAAAAAAAGAACAGAGAGGACATCCAGAAAAAAAGCAAGATGATAGACATAAACGTAACAATACCATTAATTGCATTAAATTTAAATGGACTAAAACATTAAATAAAAAGCAGACAATATCAAACATAAGAAATATTCAACTACATGCTTTCTGTAAGAGATACACTTAAATTATTTTAATTTTATTTTATTTATTTATTTAATTTTATTTAATTTTAATTTATTTTATTTTAATACACTTAAAATAATGCAAAGAAATTTAAAACTAAAATGATATAAAGATATATCACAAGAACCCTAATTGTTAAGGAAGCTGAAGCAGATGTGTCAATATTAGATACAAAAGATTGCAGATCAAGTAATATTATCAGAGATGGAGGGCATTTTATAATATTAAAAATTAATTCATATATACAAGAACATTCCTGGCAAAGTATCTTCCAAAAATATCAAACAAAATGTGGACAGAACTGAAGAAGAAAATAAATAATTATATTATTAGATTTCAACATGCTTTCCTCAGTAATTGGTAGAACAGTGGGCTTCAAATCAGTAAAACATAGAATAATTAAATGGTACCACAAAACAAATTGATCTACTTGATAACAGAAATTCACAATAGAATAATAACATTTTTTCACACACATGAGACATTTAAGTAAGAAGTAAATAGGTCATATGCTGACTCACTAAGCAAGTCTCAATATATTTCAAATGGTTAAAATCATAAAGAGTATGTTCTTTGACAAGAATGGAATTAAACATCAATAAAGAAGATACCTACAAAATCCAAAGAGTTCACAATTAAATATATAATTCTGTATAACTCATGACCAAAAAAGAAAGTGCAAGGGGAAATGAAAAAATATTTTTAACTCAATGGAAATGAAAACACAACATATAAAAATCTATGGGTTGCAGATAAAGCAAGTGCCTAGAAGAACTGTTATAACTTCAAATGTTTATGGTAGAAGAAAACCAAATATTTAAAATAAGTCATCTAAATATCCATCATAAGACACCAGAAGAGAATAAATTCAATTTAAAGTAAATGTAAGACAATAAAAAAGATAAAAGTGAAATTAATAAAACAGAAAAGGGAAAAATAGAAAAAATAAAATATAAATTGGTTTTTGAGAAATTAAATATAGGAAAAAAACATTAAACTGATCAAAAACAAAATAGAGAAAATACAAATTTCCAAATATGCAATATGAAGGAGAAGGCTCACTATAGGTTCTACAAACTTTAAAAGTAAAATAAAGGGACACGATGAATACATTTATGCCAAAAAAGTGAAACGGACAAGCTCCTTAAGAGAGCTAGAAATTACCAGAATTCACACACACTCACACACACACACACACACACACACACACACACAATAAAATCTTAACAGCTACATAACTAATACAATAAAAAGTTGGATTTAAAATCTTTCAAAATTTAAAATTTTTTCAAAAAGAAAACTATATGACTCTGATGGTTTCACAGGTATATCCTTTCAAATTCATAAGGTAGAAATCATAACAGTCTTACATAAACTTAGCAAATGGTGGAAGACAGGACTTTTACCAATCCTTGTAAGAATCCAGCATAACACTGATACCAAAACACACAAGATTATTAAAACAAAAACAGAAACACACACAAAAAACTATACATCAATGTCTTTAATAAACAGAGATGCAAAAATACTCAATAAAATATTAGCAAAACAAATCCATCAATGTATAAAAAAGATGACAGTAGTATGACAAAATGTGGTTTGCCTAGGAATTCAAGGTTCGAAATAACATTTGAAAATCAGTCAATATAATCCATAACTTTATAGAACAGAGGGAAAAAAATCACATGATCTTCCTTAAAGATATGAAAAAAATGACTTGATAAAAGTCAATATTAATAAGAAAAACTTTCAGCAAAGACTAAACAAAAAATTAACTTGATAAACAGCATCTACAAAAGTCCTCCAGCTAAGAACATACTTAAATGGGGAAAAATAGGGGCGCCTGGGTGGCACAGCGGTTAAGCGTCTGCCTTCGGCTCAGGGCGTGATCCTAGCGTTATGGGATTGAGCCCCACATCAGGCTCTTCCTCTATGAGCCTGCTTCTTCCTCTCCCACTCCCCCTGCTTGTGTTCCCTCTCTCGCTGGCTATCTCTATCTCTGTCAAATAAATAAATAAAATCTTAAAAAAAAAATGGGGAAAAATAAAGATTTTCCTTTAAAACCAAAGTAATGCAAGAATTTCTGCTATTATTACTTCAATTCAACTTCATAGTAGAGTTGCTGGCCAGGATAAAAAGGCAAGAAAATGAACAGAAAGGATATGAGTTCTGTTTTGAGTCAAGATGGCATAATAGGAACTGGATTTACCAGTCCTTCTACCCTGAAACAAGAGCAGCAAACAAGCAATCAAAAAAATATTGGAAACAATGCTTTTGAAGACACCAGGCAACAAAGGAGAGTGATTTCTAAGACAGGAAATAAAGTATGCCCTACCATTTCCCAACTTACAGACTTGAGAGTTTCCAAGGCATGACACAATTAGTGGTAACGCAAGTGGAGCCCAGTGGACTCTGAATTTAGTGGGTGGAGCTGAAAGTCCAAAAGACAGCAGGTAAAAAGATACAGAAACACAGAAGACACAGCCACACTGAGAGTTTTAGAAATTTACAGAAAGTTGCCCTTGAATATTTGGAAGAGTGTTGTTTGTTTGTTTTTTGTTTTCTTTCCAAGCTTTTATTTAAATTCCAGTCAGTTAATACGCAGTGTAAATTTAGTGATTCAACACTTACATACAACACCTGGTACTGATCACTACAAGTACACTCCTTAATCCCCATCACCTATTTGATCCACCCACCCCCACCTCCCCTCTGGTAACCATCAGCTTGTTTTCCACAGTTAAAACAAATGAGCATGGGGGTGGGGGGGAACAAGAAACACACTCCTATCTACAGAGAACAAACTAATGAAAGAGTGTTGATTGGAGCATGTATGTGATAAAACTAACTGAGGCCAGGAAAATAATCATCCAAAAGATTAGAAGGAACCAGTAACTCACATGGGAACAGGAATGTCTATAGCCAGCTAGACTGGAAAAACTGAAGATCACAGCACTTTGGGGGGAAAAAAAAGATACTTCAGAGAAGATCTACAGATGGCAAGTAAGCATAAGAAAATATGTTTTATGTCATTAGTTATTAGGGAATTACATGTTAAAACTTCAAAGTGATACCACTACACACTTATTAAAATAGTTAAAATTAAAAGACTAGTCTTACCAACTGGTAGCAAAAATGTTGGGAAATTGGATTTCTCATCTACCGTTGAACAGAAGTAAATGGTGTAACCACTTTGGAAAACAGGTTGGTGGTATTTGTTTGTTTGTTTTTTCCAGGTCAGTAGGTTGTTGTTGTTGTTGTTTAATGTTAAATATACACCTATCATATGATCCAGCCATTCTACTCTTAGATGTTTACCCAGTGAACACAATACATTTGTTCAAAGATTTTGTGCACACACCCATTTACTTATAATAGTCCTAAGTGAGAAATAACCCAACAAAATGTGGTTCATTTAAACAAAGTAATACTACTCAGCAATAAAAGAAATGAATCTGCAAGAACAAACCTTTGAACACACAATAACATGAAAGAATCTCAAGTGATTACACTGCATAAAAGAAATCAAACAAAGATAATACTCACTTTATAGTTCCATTTATATAAGTTCCTGGAAAATGCAAACTAATCTGTAGTGATAATGAACATATCATTGGTTCTTTGTGGATAAGTAGGTAGGTTTCAAAAGGAGCAGGAGCAGAGAATACAAAAAGGCACGAGGGAATTTGGGGTTCCCTGTCTTGATGTAGTGATAGTTTCATGGATATAAACATTTGTCAAAACTTAGAACAAGATGTAAGAGAAAATCCTTGCAACTTTGCGATGGGCAAACATTCTTAAGGACACAAAAAGAACAATAAATAAGATATTAAATAAGACTTCATCTAAAGAAGCTACAAAATTTTTTTAAAACCTGGTTACTTAGAGAAAATAATGTAAATACATATATTTAACAAAGGATTTTTACCCATAGAATATTACAAACATTTTTACAACTCAACAGTAAGAGTATATGAATCTCAAAAGGTGGGCAAATGATATAAATTTACACTTTAAAAAAGGAAAATAACATAATGTATGATAAGCACATGAAATTTTTTTCAACCATAATAATTATAAGGGAAATTATTTTTAAATCGCAAGAAAGTACCAAAATAATCCTAGCATAAATAAACTTTGAAAGTCTGGCAATACAAAGTGTTGATTTAGACATACAGAAACTAGAAGTACAATAAAACTGATAAGAATAAAAATTGTATTTTGGAGAACATGTGGTAATTTCTCATAAAGTTAAGCATGCTCTTACCATATGACCCAGAAGTTGCATTCCTAGGTACTTAGCCACAAGAAATGAAAATATATATCCACACACAAAAAGTGCACGAATGCTTATAGCCTCTCTACTAAAAATAGCCACAAAATTGAAACAACCCAAATGTCTGTCATCCATGAATACATAACCAAATTATTGACTTTATGGTGAATGTATACAATGGTATACAACTAAACTATGAAACAGATTACTCAAAACTACAACATGAGTGAATCCACAATTATGTCAGACACATAAGGTATATTCTCTATTATCATTTATATGCAGTTATAAAAATGTCAAAATTGATTAACTGTAGTACAAATAATATCACAGTACTTTGAATGGTAGAGCAGATTGGAAAAGAATATGAGGAAACATGTTTGAATGGGAAAAGCATTGTATTCAATTGGTAGGGTAGACTTATGGGTGTATACTTTTATCAAATTCTTCAGAGTGTACAATCAAATGGATGGTTTTATTGTATGTAAGTTATATCTGGTAAATTTTATGTATTTAAAAAAACATGTATTGAAGGTAGAGATGAAAATTAAAGTATTGGTGTCAAATGACATAATAAGATGACTTAATCTCATTTTGCTATCTTGCCATTTTGAAAAGCCTGTGAAATTTTCTTCACATCACCATATAAACGTTTATAGGGGTTCCTTCCCACCCACAGAACCCCAACTTCTTACCACCCCTGCTACATTTAATCTTTTCCAGCAGAGTCAAATAATAGAGATATGGAGAGTAATACAACAAACTATATAACACACTGTGTAATTGAAATGGACCATAATCACTAATATTAAAGACAGTGAGTCATTCTAATAGAGCTGTGTTCAGCAAACAATGAAAAATTATGTGCCAGAAAAGCTAATGCTGGTTTTAAAATGAACAGAAATGAAGCGAAATGGAACCTCACTTGTTATTCATGAAGGTCAATTTAACGTGATTATTTTTTTCCTAGCATTGTAGCTTTGTGATTACTGTTGTATACCTGAGTGGTATTTTATAACCTAATAAGAGCATAAAATAACCAGGTGGTGATGATTCTGTTTAGAGCTGAGCCCAAAGATCCCCCTAACCAGCATCAAGTTACACATGCTACTGGTTGCAATGCAGAAAGTTCCAATGTCCCAAAAATCAAAAGAAACATAAGGCATTTAACAATTAGATTGTGTTTTAGGAATTCAAAGAGAGACAGACAGAGAAGTATGAGTTACTTTTTGATGAAATATTATTTTTTCAAAGCCAACTTTCACTCATTTACCTCCACTTCTTCTATAATATTTACTTTAATGCAAATTTACTTTGTAGCCTGGAAGGGAGTACCCTGAAATTAAGACCCTTATGTGGCATAGGATAGATACTGACATGGCAACTTGCTGATAATTTCCAGAAAATCTTTGAAATCCCAAACAGAGAAACCTCTATAAAAGTTAATTAAAATATGCCTAACCAATCCCATCACCAACAGTTAGGGAAATAATATTTGGATAAGAAACTATGGATAAATGAAAATTTCCCTTAAATTTAGTTTTATCAGGGGTCTCTATAGCTTCTATCAACAAGTTTACTAGTTTTTTCCCTATAAAACTCATCCTATTTTGTGCTTATCTCATTTTTAATTTTACTAAAATCCCAAAGAGACAAATTAGTAAGGTGGCAGAGCCTGGCTGAGTGCCTTCATTAGCTCAGCGCTAATAACTTCTTTCAGCACCACGGATAGCGCCTGACATCACAACTCAAGCTTATCCAAAAGCTAATTATTTTCCCTGTTATAAAACAAAGGTTCTATATCAAAGGCCCATAATGCGACACAGTACACCCTCTAGATGCACTGATTTGCAAAATAAATCAACTGTGTCAGGGAGGAATTTGAGCAGAAATTACAACAAATTGCAATTATACTTGCAATGGTACACTATTTAAATGCATTGTCGGTGATTCATGGCAAGATGGCACCCATGCCATTCTGAGGGTTCAGGGAAAAGGTAGAATTCTCATCTGTCACAGTAATAAAAATGTACTTTCTCCTGTTCTTGCATTGTTTTTTTAGATTCTATTATAGCTTATTTCATAAATATTTAAATGATGTCACTGGAAAAAAGACTCAAGGACCTCTGACAGAATTAATAAAGAACTACTTTAATTACACACACTCCTGCATCTACACCTATTTGTTTTAGGTAGTTCTTCTATTGTATATTTTCTCCCTTGAAATGATAGGTCTTCTCAAACAACATGCAAAATGTGTATTCCAGCTCACTTGTAAAAAACACAAACAGATCATTCCCACCGGCCACAAAGCCTATCCTTCAGATTATAGCATGTCCTCAGAGACTTGGGAGAGTTGAAAAACAGACCAAAGTGTACTGAACTGAAAATTACACTCAGATGCTAACTAGCACCCCACCGAATTTCCCATGGGCCTATGCCTACAGTATTTCAAAAATAAAGTGGACTTGAGGAAGAAAAGAATGTTTCCCCTTCCTCCCCTCTCAAGGCAGAAGCTGCCAATTTGGAGCAATCCTTGTGTACTTTGGTATCCTTAGGGTGGGCTCTTTAGAGGTCTGACTTTGACTCACATTGAAAGGAAGTATAGAAGAGAAACAAGATGCCTACACGGCCCCCCAGATAAATGACGTCTAACCTAGGAAGCTCTGAATCATTACAGGTAATTAAAAATATTCTCCACACCTGACTAAATGTGTTTTAGTAATTTAAAATATTTAATTTCCCCCTTTTTCTATTTTATCTTGATCATGTAATCACAGCTGCCTCTTCTTGTACCATCTCTCACACATCTATTCTTTTTACTGCTTGATTTAAAAAGGAAAAAAAAATCAAGCTGATGAACTATCATCTGTAATTTTGTCCTGTTTCCTTCTTTGAACTTGGCCGATGGAATCTCTTTTCCATATTAATATCAGCTGTTTGTTTTACTCACCACATACTCGCTTCCTTTCATTTCCCTTGGTTACCTAGGTTTTATCTTGAAATCTTTAGTTATATGCCAGGAAGAAGTCTGCCCCTTGAGTTCATTTGTTATTCCAGTCTCATACACCTTATTGAGTTATTTTCCTTGCTGCAATCAGTCTTTAAATACAATCCAGTAAAGATACAGCAATGATTTTTGACAACCTGACCTTTCTCTGCTTTCTTACACTTGTTTAATTAGGTACTACGTGCAGCTGTGACTTGATCTTTACAGTTTTCTTCTTGAAAAAAGAGAGAGATGTTGTTTAAAGAAGGTCAGATTTGGCAGATTTTCTAGTTACTTCAGGAACTGACATTGGAGACCTGGAACACTAAGGAGCTAGGGAATGCTATACGGGTTTTCTTAAACATAATAAAAAAAAATCTTATTTGGAAAGACCACTTGACTCTGAGAATACATTATGAAATTCAGAGCTTTTCACTTTCAGGTTGACAGCTTGAAGTGACTGCAAATCATGACTCTGGAAGTGATAATTTTTGGTCCATATTCAATGAAGTGGCAGGTCAAAGCTCAGGTTCTAGTAGGAAAAAAATATTCCATTGCGAGTAGCTCAAAAACAAAAATATTATGATAATTCTAAATGAAAATGTACAGACAAGTCCAAAGTGGTTAAATAGAGTGTGTTCGCTTACCTGATTTATTGAAACTAGTAGAAAAAGGCAATGCGAGGGTACTCCACCAGTGTTAAAAAGAAGTATAGTGAAACACTGAAGAGCTGACAGATGGACAACTATGACTGGATCAGAGATAAAGACATTGAGTTCAAGTTCCAAAACTGACACCAACTCTTTTTGTAATTTTATGGAAGTCATTTCACCATTCTTGGTTTTATTTCTTTATTTATGAAATTGTAACTAGCAATAACAGAGTCAAAAATCACATTTTAATACTTTATGATATTCAATCCTATTATCAGATATTTGAGCCTCTCATTACTATCTCCTTCGTCTCAATAAGGTTCAGTAATTTGTCCAATGGAACATAATTGGAAAGTGACAAAACTGATTTAGAGCCAGTTCTACTGATCAAAAATCTTATGTTTCTCTTTTGTCATTATATACGGATTCTGTTCAGTAAGGCATTTTTGTTTATGGACACCATAGGTTTCCTAGCAACTTTTAAATACGCGTTTATTGCACTATATCACCCATGCAACCTGGTATCAGTACCTTTAAATCAGACCCACAATAATACCCCTAACTGGTTGTGTTGTAACCCATCTTTCTGTCTATATGCCCACTGTTTTTCTTTGTTGAATAAGATAGATACTGAAACCATTAAAAAAAATGCTCCATTAAAAAAAAAATGCTCCATTCTACTTTGTGCTTCACTAAGGTATGTTTGCTCACAATAGAATAACTCTACATCATGCCTCAGAAAATACTGATGATCCAGGAGAATCAATCCAATTTGATTTAATTCAATTCAGTAAGTACTTTTATTGCATGCTTATATTGTAATCAATCCAATGATAGAGTTTATGAGAGATTCAGAAAAGATGTGATGGTTTTTGCCTTATAAGAATGTAATATTTCACTGTAATAATATGATACTGACATATGCCACATCTCAATAAAACTACAGGATGGTTACTAATTATGTTCCAAGAGGAGTAATCCCGTTATGCAATTTCAAAGCAGAAAGAATGCAGTAGTAGATGAGATGGGCATGGAACAATATATGGAAAAGCTGGAGTTCAATATGTGACCAGAATAATGAATAAAATATGGCTAGATAGAAGTGTGGGAGAAAGTAATTTCTGTAGGTATTAAAGATTCTGAAGTGGGGCTTGACATAGAGTTCACACAGCATAACAGGTAAATATTCTTCTGCTGGAGAGAAAGGTATATTTGGAGAGGCAGGGGGAGAGAAGATACAGCAAATTTTGTTACCATTCACAGCAGCTCCATCAAAAGTTAAACTGCCAAAATATGAAAAGACATGTGCACATGTTTTTTACTACACCTAATTTTTTATGATTACAACGCAATTGCATTTTTTTGTAATTACAAACATACATATACCCTTCATTAATGAACTGTTTGAATAAACCATGATATATTTCCAAAAACGGAATACTAAAAAAGTATGCAGAAAGAATAAATAAGATCTCGTCATAGAAATTATAGAATATCAGGGCGCCTGGGTGGCACAGCAGTTAAGCGTCTGCCTTCGGCTCAGGGCGTGATCCCGGCGTTATGGGATCGAGCCCCACATCAGGCTCCTCCGTTATGAGCCTGCTTCTTCCTCTCCCACTCCCCCTGCTTGTGTTCCCTCTCTCACTGGCTATCTCTATCTCTATCGAATAAATAAATAAATCTTAAAAAAAAAAAAGGAAATTATAGAATATCTACAGCATACATTGCTAAGTGGAGGGGGGTGTGGGGGGTGCAGACCAGTGTTTTCAGTGTGCTTCTTTCCATATATCTAACAAGGAAACACACACATGCATGTGGACTGACCCACCCACGTAGACATAGAGAAGGATAAGTCAAATCGAATAAAAATGGTTATCAGGGCAGGGAGGGAAGAGGGTGAAGGAGGGACAGGGAAGAAAATAAATACTTTTCTAAAAATACATTGTTTTAGAGTTTTTAATTTGGAACCATGAAAATATTTTACAAATTAAAAAACAAAGCTGAACTTAAAAAGGAAAGAAAAACATGGTGCACCTGGCTCAGTCGGTTAAGCATCCGACTGTTAATTTCAGCTTGGGTCATGATCTCAGACTCGTGAGATGAAGCCCTGTGTTGGGCTCCACACTCAGTGCATAGCCTGCTTGAGATTCTCTTGCTCTCTCCCTCTCCCTCTCCCGCTGCCCCCACTTGTGATGCACTCTCTCTCTCTCTAGAATAAATAAATAAAATATTTTAAAAAAAGAAAGAAAAACATATTTGAACAAATGAACCCAATTGCTTCAGAGAAACAAAAGTTAACTTCAGTAATTTTATAACAGAAAATTTTGGTTTATTATATCCCTAATGGTGTATATTCTAAGGACAAAACACTGCATAGTAATCTTTAAACCACTGTCTGTAGTCCTATTAGCAATAATATTGATATTTTTAAAAGTGATCTTATATGTACACACACATAGGCCTCATGTATAAAACATGCAAATAAGTAATGTAAATTGTATTGATTAAAAGTCAAGAGCATCAAATAATAGATACATGATTTAAATATAAAATCAAAGAAGTTATGTAAAAACCCTCAATTTTAAGTTTGAATTGAAAACAATATATGAATTCGTGATACTTTTTTACTTAAAATATTCTCAGTTCTGTCTACTTAAAAGCCTAGGATCAATGACAACACAGCAGAGAGGGAGCCAAGATAGATAGAGTAGAACCACCGTAAGGGAAGAAGTCAGTAGAATTTGGAAGGTGTTAATAATTTTGTTATCAATTATTTATTAAGCATTTACAGCATAAAATGTGAATGATAAATTGTTGAACAAGACAAAAATCTTTCTTTGGCTTCATAGAGCTTGCATCTGGTGAGGGGAAAAAAGAAAAAACAAGCAAAAATCTGGAATGACTATAGATTTTGATAACTAATGTGAAAAAAAAAAAAAAAACAGGCAAGACATGGAGATAAACAGTACTAAAAAAAAGAGTAGAATTTTAGGGTTGTGAAGAAGGAGTTTCCATACAGGGTGATATTGAAGTTCTGACCTAAAGAATATTAAGGAAGGAGGTAGTGTAATCAAAGTTTCAACAGATGTTATGGGGGGCAAAAATCTAAGATAGTCTAAGATTCTTGGCCTCTAGTACATGCACGTATGTACATATACCTTCTCCTAGTTATTCGATGCACTCCAACCTAGGTACTGCAGTGAAGGGATTTACTTTGCATATATAATAAAGTTTTCAAATCAGTTGACTTTAAGATAGGAGGATTATCCAGATGTGCCTGACTTAATCATATAATCCATTTAAAAGAAAAACATTTTCTCTGGATTTTGGCAGAAGAGGAAGTTCGTAATTTTGGTGCACTGTCGTTGGCTTAAAGATGGAGGTAACCATGTGGCAAAAAATTCAGGTGGCATCCAAAAGCTGAGAGCAGTATTTTATTGAAAACCAGCAAGTAAACACAGACTTCACTCCTACAACCACAAGGAACTGAATTCTGTCAACAATGAGAATGAGGCTAGAAAAAGATTAGTTGTTGTTTTTTTGGGGGTGGGGGGCTTTTTGCTTTTTTTTTAATTCCCGGAGATCCCAGAACACCACTCAGTCTGAGTGACACTTTGATACCCTGAACAGAGAATCCAGCCACCATGTGCCAGACTTCTGACATAGAGAACAGTGTGTCCTTTATCCAACAGGTGAAGGGATCCTCTGTGAGAGGCATTTTAGTGTGGTAAATGGAATGTTCTTACTTTTAGAAGAAAATACTTCTTTATAGATGTGAATGATCCATTTGCCAAAGGAGATATCTGAGGCAAAATGCTTAGCTTCCATTTCAGTGACACAAATAAACTGGGGCTCATATATTGAGGAAGTGAGAGTTGGATGGCACTATTAATGTGTATATAGATTTAACAGGGCCCAGGTATCCATTAAATGTATGGTAAGAATGAATAAAAAGCCAAGAGTGAAGGGTGTGGCATCCTGAGCTAAGTTGATACGAACATTTGTGATGTGGAAGATGGCAAATTAGAAGGAGGCCTGTTGATTTCTGTCATGTGCAAATGTAAAGTAAGATGGAAAACAGACAGTGGGTGGAAATGCTCGGTGGAAACTAAAGAGAAATGCTGGGTGGAAACTAAAGAGTAAAAAAAAAAAAAAAAGAAAAAGTGGTAGTCATTTAAACAAAATTAACACGTATGTAAATATTTGTATGGATGTGTGAATAGAGGCAAAAATGAAACTATAGGGACAGAACCTAGAGAGTGTTTGTAGTCGTGTGCTGGACCTGACTCACCCAGTCTTGCCTGAATGGATTTTGTATATTCTTTCCTAACTCTGTATTCATGGACTTATCATACTGGTAGCTTGAACTAGGCAATACTGGGAGTATTTTTTAAAATTTAAAAAAAAATATTTATTTATTTTGGAGAGAGAGAGAGAGAGAGAGAGAGAGAGAGTGGGAGGGGCAGGGAGAGAGAATCCCAAGCAGACTCTGCACTGAGCACGGAGCCTGATGCAGGGTTTGATCTCACGACCCTGAGATCACTAGCTGAGCCAAAACTAAGAGCTGGACACTTAACTGACTGCACCACCCAGGCACCCCGGGAGTATTTAAACCATGGACATCAGCATACTCAAATCAGTTCCCTTCTCCTGGCCCCACCCCAGAGAGCCAGCTGTTAAGCATTTATTGGTATACTACTGAATATAGAAGACAGAACTTTAAGAGTTAGTGCCAGAGTAGTTTGAAAAAAAAGAGAGAGAGAGGGAGAGAGCTAAGGTAGTTGACTGACACAGAAGAAACTATCATGAAAAATGTAACTATCTACTGGGTAACTTGTTCAGGATGTCCAGTAAGAATGAATGACTTTGGTGACCATGAATTTGTCATTAATGCAAGAGAGCATTTTCAATAAAGTAGTGGCCAAATGGCAAGGAATTGAGCAAAAATTATATGCTGAGAAAATAGATCCTAAGTAGAATGCTATTATTTCACCCAAATGACATGGTTTAGTAAATTGTTTGCTGGGATAACATTCAGAGGATCTGCATCCCTCATGCTGACACTATCACTTATCTCTCTGAGCCTCAGTTTCTCATTTGTAAAATCAGAGGTTTGGGTGAAGTTTTCTGTGAGGCCTATTCCAGCTCTATTAGTTGAGAACTGATGTTCTAAGATTCCCAAGGAATCAGTTAAAACAAAAGAAATAAAACTCCAGCAACCTCACATACACCTCGGCCTCCTTTGACCACGCTTCTATAATTGCATCCTTTCTCCCATGAACTCCATATCTGGAGCCATCTCTTCTAGGAATTACACACATGCATCATTTCACATCTGGTACAGGTATTATTTAAGAGAGGAATGAGACAGACAGTCAACTGAGGCTGATTAATGTGCTGTCTCAGGAGTGGGGGAAGGGGAAAGAGAATTGTATTAAGCAAAGCTTCTCCTCCCACTTCACCCTTTCAGCTCAAATTATTCAGTCAGTACTGTCAAGACAACTGAAGTGACTCCTTGCAGTTGGAAAAAAATGAATTTTTTCATGTTAAATTTTTAAATATCTTTAAAATTATTTTTATCAAATATTCATCCAGAAAAAGCTTAGTTCTTTTTCTCCTGGGGGCTTTAAGAATAGCGTGTGATTACGGAATCTTCTTGTGAACTTACTGATTGGCCAGGTTCTCTTTGAATGTTTGACATTCAACAGCTTGCTTTGGCCCTAGCTTTGAAGCCCAAGAGTTGCCTCAGAGTTCTGATACCTGTGACTGAAACTGTGGAAGGGATTGGGAACCAAATAAAGTTAGCATTCACTGAGGAAGAAGATAAGCTGCAGGAAAATTGGAGTCCTCATAGTAGATCAAACACACTTAACAGCTGTTTCTAAAGCAGATGATGAAGGATAATTTGGGAGCCCTGGAAAAGTACCACTCTCTGACTCCAAAGTCTGATAATGTCAATGGCTGGGCAGGAAATACGTAGGAGCATAAGATTAGCAGACCAGAGACTAAGGATGAGAGCAATAGAAGGGAGTGGGAAAGAGAAGATAATGAGGCTTATTCTAGAAATACTGGCTGTGTATTTACATTAACAGGAGCCTCCTTATGACCATATCTAAGAAGAACTCATTTATGTTGATAGAGAGCTCAACAAGGAGATCTTGACAAGAATCATACATTCAGTAGTGGTCAGTTTTGTAGACAATAGGACTCCAAGAGTAGATTAAATTGTCCAAAGACAAGTAGATTGAGCAAATAAGGGAAACAAGGAAAAATGCAACGGTAACATCATTACTCAACGGGAAAGAGTAAGTTGAAGAGTCAATTAAAGGCATTTGATAAGTTTGGTGATCATATAAGCCAGAGGAGCATTAAGAAGACAAAGCTGAGATACGGGAACAGTGTCAAGTGTCACTGAAGGGTCAAGCAAATTGTTCAGTGGGTTTGAAATTAGAAAATGCTGGTGAACTTAGCAAGAAAGTTTTTAGTTAAATCTGGGTTTGGAGGAAGGAGATGGTATTTGAAGTCACTAAAGGAATTTCCTTCCTAAGAATGATAATATTCAGGCATGAAAGGTCCTGTTTCATAAGTGTAACTCCTCCTTACTAGAGATGGTCAATCAAGGAACAGTCCTCCTTTTGGGGAAGCAATTTGGACCAAATGACATCTAAGAACCTTTAAAACGATTGGCCTATGATTATTTGAAATTAGCCACAATCAATAACTCCCTTGATTGACCAATATAATTTCAATTAACATGTGTTTATACTTTCAACAAAGGTTTATTAAGCACCCACTACATGTGGGCACTATTTTACATTTTGGGGACACAGCAATGGCACAAGAGATATTTTTAGTTCTTAACCTATATTCTAGAAGACACAGGAAAACATATAAATATAGAATATAATGTTAGAATACCACAGATAGGGTGGCTTAAACAAGAAATTTATCTTCTTACAGTTCTAAAGCCTGGAAATCCAAGATCAAGATGCTAGCGGGGTTTATTCCCAATGAGGCCTCTCTCCTTAACTTGCAGGTGGTATCTTCTAGCTATATTCTCAAGTGATCTTCTCTCTTAGCAGTTTAGAGAGATCGCAGGTGCCTCTTCCTCCTATTGTAAGGACGCTAATCCTATTGCATAAGAAACCCATCCTTATGACCTCATTTAACCTTAAATGCCTCCTTAAAGGTTTCGTCTCCAAATATAGTCATTTGGGGGTTATGGCTTCAACCTGTGAACTTTGGGAGCACACAATTCAGTCCATAACAGATAATGATAATTACTATAAAAATTAGAGTAAAGGAACGGAGAATGATAGAGGGGTGCTATTTAGATACGGTGCACCTACACACACACACACACACACACACAAACACACCAAAACTCCGAGGTGGTGATTTTGAGTAGAAACCTGACAGATAAGTAAATGATGGGAAGACTGGGTAAGCACATTCCAATCACAGCAGACAAAAAATGCTATGGTTCTGAAGCAGTTGCATGAAGCAAGCTTGATTTGTTAAAAGGACATCAAGCAAGCCAAGATGGCCACCACAAAGCAAGTTTTATGAGTGAAATCTAAGTTATAGGAGCTTAATACTCATATAATCAACATGTATCTACTGAGTTTCTTGGAAGTATCTACATTCTAGGTCCCATACTAGGCACTGAGGATATAAATTGCAAATAAAATAATCTGTATGCTCAAAAAATTTCTCAAGAGAGATCTAATATGACAAATGCAATGAAGTAGACATGTAGCCTTTTGGTCTAAACAGACTCTAGCAGGGATTTTCATATTTCATATATTCCTATGTTCTGGCAGGGTGGCTGATGTACATAAAGTTAATTTGGAATGAGATGGAGTTGTATCTCTGCCCTACCCCTATGTAGCTGTGTAGGTTTGAGCAAGTTACTCCATGTTTCTAAACTGCTAATTCATTTGTAAATAAGTATGGTGAGGTTTCATTGCTATAGACTAATTTGAATATTGTGTATGTTGATTAAAGCAAACTACCCAGCAAAGTGTTGTCACTAAGCATGCATTCACTAAGCAAGAGCTCTTTTTCACAGGATACGCCATAAATGTTTGGAGGTATTTGACTCTAAAATAGGTTGGATCAGAAAAGTAGTTACAAGGAAGAACACTTCAGACCAGCATGAGGAGATAGTATCAGCAATGCAGATAAGTAAATAAGAAGCCTCTATAGAGAAGGGAGCCTCTGCAGCACATCTCAGATCATCTTTCAGGACCCCTACTTCATCATTCAATAAAATCAGTGTCAGCCTTAATACTGACACACATGAAATAAGCCCATTAATTTTTCTACTGTTTGTGATCAGAGATCTCCTCTTCAGAGCCAGATCTTTCCTAATAGCTAAGGGGCAGAGGAAAATCTAAAGTAAGAGAAGCTTAAGTCAATAAAAGTTCCGTAGAATATTTAAATTGTGTGTATATGAAAGGGAGGAATTACTTTAATTAAGAGATAATATCTGAGAGGTGCCTGGGTGGCTCCATCAGTTAAACATCAGACTCTTGGTTTTGGCCCGGGTTATGATTTCAGGATCATGAGATCGAGCCCCGTGTCAGGGTGTCAGGCTCCATGCTCAGCAGGAGTCTGCTTGAGATTCTTTCTCTCTCTTCCTCTCCCTTTGCTCCTCCCCTGCTTGTGAGCATGTTCTTTTTCTCTCTAAAATAAATAAATCTTTAAAAAAAAGAGAGAGAGATAAAATATTTGAAATTAGTATTTCAATTTGGGCTTAGATAGCAATGAACAATGGCCAGGCATTAATATCCCATGAGGGGTGATAGAAAAGTTGCTGACCTAAGTAACTTCGGAAATAAGTGTAATCTGTAAGACTACAGGAACAATGTACGTAGCACTGGACTCTAGTTGATAAAGTTGCTTCTCACAGGTAAATAGGTTACAAATATTGAAAGACACTATACAGGTATATTGGAATTGAGCAGTTATGTTTATGGATGACAAATGGTTAGAGACAGGTTACCCATTGTCAGGGTAGAAGGTTACCGATAAGCAAGGCAAGATGGCTAAAATGATTTGTGCAATAACGGAATGAAATTGGAGAATATTAACTCATTTTTAGCTTAATATTAAGATACAAATTACAGGGGTGCCTGGGTGGCTCGGTCGTTAAGCGTCTGCCTTTGGTTCAGGTCATGATCCTGGCCTCCTGGGATCGAGCCCCGCATCAGTCTCCCTGCTACGCGGGAAGTCTGCTTCTCCCTCTCCCACTCCCCCTGCTTGTGTTCCCTTTCTCACTGGCTGTCTCTCTCTCTGTCAAATAAATAAATTAAAAAAATCAAAAAAAAGATACAAATTACATACAGAAATATTTATGGATATGTTAATCTACATAGGTTGGCATATACATATGTTCCCTTGTTCTGACAGTGGTGGGGCCCAGAAGCAATGACATCCCTGTACCACAAGCATACCTATCACCCAGATCTTGGTTCCTGATATCATTCTCTAATAAAAGAAACCAGGAATCCTTGGAGAAATGGCTGGTGCTAGAACAAGGGCAGGGAATACAGAAGATGAGCCAAAACACCTCAGTAATAAGGAGCATATCTAGTTGGGCAGAATACACACAAGGTAAGTGTGTAGCATTCTCTAGTGCTAGAAAGTAAGAAAGTGCTTAAAAACAAACAAAACAAAAAAAAAAAAACACCTCAAAACACAACACCCAACACACAATGATGGGATTCTATCAAAGGGACACAGGATTCAATTCACAGTGCTCCAATGATCAAAGCAGGAACATCTGATTAGAACTACACAGTATTAGGTTATAATTGAAAGTATAACATAAATATGCATGAGGCCATACTGACAAAATAACTGAATGAATACATGGAGGATACTAAAACTCCCATACAGAAACATCACAAATATTCATGTAATATGCTGCCTTTAATGTAATGGAAAAATTTCCTTCTTATGCTGGGGGGAAAAAGTGACTTTGCATTGGTGAAACCTGACAAACATTACCTCAAGCCAAGTGATCTGGGTGATAAGACACATTGATAGTATGTACCCTTGAGAGGATATGGTGAGAATGACACTTTACTGCTGTGGTCTTCCTCCAAAAACACACTGCCCCGTCTAAGCCGAAGGAAATGCATAAGATAAATCCCAACAGAGACAGATTCGACAAAATACCTGGTCAAGTTCATCAAAAACTGTCAAGTGTATCAAAAAAGAAGGAAAATCTGAGATAGTGTCACAACTAAGAGAAGCCTAAGGAAGTAGGACTACTACTACTAAACGTAATAGGTTATTCTGGATGGAATTCTGGAACAGAAAAAAAAGGGCATAATAGAAATACAAAGGAAATCTGAATAAAGCATAGACTCTAATAATAACATAGCAATATTGTTTGTTCATTGTGACAAGTGCTTCATACTAGTGCAAGATACTAATAGGAGAAAGTAAGCATGCAGTATATAAGAGCACTCTGTACTACTTTTATAATAATTCTGTCTACCTAAACTTAAGAGTTTATTTAAAAAACAAACAAACAAGTCAGTGGGTGTCTGGGTGGCTCAGTCGGTTAAGTGTCTGCCTTTGGCTCAGATCATGATCACAGGGTTCTGGGATGGAGTCCTGCACTGGAGTCCCTGCTTGGCAGGGAGTCTGCTTCTCCCTCTGCTCCCCCCCCCCCCACTCATGCTCTCTCTCGCTCTCAAAAATAAATAAAAAATCTTTGGAAAAAAAAAGTTAAAAAATTAATTTAAAAAAAACGATTAGAATATCTAATCAAGAGTTTACACCAATATTGGTTCAGCATCCCTAAATGTATTTTCTATGGTACAGTAGTCATGGAAGATGCCCTAGGAAAATAACAAATTGTTTCTTTGGTCAAATAATCTTGAGACAAGTTGCATACTGCAAGAGCCTTTGGAGATTCACAAAGCACATTAGAATATTAAAAAAAAAATCTAAGAAAGCTTATACAAACACACAATTTAATGATGTTTACCACAGCATTTCCCAAGCTTATTGTAACTTGTAATTTTTTGGCCATATCTTAAAACATCTGTGGAGATAGCATTCCCTAGAACATACTTAGGGAAGTGTTTGTTGTACTGACAAGAACATTACCAAAATCAATAATGAGCCACCTATGGAGGAAATACATGATATTCTTGAGTTTGAAGCTATGTAGAATGAGATGTGATGGAGAAAATTTTGAGTGGCTAATCTTCCAGAGGGAAGGCTCTGGTAAAACATACTACTGACTACCAGAACTTTGAAGAAATGTCATGTTGAAGATCATCTGTGTGGCTGAAGATAGACCTAATCCAAACGGTGAGAAATTGCACCCATGTGGAAACATGACTTCAATATAAAGAAAACTGGCAAAAATGCATCTGGCAGGCATGGAGCTCATAGTCACTATAGGTGGTCAAGCTCTAAGATGAGTTATGATGGGACAATGTAAAGACATGAACGAGGTTGGAGGAGATGATCTTCAAGATGTTTCCTTATTTTATGTGACTAGCATTATGCTACGTTTTCACCTGGCTTCGGTGGTTCCTTCCCCTGATTACAATCTAATGGGAAAGAAGAAAATGAATGCTATGAAAGTTGTCCCTACTAGGGACCATACCAGGGACTGGGAAAACTTCCAGGAAAAGGATTCTAATACCTGCAAACAATTAGACAGCTGTAGATGCCAGGCCCTGGTCACATTTATATATGGATCATTTAATTCTCATAATCTTATGAAGTAGATTCAATTATTACTACCCTATTTTGCACATGAAGATACTGTGTGACCCAGAGGTTAAACCATTTGCCCTAGATGACTCAGCTATTTAGTATCAGGTGGTCTGTCGGTAAAGTTTGAACCCTTCACCACTGTGCACTGTTGTCCAAATTCAGACTTGAAGGATAATAATCAAAAGAGGCATGCGTGTGCATGAGTGCACGCACAGGCACGCTGGTAGCAGAGAAAGGGAGGGGAGCAGGAGGGATAAGAAAACAAAGATTTGAAAGGCAGAGGGAATAACATGTTCAATCCCTGAGGAGTAGGAGTAACCAGGGAACATTTGATAAATTTAAAATACCTTCGAGTTATTTCCCAGACTAAAAGTACTGACATTAGCAAAGGAAAAAAAAAATGCAGGTTTCTTCTTCCTTTTATTTACCATATCCTCACTCAAACATCTACCTCCCCTCCACGTACACATACCTACATAAATATAGACACGTATACTGCAGGAGATTTAACTTGCAAAACTAAAATGTGTTACTAACTTCCTTTTAAAGCACATCTCCACAGAGATAAGGTCAGTTCCTCCTCCCTTCTATGTACCTAGGAAAACCAATTTAGCCAAGTAAAATTTTTAAAAAAAGGTAAAGACTCCCATCTATTAGCTTATTCGTTCCAGACTTCTGGATCCCTTGGGAACTGGAGAGAGAGCTTGCCTGAAGGCCAGCCTGGTGGTGGTGGTGTACGTGGTAAAGCCTGCACAATCTACAAGTTCTCTGGCTGGTGAAACCATATATGTAGAAATGATCGAGTTACTCCAACAATTGTGAAATTGGATGCCTCTCAGGCCTGTAAGACTCTTTATTAGACAGAACAATTGAGTTGATAAGGCTGTAAATTCCATCTGTAAAGGGACACTCTGGGCTTAGACAGGTGGTCATTGGTTAAAAATGGAGAAAATGTCTAGAGGACTAGGTGGTGACCAAAGTGACAGAATGTATGGCTGGGAGAAAGTATGTTTTGACCCACAGAGCTTAGGTGATTCAGACTTTGTAAAGCCCCTTTCATATCCCTTACTTTATTCTATGCTCACTTGAGGGAGGCAGAGAGGGATTTTTATTCCTTACTAAATTAAGGAGACTGAGTCTGTGAGATGAAGCGACTGTTCTAGATCAAACAACTTCTAAGCCATATATCCATACTATTTTTTTCCCCAAGGTGAGTGAATCCCTATGGATATGATTATGCTATGCAACAAACAGCCACATAAGAGTAGCAACATATGTCAATAGGCATTTTATTTAGCTATTGAGTCTGAAGACTATCCATGGGTGTGTTGATCTAGATTGGGGATGAGAGTACTCTGTCCCCTATACCTTTATCTGCCTCTTGGGACCAACAGGTCTGTCTGGACATGTTCTTCTGGTGAGTACTTAAGTACAAAGACACTAGGAAGATACACAAGCCATCTTAAGGCTGAGTCTCAGAACTGCCCACTGTCCTTTTCATCACACTTGATTGGCCAAAGGAAGTTACGGGGCCAAATCCATAGTCAGGAGGCAGGGAGGTAGATCTCACCCACAGCAGAAAGGCATTACAGATATAATGGAAAAGAACACGGCTATGGAAAAGAATGAAGAATTTCTCCAATAAGGCCAGGGTGGAGAGAGGATCCTGGACCAGGAGGAAAGAAAGCTGGAAATGTATGCCTCTTGTCACAGATGGTAAATCTGAAGTACAATTAAGGATACTCAAAATAAAAGGGAGTTGGACAGGAACTTGATTATGTTGTACCCCACACATCTCATAAGCTTTCAAGGCTTATTTCAAAACACAGTTACAAGTCACTAGAAGGTTTGATAGGAATGTGATTTGAACAAACTTACATGTTCAAGAGATCACTCTGGCTTTTTAGGAAGCACGGATTGTAGTAGTTCAAAACAAGAGGAAGAGAAGCCAGTTAGGATGCAGTCAACGGAAAGAGGTCACAGACAAGACAAGGAGCAGTAGAGATGGGGCAGGGGAGTCTCACAATCCTCCAAACATCAGAGGACATTTGGAGATGCAGCTGAAAGAGCTCAGAAACGGACTCAAAATGGCAGAAGTGGGGATGAGGGAGATGGGGATACAGGTTGTGAAGCTCAAAACTTTAGGCCTGAACAACTAAGGGGAGAGGAGTGGAGAGGTCTGGAGGAGAGACAGAGAATCACATTTTGCTTCATTTGCCCTCTTGAACCATTCCAAAAATGAAATTTCAGAATCTTTGGTCTGCTTCCCGGGGCTAGTCCCTGCCCATGGCCCAGACTCGAGCGGACTTTATTCTCTTTCTAGGCAGCATAAGCAATAGTGTTTTTTAAAAGGATTTTGTTATGAAAAATGTCAAATTCATAGAAAAGTGGAAAGAAACCCGTACACGTCAGTGCTCTAGCTTCTACAATTATTAACCCATGCCCAATCCTATTTTACAATATACCCAACTCCACTTAGATTATTTTAAAGTAAATCCCTGGTATTTTTTAATAAGTGTTTTAATAGGTATCTCTAATAAAATAAGAAATTTTTAAAACAAAATGCTACATTACACCTGGAATAAATTAACATAAAATCTTTAATAACATCAGATAAGTCAATGTCCTAAGCCCCCTGATTGGTTCATCTTGTTTTGTAACTTGTTTAAATTAGGATCCAAATAAGGTCCATACATTATAATTGGTGGATGGGTCTCTTAAATCCCTTTTAGTCTACAGAATGGTCCTCCATATTTTTTCCACACAATGTATTTATTTTTTTAAAAATAGGTAATTTTTTATACAGCAATTCTCATAATCTGAATACTTACTGTATTCCGTGGTATTTCACCTTTTTTCTATGTTTTTTGTGTACTGCATAAATTAGTAGTTTGATATAGACTAATCAGGTTCAAGTCTGATATTTTGGCAGGTATAGAAAGCAGCATTTTGATGGAGCAAGTAATGTGAAAAATACCACTATAGTTAGAACAAGACTATCAAAGGCAGCTGTTTCCATTTTTCCTAGCTTGTGATCTTGAAAACGTCACTAAGTCATCCCACATTTCAGTTATCACAGAAAAAAAAATGGGAATGTAAGTTACTGATTCGAGATTAATTACCCAATGCTTTTTATTTTGGGTTGTACATTAAGTCATCTGATTTTTTTGAAGTTCAAATGTCTGAGCCCTACCTTAAACAACCTGAATCAAAATTTCTGGGATGGGACCCATGTGTCCATATTTTTGAAAATCCTCATGTGCTTCTAAATATACTACTTTGGTTGAGATCTATATACTAGATAGCAAGCCCCCCAGGGCAGGGACTATGGTTTGTTCACCAGGTTCTGGCTTAACACTAGTACTCAATAAGTATTTTTGAGTGACAGTATGAATAAATGGATGGATGCATAGCTTAACAGATGGATAAACGGATAAAGGAAATATAAAATTATAACAGGTGAAATGATCGTGAGTTAGTAATACAGAAGAAAGTGATACTAACTTCAGAATAAAGTTATATAGCTTTTTACATAAGAAACCATTAAAATATTTGCGTTATGGGCCAACATGACACACACTCTAAGGTCATTAAAGGAACAGTGGATATAAGTTCAAAGTATCAAATAGAAAGGTTTCCAATAAAATGAGACTCCAGATTTGGCAGGAGTAATGCCAGAAAGTCTCAGAAGACATCTTGGAATGAATGGAATTGTTGAAGGTAATCAAGACTACTTTTTCATCAGCAAAAGTATGCGTATAAATAATAATCAGAACAGAGCTAAGCAAATTCCACTTTTCTGGATTTGGTGAACAATCAGGACTGCAGCACAATTGAAAAATCTTACCACACACACACACACACACACAAAAAAAAAAAAAAACTTCCTATGATATTATAAAATTTAGGTGGAGAAAAAAAAATTCATTTTCCTTATCTTGCCTTGTGCACACATAGTGCCACACTGTCTAAAAGTCAGCATGGCAATTGGCTAGTCCTAAAATAATCACCTCTGGTAACCATAAGGATTATTAATGTAAAAGAATTAACTTGAAAAGCCAAGTGAACTGAAATGAGTGGGTGTGTGTTTGGGGCTCTAACAGCTATTAAATCATTGTACAATTCTATGTCTACCAGTATTTGTCTTAAGATTCCCCTCCCTGTGTTCCCACATTGCAAATGTTAGCCTATGCTATTGCTTTTATTCGATTTGATTTTGACATTTAATTGGTGAAGATTGCAAGCATCGATCTTTCTAGCACTCATACTACCTGCTCTGTTTACTTAAGAGGGCTTCTGTGACAGTCAAATGGAAAGTGATAGGTGAGAGCAAGTTACATATAGTTCATTAAAAATGCACAACTACGAAGGATTAGGAATAGAGCCATTCATCTCCCTCTTCCTCCTCCTCCTCATCACCATCACAGTGGCATTATAATTGGGGAATGGTCATGAGGATAAGAGCAACGTTTTTGTTGGAAGGACCAAGGGTATTTATGCCCCCATCAGAGGATCGTCTCTGACATATATGGCGAGAAACCAAGCTTATTATTTTAGATATCCCACAAGAAAAACACTTGAATGGTCACCAGGGTAGACAGACAGGCAATGCAATCACCCAGGTGGGAAATAAGGAACAATGGAAGTGCTGTCTTCCCTGGTCTGAAAGTGTTAGTATTGCTTGCTCTTCCACTGCCCCCTCCCCCGAGAAAGGTCCATAAACCAAAAAGCATAGGAATGGTCACACAATTCCAAGGACGTAGGTTTGCTCAGCCAGCACAGGCTTCTGATTCCCCAGCTGCACTTGGTAATTAAGGGGGATGCAGGTAAGTTAACAGACCCCTCAGTGGAACCTTCCACTATTTCCTTTTTCATCAGTACTGAGCTTCACTCTTTCCCTCAGGATTTTTTTATGACTTTTTTTTAAAAGATTTTATTTATGTATTTGAGAGAGAGAGAGTATGAGTGGGGTGGGGGGAGTGGGGCAGAGGCAGAGGGGGAAGCAGGCTCCGCTGGATCCCAGGACCTTAGGATCATGACCTCAGCCAAAGGCAGATGCTTAACCGACTGAGCCATCCAGGTGCCCCTATGATTTTTTTTGTTTTTTAATAAATATCTCCAGTTCCCTGAGCTACTTTTTATGCCTCTAATTTCTAAATGTGTTATCTTTGGTAACTCACTTAACTTCTCTAAACATTTGTTTTCTCCCTTTTCATGCAGACACAATTTATGTCCTGCTTCATGAGGATCGTAGTGATTTTAACTAAAAAATTATATTTGAACATGATTTATAAGTTGAACAAGATGATCAAATAATGAGGCATAATTACTGTAATTGAGTGTCTGGCCCAATTCTTTATTCAAGTTTTAAAATCTATCATACTTGGCAAAATCTCTGAATACAATGACTGAAGTCCCCTTCGTCTGGGATTTCTTCTTGTACACCAACTCCAAATGGATGGTAGCGGCTGCTTACGGTGCCTGTTGGGAAGAATCCTAAGTTCATTTCTAGACTCTGTGGGGGATAATTCTATGATCAATGAGTAGCATCTGCTGTGGCAAAGGAGAGAGAAACGGTGTCAAGCAGAGTGTGTATTTGCTAGTTCCATCTAGCACTCTAGAACAGCCGCACATATGAGGGACATAAATGAAATTCAGCCCAGACTGGTTTTATATGGCCTGAACCAACATTTAAAAACTGCAAGACTTCACATATATCTGAATTTTTTTTATATTCTCTTGAAAGCCTGGAAGATCCACTAAAACTCCACCTGCACTTTCCCTGTGACAACAATGAGCAAGAGAGAAGCACAATTTCATTTCTACTTACACATGAAATAGTCTCTATTTTTACCTAGCCCCTACCACTCCCTACCGCCTTACTCCAGTCTGTTTACCTCATTCACTTTATTTTCTAAAGTTTTATGGGCATTATTATTTCTGATTGCTGCCTTAGAGTTTTCCTGTGGAGATTTGCAGCGTGTCAGATTTATCTGCAGAAGTCTGACTATGACAAACACTATTTGAGCACCATATATTAAGACAGACCAAAAATCTTAGATGCTTGAAAGTGCTGTATGGTACAAGCTTTCTCATCTCAAATCTAGCACTCTGGCCCTGAAAATGTCAATGCCATTATGCATTGATCTAGCCTTTTAGCAAAAGCTTCATTAAATGAATCATGGCCAACCTAGTGTAGCCAACTCCAAAGTTGGAAGAGTCCATGCCTCTCTCCTCCCTGTCAGCTCTCAGCACTGTCAGGGACCAGCCAAAAGCAAAGAAGGAGCAATATAAAATGAAGTGAGTAATTCGCCATTTGTTGAGGGAACATAAATTAGCAACTTGTTATGATGTCGCCCTTTTTTTTTAAGCTAAAAATCTCCACAAATAAGTTTAATGTGGAGAAATGCATTTGTTTTCCTCTAATAGGACATGTTTACCCCCCACACTATCCTCCTATATACCTTCTCAGATCCTCTGTAATTGAATAAAGTGGACTTAATTTGAATTAAACTGTCAAAAATCATCCACTTAAAGTGATGTATCTACTTCCCCAGTTAAAATGGATTCATTGCTGTGCAATATATAAGAAGTGTTGATGGACTGTATTTTGCAAACTAGAAATATTTTGCGTGCATCTCCGTATCACATAATTCAGGTATGGAAAGCAAAGGAGGTGGTGGGAGTAGAGCAGATCAGCAAAGGGATAAGAAACACAAGGGGTGAGTGAGGAGCAAGAGACACAGGAGATGGCTATGCTTGCATTAAAACAGGAAATAATAATCATCTTCAGATTTCTAGAGGCAGAGTAACTTTTCAAATTAAATGTGCAAAGCCTATCTTAAGTTTGATACAGTTCACCTTCAAAGCCTCACACTAGGCATTTTATTGATGGCTTCTATTTACGAGTACATGACTTTATATATGCAAACAGCATTTACATTTAAAAAGGAAAAGCTGGATTTTAAACACTGTGAACATTGTGAATTTAATATCAAATGATGATTTTTTAAAATATCAAGAAGTCTTTATGGACTTTGTAGAAGTCAGCTCCATGTTCACCCACTAAAGGACTTGAAAAAAAAAAAAGTATTCAAATACAGTAACTAGTCCTACCTTAAAGGATATTATAATTCAATTAAGGGGCAAAAAACAATTACTATCATATTCGAGGCAGAAAATAATTTAGCAGTAAGCCTATGGTTATGGGCTATAAATGACAAAGAAAACAGAGAAAGGAAATCAATGTGAATTTGTGTAAATCAGGAAGCTTTATCAATAAGGTTCACTTGTAGAAGATGGAAAATAATGTTTCATGCTTGTTGGGGGAAATGGGAGTACTATTCACTGGTCTGCCTTTGGCAGTTTTGACCAATGCCATAGATATTAAAAGAAAATTAACTAAATAGGAAGCAAAACACCTGTTTATAAATCACTGCGAGAACACTCAGGTCTCTTCTTGTAAAGCTCTGGCAAATAGGAAAGTATAAGAGAATATAGCTTAGGTTTGAAGTTAAACCAGACCTCCAACCTCCCTCCTATTTTAAACCTCTATATTGGAATCCATATTCAGACATGCCAGCAAATGGAGAGCAAACTAAGGAAGTTCTGGAGTAACCACCTAGTTTATTGCATAGACAGCTGCACAAATGAGACACACAGGTCTATCTTGATGATACACTCAAAGGCAAAAATCAGAAAGAAAAAAAAAATAGGACACTACTCAGTCCTGTACACCCGAGCGGAGTTTCTCCTGAATAAAAGGCAAGAGAAGGTAAGGAAGATCCCATTTACAAACCGCGATTTTTATTAGTGGATCTGCTTACTTGTAAAATGTAGTTCTTTATATTAGTGTGTCCTCTTTACCATAGGAAGAAGAAAATAGATGTCCAGAAAGTTAAAGGAGGACAGAAAATTCCAACTCTATGAGCTGAAGCCAACACATGAGATGAACAGCAAAAATATTCCCCACAATTGAGAAAATGAGTTGTACCATGCAACTATAATGGTTCTAAGGGGATCTAGAAACATTTGACTTATGTCTGTGACCTTCAATGCCCCCTGTCATCACACAATACTTTCAAGAATCTCTTTCAACCAAATGTTCCATCTGTTGACCATCAGAAATGGTGTTAACAAAGTCATAACACATCTTAAAATACAAACACTTTGAGGGCTCTGTACAACATTTAGAATTTAGAAAGAAATGAGGGGTTACAAAGGGACTAAAATGATCATGGTGTGGAAGGAATAGGTGGGAAAAAACCTAGGGATAGGAATGCTGGTGGGAAAGGGGGAGATATAATCATGGTCTTCAAATATCTACGGCATTATCATGGGGAAAATTATGTAAATTGTTTATGATCCAAATAATAAAAGTAAATGTAATCAAACTGTATCACAAGGTAGTGAGCTCCCAACCACAGGAAGTGAGTACACACTAACTTTGAGAACTTACCAGGCATTTTATATAGCTTTATTCTTTGGAGGGATAATAGTCCAAAAGTTCCTTAAATTACCATCTAATCTTGAAATTCTATGATTCTTTAAGTCTCAAGATATTCCACAAACTTGTAAGCCATTCCTTTTTTTTTTTTTTTTTTAAGATTTTATTTATTTATTTGACAGAGAGAGAGACAGCCAGCGAGAGAGGGAACACAAGCAGCAGGAGTGGGAGAGGAAGAAGCAGGCTCATAGCGGAGGAGCCTGATGTGGGGCTCGATCCCATAACGCCAGGATCACGCCCTGAGCCGAAGGCAGATGCTTAACGACTGCGCCACCCAGGCGGCCCCTGTAAACCATTCCTAAACTTTAGCTCCAGGAATATTGCCTTCAAGTCTAACTTCTCCCAGTATTTCCCCTTGAATCCATGAGTTTAGGTTACATATTATTCTTCATTGGAAGAGGGATATGATCTACTTTTGGTTGAGACCAGTCTATGTTCAAAAGAGAAAATGGTAAGATTTCCTACGAAGCAGGTCCATCCAATATCACGTCTTTAAACACTACCTTATGCTGAGAAGTTCAAATTCATTGCCAGTCCAATCCACCTCTGAATTCTAGATTGATAATGTGAACTGCCAAAAAGAAATTTTCTCTTTGAGGTGACAGGCATCACAAACAGTATTTCCAAATAGAAAAAGTTAAAGAAAAGGGAAGTGCATATTTTACCAGCCCCTCTACCTCCACCCGAAAGAAACGAAGAAAGAAAGAGAAAAAGAAAAAAAGAAAGAACGAACCAATATCTACTTGTTAGTTCAAACACCTAGGAATCAACCTTAATTCATTCCTTTTCCCCATTTTCTACCTTCAAAGCTCTTCAGGTTCTTTCAGTTCTACTCCAAAAATGCATTTCAAATGTATCATGTTTTTATTTGCTCGACTCCCTTCCTAGTCAAGGCTACCATCATAAATCCTCTTGACTACTACTATCATCTCTGAATAGCCTCCCTGATTCATTCTCCACACCACAGTGAGAAGACAGAAGAGAAGGCAAGAAAGATAAAATGCTTGAGACCAATGTGTTTACTAAACAAATAACGCTTTTCAATCATGGAAAATATTGTTATTGTCATTATTTATGCACTTTGTGGACCTGGCTAGTGTTTAACTTAGTACACATCATTCAAAACAAATTTGTCTTCGCTCAGAAAAGAAGTCTTATCTCCAGAATTTGGGATGCAGAGGGGCAGGTTCAAATGTCCCTCTCATGACCAAGGAAGAATTGGTCTTCACTTCATCCCAGCCAGACCAAACATGTTTTTACTGTTTTCTTTCCATGTTCTTTCAAAAACCTAAGGTTTGGAAGACTATAAAGGCAGGGGAAAAAATCATTTACTTATTCCTTCATTCATGCTACATATGCTTTTTTAACATCGTTCCAAGTCCTGGGCTAGGAAAGAGTGGTACAGGCATGAACAAGTCACACACAGTTTCCGCTCTCAAGCGAATTAGGCTCGTAGGAAGTAAAAACTGTTCAAGTTTACTCATTTAACTTCCTGGAACAGTAGAAAGAGCCAGGGGAAAGAAAGATATGCTGAGGTCAGTAACAGAATGAAAGTAATCACCAAGTTTGTTCTGTTGTTGTTACAATACAACATCCTTAGTTACTAGTGAAATTATTTCAATTAATACCCAAGACAGTTGCCATTTAAATGAGCTTCTCCTTCTGCATCAATTTCTCCCCCACCACGCCTCCACTTAGAAGTAGACTTTATTTAAACAAATGAGTGATACGGTCAAGAAATGGAAATGAAGGAATGATACTGAATGGAAAGAAAAGTTAGGAAAACATCCTTTGAGGGGCGCCTGGGTGGCACAGCGGTTGGGCGTCTGCCTTCGGCTCAGGGCGTGATCCTGGCGTTATGGGATCGAGCCCCACATCAGGCTCCTCTGCTATGGGCCTGCTTCTTCCTCTCCCACTCCCCCTGCTTGTGTTCCCTCTCTAGCTGGCTGTCTCTATCCTGTCGAATAAATAAATTTAAAAAAAAAAAAAAAAAAAAAAAGGAAAACATCCTTTGAGACTTAATACGTGTCAAGAGCTTTTCTACATATATTTTTTTTTAATTTACACCTTCAATATAAAGTAGAATCAACAATCCTGCGTTTTTCCACAGGGAAAGAAAGCATCTCAGAGATGGCAAGAAACTTGCTTGAGGTCTTACAGAGACACAGAGTGGCAGGGCTGAGATTTATACCCAAGTGCATCTCCTCATGCCCAGACTCATACATCAATTAACTGTACTTCACAACATTTGTAACTTCCATGAATCAGGCCAAGTGCCTGGGTTCTATATGGGAAAAGGATATGAGGTCCTTGGAAATAAACCAGAGACTGAAAGAGGTCCCTGGGGCTTCCTGACCAAGATCCTTTTCAGGTATGTGCAGCTGAGCTCCCTTGCAAACTTCTGTTCGCAGAGTCCTCTGAGACTTTCCGTAATTATGCCCTGCCCCTCTCTAGCTTCCTCCCTTCAATTCCCTGCCCTTTGGCCCCTCTCAAATGGGAATTAATCCAGCCACAAACAAGCTGTCACTAAGTGAAGATTTTACTGTGATTACTGCTTGGGAGAAAAATGTTGCCTTTCCCCCCTCCTCCAAATGCCTTATTTGCAGACTAGAAATCATGGGGCATGTGTCCAATTGATACATTTCCCTTCAAACAGCAGATCTAACACTGAAGTGGGATGCAAATTTAATTATTCCACATGTACAGAGCAGAAACAGAATCTCATTGTTAAATTTGTTCTCCTATGTCGGAAAGATTAAAAATAAAAGATCTTGAAGTGGTTTGTGTGAGCGGAATGTACTTCAGTTCATAAAACCATGACGCAATGAAATAAGGGCACCAGAGGGCTTCTTTCTACCACATGGAATTATTATTACTTCTAAATGTTTTTTCTCAGAAATCTTTGCTCCTCACCTGTGTACCCCAAAAGAGACTTCGATCCCCTTCTCTGGGGCTTGAATTTCTTCAAATAATCTCCAATTTCTCCAAATAATCCCCTTCAAGCACGTTGTGCTCCAGCCAAGGCAAACTATTTGCCTTTTTAAATTAATTTGGGATAAAAATGGAGGCATAATTAATTACTTAACTAGAATACAAACATGAGTCTAGTGATTAAACTCCTCTGTGGCTCGCTACTTAGAATCAAACCTTGGCCTTATTGCTTAACAGTAATAGAACCTTGGGCAAGCTATTTCACCTCTTTATGCTGCTGCCTCTCACTCCATAAAATGGGGGATAATAATGGTATCCATCTCCTAGGGTTTTTGTGAGAAGTAAATGAGTCGATATACATATTATGCCTACAACAGTACCCAGAACTTGGTAAGCAATCAATAAATTGTGGTTTTTCATCAGAACACATTCTATACTTGCTTCTTTTTCCTCTTTCTCTTCAGCATATCCTTCAAGACTCAACTCAGATGTTGCCTTTGCCATAAATCCATTTCTCCAGCCAGTAGTGAGCATTCTTATCTCTAAATTCCCATAAAATATGGTTTCTGTCTCACTTATCACAATTTATCATGTTCTTCCTACCCAGTGCCTCTGGAGCAAAGAGAAGGGATCATCTTACTCTTTTATAGACTAAGGAGAAAGTAAGCACATGCTGATCAATAAAATTAATAAGAGGACAAGGAATGTTTTAATTAGAACCCTTGAGAGTTTACTATGTACACAGACCCGGTGCCAAAAATATATTATCTCATTTAATCATTACAACATTTTTAGAGGTAGGTTTTATTATTTGTATTACACTGATAAGGAAATGGAATGTCAGAGTTTACTTGCCTTGCACAGAAATAAAAGCCCAGTAAGAGGCACCCCAGCCATTTGAAGCTATTTACCTCCATTTGGCTAACCCCAAAGATCATATTTGTAACCACTAAGCTGTCCTGCTCTATGGGCCCCCAGGCTTGGAAAAAGACAATCCAAGAAGAAGTACTATGAGAAATCTGAACTCCAAATTCACTGAACTTCTTACAGGTGCATTCCTTCTGTCAACAAGAAATGCTATGGATCAGAAACTTTGCTACTGACTTCCTTGATAATTCCTAGTTTGAGATGGAGAAAGAGGAGAGTAGTAGCGTTCTTCTCCCCTTGCCCCACAAATGACTATCTCTAGAGAGAGAAGGCTTTCTTGATTGTTCAAGACCCCCCACTTCCAATCCCTGATAGTTTCCTACACTTCATATCAAGCACACCAGAGTTTTCTTCTCTGCTTAAGCCAAAAGACCTTAAAAGTCATTGTATGGTCATCCCCCCTTTTTTCTTTCTTTTTTTGAGATTGGAGGGTGGTACAGAGAGAGAGAATCCCAAGCATGCTCTATGCCCAGCATGGAGCCCAACTCGGGGCTTGATCCCACAACCGCGGAATCATGACCTAAGCCAAAATCAGGAGTTGGATGACCAATCGACTAAGCCACCCTAGCGCCCCAACCCTTATCTTTTAACTTCTTTGCCCATGCTCCCTTCAGTTCTCACCTCACTCCAAAATGTTTGCCTAACCAAGGCTTATTCTAGCCAACCCTCTCTCTGGAAACCATTCTGATCATTCCATGGAGCACACTGCTTTGCATTTGCCCATTTAACTTCTCACTATCTCCTCACTACTCTGTATTCTCCCTGAGGGTAGGGGTATTGTCTACTGTATTCACAATTAATTCCCCAAACAGTGACTTAAAAGGAATTAAGAAAGAGAAGGAGGAGCTGGAGGAGGAGAGGAGATGATTTGGGATGCTGAAGGAGATGGGACAGGGAAAGAAAAGTAGATAATAGTTCCCCGATTCCTGATTCCAGGTCCAGAGCATACATTTGTCTCTATGGGACATTTTTGGAAAGTTTTTCTTTTTAAAAAAAAAATTGGAGAGGAAATCTTTTTCAGGTTATCCGAAGTCTTATTGGTGTTTGAAAAAACTCTCTCCAGATTTTAGGAAGCTGTTAACTGTACTTCCCCCTCCTCCTGCTTATAGCATCCTCCCTTCATTCCCCAAACAACATACAAAGGAGAAAAGAGTTTAAGGCTGAAATTACCTGGAGAAAAAGACCAGTCTGTTTCTCTAGGAGGAAGACTCTCTCTTCTAATAATGTGGACACAGACCTCACCTCCCTTCCTCCCCTTCTTATAGCTAGTGATTTGCCCTAACACCTTGCTCCAGGCCCAGTGCTTCTCAAATGTTCCTGTGCATGAGAATCACAGGCAGAGCTGATCAAAGCCCATCCCTACCATCCAATCTCCAAATTAGATTTGAATTCAGTAGGTCTGAGGTAGGGCCATCATTTGCATTTCTAAAAGCTCCCAGGTGATAAAGATGCTTCCATTTTGCAGAACACCCTTCTAGAAGTAGTGGTCTAGTCTAACCAATGGGTCAGCGTCATCTCTTGCTAGCTGCGTGCTATTTTAAGAACGTGAGAGTGCACTGTGGACCAATCTTAATGTTTTTGGTCTGTGAGAATTTTACTAATGTTTTGAGGATCTCTCTAGTGAGAGATTCTGCATGGATGCTATAAATGGGGGTTAATTTCACAGTTTGAGGGGCTGACAGAGGCTTGCATTAGGCACATTTTGTTTCATGAGATCTCAGCAGACCATGGTCATTTTGATAGGACTAACTTACACAGTCCCAACACAAAGTGAGATTCAAAGTCTGCAGGGTTCTGCATCAGACAGACTTGTGTTTAAAACCCATCTCTGCTCCACAGTACCTCGTAGGTACTGTGGCACAACATAAGCACTTTGTAAATATAAAGAATATTAACATCAGCAATGTCAATAACTAAGAACTACTTTATGAGACATTTAATATTATTCTCCATTTATTGATGAAGATACTGAAGTCGGTCAGCCTGATTCTACATCCCTTGCTCTCAACCACTAGAGGTTATGTTGAATGGAATCTTTGGTATTTAGCTGATATGATTTTAGAGCTACCTAAGAACCTAAAAATAAACAGCTCTATGTAAGCAACCCTATAATTCCTCCAACCAGAATGGAAATCCCAACCTCGTGCTTGGGCATAGTCATTGGTATTGTGTGGCTTCGTGACCCCACTTCCTCACTGCTCCTTTCCCGCTCCTCTGCACCAGAACAAAGAAGGCAGCTGAAAATCATGTATCAATTATGGATAATCGTGTCTCCATTTAGCACAGGCAAGTGATTCCTCATTGTCTCTGTCAAATGAAACCAGCCCTTCGTTCAAACCGTCTCCTCCAGAAACTACAGCTCTGCTTCCTCCCACCCTGAGCTCAGTTAGATTAACATTAATGATCTTTCCTCTCAGATGGGTCCCAGAGCATTGGACCCTGCCAAGCCATTTTCCACTCAGAATGATTCTTGCCCTGGCCTCTTGCTTGCAATGTGGCCCTTTCTCAATTTGGAAGTCGCAGCTGCTTAACAGATGCTCACCCACTTAGATTTGGAATGGAGGCCTTGAAAGATGTGGAGAGAGAGGCTGGTGGTCCAAAGAAGAGAACAGGGCATTGCAAATGCATTGTGATAAATTCTAGAAGTGGAGAGCAAAGATCCAGCAAAGGAAAACCATCACAGAGCTTGAGAGTTGACTTTGAGTGAAAACAGAGATGTTATTTTACTTTTCCCAGGAATGTGTACCAGTATTTAAAATAATTTTAACTACCTCTTCTCTTTTTTTAAAAAAACAAAGAAGCATAAAAGACATAAAACCAGAAGTAAAAGTTTCCATGTCCTGACTTCCTTTCTCCATTCTAGAAGTTATCATTGTTTATAGCGTCTTGTTTTTCCTAGAATTTGTATAAATACCAAGGCAATTAATATAAACACTGTTCTGAAATTACAGAAGATATAACATATAATATTCTGTACATTGTTTTAACTTTTTTCTTGAAGTATAACATGCAAGCAGAAACATATACGTATTTTAAATTTGTAACTCCTTGATTTTTTTATAAGCTCAGTGCACAGATATAACCAGCTGGACCCAGACCAAGAAACAGAACAAAACAGAATCCCAGAAGTTCCTTTCTACACCTTGCTTTTGCATTGAATGAAACAACTTAGCGAGCTCTCACTTTCAGCATATATAGATCTAGCATTTTCTTTTAATAGTTACAGAGTATTCAGCTGTACGGAACAGCCATCATTTAATGAATTAGCTATTGACAGATATCTAGGCTATTTCCAATTTTACTTTGTAAATGCTGCCGTGGGTAGTCTTGTAAGTATATCTTTGCACACTTCTGAGAAATATTCTTTAGGATATTTTTGAAAGAGAACTGCAATAACAATGAGTATCTATATGTTAATGGTTAAGAATGTTTTTAAATCAACCTACAAGAAGGTTACACTAATCTACACTCCCAGACTGGTACCACCTTCAGAAAAACATATTCTTTTAGACAGCTACTTGCTGAATATGTGTCATTTATAATATACTGATAAATTAAAAAATGCAAATATTCCCAGCTGTCTTACTACCTGGAGATAACTTATTTTTATAAACACATGAAAAATCTTTTTCTTAAATTCAAATGAGAAGGAGGGGGGTTGATGTGAAAGAGCAAAGTGAAGAGACAGATCAGCCTTAGGATACAAGCTCAGTTGATGTTCTGATAGAGAAAGCTGATGAGTTTCAGGTTAGCAACAAAACTTCCCCAACTGTATCATTTTGGTAGCTCCAAAGGCCTCTTCTCCTCTCTCTTTAGAATAAGCTACTTGTGGCACAGGAGGAAAGAGGGGACAGTCATCCACAGAAGAGAAGTCCCCGGTAGCTGGCTAACCAGGTGGTGGACTTGTAATAACTTCTGTGCAGATGATGGAGAGGCAGTATGGGATCCATTCATTAGGGCCCAGATTCTCTGATAAAGGAAATAGATCCTATTCACTGTCACTGAGAAGCAAACTCCTTTGTTTATCTCTCCGTGCATTTCTCACTGCTGACAATCATTGAATAATATCTCTACTCCATATATATGGGAGGAAAATTTTCACAAAGAACGGTCTCCATGAGGGATGAGATGTCACCAAACAGAGCAGCAGATAAAGTAGAAACATTCCTGCCATATCCATCTCCCCCTCCCTCGCTGTTGATTCTAGTTCTACCTGTGGCATCGTATTTCTAAGCAAGCAACTTGAACAATTCTTCTGGGGTTATTTTGTCTCTAACCTGTGCCTTCTGCCTTAGGATTCCGAGCAAAAGGAACCCAGTACGACAGAGATTTTCAGAGCGGAAAGGGGTCTTAGAGGACATGTGGTGTGGGGATTCCCTGAAATCTCAAAATCATTTGTGGAACAGGTTTAGCAGTTGGCTTAAAGAGCCAGCTTGCCCAGATACGCACTAGAACATTCTTACTCCATCCTAGATGACAATTCAAAGTTTAGTTTTCCCTTCTCCTCTAGACTAGAATCTGCACATAAACTTATCTTGTTTGCGGCCAAGATCTCAGACCCTAAAGTAGTTTCCGGCACAAAGCAGTTATCCTCTAAATGTCTGTTGATTAAATAAATGGAAGCACTAACTCAACTATACCTCTCTGCTAGACCACACCAAAATCCATTCAGTCTCTTAATTCACAAACATTATGAATTACCCAAACCTACTCTATTTTACTGTTCTTTCTCACCTGTCCGGTGTTTGAACACTTTTATTTCAGGCAATATTTTAGCTGTCCTTGCGGTGTTTCATAACAGGTTATAAAAAAAAAAAAAGAAGAAGTTATTTAGAAACACTGTAGTCAGGCCAGACTAGACAGTGTAAACAGGGACTAGGTAGGACATTCAGAAGGCCTAAAGAGCTGGATTCAGCTGCAGGTACTGGAGGAAAAAGTAGGCAAAAGGTAGTTGGAGGTATAAGTGAAGGCTAAGAGTCAGCAAGGTCAACACCTGGGTTGTCCCGCAGGTGTTACGGGCAGGTGAGACGCAATGTCAGGAGGTGAGTTGGTGATAAAATGGCTATTTGGCTAAGCAAGCAGGGAAATCAGTTAGAGGTATAAATTTCACTAGGGCCCCAGATTCAGGAACAGGACTCTACTTCTGCTAGGTCCAGAAAAAGAAATGTAGAACCCTAGTCTGAGAGGAGAATGTGGATGCTTCTAACTTTATCTTGGCTGGGACCCAAACACTGACAAGCAGGGCCTGGGTGCTGTAGGCCAAACAGAGGCGCACTGTTGGCCTTGGTCAGTTCAAGGCAGAATCTCAGTTACTAAAATAAGGGTTTGGAGTACCAGACAGATTCCTAGGCTCCAGGAAGGCTGTCGTGATAGTAGGGCTGAAGCATCCCTAGCAAGGGGCATTGGGAAGTGAGGTACGAGAGCCTGCAAAGGTCTTCCAGTTCTGTTGGTGTGAAGGCATGCTGTAGCCGGACTCACAAGGAATTTCAGGCTTTGGTCTATGGTCACTCCTCCAGCCTCACCTCTACATCTTTCTCACTGTACCTGTGTTAGTCAGCTCAGACTATTATAATAAAAACCATAGACTGGGTAGCTTTAACAACAAACATTAATTTTTCATAGTTCAAGAGGCTGGAAGTCCAAAATCAACACACCACCAGGGCGTTCGGCTCTGGCGAGAACCTTCCTGCTACCTTCTTGCTACAACCTCCAATGACAGAGACTGAGCCTTCTGGTCTCTTCATCGTCTTCTAAGGGCCCTAATCCCATCAAGGAGGCTCTATCCTCATGATGTCATTTAAACATAATTACACTCTGGAGGGTCAACCTCCAAATACCATCACATTGGGGATCAGGGATTCAACATACACATTTTAGGGGGACAAAAACCTTCAGTCCAAAATACTACCAACAGAATGGATTTACTTTATTTTATACTTTTCTTTAATGTGCCATAGTCTCAGGACATATAATTTTCTTTGCCCAGAAAGCTTTTCCACACCCTGTTTGTCTGGCTAACTCACTCACACTGTTGGCCTCTGGCTAGAAGAGGCTGCCTCTAGGAAAACTTAATTATCTCTGCATTTGACTGAGATACTCTTCCGTGGTCTCATAATGCACTATGCTTGCTCTCCTAACATGTATCCCCTGATAGTGCAAATTTCTGCTTACTTTTCTCTTCCCCTCCCCCACTAAGCCAAGTGCTTACCAGCGACAGGGAATGTGCCCACCTTCGTCATCACTGAACCCTGAGCATCCAGCACATTTTTATATGTAGTAAATGTTCTCCATTTGTGAAACAGCTGAGTAAATAAAATTTTTAAATGTCAGTTTTGGTTTATTTGTTTTTAATAAGGTATGTTAAATGCCTCTCAACTACCCTGATATTTCAGTCATAAATTTTATGAGGATCATTTCTCTGTTTATTTTTAAACCAGGAATAAGCCAAACTCTCCGGAGATCATGACTATTTTATATTTTGGACTGATCTTAAATCAGTACCTTAATTTTACATTTTAATTAATGATGTTTTAAGTAAAAGAACTTCTGACTAAAAGTGTGGTGACTGGGTTTATGCAAAAGATCGCTCACTTGAATTCAGGGATTCAATAATTGGTGTAAAATTGTTCTTTCTACCCAGTGAGCATCAAGGAGACTGTAAATACTAGCGATCGCACCAGCAATGCCTGAGCTGAGATAATCTTGATCTCAAATGACTAGAAAAGTTCATCTCCTTGACCAAGTGGGTAGCGTGCTTCTCAGGTCAAATCTACCACCAGTGTTGTGTGGACTGAGTTGTGTGGAGTGATTGCTTTTCCCTCTGTTCCCCTCTCTCTGTGAAGACTGAATTCATGCATTCTGTCTCTTTTTTCCTCATTTGGTCTTTCTTCTGCTGCCTACCCCAACACTCAACATCTCTCCTGCATTATTAACGGGGACTTGTCCAATTAAAGGGCTCATGGACCTTCATATTTCATGGTCGCTCAACAGCATCAGATTGGGAGGCCCACAAGGGACCACAGTCCCTGAGACACTAGCTGCATGAACTAACAGGAGAAGATGAACAATGAGAAGGAATTGTAAGAGAAATCAAGGCTCACATTGGCCCCCCCATGACCACGAGCATCTTTTTGCTGTTGGAGGATCACTTCTGTGATTGTAGACATCATTATGCACTATTTACTTCTCTCCCTTTTGTCTGTCAAATAGCTGGCCACAATCAGAAGTCTATTCGACTCTGGCATTTAAAGCTCTCTTACTTCTCCATGGGTCAGATTTCTGGTCTTTTCTTTTGTTTCTATACAACAAGCCAGAGGTTGCTTTTTCTTTAACTGACTGACCATGGGCCTGAAATATCATGAGAGGGTTGCAGCATCCATGAGTTGGGGGTGGGGGGTGTTTGGTCTTGATGACTTTTAAAGTTTATTCTAATTCTGGGTTTCAGGAATCCCATGGCTAAATGAATGTTTTGTCTCTCTTCCCTAAGACTGAAGGCTTGCTATCGTCCTCATAAATATTTATTTATTCAACAAATATTTATTGAGCATGTTGTGCCAGGTATTAGGTTATGCATTTGGTTTCATTGATCATGGCCGCCTTTCACATTAATTTTGGATAGATGCTGCCTGATTTGTTTCAGGCACCACAACAGCCACAGTCTCTGAGCCTGCCCATTCTGTTATCTCCGTGTTTTTTCAAAATGTGATGCACAACTGATTCAGGGAGGCCAGCTGAGTATTGTAAGTAGTTAAGAACATGGACTCTGGAATTGGATCCTGCCTTGGCCACCTACCAGCTGTGAGACATTGAGCAAAGCACTTAACCATTTAGAACAACACCTGGTAGAGTAAGTCTTGAATAAATGTTATCAGAATCACCCAGAGGTTCTGTGGAAATTAAGAACTGGTGATATTTAACTGGTGGAATGGATGTCTGCATTTGTGGCAAGGGTAAGTCTTATTTATTAAAACTTATAAATCACTAAATTCTATACCTTTGGCACACACCCCTTCAGTTCCCTCATTCTCCTTCCCCCTCACCACTATCAATAACTAGATTCAAATCAACTCCTTGCTGGGAGTTCACAGTTTCCAGTGTGGGCAGGAATCCCGCCACACCACCAAGCAATTCTGAGACACTAGCTGGATGTCATGCAATTCAACTGAATTCTGACACCATCTACCCAGAGACAGCGTCGGAGTCCACAGGCTCAGTCCTATAAGACTGCTGTCCACTTTGGATGCCAATCCCAAATCCAGATTGTCACCTGAACTTCTGACAGACTAGCTATAGATTAGATATTCTCGGGACTCCCTCTTTGAGTTCGATTAATTTGCTAGAGAAGCTCACAAAACTCACGAAACCTGTTTACTCACCGTATTACTGGTTTATTACAAAGACTATTAAAGGATACAAATCAACAGCCAGATGAAGAAATACACAGGACGAGGTCTGCAACAAAGAAGCTTCTGCCCTCATGGAGTTTGGGAGCCCAGCTCCGTGGCACATGGAAACACTCTGGCTCACCAGCAACATCCCCCACCTTAGGGTTCTTATGGAGGCTTCATTACATAGACAAGATTGACTAAATCACTAACCAAAGCTGAGTGATTTAGCCCCCAGTTTTCTCTCCAATCCTCAGAAATCAAAGAATGGGTCTGAAAGTTCTACCCTTCCATGAGGTTGGTTCCACAAGTAGCCCCTATCCTTAGATGCCTTCCAAAAGTCACCTTATTAACATAAACCCCGTTGTGGTGGAAAGGGGCTTGTTATGAATAACAAGAGCCCCCACTTCACCTTTAGGCTCCAACGCATTTCAGGAACTGAAGACAAGAGACCAAATGTAATAACAAAAGATGTTCCCATTGCTCAGGAAATCCCTAGGCTTTTGAGAGCTCTGAGCCAGGAACTGTGGGAGGAGACCAAATGTATATGTGAAATGTATTTTGGTCATATGAGTGACCAAACAAATATTTCTTATAAATCACAATATTACACTGTCTTTTCCAAGATGTATCATTCAAGCAAGTTGCTTTCACTTTCTGAACCTCAATTTCTCACATAAAAAAAAAGAGGCAATATTTTCAATGTCACTGGTGTTGATTAATGAGGCAAAGATTAAATAACATAGAATATACAATAAAATTATAGCTATTATTTGCCACTGCATACCAGGCATTTTCTTGTGTCATTTACCTCTCTCAGTAATGTAGGTGGGATGCACATTTTACAGATGAAGAAGGTGAGGGGCAGAGTGGTTAAGCCATCTGTACACAATCTCGCAGATGAAAAGTGGCAGCGCCATGATTTGAAAGCACAGCTATTTTTAAAATCTCGGCCCCTTATTAGTAGGTGAGTTTCCACTTTTCCTGAAGGATTTGTAGTTAAGTTTCACCTCTCACTGAAAAACAAGCAAATGATGTCCCCTTGAGAAGATTTTCTGAAATCAGGAAGCAGACAAGTTTTCTCATTATTTATTTTCTTCACAAGTTTTGTATTTATAATCCATGTCCCCATAACAGTGCAATTTTGGAAAGAATCCCACACTAAACCCTTAACAAGAAGAGTTCTCAGAGCAGAAAGTGCCATGTCTGTATATCCTATTTTATATCTTTAGTTACAGACTATTTCTGGTGACGTTATGTGAATAACGAAATCCTATAGGATATGTATTAACTTACCATCTCCCTCCCCTCAGTACTCTCTCTTTGATTCTACTTTGTTTTATTCAACAGGTATCTATACACTAGGAATAAGTGAACAAGACAGTAAAGGTCCCTGCCATAATGGTACTTAATTTATGGGGAAATACAAATAAACATTAGAAAGAAAAAAAACCACAAATATAATTGATTTCCATAAATGCTATGAAGGATGGCATAGGATTTAGTTGCAGGAATAGAAGCCTTAAAAATCCCGAAAAACAAAACAAAACACAATTTTGTCTGAAAATAAAAGGAAGGTAAGGTCTCCAGAGATTTGGGGTTCACTTTCCACTGCTAAGCTGTTCGTGTGCTGCTAATAAACACTTAAACAGCAGCATCTGGGTGGCTCAATCAGCTAAGCATCCAACTCTTGATTTCAGCTCAGCTCATAATATCAGGGTTGTGGGATCCAGCCTGGCATGGCTCAGTGCTCAGTGGGTAGTCTGCTTGGGATTCTCTCTCCCTCTCCCTCTACCCCTCCACCCACTCGCTCACGCACGCGCACACACACTCTCTTTTTCTCAAATAAATATATAAATCTTTAAAAAAAGAGAAATCTTAAAAAACACACACACACATAATGCTGTAATGTGTCTTGATAGATTCCCCATGTGCATCCAAGTCCTTAGACTGAAGATTATCTCACCTAAATTAATGGCAGAAATTTTGAAACCGTGACATCTTCTAAGACCAATGTCCACAATAGTCAAAATAGGTAAATTCCCTCTGATTTAGACACGTTTGCTATGATATTGACATCTTCCTCATTTCCTTTTAAAAACATCATAAAATCTTCCCACTCACAGTATTCCTTACAGAAACTCCCACAGAAAGACCTTTCGAGGAGCTACCATCCTGGTATCCTACTGCAGACCCCAGCTTCAGCAGGGCTACCACAGATCGATCAAAGTGGGCCACCTGTCCCTCAAGACAGGCAATGCACAGACTGGTCAGCGGCCCATGAAATGGTCTGGTATAAAGCACAAGCCAGACAGATTAGACTTCCACTCTGAGAATCTGAACTGGCAAACACATAGAGAATATCGTTGCTAGCTGTGAGGTAGCAACAATGGAAGTGCTCATAAAACCCATGAGGAAGAACGTGGGGGCGGGGGGCTGGGATGAGGATGCAGGCCCTATGAGTAAGCACAGACTATGAGAGAAAAGAGAGAGTACAGGACAATGAAACCAACAAAAGGAAAGAGAAGCAGAGATCCAGAGAACACCTCAATTATATTAATTTGAGAAATCTTGAGTAAATATCTACCAATGCCCTCTGCCAGAAGCCACCTTTGCACTGGTTTTAGTCTCTGAAAGGTTGAAAGAGCACGTGGCTGGCATGTCATAAAGGAATTCAAGAATCAAGTTGAGATTAGGCCAGATAGACGTTTAGGTGTTTCCTAGTTATGAGAGTTTATAATCAAGATCCCCAATCTCCTACACCCACACACACCTTACTGTCTCTATCAACATGACTTTACTAACCCATTGCCTTCATCAACATGACTACTATGCCAAGAAACTGTTGTCCTCGAAGATAAACATCACAAATAATTTTATTCTTTATTCCAGGTTCTTTACAAACATGATTATTTAAATAAGCATCAAAGGGTTAAATTCTTCCATTGCATCAAATAATAACTGACTCCCTAAGATTCTTCCAAAGTGTTCACCAATCCTAGACAATTATATCAAATTCCTTACCCAATCCTAGCCACATATTTTCACTAAAAGACTCCGAAATCTCATCAAAATCCTAAATTGATCCTCCACACTCCAAGACTTTACAAAGAGTCTGCCAAGATAGTACATCCCCCTACTATACTAAGAAAAAATTCAGCCTTTTTTCTTATCCACTGGTTGTTTTCTCTTTTAGTTTGATATGGCAATATGTGTGAGACCAGCTTGGGGGAAAAAACACAAAAAATCAAAAAAAAAAGCAAAAACAAAAACCATGTAACTTCCCAAATCTGAAAGCCTTGTACTTTTTTGTTCATCTGCACTATACATTGTAAGACTCCTGTCAAATGACCTGAATCAATCAGGATTTTTATCCCTCTTCTTCCCCCCCCCACATTTATTCACTTTCCATAATTCTTACACCACGTAAATTTCTCTCCTTTTTTTAAAATGGAGGCACTTCTGCCCCCATTTCATTTTCTACAGGTCTCTGAACTGTCCTAGAATGAGTATTCTTCATCTCCGTGTATCTATCTCTACTTTATTTTTGTTCTAAATTGTAAATATTTGATATCCATAACAGATCAAACCTTTGTTAAAATCCTTTTCAAATGACATTAACATTAGGCTGTGATGCCTGGAAAAGATGATGTGATTTTTTCCTCTCTGCGTGTCTGCGTGTCTCTGTGTGTGTGCACGCACACAGTGTCAGAAGAGAAAAACACACAAACATGTAAAATGTCTACCAACATCAGCCCTTTCGCCAAATAGCAACCACATTAAAAAAGAAAGCCAAAGATAAATTCAGGTCCATATTTCAGAAGAAGTGAATGAGGACCTCTTTATTTCCAATGCAATAGAAATGCAAAGAGGAGGAAATCAATGCAGACTAGTATGTCTTGGATCAGCACATTTTAAAACAAAATGTACCTTTGTATCTAAAAATCTGAGAGCCATGAATATTTAACAGAGAGAGAAAAGAATGATTTTGTCAGCGTGTAAAGCAAGTCCCAGGGAAGCTTAAATTCTGCTGCCTTCTATTAGCTTCTCTGCTCAGTAAACAAAATGAGTCATTCAGGGGGAAGGAGAGGAAGGAGATGAGGGCTGGGGGAGGCTGAGCGGGAGGGGACTTCTGAGTCTTGGGAAGGGGCAGACTCAGGAATAGTAGCAACGGAGGGCAGAGAATGATGAAGTTTAATGCCAGCCAGTGGTCATGAGCTCTCTGGCTGGGGATAGAGCAGCTGGAGACAGTCCGTGAAGAGAATTTTCAAAACCCTGCTGGTTCTCAAAGCCAAAGGAAGCAGGGAGTGGCTAGCGTAGTAAAGGGACCTAAGGCATTGATCTGGCTGCTCCAGGATGCAAGTCTTGTCCAGCTAATCTCTTCAAGGCTCTCTTCCCTCACCTCTTAAAGGGTATTAATACTAGCTACCTGATTTAGGAGAATATCTTGGGGATAAGTAAGGCACATTAGCCAAAATCCATGCTAAATATTTGATGGCTGTGTCTGAAGCCACACAAGGGGATATTTGAGCAGCTTACCAGCTTCATGGGGGAAGATCCTTAATGTGGCATAATTCAGGACTTTCATTACAGCCCAACCCCTGTCATTATGACTCAAATAATGCTCCCAGGAGCTCGCCTGGTACCCAGAAAACAACATGCTGCAGGCTAATGATGTATTGATTTCTTGGCTATGAAGTCTCCCCAAAAGGAAAATGCTGATCAGTGGGCTGGGAGACTGTAAGTGGGTGTGTAGCTGCATTAAGCAATACTAATCAACAAGTTCAGCTGCTCCTTCAGCCTATTTTCTCCTCTATCATCCTATTGAGCTTCAGACAGGCATCTTATCTCCTTGAACTTTTAACAGGTGAATTTTGCAAGAGGCAGCATAGTGTTTTGTTAAATGAACTTTGGGACTGGGAGTCAAAAATGAGGATTGGCATCCTAACTCAGCAATGAATATCACTCATGAATTTGAGTGAGGCACTTCTAACTCTTACTTTTAGACGGTCAGTTTTTCAGGCTGTAGGGAAAAAAAAATCTTCTACAGTTCTTTGAATGATATAGGGAGGAGGGAAGAGCCCTTCATTATGGATAACACAAATGAATGCCCTGTTTATGCTTTTCCTAACCACTCTGAGCTTACAGCCTATATTTCAAAGCCATAAGCTTTGAGTAGAAGCTGTAAGCCTTGCTGGGGGCTGTCACAGCCCGAACCAACCATTAACTAATTAAGAGGAAGCAAATCGTGTTGTCAAAAACCTCTAAAACTAATAAGTCCTAGTAAATTGTCAGGTGTTTTTATTTTTGTTTTGTTGTTGCTGTTTTTAATGTACATTGGTACACAGGAATCCCATCACTTCAAGGCCAGGCATGATTAGCACAAGGTAGCAGAAGATGACCCGTGAAAAGAAGATTTCTCATTAAATATACTAGCCCCGAGGACACTGCTTCACTCAAAGCGGTCTTTGGTGCCTTAATTTTGGATGAAAATGCAGATATTCAGAGGAAATAAAAAGAAGGTATCTGGGTTGTCTACTAGGAGCCTCTTGAGCCCTCAGGCAATCGGTCTAGAAGCAAGTCTTTTATCCAAAGGCACACTTCACATACATCAATTATCCACCTAAGCTGACTAATTCCTCTTTATGGCTTCTTGGTGATCACTCCAGAGCAGAGGTGCCATCTATATGAAGGTTGACTTTGTATCAGCTGAAATATGGGAGCCGCCCAGTAATTCTAGAATAAGGGATGTTGGGAACTTGTATTAGAGATGGGGACCGTTGGTACAGGTGCATCTTACTGGGGCCATATCTGCAAGTAAGATACACTTGCCATAGGGTTGTGGGTAGAATCATTCAGCAAACAGTTACAGTTTCTACTCTGGACTCACACTTGTATCTGAACACAGAGGAGTAATCCTTGAAAAGACAGGGTCCCCCCACTCAAGTGCCTTAGCATCTGGGTGGGGTTATAGAGACATGAACAATCCTGACCATAGATGGTTAAGAAAATAGAAATCATGTCTACCCCTCTCATTTTATAAGCTGATAAGGAAAGACATTACAAAGGAGGTAAAATCTGAGCAGAGGAGGTTGAGCTGGATTTATGAGTGTGAACAAACAGAGGGAAGGCCATTTCAAGCAGGGAGAATATTATTTGCAATGGCAAGAAGGTCTGCAAAATAATGATTTTTTTTTAAGCAGTTTGGTATCAAGAGGCACTACTGAGATACTTGTCCGCCTAACAAAAATATCCACGAGTTTAAGCCACGCGTTAAGGAAGCCATAGTCAAATAAATACTGAGCAGGTGTACGGCCTGATTGGATGCAAATAGGAGAAACCTGATCCTGGAGGTTGAGGGAGCCCATATAAGGAATTGTCCAGTTCCTATTCAAAATGGCGACCTGAGAGGGCCTGGGCTCAGGCCCTCCGGCAAACCTAGAGCTTATAGCTAAATATGGAATAAGCTCCTCACCTAAAACTGTCTAAGTGATTCCTGTGCATCCTATCCGAAGGAGAAAAGGCCCACATGACAGCAGGTAGGCCATGTTGGGACACAATACCCCCATGAACCCCACCCTGCATGCGGCCAGCGAGCAACCCACAGTCGGGTGGGAACTCCAAACCCAGAGCTTCTCCCTGAGAAGTAGAGGACTCGAACCCCACACTGGGCAACTTTTACGACCGGCATCTGAGAGCCGAGGGTCTAAATGTCTAGCTTTGAAGACCACCCCCCCACCCCCCCCGCTAATAGCGCTCCGAGGAAGGGCTCTCAGAGGCCCCCAGGACTCACCCACCTCGAGGCCCAGCGCCAGGCGGCCATAGAGAGACTCGGCTGTCCGTGGGGAGAGGCTCATTTGCTGGTCTTGGAGCGCCGGCCTGAAAGGCAGGCTTCTGCTTGCATGAGTATCTGGAGGCCGCCAGGGAGGGTGTCCTTCTGGACAAAGACTGGCAGGCGCCATCTTCCTGCTCCTTCGCCACGTTCCAGCTAGTGGGCACCACCTTTTTGTTTTCAAAACTCTAGGCTCCCCCCCCCCCCTTTCTTGCCTTTCCTTTTTCTTTCTTTTCTCTTTTTTTTTTTCTTTCTTTCCCCGTGGACGCCATCTCCATGCTCTCCCCTGCGGAGCTCCAGGTGCCCGCGGGATGCAGGGAGCTTTACGCGCGGCTGGTGCCGGGGTTTTGCAGCTGCTGCTAGGGGGCGCCGGCTGGGCTTCCACGTGCTTCCCGCAGGCATGTAACCAATGGTGAGCGAGCTTATAGAGGTAGCCGCACGAGGCTACGAGAGCTCAGTCTCTCGGTGAACGTCCCACTAAACTTACCACTGTGGCTGCAGCCTGAGGGACAGGCTTTTCGTTAAACAGCTAAGGGCTGACCATCATCCTTTCTGGAGGGCTCCAGAGCACAGGTCTGCGTGAGTCTGGTGCGTCTTTGGGGCTGCGGTCCGCGGGCTTGCGTTCCGGGTCCGACGGGTAGTCAGGGACCGTTGTTGGCAAGCAGTCTCCCAGAGGGTGCTGCCCAGATGGTGGAGTGAAACACAACCCCAGTCTTCGTGTGAACTGGCGTGTTTGCTCATCCTGCAGCTTCAGCCTAAGGGGTGGGCTTCAGGTTGGCTCACTCTAGAGGTCTACTGGACATAAGCTAGTGCGGCCGTCTTTGTACTCCCCCCTCTGCCTCCGTGTCATTTGACTGTGTCCCCCCAGACAGGAGCTTATATTATACACTCATTTGGAGCCCCTGTTTTTGCAATTGCTGCCAGGGAACACCTCTAGATCACCTGGCACGGGTGGCCAAGGGGGCTCAGGCTTGTGGTCCTATGGGACTGGGTATATTTGCATACCTAAAAGCTACTGCCTGAGATCGTCCCTTCTTTGGGATAATGTCAGGTCTTGGCACACCCTCAGCTACTGGGAGCCATTAAAAATAAAATGGAATGCTTGGGCACTCAAAAGGGTTTGAGGGAGAACCAAGAGCTATGGTAGGGTGGACAGATAAGGTTCATCTCCTATAGGAGACCACTCCTATAAGACTGGGGAGATGTAGTGGTTTTATCTAATGCATAGAAACCAACACAGAGATTCAAGCAAAATGGAGAAACAGATGAGTATATTCCAAAGGAAAGAAGATGATAAAACCTTAGAAGAATTCTTAGGTCATGGGTAGTAGGGGTAGGAGACACTATATCAATAGGAGATGGTAAGGATGCCATTTTAACAATGTAAGGTGGAAGGTGACACTGAGCAGAATGCCAACAGCTGGCGTAACAGCACTTAGAACACAGGTGGTGGAATTAGCTCAGGTGTGTGATTGCCACGTGAAGTGGACAAGGAAGAGCAAAAATACCTCTTTGGATTTAGACTGTTATTCAAACTTCTTCACTTGAGGTAACTTTCCCATTTTCATAAGTAAATCCAGTGCCAATTCATGTGTGTTAATTCAGTTGAGACACCACAAACCCGTGTGCCTGTCTACAGTGTTTTCAAGTTAGCAGGAAGTGAATAGCAGGGAGTTTTCTCTTTAGCTTCTCTAATCAGTGTCCACTGAACTTCCCTAGACCTTCACAGCACAACCTGTGTGTTTGGGGGGGAAATGGTAAAATGCCCGGAGACTTTTGTCTAACCTCTAGATGTAACCTCTCACCTTGTGTGGCTTGATTTCTCTTGTCAAATGAATTTATTAAGATGGCAATGCTAATTTTGGAAGGTGTGTTTTCAGACTTCACAAAATAACTTGGGAAGAAGTCAAATGTTTTAATGTACATTTTCACTAGATAAAGCTTTCTCTGGGTTCCTTTGCGTTTTTCGAATGCTCTCTAAAGAGCTGACGTTGCCAGAAAGGCAATGCAAAGATACATACGAACACTTGTGTAGAACATAAACGGAAGATCTGGGAGTCAAAATGCATAACACATGAGACAAAATAATTAATGGCTTGTTTATTCACTAATTAGATAAGCATTTATGGAATTTCAAACGTTGTAAGAAGTGCAGTGGGTATCATCATAGAATTAACAGAGTCTAGAAATAAATTTTAATAATGATGAGTGTTATGATTGGGGTTATGAAGTGTTATGGGAGTGGATATCAAATGCATTTAGCCATGAGTTAAGTTTCCTGTGAAGCACAAAACTTCATCATTAGAGTAGGTAAGAATTGCATAATCATTTTTCAACCAATGTTTAATATTTACCTATACTACAGACATTGAGCTAGGTTTGTGATGGATTTAAGATTAATCAGACACTGATCCTCTTCTCTAGACATTTATAGACCAGTCATGGTAGGGTATGGACACACATAACTTGGGAATTAATCTACGCTAAGCACCTTGCTAGAGGAAGTACTACAAGATTCAAATGACAAGATGAATGAGAAGTTGAATCTAGTTGAGAGAGCTATCAAGAGAGGCTTAAAAAAAAAAACTTTAATATTCAAAAAAATATTGATAAAAATAGTTTGGGCACATAATAATGAAGGAATTAGGTTTACTGAGCCTTGATGAGGGAAGGCTAGCAAATTGGTACCCAGGGCTGTTCATCCAGACTTTCCAAACACATAATCTCAATTCTGTGCCCCCTCGACTGCCTTAAGTCAGGCCCTCCTTATCTGGCTTGTGGACTACTGCTTAGTAAACCACACACCTTATCTTCTCTCTCAGGTACTGCCTTATCCATTTGGACTGCTATAACAAAGTATCATAGATTAGGTGGCTTATAAGTAACATTATTTTAAAAAAAATAAAACCTACTTGAAAAAAAAAAATTCTTAAACTTCTGGAGACTGGAAGTCCAAGATAAGGGTGCAGCATGGTCAGGCTCTGGTGATAGCCGTCTTCCAAGTTGTATACTGCCTACTTCTTGTATCTTCACAAGGTAGAAAGCAGAGAGAGGAAGCAAGCTCTTTAGTGACTCTCATAGGCAATAATGCTATTCCTGAGTGTTCTACCTTCGTGACCCCATCTAATCCTAATTCCCTTCCAAAGGGTCTGCTTCCTTTTTTTTTTTTTTTTTAAGATTTTATTTATTTATTTGACAGAGAGGGGCAGTGAGAGAGGGAACACAAGCAGGGGGAGTGGGAGAGGGAGAAGCAGGCTTCCCACTGAAAAGGGAGCCCGATGCGGAATCAATCCCAGAACGCTGGGATCATGACCTGAGCCAAAGACAGATGCTTAACGACTGAGCCACCCAGGCCCCCAAAGGGTCCACTTCCTTAAACCATCATTGGAGAGTAGTGTTTGAACATAGATATTTGGGGAGGGCACCCAAACATTCAGTCCCTCTTAACTTCCCACACACGGAGCAGTCACCTGGCTCTCTAAGAAACAGACTTCCGTGTTCATTTACTGTTTTAGTCTCTCTCAGGCTTTCTTTGACTAATGCAAGTGTGATAGTCTGGTTCCAATAACCTCATCTATCATTTCACCCTTTCTTCATTCTCTAAATTACAGTTTTAAAACTATATGCATTTTTTTCTTTATATGCTGACCTGTGTGCCTAGAAATTGGCTGCTCTTTGTGGACCAAGAAATTGCTATCTGGGCTTGAAAACCCTTTTCTGTGATGTAATCTGTGGGTCCGTTTCCCCTGCATTCCTGTTTCTGTTACAGCACTCCCATTGTTTTTGAAATTATCTTTTTATAGACCTCCAAACTATGTTCTTAAAGGAACCATGTCATATTTTATATACTTTTTAGACTCTGTTCATTTTCATTATTCTAATATTCCCTATATATTTTTGTAAAACAGTTTATTCAGTGTCCCCAACTCTACCCCTGTTGTAATGGATATTCAACAGGATTATTGAATGACTTCTAAGAGCAAAGTGTTATGGAGACTTAGAACTAGCTTCATCTCCCAGTTCTATTACATATTCTGTTTAATTTTGCACAACTTTCTTGACTTGTTCAAGGTTTAGATTCATTATTTGTAATATGAGGATAATAATACATAGCTCATTGTAAGGATTAAGTGAAATAATGATTGTAAAGCACTTGGCTCAATTCCTGGCATATCTTATGCTCTTAATAAATTATTTACATTAAAACTATTGCTATTAATTACTGTTTTAACCCAAGCAAGTCTCATCCTCCATAAATTTTATTTTCTCCCATCTTTTTAAATAAAACATGGGAATAAAAAATTTCCCTCTCGCTCCCCTTATAAGATGTTAGTAATTATCCAATTAAATATTCTGTGTTAGAGTACTTTAAAAAATATAACAAACCATATAATTGTTAATGGTAATATACTTACTAGAACCTTAGGTCACTTGTAAGAGATGAAGATGTAGTAGTAATTCTGTGACTAACATGGAAAATGTTGATAAGGATTCAGAATGTTATAGTTGATTCTGTGTCACCCAAGGTTAAGAATTGTAGGCAAGATTAATACAGTCAAAAGTTTCCTCTTCATCATGGCTCACATTATAAATCAGTTATTGCATCTTCTGTCCAAAAAACTGCCTAATGTAGGTAGAATTATTAGCTGCTGTTCTGCCTCAAAGTACACATTTGTACCATCATAATTCGTCTGGCCTGAAGTGATAGGATGACTAAGGGGTGTTTCTGTCAAGATTTTGTCATTCAAGATTTAAAAGCAACTGGTTCTTAATATCTTGCCCAGGTTATTGTAAAATCTTCGATAATACTAGAATACACAAAGGAGAGCTTATTTTTCTTTTACCAAGTTATTCAGGACTCTCAAACATTTAGCAAAAACACTAATTGTTAAACTATTAAACCATAAATATCTGGGCAAAAGCTCTGGCACATATAAGTTACACTTAGTGAAATAATGCACTTTTTCCATGAAGGCTTTGCTAACCACTGTGGTCTATGTCAGTTCTTCTTGGTTTCTCTCTTAATTGCATGCCCAACAATGCAACTGACTCTGCTCTGGGTGTGTGTTCAGCTAGACGATTTAGTAGCCAAAACAACTTCAAGTCTGCAAGGCCCAGTTTCTTTATCTGTTTCTTCATCTAAAATGAAGATGATAATCTTTCCCTGCCTACCTCCCCCCCCCCAAAAAAAGTTAGTTTAGTTGAAATGATACATTGGATCGAAAATAAATTTGCAAAATGAAGTTAATTATTCAGATAATATTTAAATGTTGGTATTCCATGCTAAAAAAAATTAGCTCTTATTTTATATACTCTAAAAACTCCTAATTCTTCCCACAGCTTTAATGATCCTTTTTAGAGATGACAGTTCTGAAATCCATCTCTGTACCTCCTATCTCTTCATGATCTGGACACCCACCTATCATGTTGTATAATCTAAAATTTATCAAATTTAACATCTCCAGGTGTTTACTCATCATTTTCTCTCCACATGCCGTTCTTTTGTCTTTCGGTACCTCAATGTGTGGTAGCCAACCACAGGCTTGCTGCAGTCTGAGCCAGGTGTTCTTGATTTCTCCTTCATTCTCCTCCACAGTTCTAGCCATCCCCTAACTCTGCAACACCCCTCAAATCTGACTACTCAGTCCTGGATCACTATAGTAATACTTAGAGAATTGTAGTAGAATTTTAAAAGAAACAGAATCTTTAAGATTTAATTTGTCAAAGACTCACTAACATCCTAACTGGCTGCTGCTGCTTCTTTCCCACACAGTCACAGACCTTTATAAGTCAAGGAATCTCTCCCATCGAATGCCTATAAATAACAACCATTGCTCCCGAGATAATCTCTAAACGTAAGCATGGTTTACAAACCCTTTAAAGCAGTTCTTTTCAAATTTAATGTGCATGTGCATCACCTGGGCATCTTGTTAAACTATAGTTTTTTGTTGTTGTTGTTTTTTAAAGATTTTATTTATTTGTCAGAGAGCACAAGCAGGGGGAGCCCCAGGCAGAGGGAGGAGGAGAAGCAGACTTCCTCCTGAGCAAGGAGCCAGAGGAGGGGCTGGATCCCAGGACCCTGGGATCATGACCCGATCCAAAGGCAGACGCTTAACCGACTGAGCCACCCAGGTGCCCCTAAACTATAGCTTTGATCCAGTGTGTCTGGGGTGCAGGTCCAGGATTAGGGCCAGTTGAAACTCCACAGGTGAACAATTTAAGGAGGCACTCATTGTCAGGGCAGTGCTGGTACCAGTCCTATACTATGCATGTGCCTGAGAGTGAAGGCCTCTTTAAGTTATGTGCCTGAGATGCTGCACTCCCAAGCTCCCAGGTGATGCTGGTGCTGCTTAATCTAGGACCACGTGGTTAAAAGCAGATCCTGAGTGATTACTACTTATCTACCTATCTTCATCTCTTAGGATTCCTCACTTCAAACCGTACCCTCTAGCCATGCTAAATAATTTACATTATTTCTCCATTTCTGGTTACATGTTGTTTCTTCTGGAAATGATTTGTACCCTTACCCTTCTTTGCCTCTTTGACTTCTACCTGTTCTTAGACACCTCTTTCTCCAGATGTCTTCTCTGACTTTGAAACAATGGATTGGCACCTATGCTTTTTCCTTGCAAGGCCCTATTTACATCTTCTTTAGCATTTATCTGTCCAGAGTTTAATATTCTGTTTAGTTGTCTATCTCTACAAGTAAGATTTGTGGATTAAAGACATGGGTTTGTTTATTATTTCAGGCCAAGCAAAAAAACACATTTCCAAGCACAGAATACATAATGTATGTTTGATAAATAAATGAAAGAAAAATTGAATGTTAAATTTTGTATTTGGGCTATCTTCTTGACTTTAAAATCCTTTAGCGAGGTCTTCTGTGGTTCTTTACCTTACAGTGTGCTGTATGTACTCAGTAAATATCATTTCATATCAATAAAAACAGACAACAGTTTGCCTTTATTGAAGTCCTTCAATGAATAATTGTTAATTATGCACCATCCAGCTGCTATGAATTCAGTGGTGAACTACAGTGCAGCCCCTGTTTTCACAGCATTTATAGTTGAGGCTTTCTGTTTGATTGTTTTTTGTATTGAACGTATTTAATAAGTTTGAAGATGTGACACAGGAAGAAACAAGGCCTGTAAGACCTGAACCCAGGGCATTTAATAATGGAGGTTAGTGGAAAAATAGAAGCAATGGAGGAAGGCAAAAGGGATGGAAACCATAGGTATAAAACAAAGGGAAACTGGAAGCAGACAAGAAGCAACATGTAATGGAAAATACACTGAACTTTGGTTTGAATCTGGCTGTTGTTGTTTTTGACCAAAGTTAAAACACTCTCTCTCCTTCAGTCTCTTACCCTCAGTCTGCAAAGCGATGATTGCATTGTCTATCTCTAAGCCATTGTGTGGATAAATGACTGTAACTCACTCAGGCTGCAGACTTTAATGCTGGTTGGATCTGAGCGTGCTGAAGGCAGTTTGGCTTGGCCCTTTCTACTCTAAGACATGACATGCTCCCCTCCCTGTGACTAAGGTGTTTTGTCACATTAACATGGGTGAATGCCTTTGGATGCAATGCTCTGGAGGTAACTCAAGAAAGAGGGGAGCCATGCAAAAGGTTGAGAGGAGCAGGCACAAGCAGTATTGGGTCACAGAAGGGAGGGCACCCTCTCACAGTCTAATGCATATGGACAGGGATGTGATGTAAGGCAACTGGGATCTGTCTTCAGTGTTAATTAACCTTTCTCACCTTTACATTGCAACAGACAGTAGTAGTTCTCTTACTCCCAAGGAGGGGATGTAATTAGAACAGATGGAGAAAATACAAATGGAAAGAAATAGAGCACTTATTCAACTCCAGGGGGCTCGTGCCCTGGGATTGTGCTTAGTGAAGGCAAGAATGATTTTTACCTTATAATCCAGGTGTTTTTCTCAAGCCCTTGAGGTAAGCCAGCTGTGAAAGAAAAGGAAAATGGAGAGCCTGTTTGGAATCAGATCTTCTCTTATCCCTGTATTTCTAAAGCCTCAAAGTTTTTGGAATATAGGAGATGCTCAATAGATGTTTTAAATGAGTATACGCATAGTATCTTCCTGTAGAACTACGAAGTCCAGAAACCAAAGAGGCCATAGCAGAGTGAGCCTTACCAATTAGACTCAGAATTTTGGAGAGATTTAAAAAAAAAAAAAAAAAAAGCCTAAAGCTGATCAATGGCAAAACTAGAACTGGAACCCAAATTCATACATATTACACCACAGTGATTCAGTCACCCACCCCCCCACCTCCACATAGGAACTACAGTTTGATAGTACAATTAAGAAAGAAGCAATGGTTGAGACCTCTAGAAGCTGTAAATAAGGGTAAGAAAAATGTAGACAACCAAAAATCCATACTATACATTGGAGAAGCAGCTGCATTAGATTCATTCTATATGTAAACCGGCCTAGCAGGTGACATTGAGTAACCAAGGCACTCTTGGGAAGACCTCGTGAAAAGGCAAGGTACAGGCCAAGGACTTCCGAAAGCAATTAAACACTTAAATGCACTTTTTTTTACCCCAAATTTGAGGTGTAATTCAGAATTAAAATTTATTTAACGTGTACAACTTGATTTCATATACATATTTTTTGTGAAAGAATCACAATTAACTGAATATACGCATCACTTCATTTAGTTACATTTTTTACACTCATTTAACAAAATTTTAATTTGAATATAGTTGACACACGTTACATTATTGTCAGGTGTACAACAGTGATTCAACTTCCTTATACATTACGCTATGCTCACCACAAGTGTAGGTACCATCTGTCCCCATACAATGCTATTATGATATCATTAAATGTGTTTCCTATGCCAAGCCTTTACATGACTTGTTCATTCTATAACTAGAAGCCTGTATTTCCCACTCCTCTTCAACCATTTTCCCCATCCCACCACTGCCCATTACCATTATTTTTATTATGGTGAGAACACTTAAGATTTACCTTCTTAGCACATTTCAAGCATGTACTCCATATTATTAACTGTAGTCACATTACTGTATATTCAGTCTCCCAGAACTTGTATAACTGAAACTTTGACCAACATCTCTTCCAAGGGAGAGCTTTCTTTAATGAGTCTGAACACCATCTCTACAATTCTATTCAGGATTATGAAAGGTTCAGAGAGCTTCTGTTTCTTATGGAGATTTTCTCTCTAACCAAAACCAAACAAACAAAAATACCTTGCCTATTTTCCCATGGTTACTACTAGTATTTATTACATTTCTGTGTAAGAGACTTCATGAGTCTGTGGATAGTCTGATAGTTCTTCATGGCATTATTTACTCATAAGCCTCCTATTGGAAAGTGCTCCTATCCTGTAGGATGAGAGAAATAAGTACTTTGTTCTGTGTTTTTACTCTGCTGGCCAAGTGTTACTGATGGTCAACAGTGAGTGCTTGATTCGAGTCAGGCCAACAAAGTTGTTTTTTTTTTTTTTTAATATTTTTTATATTATGTTAGTCACCATACAGTATATCCTTAGTTTTTCATGTAATGTTCCATGACTCATTATTTGTGTATAACACCCAGTGCACCATGCTATATGTGCCCTCCTTACTACCCATCACCGGCCTATCCCAGTCCCCCACCCACCTCCCCCCTGAAGCCCTCAGTTTGTTGCCCAGAGTCCATAGTTTCTCATGGTTCTTTCCCCCTTCTATTTACCCGCCCCATTCTTCCCTTTCTTCTCCTACTGATTTTCCTGCTATTTCTTATGTTCTACAAGTGAGTGAAACCATGTGATAATTGTCTTTCTTTGCTTGACTTATTTCACTTAGCATTATCTCCTCCAGTCCCGTCCATGTTGCTGCAAATTTGGGTAATCGTTCTGATGGCTGAGTAATATTCCATTGTATATATGGACCACATCTTCTTAATCTAGTCATCTGTTGAAGGGCATCTCGGCTCCTTCCACAGTTTAGCTATTGTGGACAATGCTGCAATGAACATTGGGGTGCATATGGCCCTTCTCTTCATTACGTCTGTATCTTTGGGGTAAACACCTGGTAGTGCAATTGCTGGATCATAGGGTAGCTCAATTTTTACCTTTTTAGGGGACCTCCACACTGTTTTCCAAAGTGGCTGTACCAATTTGCATTCCCACCAACAGTGTAAGAGGGATCCCCTTTCTCCACATCCTCTCCAACATTTGTTGTTTCTTGCCTTGTCAATTTTTGCCATTCTAACTGGCATAAGGTGGTATCTCAATGTGGTTTTGATTTGAATTTCCCTGCTGGCTAATGGTTTTGAACACTTTTTCATGTGTCTGTTAGCCATTTGTATGTCTTCATTGGAAAAGTGTTCATATCTTCTGCCCATTTTTTTATTTGATTGTTTCTCGTGTATTGAGTTTGAGAAGTTCTTTGTGTAATCTACACTTTCAGTGCCATCCCGATCAAAATACCAATGACATTTTTCAAAGAACTGGAACAAACAGCCCTTAAATTTGTGTAGAACCAGAAAAGGCCCCGAATCATCAAGGAATTGTTGAAAAGGAAAAACAAAGCTGGGGGCATCATGTTGCTGGATTTCAAGCTATACTACAAAGCTGTGATCACAAAGACAGCATGGTACTGGCACAAAAACAGACACATAGACCAATGGAACAGAATAGAGAACCCAGAAATGGACCCTGGCTCTTTGGGCAACTAATCTTTGACAAAGCAGGAAAAAACATCCAGTGGAAAAAAGACAGTCTCTTCAATAAATGGTGCTGGGAAAATTGGACAGCTATATGCAAAAGAATGAAACTTGACCACTCTCTCACACCATACACAAAGGTAAACTCCAAATGGATGAAAGATCTCGATGTGAGACAGGAGTCCATCAAAATCCTAGAGAACATTGGCAGCAACCTCTATGACATCAGCCACAGCAACTTTTTTCATGACACACCTCCAAAGGCAAGAGAAACTAAAGAAAAAATGAAGTTGTGGGACTTCATCAAGATAAAAAGCTTCTGCACAGCCAAGGAAACAGTCAGAAAAACTAAGAGGCAGCCCATGGAATGGGAGAAGATATTTGCAAATGACAATACTGATAAAAGACTGGTACCCAAGGCCAACAAAATTCTGGTGAAATTTGCATCTCTGGTCCTCCCTATTGTAGCTGGGGCTCATCAGCATCCTTTCCCTTTCAATAGTTGTGTTATTTAAAACACTCGGATTTTTGAATGATACTCGTTTTCCTTAAGCTAGTTGATCTGTTTTCCCTCTCCTTCAACCAAAACAGACTTGAATAAGAGAGCAATAAGAATTTTAAAATTTTGATCCATATTTCATACAAATGTAATTAAAATCATATAATCACATATGTACTTTACATCTCTGAGAATCTGCTATTGCTATCCCGTTTTACAAAGGAAATAGAAGCTTAGAGAAATTAAGTGACCTTTTTCAAGGTCACACACCTGGGGAATAGGAAATCCCCGATGCAAGTCTAAGCCTGCCTCTTTTTCCAGTACAGTTTCCAGTTCCTACTCAGGGACATTAAAGTTCATTGGAGGTCCAGAAATAAAAAATTAAAAAAAATAAAAAACAAAGAAAAGACCAACATAAAGCAAACAGGATAGAACAACCACAAATGGCTGTGAATCAATAAAACAATTTCATAGATGAAGCATCCTAGCTAAGTCCTTATGGTTCTGAGACCAATTGCAATGTAGGAATCAGGCAGGTTCCACTTAGCACCAAGTAATTCTCCAGGGACTACCTGGCTGCCCTCTAATTCAACACAACTCTGACACGACCCAGAGATAGAAACAGATTCCACAGAACGAGCGCTCTGTCCCACAACTGTGCTCCTCTCCTCCACCTTCAGATGCCAGTCACAAACCCAGGTTGTTAACTGTACTTCTGATACCCCCACCCAGCTATAAACCACTACCCCTCCTCAGGTTTGATTAATTTGCTAGACTGGCTCACAGAAATTAGGGAAACGTTTTACTTACTAGATTACTAGTTGATTATAAAAGGATGTAACTCAAGAAGAGCCAGACCAAAGAGACACATAGGACAAAGTGTTGGAAAAGGGCATGGAGCTTCTGAGCTCTGTCTTCCAGCATACCACTCTCCCCTCATGTTCACCAACCTGGAAGTTCTTTGAATACTGTCCTTTTAGGGTTTTATGGAGACTTTATTACGTAGGCATGATTGATTAAGTCATTGGACACTGGCAGTTGGTCCAACCTCCAGCTCTTCTCCCCTCCCCAGAAGAAGGTGGGAAAGTTCCAGCCCTTTAATCACATGGTTGGGTTCCCCTGGAAACCATACCCAAACCCTAGGGGTTTTCCAAAAGCCACTTAATTAAGTAACAAAAGACACCCTGATTACTCTCTTCCCTTAGGAAATTCCAGGGGTTTTAGGAGCTCTGTGCCAGAAATGGGGATGAAGACCAAATATATATATATTTTTTTTTCTTGGGAGGAAAAGCGAGAGAGAACCCTAAGCAGTCTCCACGACCAGCACAAGTCCAATCCCTAAGATCATCACCTGAGCCTAAATCAAAAATCGGCCGTCCAACTGACTGAGCCACCCAGGTGCTCCCAAATATATTTTCTTATAATTCATCATACCACAATCCTAAAATGTGATAAAAGGGTATTCATGAGAGCAACATGAGCAAAATCAAAGTGGGCGAAAATGCAAAATGTGGCAGGAATTTAGTATTCATGGAACAGTACAGTGGGAGTAAGTCCAGAAAAGTAGTTAAGAACCATGTTATTGGAGCTCTCAAAGTAGTCTAAGGGATTTGGACTCCATTAACATGGAGCACACAGTGGAAGGCTTTGAAAAGGAAGGCAGATTCTTAAAAGAGTGGTCTGGACTACAGATGGGAGAAAACGGAGGATTGCTGGTTAGTAAAATATTGCAATGATCCTCGTTCCTACAGAAAATGAAAGTTCTGGATCAGAATGGAAGGGTGTGCTCTAAGTACTGAATAGGAACTCCACTTATATACCCACTGTCTCAAAATCTTAGCTCTTTGATCCCATGAGCAGCATGTCTCTTATTCTTAAACCATTTACAAAGTTTCTCCAAGGGTGATTTCAGAGTACACTTCAAGACAGACGTCTATGGGTCCACCACCTACTCATGCTACAACTCCTTTTTCTGCTAAATAGTTCTTCCTATTCTTTTATAGTCTTATGTGCCGATTTTTGTCTTTTTCTCTTGGATTGCTCTAAAGGGATAGTTAAGTTTTCTATTCAAAATAGTTTTGTAAATATGGCTGTTGCAAATTGGGATTGTTTCATTATGCCAATGTTCTCAAATGTTACTCATGTAGAATAATTCTCATGTTCTTTTTTTAAAGGAAAATTAGAGAACAGTAGAAAAGACCTAAGTTCTAGGTGTTCTCATTAATGGGGAAATTTGAGAGGACATCTGTGAATGAAAAATTCTGATTCCTTTTTCAAAAATGTTCTCCCCCCTTTGAGCTGATATAGTCCTTTTTTTATGGTTCTATTTGTCATCTAAATTCCTGGCTTTTCTTACAGTTCTTTTTGCATGCTCATCACTCTGAGTAGATAATAAACTCATTAAAAGGCAGGTACTGTGGGACGTGCCTGCGTGGCTCAGTAGGTTAAGTATCTACCTTTGGCTCAGGTCATGATCTCAGGGTCCTGGGATCCCCACATCCAGCTCCCTGCTCAGTGGGGAGTCTGCTTCTCCCTCTGCCCCTCCCCCCTGCTTGTGTGTGTAGGAGCGGTCTCAAATAAAATCTTAAAAAAAAATTTTTTTTTAAATGCAGGTGCTCTGTCTTATTGAAGAATATCCTCTTTGAGAGGGGTTTCCTAGCTCCTAATGATTCTTTAATCTCTGGAAACTCCTAGGTATGAGACCCAACCTCAATGTCTGTATTATCTGTCTGCACATCTCTGGCCATAACTATTTTATCCTGAAGTGAAGAGCTGACTCTGTTGGAACAGTCAGACTCTCTCTTCTGGAAAATTGTAATCTCAAAAGCAGAGAGAGGGAGATGAGCCATATTAATGATAGTATCACAGAGAAAATTGTATTTTTCCCTAAATCTTTACTTCCTTGCTCCCCACTTCTCCTGAGTCTTAGTCATTCAACACTTTGGATTTGAGGAGATACCCCATAGTCTTTCAGAACCCCCACTTTTTAAAGTTAGCCCACATTGGCTTCTGATACTTTAATCACAAGAATCCTATCTGATTTTGTTTATCATTGTCTTTTCTGTAACACAGATCTCAGAAATTCACACATGGTAAGCGTTCAAGATAGAAGTGAAATGAATGATCTCAAAAGCGCATAGACATTAGCTTTTTATTCAGGGTTGAAGCACTAGAGTGGAAAGTCAATCAGGAACTGAATGTCGTTTATGACCATTTTACTAAAACACAACCTTACCTAAGGCTGGTCACCTCCTTAGACCATTCCTGTCTGGACATTTCAGATAGAGTCTATCCCATGACCTTTTTAGGTTTCTCCCAGGCTGGATACTAGATTCTAGTCTCCTGTTACTCTTTAAAGAGGATGCAAAGCTTGACATCAGTTCAAAAACTTTTAGGTGACAAAATGTGTTGGGTGATCATTTATCTTAATGTTCACCTCCATATGTTCAGGTTTCCATGTATGACATGAGAGCTATTTATTTATGGGTTTTTGGTTTTTTTTAAATATGGTAAAGGCAGAGCTGGGATTGAATCCAGGTCTTACAGCTTTTAGCTCATGTACTTTCCTTCATCCCACGCTGTTCCTTCTACTCTGCCACCACGTGTGGAAACATCTGTCTGACAGTCACCCAGACAGCTTTTTCAGATGGCCCTCATTAGTCATTTAACACCATCCACATTCTTCCCAGAGAAGCAATCCTTAACGCTGAGGCTTCGGTTATCATGACTGTTTTAGGTGACTCATGGCATTGACCAGAATCTGGTAAAGAGGATATGGTGCTTGCAACAAATTGGCTTTAAGAGGTCAGAACTGTTTTTCTGGGAGAGGAAAGGTACCCTGCTCTTTCAACAGCACACACCTGACACAGAAAATGACACTTTTCCAGAACTCAGTATATGAATGTTTGATTCTGGGTGACAAAAGGGGATGGTCCTGAGTCAAAATGCTGGGTCTCCCCTGGAGATTCTTCAGATATTACGGATTCATTCAGATGACAGGAACTGACTTCATTTCCTTGGATTTTGATTACTTTTGTAGAATTGGACTTAGCTCAGTGGTTCCCCCCAGCTGTGTTCTGGGGGAGATCTAGGTTCCATCATAAGGTCTCAAAAAACTTCTTGCAGTATCCGGTAGAGAGGGAATGAGCAAAGAGTATATAGCTAATGCTGTACAGAAAGGGCTTCAAGGAGCCGCCTCTCCCCCTTCAATCTGAACCACTCTGCTTTGGTGTCATACATACTGGACTCTCTAATAGGATTCACTTAGGGGTAAAAATAAAATCTTTAAAACAACTCCTTTCTTAAAGCTTTATAAGTGGGATCTGCCCCCCTACCACCATCTTAACCCTAAATGAGGAAGATGGGAAATTGCACACATGCTTGCCAGCGCACCTCCAGCAAAGGTTTGGAACACTATAGATGTTTCCTGTGGGGGAAAAAAAATAGCAAAGAATTCAGTCATCTCGAACTACTGATCAACCTTCACTGCGATGCTGCACTATCAGTTTCCCAACTCAAAATTTACATCTGCAAACCTGAGCTCCGCTTCTCTCTGAAAAACCAGCTTCTCAACAAACCAGCTCCAGGTTCAGTGAAAGGCAGTTTTATTTTATTTAATTTTTTTTAGAATTATACCTTCGGCTAATTTATTTTAAATTTGAAATACATTTTTAAAAATTTTAAATGTATGTTTTACATGTTACTAATTATCTAATAAGATCTACTCTTTGTCTTGCAACACTTAGCATAAGTTGTGTTTTCCTTCAGTGTTGTGTACAAGAATAAACTGAATCAAAGTGCCTTTTTTTTTTTTTAAGATTTTTAGTTGACAGAGAGAGACAGCCAGTGAGAAAGGGAACACAAGCAGGGGGAGTGGGAGAGGAAGACACAGGCTCCCAGCAGAAGAGCCTGATGTGGGGCTTGATTCCAGAATGCCGGGATCACGCCCTGAGCCAAAGGCAGACGCCCAACGACTGAGCCAACCAGGTGCCCCCAAAATGCCTATTTTTTTTCCACTTTTTTAAAATTTAAATTCAATTAACATAATGTATTATTAGTTTCAGAGGTAGAGGTCAGTGATTCATCAGTTTTATATAATACCCAGTGTTCATTAGATCATGTGCCCTCCTTAATGTCCATCACCCTGTTACCCCATCCCTCCACCTCCACCCCCTCCAGCAACCCTCTGTGAAAGGCAATTTTAATCTCCCTGGTTAATCAGTATTAAAACCTTACATTTATACCTGACCTATCTCTCTGCTTTAAAGGCTCTATACACTTAATCACCTAGCCATCCCAACACTTAATTCCATATATATCTGCTTCTTGATTTCAATTTCTATTCTCCTAATCCTAATTGAGAGAGCACCTTATTGGAGGCTGTGGTTACTGCAACATCTCCCATGTACCTGTTGCTATGCACAACCATTCTAAATCTCTCCTTCCTCCACACAATCCCATCCTCCTCAAGGCCAGGTTAATCTTTCCGGAAAGCTGCTCCCATTGTGGACTCAACAGGGCCTTGTGAATCCAACACCTCTGAATTAGATTTGAAGTCTCTCTATACTCCATCCCTATCTTGCAAATCTACATATGTTATCCAGAGTCTATTTTTAACCCAGAGCATTCATTCTGGAATATCAATCCTTTTGCTGTATGAGAAAGACCTATATTGTTTGGATTCAGGTAGAGATGATCTTATTTGGAGTTCTAGCTGTTGGATTTAATGGGACACTTGAGTGTTTCGACCATAAAAGGGAGAATGTGACAGCCACAAAACTTTCCCTGCAGGATGCAGAGAGAACTAAATAATAGTACTCAATGATTGTAGAAGGGATCAATTAACTTTGTATAAAGCTAGAAGCTTTCAAGACACACCCTCTAATATACGAGGGCAAGTTTCACATGTTTCCATATTGTAATACTTATGCTCTTGTATAAATCACAGGCAGACGCTTTAACCCACTACATTAATTGAGACAGTTTCAATATTTATTCCACATCTCTATGATACTGTCAAAATAACCTATCTTTCAGAGCATCTTCCTTTATTCTAAATTTTTGATTGTTTTATTTATATACTTGTATTATCATTCTCCAAGTATAATACCTCTCTTCTATATCAAACCTACATTTCTATGTGTGCCATCACAAGAACCATATCAAATCAAATTCATTGCTTTGCCTTGACAAAACTGCTCTCTGGTGTCGTCTTTGTAACAGTCTTCACTTTTCATAAAACCCCTCCACCAGGCTCCTTGGAATCATCAGTGACTCCTGCATCAGTCAGGATTTAGGCTGGGAAACCTATACCACACCAGGTATTTTTAAGAGAGATTTATTATAGGGGATTTATTATACAGGTGCTGGGAATCTGGAGAGAAAGGAGAGAAAGGGGGTGGGGGCAATGAAGAGCATGAGAGCACACACATGCCAGCAGAATTAAAGACTGGAGGAATCTGCTGTTGTCCCTTTGGTTAGGAGAACAAAGAGAAGGTTGGCATGATTATAACCCAGGCCCTCAGAAGATGGCCAGAGCCCCAGCTCTGTGGAGCATTGAGAAGCAGGGTGCTAGAAAGCTGTTACCTCTGAGAAAGTATAGTGTGTGCTCCAAGAAGCTGGAGTTTGAAACCAGTTGTGCTGCCAGGATCAAGTGTAATTTCTGGGTCATTGATGGCAAGAACAGAAAGCAAAATAAGAAGCAAGTCTCTTCTGTTCGTCTCTTGCCTTTTCATACTCTTTAAGTGGCAGAACCTTCCAGGAAGCTGGGTATCAGAAAAAATGTAATTTCAGCAATCCAGTCCTAGCATCAAAAGACAAGAATAAAAAGTAGATTTGGAACTCGTACTGTAGCTTTCACATCCACAGGATCACCAGCTTCTGAAAATTCTTCCTTTGACCCAGTGCTAAAATGTCTCACCTCCTTATTTCCTGTCACCTTGCACCTGGTGCAGGTTCTCAGCATCTCTTGTCCAGACTGTCCAAATAGAGGCTGCTAACTTATTTCTCTATTGCTTTCCCCCCCTCAAATTCATCCTTCACGTCTATAGTCTAGTTACTTTTCTAACAAACCACTGTGATCATGTTATTTCCTTTTTGAAAACCTTTCAGAATCTCTCCTGGCTCCGTCACTGTATTGACACATTTCACTCTAGAGAATCTGAAATGTACTTTGTTTCATCTTCACTTAGATAACTTTTCTAAAAAGCTTATTCCATCTTCAAAACTATATATTTTTTCCTACAAAACTCAGTAACCTTTTGGGGTGCCTCGGTGGCTCAGTCAGCTGAGCGTTCGGCTCTTGATTCCTGCTCAGGTCATGATCTCAGGGTCATGGGATCAAGCCCCTTGGTGGGCTGTCCACTCAGAGGTGTCTCTGTTTGAAGATCCCTTCCCTCTGCCCTGCACCCCACTGGTGCAAGCTCTCTTTCTCTCTCTCTGTCTCTCTCTCTCATAAATCTTAAAGAGGTTATCAAGTTTGTTTGTTTGTTTGTTTTATCTTTCAGCATTCACTGAGTATGTATTATGTGCCAGGCATCAAAAAAATGTATATTTTAATTTGTGAGTATGTTCCATTACTAAAGTATAAACATCTCAACGTCAGGTTTTATGTTTATTTTTTTTTGTTCCTGTGGTGTTCTGCAGAGAATCTGGCATGTGGTAGATGCTGCAAGCTATCTGTTGAATGAGTGAGTGAATGAGTGAATGGCAAATTCACATTTCTAATAAATCAAGCTATTGGTCCTCTTGTCCTGCTGGGTTTATACATTGTTTGTCCACACAGAAGATTCCAAGAAACCTGGATCCATGCTCTGTAAAGAGGTCCTGCTACCTACGTTGCACCTAAGGTCAGGGCCCAGAGCCAGCAATAAGGCAGCTGGAACACTGGTTCTAAAGCTTTAGCTTGAGTTACACCAAAGCCAATGAATTTGGGGAGAAAACTGAAGTTAAAGCAAAGGGGTGGTCTACTGGAGGGGCTCACCCTTGTTACCCTTCTTTCCTGTTTTCAGAAACCTGAAATTAGTCCTTCCCTCTCTGTAACCCCTGCCGCTTCCCCATTTCCACCTCCTCATTTTTAAACGCCACTGTTTTGGAGAAACATAGTGCAGTTCCAGCTGCAGGCACTAAATCATTGCTGTACTTTGGACATGTGCTGGGGAAGGTAGCCCCATGATGAATGGGGCTGTCCGTATTTACATTGGGTACGCAACAGCTGTGAGGATCGTCCTGTGCAGTGAGTATTCTGGGCAAACTTGGCATGTCCTCACCCCACCACCCCCACCTCCTCCTCACCCAGTGACAGTGACTGATGGGCCACTTCTAAGGAGAACTGCCCTTTAGAACAAAGGAATCACAATGCCCCCTCTTGTAGAAGCACGTCCGCACACATGCACACAGGACTCACACAAAACACCTCACTCTCGGTGCCACATTCTTTCTGGCAATTTCATATTTCCCTGGATAAACTTGCAAACAATATTTCCCTGGATAAACTTGCAAACAACAAAATTCCTCAAATGCAAGCAGGTGGTGCAGAAGGGACAATCTCTGTCTTTAAGAAAAAGTCTCTTTATGGGCTTTCAGAGACATACATTGGTCATCCCCAAACTTATTGCCCAAGGCGAGTTGTGTCAAATACAGGTCATACTAAAGCCCTGTGTAACCAGGACTTTTTGCCTGTAGGCAATCCACCTTCCTGACAGTGTTGACTTGAGTTCTACTGCCAAAGAGAGGGAAGACAGCAAAGATAGATCACATTTATCTAGTTCTTTACAGTTTATAATGCATGCCATCCCCTTTTAGTCTCCAACAATAAGCTTTTCAAGCCTGAAGGACATGAGAATGAGCGAACGAGAAAGACGTGTGTGTGTGTGTGTGTGTGTGTGTGTGTGACAGAGAGCGTGCACACTCGAAGTGGTTTATTGTCAGAAAGGCTGAGCAAGTTGCACTCCGTTGGTTAGCTAGGATCTTTTAGATGCAGAACATACATCTGGTCTTCAGACTTTTAATCTCATATACTTTTAGATTCACTATTTGCCATGTGAACTAACCCTGAGAAAGATTGTCTTTCAGCCATATATCTTTTATAAATCTCCTTTGGGCCTAGGAGCTCTAATAAGTTCTGATAAGTAGGCATTGACATAGAGATTGTGGTCATGATCCCACAGGTAAATTGCATGTTTTATTCTACCCTGTATTCTGTCTCTGAGTGGGTAACCAAAGGATCATTGGTTTGACAAGAATGATTCTAAGTTTTCAGATTACTCATCAAAAACTTCAAAATTTCTTTTTAGAGCACATAATTGAATTGCTATTCTTAGGTTTCTCCTTCATATGTTTCAGCCTGTTTGGGGACACTTCCTAGGATAAGTAGCAAAGAGGCTACAGAATCTATTATAATTGTTTCCAAACTCTACTCCATAAAATCCTAGTGGGTCATTGAGGCCGTGCGGGGTTCCCAGGCAACTGGGAGCAAGAGGGAAGGAAAAGACCAAGCTTATTGGAGCAGCTCCCCCATCCCTTTTTGTTCCCATTTAAAATTTTATTTGAGCAGAATGTTGCAAATCTAACCAAAAGTACTGAAAACCACTTGGCGAATTTAAGTTCCGGTTCTCTACTAGAATTCTGTTCTTGAGCCTCCCTTTCCAGAAGTAAAAGGAGGATAGCAATCGATAATCCTTGCATCTGAGAGTTTGTGTTAATGAGCTAATGCTAAAAAAAATCTTGGAGAAACCATACTGTATAAATCATAGAACCTTACAGAAAGCGAAAAAGATGTCAGTACTATAAAATTTGTTCTAGAATGACCTCTTTTCCTCCTGCTTACCTTACCACCACCGCCACCAAAAACCAGACCATCAGAACCTGTTTTGGGATTCTGTGCATCAGCTACTCCCACCCACTGGATTCACTGTGTGGCCTGCAACCCTACGTCTCCTGACACTTAGTCAAACGCGAAAGAAGACTGCAGGAAGGATGGTTGAAGGACTCAGGGCAGGTTCCAGTTCTATCACTGATTTGTTGTATCCTCATAAGTAAGTTTCTTAACCCAGCAGACACTGTTTCCCCACATATGACATAACATTATGGATGTATCTGCATAAAATTATGAGGACTATGAGATATAATGAATGCAAAGGACTTGTTATCAGGTAATGATTTCAGAAATTGTCTTTTGTTTTTATGTTATTTTATTTGGTAGAAATTGTGAGACAAATATGAGTAAGATGCAAAAAAACAAAAAAGCCCAGAAAACAAAACACCAACACACACACACACACACACACACACACACATCCTGAAAAGCCCCCCCAAAAGGGGAGGGATTCCATCATCCAGTAGCTTTGGGAAAAACCAAGTTAGGTGGGTTTTTTTCATGGTGGGAGTTTCATAGTATTACTGATATCAAAGGAAGATGTTTTACGCAGCATCTCCCAAACCTGCCTGACGGTGGAACTCCTGTCTGCCGGGTGTCTGCAGAGTGGCAGAGTCCCATGGAGAACTTCCTGTGATGCACTGTGCAACCATAACCACAATCAGTTTAGAACATTTTTCTACATTTGGAGGGGGCCACTCTTCAACCCAGCGCAGTCCCCATTAGCAGCCACTCCCCATTTTTCCTTAACCACCCCATTCTTCCCCACCCCCCACCCTCCTGCCCTAAGGCAACCAGTAGTCTACTTTCTGCCTCTATGGATTTGCGGATCTGAACACTTCATATAAATGGAAACCTATATTATGTGGGCTTTGTAACTGGCTTTTTTCACTTAGTGTTTTTGAGGTTCATGATGTTGTAGCACGAATCAGGACTTTATTCCTTTTTATAGACTAAAGTAACATTCAGTTGTGTGAAAAATATAAAAACAAAAACTTTCTGTGAGGATAGGCATGTCTGTATCTGCTCTGACCAATATGGTAACCACTAGGCACAGGTGGCTATTGGGCCCTTGAAAAGTGTTTGGTAGGACTAAGAACTTGGGTTTAAATTGTATTCAAATTAATTTCTAATTTAAATAGCCACAGGTGGCTAGTGGCTACCCCACTAGACAGTATAGATCTAAAGACTAGTGTTTCAGGAGCTTGCTGCAGCTATACCAACAGCTGGGCAAACCGTCAGAAGCTGGCAGGACCTGGGGAAGCAGGTGGAGGCAGGCAGGAGAAGGTCTGCTTGCTTTGTTCATGGAGGGGAAAGTCATGAATAACAGCTCTTATCCTAGGTGGGTTTACTGAGAAGCTAGGGTACCTTAAGCTTCAGGCTTTTCCCTTGCCTGGGTCCATCTAAGGTCCTGGGAGTTGTTCACATGGTCACATATTTTATTGTAAAATTTTCAGCAATGAGTATTAACCATCATTGATTGTAACAGTTTTGTGGCTGTGATTTCCGTCACATAATGCTTTCTCTCACGTTGGTTGGTGACTGTGTAGCTGTAAGCTTCTTCTGGGTAATGGGAAGTTGAGTTGCTGATACACAGTGTGTCGGAGTGAAATATATTTACATGGTTCAGAGTCACTTTTGTGCATATGGAAGTTTATTTCTAGTCATTCCAATGTAGGAATGGCTTTCAGTAACATTCCTAATGCTGTAAGCTCAAAAAGCATGTAAGAAAATCTCAAATGGGGGCGCCTGGGTGGCGCAGTTGTTGGGCGTCTGCCTTTGGCTCAGGGCGTGATCCCGGCATTCCGGGATCGAGCCCCACATCAGGCTCCTCTACTGGGAGCCTGCTTCCTCCTTTCCCACTCCCCCTGCTGTGTTCCCTCTCTCGCTGGCTGTCTCTCTGTCACATAAATAAATAAAATCTTTTAAAAAAAAAAAAAAAAGGAAAGAAAATCTCAAATGCTTTTACATTTGACAGCTCATATGTGAAACAAACTTTGTAAAGGTTTTCATAAATTTGACCAAAATCTTAAAAATTTACCTGACATTACAATGAGTGAGGCCCAAAGAAACTTCTCTAAATTATCTTTAATGGAAAACAGATTTTAAGCAACATTATCAGAGAAAAGATCAAATTACCTTTTATTCTCTCTATGGAGAATGTTACAAAAGCATCATCATAAAAGACATGATCAAATAAAGCCAAAGGGAAAAAAAAATTGAGTTAAAATTATTACAGAAAAATGAAAGTTAATTTTGTAAAAAATGCATTGTTTTCTGGATTTGGGGACTTCTTAAAAAGTTTATCATGAGTTCTTTCCTTTTCTGACTAAATACTATTTTGAATTCTTCATTGTTTGTAATTTTGTATGCTTGTTTTAAAGCAGACCCCCAAATGCTATAATTTTTAGTGTCTATAAATTTAGATATGTTTATGGATGCCATTTTAAAAAAAAATTCTTATCATATGCCAGGCATCATTTAGAACATATCGTGTGTCTTACCACAGGAGGTCTTATTTGATCTGTTTTTTTCTTTTTCCAAGATGAAGGACCAAGTCATAGATGTTGCCTTAATTTACAGAGCTAGTAAGTAGAAGAACTCAACTCAAACCTGAGAAGACTTCTCCTTCTAGGAAGTAGAAGGTAGCAGCAAACTATTGCCTCTTTTGTAATGATGAGAGGGGAAAAAAGCCCTACAATTCACAAAAATAACATATTTTTATTTTTTCTTTATTTTTTTATTTTTTAAAGATTTTATTTATTTATTTGACAGAGAGAGAGACAGCCAGCGAGAGAGGGAACACAAGCAGGGGGAGTGGGAGAGGAAGAAGCAGGCTCATAGCGGAGGAGCCTGATGTGGGGCTCAATCCCAGAATGCTGGGATCACGCCCTGAGCCGAAGGCAGACACTTAACCGCTGTGCCACCCAGGCACCCCCATATTTTTATTTTTTAAAGACTTTGTCAGAGAGCAAGTGCAAACAAGCAGGGGGAGTGGTAGGCAGAGGGAGAAGCAGGCTCCCCGTTGAGCAGGTAGCCCAATGGGGGCTCGATCCCAGAACCCTGGGATCATGACCTGAGCTGAAGGCAGAAGCTTAACCAACTGAGCCCCCAGGTGTCCTGTCCCCTAAAATAACATATTTTTAAGAAGTGATAAGAAATCTGTGAAAGGCAAAGTGTAGGAGAAATTAAATTCCAGAGAGAAGGGGGGGGGCACCTTTCCTAGGCTCCAGAATCCCTGCTTTCATTCCTGGGGGCATTTCTCAAGTCTAGGCACAGGCTGGAGATAAGGCTTGCAATAGGGAGAAGACTGCTGAGCAAAAGAAAAGGGAGTGGAGAGTTTGACAGCTGTCTGGGCTGGCATGAGGGATTTAAACTGGGAAGGGACCCCAGTGCTTGGCTAATTTTCCCCACAACATCTGTTGAGCGCTGCAGTGGTTAGGGGAAGCAGGGGAGGCTGGAAAAGAGAGTGAAGCCCCACAGTCTTCAGGGCTTAAATCATAGTCGTGTACTGTGTTGTGTGTTGGTCACTCTAACTGCTGTATCACAATCCATCGTGAGACCACAAATCTACTTTTCACCTTACTTTTTAGAAGTATTTGGATGGGTTCTGTTGTTTGACCATCAAAAGAGCGTCACTGTGAACTTTGAGCTGCAGGTCTTTATGCTGGTGATGTAACCAGGTATGGAATTAATTGCTGGGTCACAAAGAGATGAGTATACTCATTCTACCAAATAGCAGGAGGGACCAGTTTTTAATGTCGTTAGCTTCTCTTTAGATGATTCAGTCTCACTGAGGCACAGCTAGGTTACAGCTGTAAAGTTGGCCTCATTACCATGTATGTATATATTCATTTATCTTTCTCTTTATGTACCAAAGGAGACAGAGAGTGGAAATTCATATGGAGAAAAGAATATAAAATAGAAAAAAAAGATATAGAAATGAGGGAAAAGAAAAATGCAATCAAAAAAGATATATGAAGATGGATATTATGTTAACTCTACAGAAATAGAGAAAAAGTGGAGAGATTTAGAATGTATCAGTGCATACTTATGTGTGCATTTTTTTTCTGATCAGAGGAAGAAAACATTTCTGGAAAGATACCTTTGTCTACTTTGTGTATTTTTTTTCTCTTAAATTAGTTGGTGCCTTCGATGTATTGAACATGTTCTTTTAAGTGTGTTGACAGTCAAAGAGAATGTGCACCTGAAATAATTATTTCAAGTATTAGAAGTAAAGATGTCAGTCTCTGTAAGACAAGAGGAAAGGAGAAGAAAAGCAGATCTATACATATGGGAAAAGAGTTTTACAGATCAGGATGGGGGCAGTGTGTGCACACCTGTGTTGGATGGTAAACCCCCAACTTGGAGCTTCCTTTGCAACATGGTACTTTAATTCTTCTCCAGTTTGGACCCTTACTGTCTAGTCTTAAACTGCTTTTTGTCCAATCCTAAAATGTCAGAGCCCAGAGAAAATTGTAGAGCTCACTTATGATAAGCCTTCATTTTACATTTGAAACAGTCTGAGCCCCCACAAAAGGAATACGACTTACTTACTGAGAGAGGGCACAGACATGGCCTCGCATTTCTTCTCCTCCCACACATTCCTTCATAGTTCCAACTGCTCTGCTGTTTGGAGCAGTATTTCTTCCCAGTAGGATATATACATAAAGGATCACTGTTGCTTTATTACTTTTCTGTTGTGTTTAACTTTGTTTTCTCTTCTCCTCCTGCTCCTAAGTAGGATGTACTTTTGAACAATGGAGCAGAGCTGCATGTTTTTGTTGCTTTTATTTATTAGGAATTCTCTAAAACTCAGACAAAAAAAAAATACTCAAGTAGAATTATAAAATCAAAATTATATTTTAAAAAATGCAAATAGACTTGAGAGATCATGAAGTCTTCATGTAGAGATGGGCAAACTGTGTCTCAGAGAGTTCTAGTATGCTAGCCAAGTTCATGTCGATGAGGAGAGGCACAGCCTACGTAAGAATTCAAGTCATTTAACTCCCAGGAAATTTGGTTTAAAACTGAGTCTCTACAGTGAATGAAGGACTGGTTTGGTGCAACAGAGGAAATATAGGTGTTGGCCTCTACCCTTTAAGATCCCTGTAGAGATGAGCCAGTTATGGTAGATAGCGCATTTTCAGTGGAAGTCCTTTTTAATCCTGGGAAGCTATGAATACCACTCAACGTCAGGTGAGAAGAACATCAGTGTATCGCGTGCGTGCGTGGTGTGTGTGGGGGGGTGTGTGGGGTGGTGTGAGAGAGAGAGTTCATGCAGACAATAAGTACCCACTTCATGCCTGACACCCAATAAACAAGACAGTGTTGAGTGAGACAGATACTGTTTATGATCTGGCTGGGAAACACAAACAGTACCTTTTGAGAAAGAAACTAGAAAGAAAACAAGGAAAGAAATGACTAAGGCCATCTAAGTAAGTAGAAGGTGATAATCAGTGGGTTTCTTACAGGTATAGTAAGGATGATGGAGGGGAAAAATATGATTTTAGAAGAAGAGAAAACTCAAGCATTTTAAGCGGTGTTGTAGATTGATGAGGAAAGAGTGTTCAAGAATAGTGCTTTTCTCCCTTGCTCACAGATTCCATGTTACTATGCTGTGCGCACACAGATAAAGTGGTCTCTTTTTCACTCCCTTCTCTGTGGGTTTCATTTCTAGTCACACTCTCAGCTGGTTAATTCTCTTCTCTCTAAGATCAGAGATTAGATACAGCCTGGATTTATTGCTGGAAGACATAAAAAGAACTATCCCTATCAGGGATTCAAATGATTAAATATCCCACCACAGAAATACTTTTAACTTCCCACATAGTAGAATTTCACTTGCCTTCAGATACCAGAGCTGGTGCTACCCCAGGGCTCTGAGTCATGGGGAGCAAGGACAGGAGCAGGGGGATGGAGGCAGCAAAGAGAGAAAGACCAGGAATGAGAAACAGGGTGGATTTTAAAATGGAGAAGGAGAGGCTGTCAGAGGGAAAGGATGGAGACAAGGATAGTAGAGAAAATAAGGAGGAGACGTGAGTAGCATGGAAGAGGCACTGCTTCTGGTAGCTTTGGACTGAAATGGGAGGATTAAACCAATTAATCATGGGAACAAAAGCAAAGAACAGAAGAGAAAATGGCGTTAAGCGTCTTTCCTGATCTACTCCCTCTATAACTTACCCTTCATTTTCATATCTAAATCTAAATCATTTAGATTTTCATATCTAAGAACTCTCTATTCTTTATGTTATGGAATCATAGAATTGGAGCACATGGACCAGCCCTTTTAAAACAACATTTATTCCAGTTGTTGCATGCTGTAACCTGGTGGCTCCATTCATATTTTTAGGCTGAAATCCTCACTAAGGTTTTGTTTGACAATTACATTTTGCATATACCAGAAATTCAGACTTCTCTTGAAAACATTAGAAGATCTGGTAATGCTTGACTTTCATACCCACACGTACAATTAGTTGAAATCAATGACAGCCATTCCCCCTTAAGACAAGGTTTGCCACTCTGGGTTCTCCACAGTGCCTGGCTGCCTTGTCCCTGGCATGCATTTGAGTCTGCTACTTAGGATTTGGTCCAATCCATCTATGTCCCAGCTCCCAACACTAAACACACAAATCCATATGCATCACGCACATAGAAAACAGAGCCCAAGGCAAGTCAAGAGACTGCTCAAAGCCACACAGTTTCTGGCAGAGACCAAACCAGTGAGTCTACCATTCTTTCCACTACCTCACTGTCAGCTTGAGGTCTTTTGTGATGAGGGCTTTCCACACACTAGGGCTCTTGTCACAGCTCAGCTTATCATGCCTTCTGCAAGATCATCCTGAGTTTCCATCCATCTTGGATCACTGGCCTCATCTTTGAGATTTCAAAACTATCTCTGAGTTAGGAGGGACCTCACAGTCTACCTAGACCTTCCATCACATTCCACAGATAAAATCACAGAAGTCCCTAGTGATGACTCAACTTGCTCAGGTCAAACTGTCACAAATGAGAGCACTTGACATCAGGGTCCTAGTCTTCTTCCTCTTAACCCCTTTGTGTCTGTCAACAAACCCCAGAACCCTCCAGGGCTTGCATTTGACTTTTTTCCCCCCTCAATCTTTCATTGTGCTGCCTGCCACAGTCCCCAGCTGTCTAGTGCCTCCCTTCCTGCCCCCCATTCTATTCTATTAGACTTAGTTTTACCATGATTTCCTCCCAAATTTTCTAATTTAATCTGATGTTGACTTTGACACAGTGTTATTTCCCTTGATCCTTTGCTGTAGCACTTGCCATCTGTCCCACGAATCTAAATGATTCTTTTTGCTTGGTTTTGTTTTATTCCATCTACCTCCCATGATTCCTCTCTTCCTCTTTCTACTTCTTTCTGCATCTCCCCTCTCCCAATTTCCCATTTTCTTTTCTCTCTGGCTCTTTCTCCTTTTTTCTATCTCTGCCTGCTTTTCTCTGTCTTTCTCATCATTTCTTCTGTCTTACTGTCTCTTAATAGACACTGTCTCCTAATAGGCTAGCCTCCCCCTGTCTCTTCTCTATGAAAATTTCAGGCCCCTTTATTTTCTCCAAGGAAAGGTGGGAAGAGGTTCCCAAAATGGGAAGAACCACAGGAAAGCACATATTTTGGTCCCAGTCCCAATTCCCCATGTGGGGTAGGCAGGAGCATATGCCTTACAAAACAGTGCATAGTCCTTGTAGGTTCTCCCTGTCTCAGGGATAGATGTTGCCTTTTCTCCTCTCTCAGATTTCTGGTGCTTACACAGATTCCTTCCCTCTTTAGACTTTGCACTTAGCACTGAACTAATCATGGGTGAGATTCAAGGGACCTGAAATGGAGTTTATTGCCTGTCTGCTCTCCAGAGCTTGGGGGAGATCCATAATAATGTAACTTGATAGATCAGGGACCCTTTCCATCCTCACAAAGCAAATGGCCTGAATAAAATAATGGTGAAAGACTGGACTAGAGAGGTAAGGAGTTAGATCATGAACAAAAATAAGTGTGAAATGTTTCATATACCAAAATGACCAAACTATTTTTTTCTATTCTGTCCCCTGTTAGATTTTCACAAAACAATTTCCACTCTATGAAAAAAAAACCAGGAGCACTTAGAGGATGGGAGGAGGAAAAGGACACTTTGGGAGAGAGGAAAGCATCACAGGAGTGAACTGAGTTTCTTTTGTTTTGTTTTGCTAGTGGGTCTTGAAGAGTTTAATTGGGGAATAAATTGAAACCAGCATATTAAACCAGGGGTTAGATTATGAATGCCTGTCTTTATCTTCTCATGTATGGACACTCAACAATTAGTAATAATCAGATCTTTACCCAGTGTAAGATCCAAGGATGTCACTGTTACATTTGAAGAACAGTTCAGAGTTCAGGAAAGATTTTTCCCATATCCTATTTTATTCTATTCATGGCCATGGTCCTAATGATGAAGTTAAGGAGAAAGGGGGAGGCTCCATTTTATCTTTAAAGCTTTAATCTATAGGCCATTCATTTAAGAGGCCTTTTGCTAGTAGGGGGAGGTTGGTAAGATGACTGAGTAGTTTTTGAATTCAGCACTCTCAACCTCCTAAATGAAATCAGATGTAAATGGGCCTGTAGACAGTTTGTAAATTGTCATATGCCCTCAGGCCCCAGCTAGCTGGAGATTATCCTTCCAAGACACTTCAAAGAACAGTTTGTGCATAATGATCATATCTACTACCATTTATTAAAAAACCAACAGTTTTCCAGGCACACACATTATATTTTCATCATTCAAGGTTTTAATGCCCCTATATTTGCATATGAGGAAATAGTGGCTCAGAGAGGTTAATTAATTTGTTGGGGTCATTCAGCCAATAACTGGGGGCATTTTAGATCCAACCCAGGTCTATCCATTCAAAATTCATTTTTTTCCCCCATAATACCACACTGCCTGCCTTGTTTGTAGGAAATGGATGGAGGAGGAAAGGTGAAAAATATGACCTTACATCAGATTATTTTGTATTGTTTCTCTTTAAATCATTCCTTTTTCTTGTCTCTCCATAAACAATTCATTAGCATAGGATAAGAATTATTCAATAAATGAATGATGATATCTTTACTGAGATTACTCATTCTGGAGGCAATGGATTGGTTCTTCCCCGTGGCCTCTTCAATTTGGAAAATTTCAGATGGATTTTGGGAGAGATGTATATAATGAAAGTGTTTTACAGAGGAAAAAAAAAAAAAATCCACTTATCAAGTCATCCTCATCCTATCAGGACACCTGCTGGATTGCAGTCAAATTGCCAATGAATAATTAAAATCTGATTTCCATAAAATGATTTGCCATCTTTATTGGTTTCTGAATCACTCTCAGATGAACTGCTCCTTAGAGGGATACTGGCTGGCTTTAACAGGTTTGAAGCCACCCACAATGGCCAAGCAGGGGTCTCCAGTGTCCAGAAAAGGAGATGCAGGTGTAAGACTCAAAATGTATTGCTGGTTATGGGGGGGAGAGCAAGGCCTTTGGAGCTTACAGAATTAAGCAGAGCACAGGAGGTGGTAGCAAAGCTCAAAGATATGAGCCTCACAGAATAAGCAGTAGATGGCAAAAAGCACCTTTGTGGTTTTTAAACCACAGATATTCCATGGAGCTGCAGAGAAGGAGGAGTTTCTGACCCCATTCTTCAACTATGTCCACTCTGTCAAAGATGGAAGAGACCTTAAATTCACTTGATTTGGTACCTTTTCAAGCTACTTCGGGGCTCCAGAATTTTTATTTATTTTATTAAGGAAAAGCTCTTTCAGAATCCAGCAATGTAATACCAGTATGATTTAAGAGCTTCTTTAAGTAGCTGAGTAGCTTTTTTTTTTTTTTTTGAGGACAATTTGTAAATTTTTATCAAAATTTATATGTGTGTAGTTTTTGACACAGCAATTCTACTTCCAGGATTCTCACCTCTAGCAAAGCATACACCCGCACAAAACATGCACAGGTATAGTCTTTGCAGTATTGTTTGTCATACCAAGAGGAGGAAATGACTTATTGATCGAAGAAAATCCAAATAAGTTATGTAAGCTTTTAGACAAAGGACCAAAATGTATGAGCAAATATCAAAAGATTTATCAACTGCTGTTAGTTTTTCAGTGTAGATAATACCTTAATTATAAAACTACTTCTAAGGCTACTTCACATATGTGTGTACACATACATACACATATGTGCATGGAACATTGTTACCAGTGGAGAGGAAAACAGGGTTAAAGCAGTTCACGTGCTAAAACTTACTCTTTATATTTCCAGGTTGAAATAAGTTTTAAAATTTTGAACACATTTAGGGGCACCTGGGTGGCTTGGTTGGTTAAGCATTCGACTCTTGGTATTGGCTCAGGTCATGATCTTAGGGTTGTGAGGTTCAGTACCATGTCAGGTTCCTTGCTGGGTGTGGAGCCGGCTTGGGATTCTCTCACACTCTCCCTCTCCCTCTGCTCCTCCCCCCACTAAAAAATGTATTTTTTAAACAAACAGAATTTTATCATTTTCTGTATTGCTTTCATAATTTTGTGACTGGATTTTTTTTTTTTTTCCTGAGATAAATTTCTCTGATCAATTTTTTTTTTTTAAGTTTTTATTTATTTGAGAGAGAGCATGAGCGGTGGTTGGGTGCGGGGAGGCAGAGGGAGAGTGAGAAGCTGACTCCCCGATGAGCAGGGAGCCCAAAGCAGGGCTCCATCCCAGAACCCTGAGATCATGACCTGAGCCAAAGGCAGACACTTAAGTCACTGAGCCACCCAGTTGCCCCTCAATTTTTCTTCTTCTGTAGAATGTTGTGGTTTCTATTCTTACCTCTGTTCATTGTAATTATGCTTATTTTATAGTCATCTCCATATTTTTCTATTATCTCAGGTTCATGATATTCTAATTCTTAGTTTTTGTTTTCATACTCTCCCTTCAGAAGAATGTACATGTAGTTTTCTTTGTTATTTGAGCTCATTTTCAGCAAAATGGTGTTGAAAGCTCCTGTACCGTGAAAGCCTGTGTACCTTGATTGTGAAAGTGTTTTTATAAAGTGGTTTTACATTTGAGTAAGAGTCCCAAGGGTTTACTGACCCTCTGCCAGTTTGGGTTTTTTTGTTCTTGGGAGGTTTTTGGGGTTTTGTTGTTGTTGTTGTTGTTGTTGTTGTTTTAATATTTATGATCTTGAGATTCCAGTGTGATATGGACAATGTGAATTCAGACACCATGTCTGCATAAGACCTTGATCTGGAATTTTGATTAATTCTAGATTTCCTCTACCCACTTAGAACCCTAGAAAATTTCTTCCTGATTCTTAGACTGTGGTGCGTGGACATCTCCTAATCCCCTTTCAAAAATAAAGAGAAGATATATGCAGGCGTCATTGTTATGGAAGGTCCCTGTTTACTTTCCACCACTTTTTGGAACTTTGCAAAGCTACCCTTTCTTTTCCAAATGGAAGATAAATCCTGATTGCCAGTCTTTAGAAACTGCATTTGCATATTCAACACCACCCTAGGGAAATTGGCCTTTCTTGTTTATTGCATTGGCTTTAGGTTATTTCTTTGTATCTGCCCCCTAAGTATTACTCTGTCTTCTCTCCCCCACCTCCCCCACTCCCCATACTAAAATTCTGCTTAATCCTTAAAAACATTATTTGTGGGGTACCTGGATGGCTCAGTTGGTTAAGCGTCTGCTTTTGGCTCAGGACATGATCCCAGCCCTGGGCTCCAGAGAATGGTGTCAGGCTCCTTGCTCAGCAGGGACTCTGCTTCTCCCTCTGCCTGCTCTTGTGTGCTCTTTCTCTCCCTCCCTCTCTTCCCACCTCTCAAATAAATAAAATCTAATTTTATTTTGTTTTTGTGTGGGTTTTTTGTGTATGGGGTTTTTGTTTTGTTTTGTTTTGGAATTACGCATTTTCACCGTGGAAAGGAAAATCTATACTAGTTCAGTCTATTCAAATGTCAGAATTTTTCCATTACCTTGCAGTTGTGGAATAATTTGGGGGGATGCAAATCAACTAATCTTCCCCTAGCTCCGTGAGGTTCTTTCCTGGAATCCTCAGGTTCTGAGTAATATAAAAATAGCTGATAATATTGATGATTTCCCAAGTACCAGGAACTTTTCTAAGTAGTTGATGTGTATTAACTCATTTAATCTTCATAACCCAATGTGGTAAATACTTTTAATATCATCTCCATTTACTGATGAGGGAACTGTGGGAAAGGAGTTTAAGAAACTCGTTCATAGATCATACATTATGTATGAACAGGACTGGGGTTTGAAGGCCAGAAGTCCAAGCTCTTAAAGACTATGCTAGCCTGCCCCTCGAGTAAATTGGAAATTATTGCTACAGTTCACCCCACTTCTCTCCTGTACTGATACTGGTAATGAGGTGTAGAAATTCATTAGCAAATAGGAAATTCTTGGAATCTGAGCAGTTAACGGGAACAAAGGGTGGTACCATCTAGAACTTCATTATGTCTAGAGCCTGTATTATAGCTGATATCGGACAAAATTCAGGACTACTTTTGAATTTGGGTCAATTTTAGCCATTTCTTGGGACTTATGTGTGGGATCTTATAAACACCCACTTCAGGTAGGTAAGTAGGTGAGTGGGTGGTTGAAGACTATATCGAGAAAACTAGGAGGCTGATCTGCCACTGAAACATTTTATGGGTAACAGTACTGTAATTTTTGTTCTCTTCTGTAATGTGCATTGAGAAAAGGAAAAGAAATAGTAAATGAATCTTTCATTCTATTGATCAAGTAGGGTATCCAGAACATGTTTGCCAAAACCAATTCCCAGTTTCATTATTAACTTTTTGTGAAAAATGGGAGATCGTTCTGAATGAGCTCAATGGAGTGAGAAATGGCCTAGGGTGGAAATATAAATGAGATTTGGGTGGGAGGGTAACGTGGCCACAGTGTTTCCCCAGCAGATAACCTGTCCGGGAAAGGAAATGTCCTTCTAAATCAAAACATTCCTAGAGAAATAAGATAAACTTATAACTAGTTTAGTGGGAAATGCAACTTCATTGGCACCCTAAAGACTTTGGATAATGAGTTCACTTAAAATTTTTGTAAGCTTCAGGGCATTTATTGATAATTGATAGAAATAATGGTATTTGAAGCAAAATTCTAATCAACAGTGTCATTCAGGACTATATAATGATAAGAACAAGGGCATCATATTTAAGGTTGATATACAAGTGAAATATTTAGGGCTTCTTACGTCTCACCGTATACTCTTACGTTGAGAAAGAGCATGATGAAGTGGAGCAAAAAAAAATATGCCTCCGTACTACATACCCCATCCAATGCTTAGCTAGCACTAAAAAGCAAGAGCTAAGAGGGAAAGAAAACCTCTTGTATTGCCAACACAAAAAGCATTGTCAGAATTTTCATGTTCCAGAGTATCACAAACACATCTTTATGTAGAACTGCACTGCCCAACAGAACTTTCTGTACTGATGAAATTTTTATCTGTGCCATCCAATAAGATGGACACTAGCCACTGGCTATTGAGCACTTGCAGTATAGCTAGAGTGGGGAACTAAATTTTTAATTTTAAGTTTTTATTTTTAAATTTTTTTTAAGTTTTCATTAATATAAACTTAAATAGCCACATGGGTCCACTGGTTGCTGTATTGGACATAAAGGTCTGGAAGTAGCCGATTGTCTCCCAAGGGACAGGCTGCAGTTGAGGACTCTGAAAGAGGAAATAAATGTTAATCTTGGGGCTTGGGTGCACAAGTGGGCAAGGCCCTGCTGATGCTATTTGTTTCACCTCAAAGGACCCTCCTTAAGTGATCTCTGTCCTTACCTGTGCATAAAAATCACCTTTGTCTTGGATTAAGAAGAGATTATTGGAGCCAAAACTCTGTCCATTAATGTCAACAGAATCCATTTTATCCTTGCTTACATTATGAAACATGATAAGGAACTGGAATCCCCCCCCCCCCATTCCAGAAACTGTCCCTCTTCTCAGTAATTTATGTTTGAAAGAAGAGAGAGAAGAACTCTGTGCCCTTGCTGCAGAACATCACTCTCCACAAATTGTGAAATTCCCCCATCAGAGCCCATCTTTTGGGTACAAGCATTTTATCTGTGAAACATTTTTTGAAATGTAAGACCATTACACAATGGGATGAACACATAGAATAAAAGGACTTGTTAAAACCTTGGCAGTGATTAACTTATCAGGTTAGCTAGACTTTTGATGCAGTATTAAGACTAATAAATTGTTTCAAGTACTTCTGTCACTTCACAGTTTTAGTGCGAAAGATAATTTAAAGCTTTCCTTTTAAAAATGGGGAAATTAGGGTTCAGAGAAAATTGAATGGCTTGTCCAAAGTCAGGAGTGGTATGATGAAGTGTAGACTTTCCATATTCCAATGTGATCCCTTTCCTAATGCACTCATGGTCTCCCCAAGACTATTTCATGAGAACAGCAAATACATTTTATATAGGTGTGCAAATTCTTAATTGTTACTGAATTTGGAGTTCTATGGGGTATGAAGGATTCTGAGGCTGCATCTGAAAGCAATGGGAGAGACTCCGTAGCTCCGTAATTGGTGTTACCTGTCATACAGGAAGGAAAAATGGCACGTGTACCAAGTAGTTGCCATCCCTGTTTCCAAGTGTCTTGTCTGTGCCTTGGGAAACAGGAAAATTGGGGCCAGTAAAAGCCATGAAAGATTTATGTAAGTAATGCGTGAAGGAAAGATTATAATCCACTTGTAATATATTTTAGGTATAACGTTGAAAAGGAAAATAGTACTTCTCCGGAATAAGGAAACCTGGATTCTAGGCTCAGGTCTCACCTGTATGTGCTGTCTGTTTATGGAAGAGCTATTTTATCTCTCCGAGGTTGAAATTCCTTTTTTGAAAAATAGAAAAAAGAAGAAAAAAGAAAAGAAAGAAAAAAAAGCCTACTTCTCCAATTTGCTCTGAGAATTGCCTGAGATTGATGGATGTAACCCATTCTTCAGGGCACAGCATATAATAGGGACTTAATAGAGCAGTTGCTCTTTCTCCTTTCTCGTGTGTGGGTCTGTATTTATCCACAAGTTCCCTAAATGTGAGATTTGCCACAAAATAATGTCTTAATCCTCACGTCCAAAGCCCACTCACCTCCATGTGCTGTTCTGTAGCACCCATGGGATATAAACATAAACCATGAAGGTCTTTATAAAATTCTAACCTCACAAACAACAAGCACAAATACATAAAGGGCATTTCCAACTAGTGCAGTATAAAATCTAAGATTCTCTCTGTCCCTGTGTCTTACTTCTGGAAGGCCTTCATGGCATGCTTAGCGCAGGGAAAAGTGGGCATCTCCTAGCTGCTTCCTCCCCATCTGCTCTCCATGTTCTGTTCCTTAACGATCCCTTGTCAACTCTGAATCCTCACTAAAGCATCACCTCCATTTTTCATCTTTTATTTCAAAAAACTTTGTTAAGCCCTACTGTCTGTGCTTAGTGATTGGGATATAAGGGTGGTAAATATAGACATGCTCCTCAAACAAGTCCATGAGGAAGAAAGGGAACGAACCAAACTTGGAGAGTGTCCTCACCTGTGTTCTTGGTTCCTTGGGGGGGGGGGGGTGTACTGCAAATAACTCTTCCAAATCCCTACAACTTGAGTGAATGGGAGAGAGAACAACCATCCTTCTTTTATTTTCGTACGTCATAATCTTGTACACTGCCATCTTTTTTTTTTTAAACTGTGATTTTCTTGGCCGTCTTTCTTTCTAAACAGTCCACAGACTTCCCTCTCTAAGATGTTTCTTATGCTGTAAGGCATCAGCTGTGGTTATGCCATCAACTTGCTAATCAGAGCACAGCCTAATTATAGACATGTATGTGATTCTCTATCTTGATCAGATAATCGAAGGCAACTCATTACTCAGATATTGAGGGAGAGGAGTGCATCATGGGAGTGACGCTCTGTAATGATAACCCTGATAGGAGCATGCAGGGTATCTTGGTGGGGGTGCAGGAGGGGAGCTATCCTGGGGACTAGCTAGTATTAGAGTAGACTAGAAAGAATGGCAGTCCATTGACAAGATGCCCTAAAAGAAGATAAACGGTGTCTAAAATGAAAATTAGTGGCATTGTAAATACTGATTTTCAAAGAACGCTCCAGAAACACCTTCTCTTTTGTAAAGGTAGGTTCACCTGTGCTTTGTTTGCGGGCCAACACCATTACAGCTTTATTTAGATGTGTGTGTGAAGGAACCATCTGTTCCAGCTCACAGGAGGGCCAGGTCCGCATCACAGGCCCCTCAAGGTCCAATCATAGCGCCTGATGCAAAAGTCCCCTGATGTGATGCTTGACTGAAAGCTAATGACAAGGAACACTTCATTTTTCAAAGCGAGCGTTTTCTCAGGAGCATGTGTGCCCTTTGGTGATTGCTTTTCTCCTCCCTGCAGCCCATAGAAACAGCATGAAAAGCAGAGGACCTGGGAAATGAGGACAGTTCTCCATTTATTCTTTCTTATATTTATTCCTTCATCCATTCAATAAATACATGTTGATGCCTGCTATTTGAGATGCTGCAGATATACCCGTGACCAAGGCAGATGAGATTTTCAAGGTGATTACATTTGGAGGGAGTAGGCAATAATCAAATACATAATTTTTTTTTTTTTAAAGATATGCTACCAGGTAGTAATGTGTGCTAGGGTAAAATGCACTGGGCTGATATAATGAAAAGAAACTTGGTGACCATTCCATTGTTGGTCATAGACAGATTGCATTTAAGCTGTGACCTAATGCCAAGGAGTCAGCCTTGTGAAGTTCTGGGGGGATGTGCATCCTGGGTAGAGACAACAGCCATGGTCAGCTTTCTCGAGTCAGGACTGTGTTTGAGGTTCTAGGATGTCCGGTGTGGCTGAGGCAGAGAATTGCATGAGATGAGATAGAATGAGGGGCAAGGGGCAGATCACATATGACCAGGAAGGTCAGGATCAGGAGCTTGAATGTCTTTCTGTATATGATGACTTTAAGTCTGGGAATGGCATGATTTAAATGTTGCCAAAAGCTGTTGGGTCCCCATGAAACTTTTGGCCAATGCGTCTCTTCCTTTCCTCCTCTCTATAAATGAGGACTCGATAGCAGCCTTCAAACTCTCCCAAAGGGACATAAAAACATAAAATTTGAGGCTTTACTGCTTATTTCTGCAAACCTTTCCTGATTTCTCCTCCCTCTCTCTCAGGCCAGGGTCAGTATCTGCTTCAGGAGTATCACTGCTTCCTGCACTTTTGGGATGCTGTGTTACTGAGCTGCCCAACTTCTCTCTTTAGAGTCTGAATTCCTTGAGGCCTCAGGTCAATGTGACCTATGTCCGCAGTCCTAACTCAGGGTGTGGCTCACAATAGGTCTTTTGTAATCTGGCCCTTGATCATACGTCCTGTCTCCCTGCCTGTGATTGTCACATCATGGTTTAACCTCTAGGGAGCCCAGACTGGTTGAGGTTCCCCTTATTCCTCTACCCAGATGTTCTTTGTTCCCATCTGCCTTCTGCAGAACTCCAAAGTCTTGAAAGACAAATCTGGCCTAGGTAACCCCTCCTCTGTGCTCCGGTAGAATTCTGTGTAACCTCTGTTCTACACTTACAGGTACAGTGTAGTGATCTGTGCATGTATCCGCATCCTGCTAGAATATAAACCTATTAAGGACAAGTATTTTTTTCCTTCGCTTCCATATGTCTATGATGTTTGTCTTGGTATGGAAGACCCGTGTAGTAAATATTGATGAGTAAAAGAAGAATCAAGGGGAGGGTGGCTAAGTGGATAATAACTTCAGTTTAGTATTTGTGGCCACCACAAGAATGTGCCCCACAGAGCTCCACCTTCAGGGAGGGTGACTGGCAGAGGCCCTAGCTGCTGTGCTTGAAACATATCCCTGCATTCTTGCCTTGCTTCCCAGGGCTGCTCCCAGCTGGTGACTGAGCACAGCAGAGACACTCAGGCAGGTGCATTCCAGGGAGACATGGTTGTCCTTTACTGAAGCTCCCTTAATTCGGGATACTTCGTCTTCACTCTTCTTCATTCAGGGTTGGATTTGTATCTTGGTCTAAGGGCTCTCTGAACATATCTGTACTACTCCATCTTCTCTCACAGGCACTTCCCCTAATAAAATTCTTGCACATTTAACCCTGTCTTGGCAGACAAAGTAATTACATTTAAATCATTTATTGAGAAATATCTATTGAGCACCCACTATGTCAGTCATTCTGAGAGTCACCTACAATCCAATGTGAACAAGACACAATCACTGGACTCAAGCTAGTTGGGGATAAAGATGGGTAATCCGATATAATACAAAGGGAGAATTGCTAGAACTAAGGGAGTCAGTGGGATGTAAGAGCATAGAGAGGCACCAAACCTAACTCTTCCCTGCCTCTGTTGGCTATAGTGGGGATGCAGGGAGAAATCACAGAAGGCTTCCTAGAGGAAGCATCATGGTGAAACAGAAAGTGTCAGAGTTTTGCTAGAGAAGCAGAGGAATTGGTGTCACCCAGAGTGTTCCAGAAAAAAAAAAAAAAATAGGATGAGAGCCTCTAGCAGGAGATAAAGCTGAGTGTGTTGTTTATCAGTAGAAGAAATAAGAAAGGAAACTGGGGGTGGCAGTATAAAGGTATGGGGTGGGACTTAAAAAGGGAGTAGTGCTGAAAAAGAGCAAGAGGAAAAGGCATGGCGCTAAAGCTTGGAGGAGTCAGATTTGCAAAAGCCATGTTCAGGAATGCTCTGGATTGACAGAGCATTTATTTGAATGATTGGTTGGTTTTACCAACACAAAATCTTCCATGTAAGAAAACAGAAAGCAAGGCATTAAGATCAGATCTTCTTGACCACATACCTTTAAAGGCAACAAGACTGAATCACAGTGTTGGGGGTTCTTGGGCATAGCCCAAAGTGTCTACCACTCAAGCGTAGTGTTTATTTGGATTTGGTCTGGGTTGTGGATTTGGGAATTAGACCAACCAGGTTCCACATGATTCTCAAGTCTCAGGTCTGTCACTTGTCGGTTCTGATTTAGAGCAAATACTTCTCTCTGAATCTCAGTTTACTTATCTGTAACTTGGATTTTGTTTAAGTGTGAAAATTCGGTGCTTATTAGGCAAGTCTCTGTGCCAGGCAACACAGTCAGTGCTTCACACATTTATTTACTTCTAGGAGATATTTTGCAGAATAAGATATTGCAATTGCATGGTAAGAAATATCTCAAGGTCACAAAACTGGTAAATGGTAGAGCTGGCATTTTGCTTGAATTTATTGCATTAAAAAAGAAGATATGTACATGTTTTAAGTTAAATACTATTCAATTAAATTTATGTGACATGTTGGTAAAGTGTCCTGGGATTTCAATCCCCACTGTGACAGCACCTCCCTAAATCTCCCAGCGGGTACTCATATCTTGATTTAAGAAGCAGGGACTTAAGAGGTCAAGGCCTAAGAGCACTCAGAGCCACACTCCACATTCAGTAGGATAAGAATCAAAGAAGGTGCAGAGAGGAGACGCACAGAAGGTGCTGGCCGGTCAGTGGGAGGCAATGATAGACAGGTATGAGGCTTCAGTAAGATGAGGAGACAGTTATTAACAGAGCAAGGGAAGGGAATGTAGGGGGAGAAAAAAGAAGATTCATGGACAGTCACAGCTAAGTATTTTACCTGTCAAAAAATTACTCTGACCTGCACATTTAGGCTGTAAAAATACATCTTCAATCAAGAAAAGCAGGGCTCTTTCCAAGGACAAATCAAGGCAGCAACTTCTGCTTGTCTCACAAAATTAATCTGAAACACACACACACACACACACACACAGAGGACTGGACATATCAAGTGAAAGCCCCTTCACAACCTCTTCTCTGTGTTAGTGGGATGCAGTGATGGAAGACTCAGATTGGCTGGGTTCTGGCTTCTGTAAAATGAGAAAGCATAGGGCAGATGCAAAAGGGCAGTAGGAATCCTACAGTGTTAATTTTCCTCCTTTGCTTTATAATGTATATTAATAATTATTGTTGTAAGATAGGGAAGCATAGCTACACTTGTATGCATACATTTCTTGAGCTTTCATTGTGAGTTGAGCAAAGTGCTAAATAAACATTTGTATGTTACCTAATTTAACCCTCACAATGACCATATGACTCAGGTAACATTATTAGCTCCATTTTACTTATAAAACACCTGAAAATCAAAGTCTCTGGTCAAAGAATTCCTCCACTTAAAACATGGCTTAGAATGGCAAGAGAGAAGAAATTGTCCTGGAATTGGGCTCAAAGGACTAAGGATAGGTCCCTAGTTCTGCATATCCTAGCTTTGGGACTTTATGCATAACCATGTAACTCTGTAAATATCTCCCAATTCTGTTTCTCTTCATGTCCGTCACTAATATTCTAAAACCAAGGCACGGTTACACTTTGTTGAGACTTTTGCAGTATCCTTCTATTTTGTCTCCACACCAGCACCATTTACTTTGTCCTCCCTCTAATGCATTCTACAAACCGTACCCAGAGTGGTTATAGGTGGAAAGCTAGGTATCAGAGAAGACTGTAAATGTGTTGCTTGTCCAACTGTATAGATGAGAATTCCATTAACCGAGGTAGGGTTATCAGATTTTTGTAGGGAGGCATAGCTAGATCGTAGTCATGGTGAGTTTGAGGTATAATCTATGTTATCTTCGTTTTCTTCTCACTTTACCTGTACCCACTTTGCTAGGTTGTTGTGAACTGAGCAAGAAAATATACCTGACATGATAGAATACCATACGTAAATAACGTGCTATTACTAGGAATATTTCTTGCACTACACAGTCATTGGAAGGTTTTGCAACAGATACATGCAGAGTGCCTGAAGCTCTTTAGAGGAAAACTGACTTGAAAATATCTATTAGGACACAAATAAGTGGGTAGACAGGAGCGTGCTGTCTTTTGAGTCTGTTTCTCTTTCTTGGCTTACATAAAAAGAGTGGTTCTTTTTTATTCAACTGTTGTCCACATGTACAAACCCTGTTATTTGATGATGTGTGAGGTGCTAACTCTGAGGGGCATATCAGAAGTATAGACACTAATTTGTTCTAAATTCTAATCCCACTTCTAAAGCAGAATGCAAGGCAAGATCATACGGAAAGGGGTGATGGTTTGGGTCAGAGTTGCAATCCACAAGGCTGGTCACAGAATCTGCATCATTACAAGAGAATTTCTAGAGAACAAGACCTATTGTTCAAAGTGGACCACAGAATGCTCTCAGTATTAATGATTCCTTCCTTACCCTCTACAATCTTAGATGAGCCGCCTCTTGCTCAATTTAGCATGAGACTTACTCTGTGTCACAGAAGATTAATATTTTGTTTTTAGGTCTCTGTCTTCTTCACTAAATTAAAATAATAAAATTAATGCCCATTTATTGAGTACCTACTTTATGCCAATCACTGGTCTAGGAATATTGCAAGTATAATCTCATTCATTTCTCACAACACCTCTGCTAGGTGGACAGAGTTATTCCATTTACAGAGAAAGTGAGGGTCTGAGATTTAAAGTCACTTGTTCAGACCTAGTAAGTAGGGTGCCTTGGCTGAGATTCATATATTTGTCTGATACACTGGATTCAGGAATCTTTTTGGGAGGTTGTGGGAGGAGGGTCTTCATATGTTCCTTGGGCCCAATCATATATAGCCAACAGGAGTCTATCTCATCTGCGGTCAAATTTTCATCTCAAAATATTCCTCTCTACTGGATGGAGAACATGAAACCCGGAAAGGGTAAATTCTGCGTGAAAACACATAACCATGGTAGAGTTGGAATTAAAACTCAATCCTTTTGGATGATTCAGATTATTACTCCAGACCACACCCTCCTTCCCAGCATAGCTGCAAGCCCAGAATGTGGGGAGGCCACGGATATCCTCTCCTTAGCTTCCAATTCCCATTTCTTCCCTAATGATGGAAGGAATTCCATAGGAAGTAATAATTTTTCCATGATCTGAGATCACAGCATGCAGCTAATTATAGAAATAAATAACTGGTGACTGGGACCATCTGTCCTTCCTTTGGCAAACACCTTTCTTTCCTGTGAAATTAGTGCCACCTGCAACCTGCAGGCCCCTCAGAGACACAGGGGATGCCCCATCCACATTCAGAGGTCTACTGCTTTGTTACTCCCAACCCACAGTCACACCCCTACGGGCTGTCACACATCCCCAGAGAGAGAAGCTAATGAAGCTACTTGTGCTCCCGAGCTCTTTCCATGGCTGAGGGAAAAGAGAACAAGGGCAGGGCTTGAGCCTCTGGCTTCATCTCCCACTGTTCATTCCCCATGGCAGGGACACTTAGGCTCACTCTATATGGTAGCAAAATGGATTTCTAAAATAATCTCAGAAATAGCTCAGCATTGCCTTGTTCACTTTGGAAACTGCTAGTTCTAGTTCAATTCCTAGCTTTCTGTGTGATCTTGGATAAATCATTGTACTACTTTGAGCTTCAGTCTCCTCATATGCAATTCGAGGGAATAATTGGACCTACTAGTTAGGGGTGTTGTGAGGGTTACATGAGATATAATGCATGGGATAGTGTAGTATATTAGTATTATATATAGGAATCACTCAATATAGTGTGGCTTTCATTCATCAGAAGTGAAAACTCTAGTTATAATAGAATTTAGGGTCTATTAATCTGGGTTCCAAAGACCCTAAGGAACCTATAAATGCCTGAAAATATGAAAAATATATGCATATGATGATTCTTTTTGAGGGTGTGATATTGTGATTTATGATAAGAAACATATATTTGGTCTTTGTCCCCATTTCTAGCACAGAGCTCTTAAAACCTTGGGGTTTCCTAGAGGATGAGAATGACCAGGGCATTTCTTGCTATGTTAATGAGATGACTTTTGGGATGCACCTAAGGATGGGAGCTGGTTATCAGGGGAACCAACCAGTTTGGAAATTTTAGTCCCAAATCCTGACCTCTGGGCAGAGGAGATGGGCTGGAGGTTGAATTAATCACCAAAGGCTGATGATCTGATCAACCATGCCTATGTAATGAAGCCTCTGTAAAAACCCCAAAAAACGGGGTTCTGAGAACATCTGGGTTGGTGAACATGTAGAGATTTGGGGAAATTGGTTCACTTAGGGCCTGGAAGTTCCACACTCCTTCCCCATCCCCTATGCATCTCTTCCATCTGGCTGTTGCTGAGTTTTATCCTTTTATAGCAATCTAGTAATCTAGTAAGTAAAATATTTTTCTGAGTTCTGTGAGCTGCTCTAGCAAATTAATCAAACCCAAGGAGGAGGTCATTGTAACCTGTGAGCCATAGCCAGTCAGTCAGATACTTAAGTGACAACCTGGACTTGGAATTGGCATCTGAAGTGGGGGGGGGAAAGGAGCACAGTCTTATAGAATTGAGCCTTTAACCTGTGGGTCCAGATGCTATGGCTAAGTAGATAGTGCTAGAACTGAGTTGAATTATAGGACACCCAGCTGGTGTCACAGCATTGACTGTTGGTGTGGGGACCCTCCCTGTGGTGGAATTGGGTGAAGAACCCTTAGAGGGGATGGGAATCATTCATAAATTTAATCAGAATCTCAGTGGTGTCCTACGACCTCCCCCCACATTCCCACTTAAAGAATGAAAACTTGGAGGATTTTCTCCAGGTTTTTCAACTAGATTTCCTCCTGCTGTGGAAACTGCAGACACAAACCTATTAAGTGTCTTAGAAACCAGGAAGCGGGAGTTAGAAGCAGGCTTAATTCCTGTTCTCTCTCTCTACATCACAAATCATGAAAACCAGCTCCTTTAGCACATCTCTGTCACTACCTCTGTAAGCATTTCATTCCATGTTGGTGATTTATTAATTTTATCAGACATGCCCTGTATAACTCATCCAGTGTTGGGGACAATATTGTTTGTGAGCCCCTGACATCTATTATTACATGAACACAGTGGACGTCTATTATTACATGAACACAATTTCAGTTATTTTTTCTTGGCAGAGAACAGGAACTTATGGCCGTAATTCTGCCAGCCTTGGTAGCATCCAGTAGCTTACGAAACGATTTCACCTTCATTATTGGATCTCACCATAGGTCTATTAGGTGTTCAAGACAAAGGAATTTGTTCCCACTTTGTAGATAAGATAACCGAGGCTCAATGAAAATAAGTGTTAGTATTACATTGGTTTCTTTAAGAACATTCTCCCACCATCTAATATCCATAAACCTAATTTTGTACAAACATCTGCTATCAGGTTTTTCCTTTCTTTTTGGAGGGAGAAGAATTCAGAAAATGTTTCCAGGTACCCAGCTACCCACCCATACCCAGGATTAATTCAATTATGTGATCAGCATAGATTTTGACATTTATATTATCACTAAGATTGACTCCATCATCTTCTACCACTAGATGATTGTTCCTATACTTTTATCTCAGCAAATAGGTACTGATCTTCTCTGCTCATGAAATACTGGGGGTGTGTGTGTGTGTATGTGTATGCAGACACATATATATAAATACAGATACACACATTAAAATATATGAAATTTAAATTAGTTTTTAAAAATCTCTAGAGAAAAATCTAATAATTCTTAAAAATTATAGTGTTTTTCATTTGACAACTAGAACTCTACAAATCTGCAAATGGGCTTCAGGAGGTCAAGAAACTCCTGTGACCTGAACTTTTAAGAACAACTTCACATTATGATATTCATTCATACAAACAAAATTCTTCTGTAAGACTGGAGGAGAAGTAGACATTGACAGAGTAAAGAAGGCCTGCATGATAAAATTTATGGAGGAACTGAAAAAGAGATAATAAGGTGGAGAAGTGACATGTATAAGCTTTTGCATCACTGTTCGGTTTGTTCAAAACGTAACTTCAGATCTATGGTTATCAATTCCCCTAGGAATAGATACAAGCTAGACTTTCCTCATGTATGCATGGACTCATTGGTAGAAATGTTATTTTCATCTTACCAGGATTCAGACTATTACCTGAGGTAGTAGAAGATTCCCTTCATCTATCCAGTGCTTCATTAGTCCATTCATTCATTAATTCATCTAATATTCATTGAGCATTGACTGTATAGCACATTTGGTTAAAATCTTTGAAGCAGGCTGGAGGAAGAAATAGACAAGGAAAATCAGTAAGCCCAACACAGTGATAAGCACTAGGGCAGAGGTATGGACTGACCGCTAGTAAAAAGTAAAAAGGAGATGTAAATACATAAACTGGAGGCTGCAGGAAATGCCTTGCAAGGGTAGTATTGTTTGAGATAAGTCTTCAAGGATGTGCTTATGTTAGACATTATAGATTGGGGAAGTGGGGAGAAAACAGATTCCAGGTAGAAGGAACAGCCCATGTAGAGGCACAGACATTTGAGAAAGCCTCCTTGCTTCTTGTTGCCTCTGATTTAACCATCACCCACACCTACAACTCCATGCCTGACTCCATCCCTCTGATGACATTAGCTACTTTGCCTTCAGTGATAACTGCCCAGCTATTTCTCAGGTGAAGCAGTCTCTTCTTCACAGAAAGCCATTCTTACAAACCACAGAAACTATAGAGCTGTTTCTGCACATTTTAAAATATTCATCTGCTTTACAGAAAGTACACCACAAGGTTTAGCATAGGATGTCCTCTTGATACAGGGATCACTGATGTGACGTAAAATGATGGTGACTCTCATTTCTGCAAAAGCACATGTTTTGGGTTAAGAGAGAACCCACCTGCATTGAACATATTTTAAAGTTACATTTACAAAATATCAAGATTCCAGAAATACCTATTTTTAGGTTCTATCTGTATCTCTTGCCTAATCAGAATCACTCTGACCCATTTTCTGTGTACATGCGTGTGTTTACTGAATGTTCTCTGTCGTCTGTATTGCTTACTCTATTCTCTCAACCTCTTGTCCAACTCCCAGAAAGCTTAGGAGGCACTCCAATGGAGGAAGTGCTTTTTTTTTTTTTTCCCCTTTTCTTTTTGCTTAGTTTTGGATCCTCCCCCTCCCAGGCTCAGCATAGAGGAATGGGACCTCAAATCAATTTTAAAATCATTATGAATTATTTGCATTTGGCTTTTTAGCAGGAGCTCAAAAATATTTCAGAATTTTAGAGCCATAATTAGACCTATCATTTTAGACAAATGCCACATAATTTGTCCACTCCTGAAGCAAATCTGACTTCTGGGAAGGAGGGCAAATATTTAAGAATGAAATGAGACCAATGCTCACATGAATTAAAAAACAAGTGGTTTAAATCTTTAAAACGATTTCCCCAGTTCTTGCTCATTAGTCAGTATTGCAAAGAGCCCGTGCCAAAATTTTGAGCAGTCCCTGAATCTCAAAGACCATTCCTTTTCTCCCTCTTCATTATTAATGCTAATTTACATGAGCCTTGAGGTAAGCAATTGCTAATGTTCCTATCGCACCAGTTCCAGCCCTGGGAATTATAGGAGTGAAAATCTGGCGTCTAATTCATGGTTATCCCGCCCCTTTCACCTGAGCAAAGTGGGGAATGGAGCATTCTTTCAGGAGGAAACCATGAGTGCAAAGAGGGCAGTCCGGGACATGACTAATAAAGACAGAAGAGAAGACTCTCTCAGCCCAAGTGGTAATCAGAGAATTTCAAAATTATTTTTTGACAATACAGACAGCTGTTGCAGAATGCCATTCCCTTTTAGATGAAGTTACTCAGTGAACCAATACAATAGAACAAGAAATAAAATGTCAGACAATGCATGAAACAGAAATGATTTCTCTTTACACATCTTACTTCCAAACTATAGCTGGGGCAGTCTATCAAAACATGACCCAGAGTTTCATGTGCTGGAATGGCATCAGTCTCACACAATGACAAGAATTCAACAGTTGAAGTAGATAGTTGGCTGAATTCCCCAATCTTCTCTGCCATGTTCTTTGAAAACCTGCCCCTGCTTCAGTGATAATTATGATAATGAGGATGACAGCAACAGCATCAGTCCAACAATAATAAAAGTACTTATTATATGGCATTTATTAGTAGTCTACATTAACTTAACAATGGTATATATCAGGGATCAGCCAACCATGGCAGTGGGCCAGAGCCAGCCCATGACCTGTTTTTGTATGGTCCTTGAGCTAAGAATGAGTGTTACATTTTACAGGGCTATTTAAAAAAAAAAAAAAAAGCAAGAATGTCACAGACACTCTGTGGTCTATAAAGCCTAAAGTATTTACTGTTTGGCCCTTTACAGAAATGTTTGCCAACCCTTGGTATATATTAATATTCATGTAGCATTTACTGGATAACAGCCTGTTTTATGATAAAGAATTTTGTTGGCCTTTGTTTCTGGTTCTTGGGAGAAAGCCTCTAAACCCTTGGAATTTTTCATGGTGAACCTCTCAGATCGCAACTGACTTTATGCTACTGAGATGAAATTACGGGGGGTCAAAGACAGATTTAGGATGGGGACTGGCCAAGCCAGGAACACCAACATGTGTGCTTCTAGGTTGCAGGCACACATTGATTTGCCAGAAGGGTGATGTATCCCGAGGACATAGAAACTTTGCATTTGAGACTCTCTCCGATCTCATTCTATGTTCTCTTCATTGGATTACCCTGACTTGTATCCTTTATTAAAACAAACAAACAAAACAAAAACTGTAATCATAGTAGAGTGCCTTCCTGAGTTCCGTGAGTTCTAGAGAATTATTGAACCTGATGGAATAGTGGAAACTCCTGAATCTGAAGCCAGTTGGTCAGAAGGCTGAGTGGTTTGGGAACCCTGGATACTGTGGTTGGCATCTGCAGTGAGGGCAGTCTCGAGAAACCACTCTTAGCCTGTAAGGTCTGCAGTAATTGCAGCTAGTTACTGTCAGAATTTCACTGCATGGGTATTAGGCATTTTTAAAATAAAATTTAAACAAGTATTCATTCTGAAACAACTTTATGAAGTAGGTGCTCTTTTTCCATATTTACTGATGAGGAAACTGAGGCACAAAGAGATTGAGTAATTCACCCCAAGCTACACAGCCTGCAAGTGATGGAGTTCAGATTCAAACTCAGTCCAGCTTTGTAGGCCAGCTGAGATTGTAACCATCATGCTGCTAAATCATGATCCTTCTAAACGTCATCTGGTGGAGGAAGGATGGTTGTAGAATTCTAACTGTATACTCTAACGCTCAGAATTCAATGTCTCCTTCAATGTTCTCTTTGCTTTGTCCTTGAAACTCAGTTCTGATCCTAAGCTTCAGACCTTATAACCATGGTATGCCCCAGTTTTGCTGGCTGTATCCTTGATTTGTTCCATGTGTTCCAAATACCAAGACAGAATTGTCCAAGAGAAAAATAAAGAACTATAGACTAGGGCAGACTTCATCTGTCACATTCTTGCATCAGACGTGTTACTTAATGGTCCCACGCCTCGGTTTTCCCATCCATAAAATGGAAAGGTGAAAGGAAAAGAAAAGTGCATTCAAGTGATCTGACTGGAGCAGAACTGGGGTTAAAACTTTTCTGACATGTGGAATTGAGAGTCCTACTTCAATTTCTATCCACACAGCATCTGCTTGGATCCAGGGATTAGTATGGGAGCTAGGGTTCTCTGTGGGCGTGGGGAAAAGAGCACACTGAGATTGGCAAATCACAGGGAGGTCTGTGTGTCTCCTGAGAGAGAGCTTTTCTTTCTCTTCATCAGGGAAGAATCTAGGGAGATTAACCAGATTGGACAATAGGGTCTGAATGAAGGTGAGTTGGAGAGGTGTGGTTGTTGTGACTGTACTCACCTGTCCTTCCCAAGGCACCTTGTTAACCTGTGTGCCCCTGGGGAGGAAGTCTGCGCTCATCGACTAGAAGACGTGGCATTAGTTCCAGCTCCTCCAGCTGCACGATCTTGCTGTGCGTTCCCCTCTAACACAAAACAACACAGGGAGAGTGGTTGTTCCCTTTTCCCTTCACAGCAAGGATGGGTTTGAAAACAGCAGGGACCTGTGAAATCAGAGTTTGCACTTGGCAATGTGAGGGCAGTGAGCCTGGTGGATTTCAGGTTTGATTATCACTCAGTATAGCCGAAATACAGTAGGGACCCATAACTGTAAATAGATGATTGAGGTGAAGGGTGGCATGTGGGAGAGGGAGTGGTGGTTTTTCATATATAACTGCATAGGTCATTGTGATCTTATATTTTGGTTGCTTTATTTGGCACAAAAGTACTCAAACTTTATATATTTTAATTTTTCCCCTTGCCTTGCCTTGCCTTGCCTTTCTAGATATTCCCTGGTGTAGTCTTGCCATAGTCTGCCTTCCAGCATGTGACGATCTGCCCTGAGCCCTAGTCCTGTGCCTGGCTCTCGCTCCGCCTTGCTGCTGCCTGCCTACCTCCAGAGCTCACTCCTGCTCCTTTATCCTCTCTCCTTGCTTTGACAACACTCCAAGAACCTGAAACTTACTCAGGAGCAAACAACAGAAAATGGGGGCCTTCTGGAGGCAGATTTCAGTGGATATTACTAAGGATGTTGGTTTCAGTCCCTGCCCAGTGCTTAGTTCAACCTAGTTGATTGCTTCCATCTAGCTGGATTGGTTGCCCAGAACCAATTCTGTGCAAACACACTCATGTGAGTCTCTCCCACGATAAGCATTATGTTTTCAAATTCCTTTGTGTCTTGTCCCCATCCCACCCGCAGCCATTCTCTACCCCAAACTCTTTTCGATCCATCCCCTTTTATGCCTGCACTGCCTATAGTAGCCTCTAGCCACATGTGGCCATTGAGCATGTGAAAAGTTCAATCTGAGATGTGCTGTGAGTATAAAATACACCTTGGATATTGAATCCTTATTACAAACAAAAGAATGTAGAATAATTCCTTAATGATGTTTGTGTTGATTTCATGTTGAAACAAGATTTTGGGTCCATTGTATTACATGAAATATATTAAAATTATTTAAATCTACCTCCTTTTTTTAAATGCTACTAGAACATTTAAAATTACAAATGTCACTCACCATTTTGGTTCATGTTCTGTTTTTATTGAAGAGCACTGTTAGGCAGACTCTTTAAAAACCTGATCTGACCATTCTGTTCCCCTGATTGAAGCACTTCAAGGTTTTATTAGGACAGTGGTCAGATTTCCTAGCATGACTTGAGCATTTTCTGGTCGGGGTCCTGTTTCCTTCTTCATCTCTCCCTGTGCCCTTCCTGCACTGAATCACTTAGAGCATGTGAATGGGCTCTGTTTCTCCTCACATCTGGACCTTTGCACATTCCAGTTTCTCCACCTGGAAAGACCTTTCTTCCCATAGCCATCCCAGCTACTCTTTATGTTTCAGGCTAGATGTCACTATACTTTAGGTGCCCTTCCTCAACCTTCCACAGTATCCAGTGTGTGAACCTCTCATGGCCCTCATCCTCATCAGTCATTTGACCACCCCTCATGCCACCGCACTCCATTATCATCCCTGAGCAGGGGTCCTACCTCATTCACTGATGTGTACCTAATGCCTGTATTAGTGCTTGTCACATAGTGGTTACAGTGCTTTTAAACTGAAGTACAACATGCACATTTTTGAATAAATAAGTGTATCAATCAATATTCATTCTTTTAAATCAATAGAGCATATGAGCTGCTGAATTCATCAACACGCTAGTGAGAGAGAGATGCAGGATTGCTTTGGGGACTATCCCTAAAGACTCCGGTTACTTGGAAATAGGTGCCTGATTCCAGTTTCCCAAGGGAACAGGGAACACCTTTTGCCCAGTGACTCAAAGCTAAGTTTACCAAGGTCATAGGTGCTGGGGGCTGCCATTCTCAAGTGCCTATACCGCTGGCATTGGCCCCAGAATGCCCGTGAGGGAGCTCTCCTTCAAAGTTGTCCTCACTCTTGCACTGTGTAATTGTAAGAGAACAAGGCCTTTGCCCTAAGACTCAAACCAATTATATTTCCAGCAAAGTATTCAGACCCCAGACCCTTCTCTGCATGATGTTTACAGAACATCAGATCTTTCCGACCTTCAGGTTGTAAGTTTCCGTGATAAAACCTGCCCCTCGGGGTGCCTGGATGGCGCAGTCGTTAGGTGGCTGCCTTCGGCTCAGGGTGTGATCCCCGCGTTCTGGGATGGAGCCCCACATCAGGCTTCTCTGCTGGGAGCCTGCTTCTTCCTCTCCCACTCCCCCTACTCATGTTCCCTCTCTTGCTGGCTGTCTCTCTGTCACATAAATAAATAAAATCTTTAAAAAAAAAAAAAAACCTGCCCCTCATCCCTTAATGTTTGATGTTGAGGTAGTGTCTTCACCTCCTTTGCCGTAATGAAACCACTCAGAAGTAAAAGAGGTCATCCCAAGTCAGGAAGTAATAATGATCTGTTTTTGAAAAGCTCATTTTATGAATTCCAGTTCTCACAGTTGAGGCATAGTATGTTGGAAACTCATGTTCTCTCATTCTCTGATCCAGCCAGCCCTTTCTACACATTGTCCCTCCAATTTATTTAGGTTCGCCTATATGTTTCTGCTTCTACTTCTCTCTTGCTTGGCTTATCCTAATATCTTCTCCTTAAGAAGATCTTACCTATCTTTAATATCATGGTCAAAGTTCTTTTCCTCTATGAGACAAAAATAGATCAACTCAATCCTCAATAATGTCTTCTTATCTCCCATAATATTTATTATCGTTATTGTTCTCTTTGGCACTTCAATTTGGTCTTAATGCAGTCTTGTGATATTGATTATATCACTGTGTTAGTATTACTTAACCTTTCAAAAGATTATGTCATGTGTCTTCAGATATATACTCCCTGAGGGCACAGCCTGTCCTGTATGTCTTCATAGTCACCCTGGAGCCTAACATGTGGGTCAATAAATTAGTTTTGACTGGTGCGTAATGAAAGGAAAGCAGGATAATATCAAATATGGATTGAGTTAGTAAAACTAGATCAATAACATTAAAAACTGATTTACTTGGATTTAATGGAAGACTTTGGTTAGTCGGAGGAAAATGGGCTTAGAATCATCCATTTTTCAGATTCATTCCTCTGAGTAACTTTGAGTCTAGGCTTTACCTAGGTGTTGAGGATCCAGTGGTGAACAAAACAGGAACATTTTGGCCTTTACAGCGGGGCTTAAAAATTCTAGTGATAGAAGCAAATAAAAGCAAATAAATAATAAGTATTATGTTGGATAGTATAAGTATTATGAAGAAAAAGGAGGCAGGCCGGGGGTATAGATGCTGCAATTATGAATTTAAAGTTTTCGAGTCCAGCAGAATCAGGTTCAAAACAGCTTAATCGTCTATACAGGTCATGCACTACTGAGTACCTTACTTAAACTTTAACCATTTTATGGAAAGAGAAGGTTATGAAAACGAATATCTACTTGCACACTGAATGTTGATTAAAATATATAAAATTCTTGGGGCGCCTGGGTGGCACAGCGGTTAAGCGTCTGCCTTCGGCTCAGGGCGTGATCCCGGCGTTATGGGATCGAGCCCCACATCAGGCTCCTCCACTATGAGCCTGCTTCTTCCTCTCCCACTCCCCCTGCTTGTGTTCCCGCTCTCGCTGGCTCTCTCTATCTCTGTCAAATAAATAAATAAAATCTTTTAAAAAAAAAAAAAAATATATATATATATATATATAAAATTCTTGACCTGTTGTAGACATTCATATATCGAACCAAATACATGACTACATAAAAATCTGTAGAGGTGAAAATGCTCACGTATCTGCACAGTTGTAATTGTGTTCATTCCTGCACCTCTGCGTCCTAATATAGCCATAGGTGAAGACCTGCTTTAATTACCACCACCTTTGTGAAGCCTTCCTTGAGATCGTCCAGTACAAACTAGGCTGCTTCTGTATCCCCCAAACCATTTTACATTTGTCTCTTTTCTTGTGAGCATATTCTTTCCCTGCTAAGGCTATAAATACTTTGAGGGAAAAAAAAAATGTGATTATTAGAACTTTATGATTTCTGAGATTTTACTCACCATCTACACACAATCTAAAGCCAAGTGCCATAGAATCTACCCACAAAGCAGTTCTCAGTATTGCCCACTTTTCAACTGTACTGCTCAGATGTAAGCAGTCACTATCTCTCCCTTGATCTCTGGCCCTGCAATGTCCTTCAACTGATCTCCTTATTTTCATTCCTAACTGCCTTCACTTATTTCCACCTCACAGGCAAAAGTATCTTCTTTAAAAATGAATCTAATGAAGTTGTATCTTTTCCTTAAACCCTTCTGTAGATTCTCATTAGACTTAGAATGAAAAGCTCACTCAAGTTTGCAAAGCCCAGGGTGACCTGGCCCTGTCTGCATTTCACACCTTACAGCTCACCAGGCTCCTCACTCACTGCCCTTCGGCTATTTTGGTCCTCTTTTAGTTCCTTAAAGTTTCCGTTTTTTCCTCAAAGCATTCTACCAGAAGCAATCTTTTCTACCCCCCCCCCCCAGTCTTTTGCCCAAATAAAGCTATAGGTCCTCCGAGTCTCACTTCAAAACTTATTCCATTAAAGAAGCATTCTGTAATTATCTGATTTTTCCACTTGTCCTCTTGTCTCTAAAAACCCAATTATGTTAGTTAATAGTACTTATCAGTTTGTGGGTTTACTTTTATCCCCTCCTACCCTGTGAGCTGCATAGGGCAGAACAACACCTATGACAATAGATAAAAAATAAATTGATGATTAAAAAAAAAATCCAAACTCTTGATACCTACCTGATAGGTGCTGTTGTTTGCTAGCTCAATTAATGTTTATCTGATTTCTAAAGTAATTTTAATATATACTTAGCATTTTGTGAACAGAGTAGGTGTCCGTAGAGGCTCTGATCTTTGCAGTTTTGATTTCGAACCCAGAATGCCTTCCTCTACTCTTCTTCTTTTTTTTTTTCATAATAATATTTTTATTATATTATGTTATTCACCATACAGTACATCCCTGGTTTTTGATGTAAAGTTCGATGATTCATTAGTTGCGTACAACACCCAGTGCACCATGCAATACATGCCCTCCTTACTACCCATCACCAGCCTATCCCATTCCCCCACCCACCTCCCCTCTGAAGCCCTCAGTTTGTTTTTCAGAGTCCATAGTTCCTCTACTCTTCTTACCACCAGCAACCATGTTGCTGGAAACTGATGGCTTTCTTAGCCATTCTTCTCCCCACAGCACATCTTCTTTCAATGTCCTGTTTCCAATATCCTTTTATTAGCTAATCTGTAAGGAGAAGTATGACTCCTGTCATTTTCAGATTTTTGTATGTGAGACTACATTCTTGTCTATGTTCTATATAACTATCCTTATATTTTAATTCATGACATGGACAAAGTTATAGTTGGTCAAATCAAATAGGTTACATGAAAAGATTCATATCTAAGGAGGTTTCCATAACCTGGATTGATAAAACTAACCAATCAGATGGAATTTTCACATGAAGAAATGCAAACACCTGCCACTATTCACTTTAAAAATATAGAGAATGGGAAGTACATAAGTTAAACTCAGCATGGGTGAAATAGGCTTGGGGCTTTCAGCTGACTCAATATGTTTCAGGAGTATAATGTGGAGATCAGAAAAAATGTATTTGCTTTGGAATGAACTAGTAGAAGTGGAATATGGAGAACATGTGTGATCAGACAATGTAGACTAAATAAACGCTTCAGGGACATGCTAACCTAAGGAACATACTTGTAAAGAGTGAGACACAGAAGATCACCAGGAAGGTAAGGGGAATGAAAACATGAAACTGGAGTAATGGAGATATAGATCGTAAAGGAGAGAGAGAAAATAAAGCATGCAATAGGCAGGATAGAACAATCAAAAGAGCCAAGCTTTAGAACTCTTCAAACTTTAATTTAAATTCAAGTCCCTCTAGTTTCTGAATATATGACCCTGTGTCTTGGTTTTCTCATCTGAGAAACAGGTATATCCTCTTCTTTAATTGTTAGAATAAAAGGAAAGCAGTTAATCCAGGCCCTAAGATATAGCAATTATCCAATAAATATTAGATGTCATTATTAATATTAATGCAAATAACCTTTATAACAGAGGGCTAAAAAGGAGTAAGCTCCCTGTCAGTCTAGGAATTCAAACAGATCAGATGGACATAGGGTGATGTGGAAGAAATTCAATATCAGAAAACTACAGTGACTTTCAACACTTTTGCTATTATTTTTTAAAGGGGGGCAGAAATAGATCCAGTCTTTAATGAACTGCTTTCCATCTTCCAGCATGTCCTTAGTCAACTCATCATCAAAACACCTCTCTAGGCACCTCATAGACTACTCCCTTGCCCTGTGTCCCCCCAACTACCTTGCCCCAGACAAGTTCCCATTCCATGCCAAGCTGCTGTGGAAGGAGAGAAGGACACAGGTGTGCAGGATTGGATCTGCCTGCTTTCCTCTGCCTCTCTTCTTCGGCCCCTCCCCCCTGCAATGGTTTCAGTCAGCAAATCACCCTGGGGACTGATAAGGCTCTTGTAACCCGTGGCAACCAGCTGCCTTTGGCTAGAAAATGGTTTTTTCCATAATTTCATAATGTACTTCAGTGGAGGGGGCGGAGGAAGAAAATGGGAAAATAAATAAATAAGTCTGTCTCTGAAGCTGTTGTACTCACGGCAGGGAATGAAGGGTTGTAATATTCTCCAAGCTGATTATACTGCCTTTCATAGGGAAATCACACTGTCTTCCAATAAATTTAGAAAGGCCCTCCTTACTTTGCCCTTTGAAAGAGCTCTAGGACTACCCAAATTCTAATTATTTTTAACATGAGAGTGGTGGCCCAATTTGGAGAGACAGGCCAACACCAACTCTGAGTTGTCCCCAGTTTTTGAGGGAGGTCCTTAGAATACCACTGAAAAGTTATTTTTCCAAACGGTATACCTTCCTCAAGCTGCCACCATTAGTTCCCACTATGCATATACTAAGAATCATAGAATTGAGAACTGCAAGAGGCAAGAGCAGTTATCTTGTTCACCCCTTAGTTGTGTTATATTACTGGGGTCCCCTAGATGGAAATGGCCATCCGAGATAACTAAGGTCAAGAATGGCCAAGGAGGGTCTGGAAACTCGGGTCTCCAGATTTATAATGCAATATTCTTCTACTTTTTCTTTTGGACAGTCTCCTTTGCTGAATATAGCTTCTCTTTATTTTCAAATTTCAGTAAATATAATGGGTAGTAGTGTACATCCAAGAATCTAGATTTAATAACAAACAATGAAATAATAATAATGGGTTATCTTCGATTTATTTATTTTACTGTTCAAAAACTCTTTGCTCATCTCTGATTCCAGTGGTTTTGTTTTGCTTTGTTTTTTGTTTGTTTTTTAAGTAACTTCTACACCCAACATGGGGCTCAAACTCATAACCTTGAGATCAAGAGTTACACGCTCCATTGACTAAGCTAGCCGGGTGCCCCTGATTCCAGTGGTTTTAAAAACTCACTGTCAAGAGTTTTTAATAGACGTCTCAGTGTTTCACAGATATTTAATTAAAATATTTTTTTCATTTTTGTTCAGTAAATACTTACTGAGGGTATACTCTGTGCAGAGTCCTGTGCAAGGCCTCTAGGAAACACAAAGTAGCCTATTGAAAACTATAACAACAACAAAAACAATAACATGCACCTCAAATGTTTTAAGCCACATTTTAACAAAACAGGAAGACTTTGATTTTTAACCTTAGCTGCTCAATTAACTTGTTTTAAAGTTCTTTCCTTAATATTGCACACTTGAAAGATGTGCTTGATATTTATTGTCACGTGCATTGCTGAAAGACTATTACTATTTAAAATTACTTTTCTATGACATCAGAATTTTCCATTCTAACATAAAAAAATAAAAGCAAATAGGATTCTGAGGTTGACCCAACAATAATGACCTTTTCAAACCCCCCTATATTTTTTTTATTCATCAGAATAACCCCATTTTTATTTAGGAATTAATGTTAATTTTTAATTTGATGTCACCATTTTTTTATGAAGTCCTCATTTTCAGTGTACATTTGAAATGTTTATGAAGGACATGATACAGTGAGGGGGGATCTGCTAAACATGGGGTGTTGGGGAGGAGACATGACATGGCATTGGCCATGAGTTGACAATTATTGAATCTGGGTGGTGAGCACCTGAGGGATTATTGTTCCATGGCTTCTGTCTTTGTATGTTTGAACTTTTCCATTTATAAAAACATTACATTAAAAACAATTTTTTTTTTCTCACGGAGGAGCTTCCAAATAGGGAAACAGTATACATTTGGGTTGATAAACTACATTTGTACAAATGAAATACTGCCTGTCGGTGTGTTTTTGCTTCTGCACAAACACAGTAGGATTTGTTTGGAGTTTTGCTGCTTGTGGATGGTGAAAACCACTGTGCTGTCTCATTCGTGGCTAACAGTCTGAGATGGGTGTCACCAGCAAGACCAGCAGAAAGGCAACCGAAGGGCACAGAGGACTCTGTGATTTGTCTAAGACCACGTGTTCAGCTGGGGACAAGCTGGGACATAGACCACCATTTCCTAACCTTGAGCAGTCCCTCGCCTAGAAGAAAAACCAAGTTGCCCTTTATAAGTTCAACGACTGAAGGAACAAAAAGTTATGGTCATATGGTAGATTGTAAATGAACTCTATATACAATACGTCTTTCCTACGTGGAAATAGCATTATCATAGTTTTGCTGTCTCAAGGCCATGCTGCCTCTGTGCCCCTACACTGTATTAAGCACATTTATAGGCAGAAAGCTATTTCCCATGCAAACATAAGTTTATAGGAGAACAATCTACAGGCATTTGATGTAGTTGGTGGCAAACAGGAACTATCTGTTGACATTTTTGTGTTATTTTATGTACTCTGTGTGTGTTTATGCAATTTTTTTTTTACATTAGCTTCTGCCTTAAATATATCTTCCAGCCATCTTCGTGATTGGATTTTCTTTTGTTATAAGAAGTGAACATAAATTACTCCTGTCGGGTGCAGATTAGGTTACAGGATTTCTTTTCTTCTGTCACCATCAAAACCTGGGTGTCAGAAAGCTTTAATATTTAATGCAGGCCTAATTAGTCTCAGTTGGGCCCAGGGCACTTAGCAAAACCTGACACCAGCCATAGAGTCAAGTTCATTTAGAGAGCATAATTACCAGTTATTTCTATACTGCAATAAATGCCCCTATTAGAGTAGCCTTCCTCTCACCCTCTGATTTTACAAGTAAATTGAAAAATAGAGGAAAAGAAAAGGCTTTGATTCCTGGTGACAGTGAACAAAGATTATGTAATTTGATTCTGGGCCTGGCATTTCTGAGATAACTTAAAGAACTTGCAAGTATATAAAAATAGAATCAGAGATGGCTGGGTAAACCTGCAGAAGATAGATCTGTAACAGGTTGCTAAAGTTAGAGATTCATGAGGATAAATTGCTGTCCGTGACCAACATTCTGAAAATAGTTTTTACATATGTCTGACCAGTCATTCAGAAAATGTGTATTGAAGCCTTACGACGGCCAGGCATCCTACTAAATCCTAGGGTTACGATGCTAAAAATGAAAAGATCTCTGCTCATAAGGTGTGCCTTCTAGCAAGGAACTATAGAATTTAAACCACATATTTAATTTGTAGTTACACTTTTGCTGATTGCTACCCTAGAGTCATTAGGTGTTATGACGATAGCAGGGTGACCTGACCTCAGCTGGGATGTCAAGAAAAGCATCCCTGAGGCATGGACATTTTCACTAAGAAGTGAAGGAAAATGAGGAGGAGTGAAGAGGAACAGGAACAGAGAGAAGTGTGCAAAGTCTCTGGGCAGGGAGGAAGCAGAGTGTATTCATGGAATGAGAAAAGGTCCGTGTGATGACTCCTTGAGAGCTCTGGCTCATGAGAGTGTGAAGTCATTAGAAATCAGATAATGCAAACCCTGATGGGCCATGTTATGGGAATATAGAATTGTGTAATTAGACATACAGTATCTGTCTTGGTGCAATGTCTTATTCCCTTCTAAAACCTAAGCACCTAACCTGCATGCGTTGAATGAATCAAATGAATAAACAAGCAATGACCGTCACAAACTCCAACACCCAAGTTCCAGCACAGCTTGCCTTTTTTTTTTTTTCTCACCAATTTACAATTCCAAAACCCCCTTTCCCTGTATGATGTAGTCCTCCGTGCCATCACCTAAGGCAGGTATGTATAATTACTGCCGTTAAACCTAGGGAAGTTGGCTTTGTTGAAACTCTTATTACAGTAGTGCCAGAGCTGAGACAGAAAGGAGAGGTTCATATTCACCCAGAAAGGAGTTTGTTATCTGAATATTGCAGTGTTTCTAGGCAAACACATCCAACCTTATCTCCTACAGCAATTCTCTCCCTGCCTTCATCCTCCAATCCCCCTTGTCACTCCATGGTACCCACAAGTCTCAGTTCAAGACTAGACTTCCTTTGTGAGCTTCCCAGCTATCTTAGCCCCCATGAGCCTTTATAGCAGGTCAAGTCAGCATTACACATTTTATCATTTGACTCTTCATGCCCTTCGTGTTCTTTTATTTCGTCTGAGAGTGTGCCTTTCTGTTCTAAATAGAGCGTATGTCCCATGAAGGCAAAAACCATGTGTTTGTTTCGTTCTTGTTTTTCCTCTTCCTGCAGCCGGGACACAAAGCACAGGAGATGATAAATAAACACTTGTTGATGGGTTGATCCCTGGGAGAAGCAGCAGTGCCCTCACTTGAGTATGAAGGACTCCTGTCTCCCTTTTGTTTACCTACAAGATCTGAAAATCCTGAGAGACTGACTAGGGCTGAGTTGATCTGATGTGAGAGCAGAAGGGAGGGAAGAGAGAGGGGTTGCGTCGGTGATTCTTCTGAAAACCCTTCCCAGCCAGAATCTGAAGCACCCCCGGGTGACCCTCCTAATGGCTATCGATGAACTTTGAGTAGCCAAATTCAGTGATGTTTGCTTAGTCCTCATCAGACTTGAATCTCAGAAGCACTTTTCACTGTGGATCTTCCCTCCCCACATATTTTTGGAATTCCATCCTCTCCCATATTATAAGAATGTTTGATTATGATCCTGTGTTTATCTTCTGGTAATTCCTTCTTCTTTCTAGATGTTTTTTTTCCCTCTTTATTGATGCATTTAAATAAACATTTATAGTTTATAAAGTCAATAATCCAAGCTATAAAAAAAAAAGGTAGTCCCCTACCCCATTTCTCCCCTGAGCGAACTTCTTTTAACATTTTTTAATGGTTTCTTCAAGTATTTCCTCTCTAAAATATAGGGTTGGTGTTTTGTTTATAAAAATGGTTAGCTGTCTTGAAATCATACTCTGAAAGAAAAGAATTTGGTTCTCTTAACCTGAGCCACCAATTAAAATTCTTTTCTCCATCCTCACAATATAGTTTTATCAATTTTATGCCAAATTTATATTCACACATTATGGCAGTATAAATATAATTCACAGCTGAAGCATATAGCATATCCCAATTGTGTATGTGTATATATACATGAATATACATATATGTATTCTCCTAAAATTAACAAGTGACTCATGTTTTTCCATTGACTTCCTTTTCCATGTTCTTATCACTAATTCCATCTCAGATGTTCTTCTCAATGTAGTGAAATGCATCAGGTGATACTAATGCATTGTTTCCTTTCCCTTCTCTTTGTCTGGCAATCCACCAGGAGCCTTCCATCTCTTCTAGTCAGCACTGTTGGTCCATAGGCTGCTTATGGCTTTTGACCCAGGACTCTCCTCAGCCATTGTATTGAAACTCACTTTCACCTTTTGCGTGAGGGATTGCCTATTTCCTGATTCCTGCATCTTCTTTCTTTCAGGGATTACTCTCTCATTTAGGTGGCATGCAGCCCCCATCCTCCTGAGAAAGTGTACATAGGGGTTAAGTATGTGAGTCGCTTCCTTGATGTCTGAAATATTATTAATATTCAATAATGGTTTGTATATAGAATTCTATGTTTGAAATCAGTTTCTTTCAGAATTTCTGAAGTATCGCTCTACTGACAGGTTCCGATATTGTCTTTAGAAAGCCTAATGCCATTCTGATTCCCAGTCCTTTGTATATGAGCTGTTTTATATCTCTTTGAAGCTTTAAGAATATTTGATTTATATGTCATATTCTGAAATCTTGTAATGATATGCTTTGATATGCTGGGTACTCCACGGGCCTTTGTTGAATTATTTCTTTGGTAAATACCTTTCTTCCATTTTGTCTGTTATTTGTAACTTACTTTAGTCAGATATTAGACTTGCTGTATTAATATTCTATGTTAGCTTTTATTTTCTATTTATTTTTCTAGTTACTTTCTGGGAGATTTTTGTGACCTTAATGTATCTTTCTTTTGAATTATAAATATGTTTAATTTTTGCTACCATTTTTCTAGTTTTGAGATCTTTTTTCTTCTTTATAACATTTTTACAACCTTGTTTTTTGTTTCCGTGATCAAATGTCTTTTTTTCTCAAAGGAGCAATTATATTTATCTAGACGTTTCTTTTTGTTCTCTACGTTATTTCTGTTTCCCTGGAGTTTTTTTTCTAAAATTTGTTTTGATTTTTTTTTCATATAAGCTTTAATTTTATAGCTCTATCCTATCTATTTATCTCACTAAGAAGTTTCTTTAGAGCAGTGCGTATGGTGTAGCTTGTCACCACATTGGGCTTCACTGAAAGGTGCTTGGGTCAGGTGCTGGCCTTGGCAGATGTCTGCTCACATAGGTTTCTGTTGGACCATTGTCTTTCCTCAAGGTGAATGTTTGGGGGACATAAGCTTCAATGCCAGCATTCTGGAAGCCAAGGAGGGTGGACTTCCAGTCAGTACTTCTACTTCCCATGCACTGCCCTTTGTCTAGCCTCAGCTGTGCCTAGTGTCCCTGAGACTAGAGTCCTTCTGAATCAATCTTTAAGGGACTAAGTCTCCTATCTTATTTTGGAAAGGTCTGTCAGGCTCTTGAAGGAGCTTTTCTGAGGTCTAACTGCTCCTTACATACTTTCAGCCAACCCTCTTAATTACCAGTCCTCCCACTCATCCCCAATTTCACTGCTGCATGGCAGCTCCAGTTCCTGTCTCCCTCCAGGTTTCCATGATGCCGGTCCCTCCGACTTCCCTAGTGGGCCAAGTCAGTCACTACGTATCCATACACTTCTACCTTTTGTTATTCAAGAATGTAATTTTATTGACATCCCTCATTATTTACCAGCTCTCCTGTCATTCTCTTTTACTCCATAGATTCAGTTATTTTTCGGTCAGTCACATCATTTCAGTTAGAGTGGGGAAAGTTCAGTTTACTATGATGTTTAACTCCAAGGCCACAGTTTTGTCTTCCATGTTCTTTTTCCTTTTCATGACCATTTAGTCATTTTATGCCCAGGGAAGCCTTGCACGTACAGTCACAGCGCAAACCAGGTCTATATACAAAATATGTCTTTGGTTAGAACTCACTGTTTTGCAACACTCCGTGTACTGCGTCTAAATTAGAAGGAATGCATCATCATTTCTGACCACAAAATAAACCCTTGGTTGATGTTCAACAGCATAAACCAAATGAGAATTAGTCATTTTGCCTTTCAACATGATCAGCAGAGCTAAGCCTGCATTCAAATGTAATTTACACTCTTACTCAACAAGTGATTATGGAGTGTGTCCTTTGTGACTAGCACTGTGTTAAAACTGGCTAATGGACATATGAGACATTTATTCTGCTCGTGCAGAGCTCATGCTCTCATGAAGGAAACAAAAATGTAAGCAAGAAATTACCATGTAATATGACAAATGCCATAATAGAAGTGAGCACAAGAGGTTATGCAGGCAGGGAAGGCTTCCCAGAGGACGACACCTGAGTAGAATATTGAAGAATCATTAGGAGTTCTCCAGGTATAGAAGGACATGAGAACTGTCTTGGCAGAACAGATGGTATGTGCAAATTCTAGGAAGCATAGAGCAAGTGTGGTTCACTAAAATAAATAATAATTCAGTCTTCATAGAGCTCCAAGTGGCAGAGTTGGGGTGATGAGAGAGGAAACCGGAGGTGCATCCCAGACTAGACTATGCAGGGCTTTGAATGCTAAGGAATTTGGGAGCATCTGCAGAAGACTTAATTTTCCATTTTCTAAAGTATTAATGGATTCTCCAGTCTAACATTGGAAACTTGAATATTTATACTGACACATATACATGTATTCACACACTCATGCCTTCACATGTATCCTATGAGATCCAGGTTCCTGGATTTTTATAATTCCCGTGCTGGCCTTGGTTAATTCACCATATTCTGAGGCAAATGAAGGAAAGACAGGAAATGTTGGGTGTTGTACTTCTTGGGGCATGTGATATAATGCAGGGAAACAGTCATAACGAGGATAACCAACAGCAGAGTCTATTCCAAGCACCTTGGTGGAAATCAGCAGAAGACACATACCTGGGGAATCTGAGGCCCCAAAGGAGCCACAGTGATCTCACTAACAACTGGATTTTCTAATTATAATGTGTAGTAAGCTCCTTGCTTCTGGGACTGCCATCAAGAAATGACAGAGTCATCGTCAGCGGATAATCCAGAAAGAATTTGTACCCTGGGTGAAATTATCTTTCCAGCCATAGGAAAGATCAGAACTCTAAAGTTCTAATATGGACACAATGGGTTTCCCTGATTTCTGGGTTCTAGAAAGAAGTGGCAGACTCAGAATTTGGGGAAATCCGTACCAGGAATCCACGAGGACAGTGATCAATAATTGGAAGACAATAAGGAGGAGACCATATGTATGGACTGCTTACTATGGTTTGTAAAATATTTTCATACCTAGCTTTTAATTTGATGCTTACAACCTCTTGAGAAAGAGTGGTTTGCACCATCCCTACCTTTATGGAATTAAAATACGTTCCAGGAAGCGAAATTTACTCAATATCATGAAAGTAGAATGCCACTGAACCAGAGTTAGAATCCTCAGTCTCAGGCTTAGGGTTCTAGAATCTACACATCATTCTTCTTTGCCCTGATTTTCTCTCTTGCTGGGTGTAGGTATGTGGAGGTGGGTTTGGGCTGTGAGCATTCAGAACAAGTAGTGTTTACCTCATGGTTTTGTGGCAGCCATGGTAGCTGACAGATATTCCAGGACTATTCTGTAAGAAATACAGTGTTCCTAAGACCGCATCTACAGTGTATTTAAGCCCTTAGAGCTTACATGCATTGTTCTTCATGACAGCAGACCACAAGGGGTTAAAGATGGGGCAACAGGGAGGATAATTGACATGTGGGCCTATTGGTCTTTCCCCAGGCCATCTGGGAGCTTAAATAGCCAACAGTTAATTAAAAATAAACTGACACTTTACTTTAAGGATAGTTTTAATAACCATTTATAAATGTTACATTAAAAATTCATGCACTGTTATCAACTCCTGCTAAGGATTTACAGCACAATGAAGGTGTTATGAATGTTTTATAGGTACTGGGGAGAAGGCTCTTCCTGTAGAGATATTTTCAGAAGACTATTTGTCTTTTCCAGGCCACATCATAAGTGCTTAAGACAACAGCAGCTTGTGAAATAAAAACAGCTCCCAAAGTTCAGGTTGCGATCTTGTCCACATACTTCTAGCTGGCTGGAGCTCTTTCCTTAGACACAATGTGTACTTAGCAGCATTTGCTCCAGGTTGTGGATGATATAGAGAGGAAAAAGAAGCTGGCAGTGACAACTCCTAAAATGGCATACGTGAAACCACCACCCCTAAAGACCTTCCATACCACTGATGGAGAAAATGCGTAGAAACTGAGGGTGTGCTATCTGGTGAACCATGGATTCCTGTAACCTACAGTATCTACTGCTTTTGGAGATTCTGTTTTACCATGAAGCACTAGATTCTTATCTGCTCTACTTTGGTCACATCCTGTGAATTTGTGTAAAATTCCCAAGTCTTGTAGACGCAGCATTTTGACCATGAGTTTGGGTATACATGGGTTCGATTTGCAAATGGCATTTGAGCATAAGATAGTCTCAGAACTGGGGAAAATTGTCCTCCAGCTGCTGCCTTTTCTTTTCTCCAGACAGGAGCCATGACAATATGTACGTATGTTGCAGGGATGAAAGAAGAGAACTCCAAGGTTGTCTGCTTCACAGTTAACAAGTGGAGAGTGCATTTTCTTGTTCTTGGGCCAAGAATTACAAACGTTATCTCTTAGCGGTTTAAAGTCTGTGACTGTACAAATGCATGACTGGATTTTAAAGCCCTGGATAGTTGCATCCAAAGGTGGCCCAGCTTCCCAGGTAAAGCAAAAAAGAAACAGAAATCGGGGATACATTTAAACAACAACAAAAAAATGTTGTTGTTAAGAATGTTTAGGTTCTCCTCTCTTAGCAAATTTCAATGATAAAATATAGTGTTATCGGCTATAGTCACCATGTTATACATTAGAACTTCAGACCCTATTCATCTTATAGCTGAAGGCATGTCCCTTTTTACCACCCTCTTTCTCCCACCTCCCAGGTTTTGGCAGCCACTTTTCTACCCTGTTTTTATGAACTGACTTTTCTTTAGATTTCGAGTATAAGTGGTATCCTGTAGTACATTTGTTTTTATTTCTCTGTTGTCCTTTTATTCTATGTACAGGTCAGTGTTCTTTGATCTTCTCCCCGCCTTGTAAGGAACTCGAGGACCGTGCACTAAATCCCACTCTTGATGCCATTCTGACTGATCAAAATATCGATAGGAACCTACAGTTGCAGAAACACAATTTGTGCTTTATTAGTAATAACCTAAAAGGACTCGATATGAGAAATGTTTTTTGGTGAGTGTCCGTTTACATTTTAGGCCTCATTGCCTTCTCAGAGTCTTTTTCGCTTTATTTCTTTGGGACTCATTATGTCCCTCCCCTCACGGTCACTCCAGTCTCTGAGTGGAATTTGTGTGATTACCTTTTGTATCTGTCATACCAATTTTTCTTGATTAATCATGGCATGAAAATAAAACATCACAATTATCACATAATACAGGACGTAAATACATGTAGAGATCTGGATTTTTCTTTCCTTTTTTTTTTTTTTTTTCTTGGACTGCTAGAAGAAACATCATCAACCTTTTAAAATTTCCAAATCATACCCTCTAAAGTTGGATTAAACAAAAATCTTGTACTTTAATTTCTCCCAGTGGAAGGGGTGCCTGGATGGCTCAGTTCGTTAAGTGTCAGGCTCTTGATTTCAGCTTAGGTCATGATCTCAGGGTCGTGAGATCAAGCCCCAGACTGAGCTCCCCGCTGGGGCATGGAGCCTGCTTAAGATTCTCTCTCCCTTCTCTTTCGGCCCCTACACCCTTCCTACAAAAATAATTTCATTAATTAAATAATTTCTCTTAGTGGAGACAGAAAGACTGAGAAGACAGAATAACACAGATGGAGAGGAAGCTAGAATGCTCCTGCACAAGAGAATGCAAGGGAAGAGAAAAGCAGGAGGGAGGTCAGGAAGTGAGGGCTAGAAGCAACCCAGGCAACAGGCAAGTTTACATTTTTGGAACCAGTTAAAATAACCCTGTGTGTTACAAGATCAGATCTGGGAACCACTGGGCTTGTCTCTTTTCATAACACAGTTGTTAAGACTTGAACTTGTGTGGCTGTGCCTGTCCTACCACTGTGGCCACTTTGCTGCCTGAGTTTCCTTCATTATAGCATCAGGATAAGTTTAAAACCTTCACCCACCCACCCCTGCAAAAAGAGGTAACACCTTCCTCATGAGACTGTTGAGATTCAAATGAGATAATGGATGTAACTTAAAAATAGCATCTGTAGCCTGTACATTTTCACAGATAAGATACTGTCATCTTTTTTAAAAGTTGTACTTTGTAACCTATCATTTTCATATGCAATATAGGAACATCCTTCTAAAAATACATTGTCAGGACAATAGAATTGTGTGTAAGGAAACAGAAACAATGAACAACAGATACCCCAAACTATCCTCCACACTGAATCCCTGCTTTTCCTTTCCCCCACCTTCCTTCTGAGATTTTGCCTGTAAGCCAGTTTTCCCATTGTCATCCATCGGCTGCTACTTTGTTCTTTACAAACCTATATCTGGGAGGCCAAATTCACTAAAGCATACACAAGAGGGATTACTGCTGCTCTGGCTTCAAAAAGTTTGTTTCATTTGTTTTATCCTTTCATTCAGACTTGCTGGATCGGACTCCCACTGCTCCTCAGCCTTATCAGCTACCATGTCTATCACGGATTTTCAGGCAGTGCAGGAAAAAAAAAAAAGGGAGGGTGCTTACAGTTGGCTGCATTCTTACCATCCTCATCATATATACAGACAGATTGTCTTTCCAATGAACTATCTTAGCTCCTTCCCACTTACACTTCTCACATGGTGACCTATGGAAATACACCATATGGATGTATCTTTATATGCATTTAAACATAATAATTAGCCTTTAGCACTCAAAAGTGTTGAAGCTTTATAATTCATTACTCTTTAGATAAATGGGAAAGAGTACTGAACTTGGATTGAGGTTAGAAGTCTGAATTTCCTTCTGTTCCTGCCAGTAACTGGCTGCTGTCTATGTGATCTTGGGGCAGTGTCTTCTTGCTGCCTCCAAGTTTTCTATATAAAAACTTAAAGAGAGGAATTCACTGGTGAGAGATACGTGGGCTACGTGTTGGTACTTCCTACCTCCAAGCCCATAGAAGCCAATCTAATATCAGAAATTTTATATATTTACTAGTGGTTTTGGATTAAATGTTTGCATCTCCCAAGATTTGTATGTTGAAGGCGTAACTCGCAATATGATGGTATTCGAAGGTGGGGCATTTGGGAAGGGATTAGGTTGTGAGGGTAGAACCCTCATGAGTGGGATTAGTGTCCTTATAAAAGAGACGCCCGCGAGCTCTCTCACCTCATTTGTCATGTGAGGACACAGTAAGAAGACAGCAGTCTGTGAGCCTGAAGAACTGCAGCAAATGTTTAAGCCACTCAGGCTTCGGTATTTTTGTTACTGCAGCCCAAATGGACCAAGACCTTAACCTTATATTGATTGCTTCAGGCTGAGAATTTAAGAATTGAAGAAGTAGGGGTACCTGTGTGGCTCAGTGGTTGAGGGTCTGCCTTCAGCTCAGGGCGTGATCCCAGCGTTCTGGGATCGAGCCCCACATCAGGCTCCTCCTCCGGGAGCCTGCTTCTTCCTCTCCCAATCCACCTGCTTGTCTCTCTCTCACTGGCTGTCTCTCTCACTGGCTGTCTCTGTGTCAAATAAATAAATAAAATCATTAAAAAAAAAAAAAAAAGAATTGAAGAAGTGGCCTTTTAACTAGACCTTGCGTATAAAGTAGGAGTCCTATGGGTAGAGATGAATGTAAGGCATTCCAGATAATGTCCAGAGATAGGCTAGAACAGCATATTCATTTATTCATTCATCAAACAGTGGTTAAATGTCTCTATTCTGTAACAGTTGCTATTTTAGGGCCGGGGATTCAGTAATGAGCAAGACAGGCAAAAGTCACTAAGCTCTCATGGCATTTGCATTCTAGTTGGGAAAGAACTTGCAGTTCCATTTGGCTGGACAGACAATTAAAGAGAGCAGTGGTAGTTGTGTGGAATTACACTGGAGTTGGACAATTGGAAAGCCTTCCATTCCAGCCTAACTTTGAATTTCATGGTGATCCATTGACGCTATTCTTAAAACCTGCTAATGGGCCATGGGAATCAATAGAGATTTTCCTAACTAGAGTAACAGTGAGGGAAGAATGTGCCTTATAGTGATATGACCTCTGAAAGTGGTCATATACAATGGAGTTGTAGGTGTGGTTGGCTGAAGAAGAAAAGAACGTGGTCCATCTATGGTGGAATAATTCAGGCTTTGGAGTCTGCTTGATACTTACTAGTGGTGGGACTCTGGAGGAGTTATTTAATCTCTCAGATTTCTTCTTTCATAAAACAAACCCAATTTATATACTTACTGTGAGGATTAACTCACAGGACTGATCTACTCCAATCTAGCGAAGTGCCCAATACCTAACTGCTTAATAAATGGTAATGGAGTATTTTAGGGCCAACTTCTCTTACGTTGGTTAAGAGCTTAGATGAGAACTTGGCAGAGGGGAGAATCTTGGCCAGATGTTGCTGTAGCAGAATGTGAACAAGGAATTGTACTAAGAAATGAAAGATCCTCTTCCCTAAGCTGAGAAGTCTTGGGGGTTGCACCTGGCTTTGCTGAAGAGAAGACATGAGAGAAGAAGTGGTCTGCAAAAGTATGACAGACACAGAATTTAGATCACAAGTACGTCTTGTTAAATATTTCTATTGTGAGCTATGAAAATTTTAATGGAAACATCTGCCAGCAGATCATTCTCTTTTTTAAAAAGTCCGTTCATGAAATGTGATCCTATCCTCACTGGAAGCTTGCGAGAAAGGCACAGAGAGATGGTAGAATCTCTCCTACAAATTAAGAAACAGAGAACACGTTCACATGTCAGCCCATGGCCATCCAGTAAAACCTGGTTGGCCCAAGGATGTAAGACTTCTAATTTGGATTCCAAAATTCCTTCTATCCACATTTTTGAAGCCCCTACAGTGAGGGATAAGAATCTCTTATGCCATTTCATTAAACAATTGGAGAATATCAACATGCAGAAGCAATGGATAAGGGACTCATAGATGCCATGAATTGAAAGATTTCAAATAAAGCCAGCTTCAAATTCTAGCTCTGAATATTGCTAGTTATATGAAGTAGGTAAGAATCTCATAAATTTGAGTGAGCTATGATGATTATGTACGTGAAATCATTCAGCACTGTCCCTAGCTGGTAAGTATTGATACATGAAAGGTACAAATAACGCGGCTGAAGTTTCATCCAATGAATTATACTGTGCACTACTACCCTCCACCTCCCAAAGCCACGCCGTCAGCATTGGTTTGGCCAAGCCAATGACAGGTGGCTCCGTTCTTCTAGGGCAACTTACTCAATTGCTGGAGAGCACTCATTAGGAATGGCCTTCTTACACTGAGCCTAAATGTGCTAGTGCTCGTATGTGCTCCCTGTTCTATGGAAAATAGACTCTAGACTCCATTTCAACACAGGATATTTCCTTTAAATTTCAGTTCTTAATATATCCAAAATATGTAGTCTTCTTTAAGCTGTTTATTAAGGAACATAATCTTGAGATTGTTTTCTAGGTCTGTGACTCATTGTTATAGCACAGCCCTTTCAAAAACTAAAAATTGGTTTGTTTTTAATTTATTCGATTCCACGAGCTCTATGTGCCAGTAGCAACATACGCATTTCTCTTCTAGACATACTTTTAAAATACAGTCTTCTTCGTTTTCTCACCTCCATATTGCCCTCTTTCTCCTCCCCGCCCCCAACTTAATCATGTGTACTGTGGGCCTCAGAGTCACACTCTTTTCCCTGAGCCATTTTGTTCATGTAGTTGAATGAATTTACTCCGATTAACATCTTTACTTGGTTCTAAACCTTTCAAACATTTCATCCTTTCAGAGGTTATATCAATGGGTACAAAGGTCATATCTTTAATTCTATCCTTGCTGCAAGTCTGAGTTTTAATCAGCCTTTACTACTCAAAAGCCTTCTCAATTTTATTCTTTGCCATTTGGTATTGAGAGGTAATTTCCTTTTCCAATTCTAAAAATCCCTGAATTAATGAATTCTCTCTGTTCCCTTCTATTTTCACTTACAAGCTGGGCAACACTTTTCTGAAACCATCTCTTTATTAATACATTGCCAGATGGATTCAGAAGTCCTAAATTCTCTTTCATGGCTGTTTCTCTTAGACTCACAAGTTCATAAGGTACATAATTTTCCCCCCAAGTTACCACAGATAACTTTTTTTTTTAAACCAAATGTTTTGCCTTTGCAAAACTGATCAGTTTTCTTACCACCTGTCAGATAATCACTAGGCTAGGCCAGTGCCCCATATTTCAGAGTTTTGCTGCAGGAGTGTCTGGTCTCTAGATAGCCTCTACCACCTCAACCTGGATAGGGTAGGTTGTGCTTCAGTAATCAACAATATAAAACTCACAGTGAGTTAAGCCAATAACTTATTTTCATTCATTTTCCATGTCCATGTCACGTCACCTGAGGGCTCAGTTCCATGTTCCCCTCAATCCAGGATCTAGCATAATGGGGACACTGCTTGCCTGGATTTTGTCCGCTGCTGTGGTGGGGTGCTGAAAGCCACTGGCTACGAGATACACAAATCACTTCCATTCAGATTCTGTTGGCCAAACCAAGTCAGATGACCATACACAAATTAAAAATTGGGTAGAAGCAAAAAGAAGCATAATGCAAAATGAGGAGAGGCAAGAAAGGGAAAATAGCAATCAAGAGAGTTTAATGTTCTAGAAATCAAAGAGTGAAACTATTTCATCAAGGAGAATGCCGTCAGCCAACAACAAACAGGAGTGGGGAGTCGAGTAAGATGAGGACTTGTAGATAAAATGGGGACAAGATTGGTGATATTTGAGGAACAAGATTCTAACTACAAGAACATTGAGAGACAGATGTGATCTCACCCCTGTTAATATAATTTTAAATTTACTTAAATTGCCTGAAAGTTTACCTATATCCAGGAAGAACATTCCTATAGACTCAGGATTCCAATGTGTGGAAATCTCTCTCTTAATTTTCAAATAAAAAGACTCAGACCCCTATTGAAAATTGGCAGCGAGTTTCCTATTTTCCATTCGGAACGTTTTGACTTCCTCTGAATTGTGGAGGAAATTTGGAGGCCCACACCGTTCAAAAGAACAGTCCAGCTCCCTGAGCAGAAGGCAACCACTGCCAGTTCCAATCACTACCACACACAGTCTTGTAAGAATAAAGAGACTCAGCCCGCGAATGATGTCCATCAACTGCTGGTCCAGTTCCCTGAATAGGTTCTTAGACCTTCAAGGGAGGCTCATTCTACTCCTTTAGGGCTACACCAACTATGGGGACCCCTCACTAGAGTTCTTAGATCTATACATCTTGTATTTGCTTCTGTCACTCTCATATGCAGCCATACCTTGAAAGACTGGCCTTCTCAGTAGCGATCGTATTTGGTTTCTGTCTTTGTCCCTTGCAGACTAAGAACTACTTTCCCGTTTTTCCCCAGGGGGTCCTCACAGCAGGACTTGTCATGTATCACCTTTCCAACCCTTGTAATCCTAACAGTCCTGTTTCATCCCCTTTCTCAGATAATAGGAATCCACACACATCCTTCTTGGGGCTGTTCAGACCTCTCTAAGGTCTTGTAAGTGGGGAGATTGGGAGAATGCTGCTTTCATGAACTCAGAATGAATTTATTCTCGTAAACGTGACTGTGTTGACTTTCTGTCACCGTCCTCTCCTAGGTAAAGCAAAACAAAACAGAAACCAATCAATAAACAAGCAAAGCCTACATAATCCTGTTCTCCTGCAGAGCTTCCCACTAATTGTTCAGAGAAGGATTCTCTATCAGTGACCATTTCATATTTTATAAGTAATGTTTTTAAGAGGCAGTATTATAGTAATGGGAAAGTAAGTTTAAATATCCGGATGCACCTGGCAATCAATATTGAATGAATGAATGAGTGAATGAATGAAATGTAGTGTATCCACTATTACAGACTGTTTATAGCTCAGAAGGCATCAGTAACACATAGAAATACCTGAATTACCTGGGAGCATTACAGCAGCTGCTGGGTCAGCAGTTATTTTGACAGTTGTTTAGAGGCTGTGAAAATTAACACAAATTGGCAGAAACACTGGCAATATATCTGGGAGCCACGTTTGCCTAGAATAAAGGTGATTTCTTTAAATAAAACACTGTCTGCAGGATCTCAGACCATAAGAGGCACCCTGAGCAGAGATCAGCATAGACAAGTAGCAAGAACAAAAAGCACCATAGGAGAACTCCACACCATGTGCTGCTAAGTGGACTGTGACAAAGATCTGCTATCATAGAGGCAAATACATCATTTTCTTGCCTGTAATGATGGGGCATATAAATATTGAGGCAGTTTAAGAAAAAAAAATTGAGAGGCCTCCTGGGCTGAGGGGTGAGTGTGCACACATGGATTCAACAGGATCCAACTCATAGTATTTACCATGGATCAGGCACTGTACTAGGTCCTTGTCACATGGGAGTGGACCTCTCAGAACCCAACCCTCTTGAAACACACAACTCTGTATTTAGTGCACACTTTATAAGAAATCCCCTTGAGGAAAGCTAGAAGAAGGGAAAGAAAAATCGAAAGACTTTGGCCCCATGAAAGACTACTCTTAGCCCCAAAACATGAAGTCAGATGTTACTCTGGTATTTGTAAACACCAGTTCACCTCCCTTATTAACAGCCTTCTCACTCCTTTTGCATAGATGCACACATACCGTCATGCACTCACTTCTAATGACTGATGGACACCCCGCTAGCCCTTGTGCCCATTCCCTACTGGGTCTCCAGGCTCCTTTTTCCTCCTCCCTTCCCAGCTTAGTTACTCTGAGATCGCTCACCCAGGTCTCCCTGAGGCACTTTTAATCTAATCTTCTTTGTAACACTGAGGTGAAGGTCATTTATAGATATTTTTCATAAAAACAATATTTCAGAGAAAATGAAAACTAGACCTCAGTGGTCAAAAAGCCCATCAGGGCAATCTCTGAGGTTTGTCTCCCTCCACTGTTCAACCAGGAGATCAGCAGGACATTTCTCTTGCCTAGTTTCAGCTGTGTTGAAGGGTACCTGATCTCCCCTTCAAAGAGGGCACAGTCTGGGAGAAGGGCTGAATGGGAGAAGCGCACTGCTGTTTGGATTGTCATTTTGGTAACCCTAATGCTGCTACCAGTGATGCAAAATTCAACTATAAAGAGACAACATGCATTTTGCTTTCACAAACTAAGCCTTTACCCGAACCCTTCCCCTTGGTAACAATCTCAAAATCTACGCAGGAGGATGACTGGTTGAGTGATGGAGGAGGAACGCAGAGATAGCAGAGGCCAAGTCATCCTGAGGTCGTGTGGCTTGATTGCCTTTAGGGAGGTCACAGTCACGACCTAAATCTCAGCATCTTCACCTGTAAAAGGAGAGAGCAATCTGCAAATGACAAGATGAACAGAGTGATAAAATTTAGGAAGTGGAGTTGACTTGAAGCATCCCGTAGCCTGACTTCCTGGCCATCTTAACAAGCAAACTAAAGCAAAGCGTTCGCAAACCTGCTGCTCCTTAGAATCACTTGGGAAGCTTTTTATAAAAGTACCCGTGCCTATGCCTGGTTTACAGCAATTCTCATTTAAAGGATCTGGGATAAAGCTCAGTATTGGTCTTTTTAAAGGCTCCCTAAGTAATGCTAATGTGCAACCTGAGATCAAAACAAGAGAGGATAACAAAACAAAAACTCAACACAGGAACACTGGCCTGTTGAGAAGGGACAGGCGGCTCAAAATCTGCTAAAGGAGTTCCTGAAGAACTGAGCAAACTGGGATATGAATGCATCCTTGATACATTCTAATACAGTGCTGTTTCTTTCTCTCCAATGGGCAGATGACCTGCTGTACTCTGTCCAGCTGGGTGCAATTTCTCCCTCCCACCAGAGCAGTTGTCACTTCAGGTGATTTATTTACATCTTTGTTTAGACTTTGTAAGAATGTAAACTTCTTAAGAATGAAGACTACATCTACACCATTCTATACATTCCCTATTTCTAGGGACTACGCTACCATGCTGTGCACAAAGAAATATATGCTCTACACCAGGCTTTATCAACCCTTCTTCCCATTCATCTCGTGCCTTCTCCCCGACCTTCTTTCCCTATCTTCTTTACCCCAAGCTGTTTTGTGTTCTGTATAATTCACCCAGTTCTTTTTTTTTCTTCCCTCCTTACTGCTTTAATGTTTCAGGTCTTACATCTCTGCCAGACATTGCCCTTTTCTTTTTCTTAGGGAAAGGAATCCTACTCTTTGAGCATACCCCCAAATTACCAGCTACAATGACTAAAACAATTAGTGCCTCTTGGGATTAGTTTCACTCTTACTATTCTTGGGATTGTGGTTAAAGGGCCATGAATGGATAAGCTCTTTTCTCCAAGGAAGCAAATGAAATTCCCTTGAGTCAGCCCCAAATCTCTTGTACATTCTGATATTTGCTCATGTTCCATTACCCAATTACATTTTGCTCTTTGCTATGAATATTGCCTGTCTTCCACCTGCCACTGCATTTCACACACACCCCTATCTTACAGTACGTTGATTTTAAATATCTTTGCTCTTGTTATTTATCCAATACCCACTTTCCTTTTTTTATTAGCATCCTCCTTGCCCATATTTTCAGAACAGGTGAGATTCCAGCTCTTTTTTTTTCTTTTCTTTTCTTTTTTTTTTTTTCTTTTAAAGAGATGACCTCCTTAGCCCCTATTGATAGCTGTCATCTCAACACAGCTGATTCAAAATCACCTGTCTCATCAGGTGAGCACTTACACTTTTAGTAAGAAACTATTTTCTTAGCTGATTTTCTAACCAGAATGCAAGCTCAAGATATGAGATCTTTCTTCTGCTGCTTCTCTATCCCCAGTGTCTTCCCAGTACGGTCCTGGGAAACCAGTAGTGTGGTTATCGGAAGCCAGAAGTACTGCACACTGACCCTGTGCTAGATTTTAGTCTAAGCACTTTGTAAGGTTGACAGGTGTAATCCCAACAACCCTAGGATGTTATCCTCCTATTACAGAGAAAATGATGCACAGGGAAATCAACTAACTCAAGTTTACACAGCTAGTAAGTGGCAGAGACAGTACTGGGCCATGTAACTTCAGAGCTCATGCTTTAAATCACTGTGCGGTACTTAAGTGCTCATTGTGTGGTTATGAGGAACAAAGAAGGTGGTAATGTAAGCCCCTTAGTACAGGGCCTGGCACACAATTTCTCAGGAAACGGTAGATATTGTTTTTACGTGGAACAGTCTTGGCTCTGCTCCTTATTGTGTCGTCTTGCACAGATCACCAGTAATCTGTTATCACAGGATCCACACAGGATGGAGTCAGACAGTCAGCAGGGGGCATGGTTACTTTCACATGAGCATTTCTACTGACCTTGAGGGGGAAGGTATGGCAAGGACACCAAATATTGGGCCCTTTTCAGACCTACACAACAGAGGTCATTCTTGCTCGAAAACTCAAACAGCACTGTCACTAAATAACACCGGGCCAAGTATTTTTATGGTCCCTTCAAGATTTTAAATACCACAGTATTAATATTAGGCTTTTTGCTAAGAGATGATTGCCTGTCAAAGGTTTCAACCTTTATCACTTACTAAAGATCAGCTCAGCACTACTCATCAACTAGCCAGTATTTAAAACACAGGGTTATGTATTTATAATTAATATGGATTAGATACTATTTTCCATGCAGCCTGGAAGACAAGTCAATTTGGAGAGCCACACAGCTGCTCAATAATGCAAATGATGCCTGTTTAAAATAGTGTCTTACATTGCCTTTTGAAAGTATGGCATAGTTGGAAAAGTACAGTCTGGAAGCACAGAAACCATTTCCCAATCCTGGATCTATCAGTTATTAGCTATGTAAACTTGGGTGTATCATTTATCTTTGTGGGACACTGTTTTCCCAAATGGGAAACGGGAGCAGCAGGGTCTGTTTTAAGGATGTTGTAAGAATTAAAGTGACCGTATTTAGAAAGTCTGGCACATATTGGTGGCTCAATAAATGGTATCCATACACATTTCTACTATTCTTTTCATAATGCCGAAGATATTTTTTGGTTTTCCCTACTGTACTAAAACAGGAAATGCAATTTTGGATCTGGATCTTGGAAGATAATTAAGTTTTGGTCTGGTGGATAAGTGGGCAACTTTGTGACCACAGAACTCAATGGCCCTAATGTATATCTTCATTCATTCCACAAATATTTAAGTTGCCATAACGTACCAAACACTGTAATAGGCCCCTAGAGATAGAATGAAGATGGTGTTTATACTGCCAGAGTTAGCACTCTGGAAGATTTTACCTTCTGTCTGCACGAGATGTGCTGACCATATGCTGCATTCTCAAACGTGTTTTCCCGACTTTCAGGAACATCACCTAGACCTATTGAAATGTTTCTATGTATCAGCCTTGTTGCTTATGCAAAGAAAGAGTGGATCCCCAAATTCATTTAATCCAGGAATTTCACCCTCTGTAACATAGCACACACATGAGCACACACATGTGTTACCTGTGTACTTCACTAGCGTGAATATCAATGGGCATATTGCTTACTCATGGTGGCCTTGATTTTCTCTCATTATTAAACTTGGTTTCTAAAGCTCCTTGGTCTATTTCTTGAAAAAATTGATTTAGAAGTAAAAAGTGCTTAAGAAATGCAGGACTTCACTGGGTCTTTAATGTGCATCCGGATTCTCTTAAGAGGTTGATACACTCTATTTAGCATTTCACAAATAAATTTGACCCGGGGGCCCTCTTAAAAAATATTTTTCCCATTACATCTGACTTGATAACAAATGCTGGTAAATTCTTATATACCTATTACTCTTATCTCATGGCTTTCACTGACATATTTAGTGAACATTGTTTTGAACACACAGCTTATAAGATTATGTTTCTCTTCCTGGAAAAGTGGGAAGTAATTTTAGTTTTTAAATCTGTGGCTAGAGCAAGCTAATGTTATTTTCAATTTAAGGATATCAGGAGACATTGCTGCCAATATTCAATGTTTTGAATTATTTCATTTAGTTCTCTTATTTGTCTCTGCCACAAAATACCAGTGATCTTTGAGTGACAGCTAACAAATGAACCCCATAAATTTGCATTCATCAAACAAGATTTGGGTGTCTGTTATAATACATGTGTTATATAGTAGGCACTGAAGAAAATTAAATTATGGCTCATACCTCAAGGAGCTTATAGTCTAATAGAGATGACAGTTATGTTAATAGGCAATTATAATAAGTACTATTAGAAATATGTCACAGGGAAGGGAGTGATTATCTGGTTGGGGAAATATCTGGGGAAAAAAGTGCTTAGGACAAAGGCGGATGATTTATTACAACCGAGTGGATACTATTTAAACCAAATCCCCTCTACTTGAAGCTTAGAAAGAAACAAGAGAACATCATAGCAGCAATAGGTCAGGATACTTGAACTTCTCTTATCCACCTCAAAACCTTTCCAGGAGTGACTGGATGAAGACTTATTGCTTAATAGAACCTATGAGAGCAATTGTACTTTGACGAAAGACTATGACCACCTAAAATAAGAAGTGTCTACAAACACACTTTTCAATCCCACCTCTACAGAGCAGCAGTGGATAACGTATCCTCTAAATTACCACCCCATCTGATAACTATCAAAACCATTTGCCCCACAATACCCTCTAACAGTGCTTCCCTTAGTTAAACCCAATTCATGGAAAACAGATCTCTGAAAAACATTGATGCTATTGGTATTGATAGTAATACTCCACATTTTGCAGTGTCCCATATTCTAATATTTAATTTGAACCCAAATCCATAATCTGCATTTTATAATTGCGAGTGTTAAGGCTCAATGACCTGAGATAGGTAACGTCATGTCACACAGCTACACATTGATAGCACAAAGGCACAGTTTCCAGTCATTTGACCTAAGTTTGGTGTTTTGGTTTTTTTTAACCAAATTTTGTGCAGATGATCTGTCTAAATACTGAGATGCCACGAAATCATCTTAAATAGGAATTGTGACTTAGGGCCATTATTATTTGTGAGCTAGAAGTTACCTCTCTTCTGAAGCTATTGTTATGCAGAAGGTGACATGAAAACTATTCTCAGACAAAACCTGCCTATCAGCCTAAGAGACCCGTTAGACTTTTTATAGTGTTATAATTGAAAATAATCATCTTCAAAGTTATATAACTCCCCTAACTGACGAGATCGTGAGTTCTGAATGTTAACATGAAACAGATTCTTGAGATCTTACTCAAGGTTGTGTGAAACTGCCACCCAATTAACTATAAATCCACATCTTTCTCACTGAGAAAAGTGTATCAAAAGTCAAGTGAGTGACAATGCATAAACTTAAATACACATAATCATAAAAAGTAAGCTATTGCAAACTTTTATACTGTAATTATTGTTTTTAAGACACTAATACTCTTCACGACAGATCAAGTCTCACCAGGGTGCCACAATACGATCATTTAGAAGATTGATTTATTCATTTATCACATATATTTGTGGGGTTTTTTTGTGTCTTTATAAAGTCATATTTTAAAAGTACCTTCAAATATCAACATAGTTATTTAATCCTTGGCTTTCCCTCAATTCCATTTAAAATTCACCAAAAAATCTGATAATAATTGTAATAGAAAAACGACTAGATAACTAGTATCGCTTTAGTGCTTAATAATTTACCAAGTATTTTCACGCCTGTTACACTCGATCCTCAATAATCCTGTAATATGCTCAGCAATTCCCATTTTACAGATAAAGAAGCTGAGAATCATAAAGTGCGGGAGATAAGAGAAATTGTGCTTATTGACAATTTTATCATCCTAAGGTTAGCGTGCCTATAAAAGAAAGAGAAAAAATTAGAAACATACAATTCCATAGAGAATTTACCTCAGCCACCAAATCAGAAAAACTAGCATTAACCTGGGATTCTTAATTCCAATTGGTTTGTTCTGCATCAATACAGTTAATTAATATACAACGCCAAATTAGCTTTCCCAGGCAGGGAAATGTCAGCAGGTTTCTTCTTGTCCTCCTGCTAAGTGGAGGACATTAAATCATTATTACACATAATAGTTCCTAATTTGCAGGTGGAAATATTAGCTCCCAAATGCATAAAAATCATTCTGAGCCTGAAGGTCAACAGTTGCATATCAGATTGTTTTGGTTTCCTGCTGGTCACTTTAAAACATGGTTTAATGGTTACCATAGTACCTTTCTTCCAAAGTGAATTATGACCTGAACTTTAACTTTTCATTTCTGCTTAACTGTGAGGTAGCTAGGAGACCAGATTATCAACTGCGTTTTTCTAACATGGGAAAAGAAGCCCAGAGAGGTTAAGTGACTCACCAAAGGTCACACAGAAAATCTGACTGTTCTGTGGATCTTCCACATTGGTGCAAGCTTTGGAAGGAACTCGTCCACCTATTTTTCTTACTTATCAAAGTGTTTCTTCTCTGCCCTTATAATTCTGCATCCCATGACATTCAAGGAGACAGTGGAAAATGCATGGCTTTACCAGCAGCAAACACACCCTGTAAATAAGACCAGTTACTGGCTGAGAAGATGGGGACTTACTATTGCAGTATTTTGTCTGCTGGGTGGCCAATTCATTAAAAACAGATATCTAGTGTTTTAATCACTCTGCCAAACCACCATCTGTTTTCATCCCTGCCTCCCCCAATCCTAAACATCCCCCCCGTTACCTTCTGCCACAGTCCCAATCAGGTTTTTGTATAGGAATGGACAGCTTGCAAGTGGAATGTCAGGGGCCTGTACAATAATTCATCTTTTTGGCATGACAGAACAAGCTGTTGGGTGCTGTGAATATGCAGAGCGGGTCTTGCTGGGCAAAATCCTGGATCTGAAAGGAGAATGGCTCCCACCTGGTGGAAATAAATGCTTTATTCCTCTCTTCACGCTACTCAAAATGCTTACCAATCCTTGTAGAAAGTCTGAGGAATATTTCAGAGCCCAGGAATAAGCCTCCTGGATGAAGGGGTTGTGAATTGTAGTCCTTAGGAGATGAATCAAGATCAAATGTGTCCATTTATTATTAGTCCTATGGCTGTCATTTAATAGATTCTTACTACGAATTAGGACCAAGCCAAACACTTTACATGAACTATCTCATTTTAATTCTTAAAATAACCTTTTTGGGTAGTAGCTTGTATTCCCATTTTACAGGTGAGTCAACTAAATGAGACTCGGGCTGCTTGGGTCCTTAACCCAAGGTCACAGTGATTAAATGAGAGAGTCTGGATTTGAACTTGTGTTTCTTTGACCCCAAATCCTGTGCCCTTCATGACTATGTTACCTGTCGGGTTTCATAATTCCGCAGAGATGTTAATAATGGGATGCTTTCGGTGATAATTTTTGTTCTGTGCTGTGGCTTACGAGATGGTTGCCTTTTTATTTTCATTGCAACTGTTTTTTTTTTCCTTAATTTTGCCTTTAATAAAACAACAAAAACCAACCAACAAACAACAAAAACCAAGTCTGGTTCGGAAAGTTAAATTATTTTGTACAAAATTATTCAGCAGTGGGGCGCCTGGGTGGCACAGCGGTTAAGCGTCTGCCTTTGGCTCAGGGCGTGATCCCGGCATTATGGGATCGAGCCCCACATCAGGCTATGAGCCTGCTTCTTCCTCTCCTACTCCCCCTGCTTGTGTTCCCTCTCTCGCTGGCTGTCTCTGTCTCTGTCAAATAAATAAATAAAATCTTTAAAACAAAATTATTCAGCAGAATCACAGTAGGATAGGTCTTTTGGTGTCCCAGCCAAAAGCTTTTTCTAAGCAATGTTTAGCCATGAATACCTATCCAAGACCTTCACAAACTGGACAAGTCTTTTCTAAGTTAGGAACCCCTTTCCTAATCTGTAGGGACCAGGTGCATGTATTCATGGCCAGCAGTGTACTGAAGCTATCTCCTGTTGGTTCAGCGTTCCACATTCCATAAAGTCAAAATGGAAGGTCATGCAGCTCCAGCGGCATCATTCACAAGATCCAAAGCAAAATAAAAATGCAAGGCACCTAGTTTCAAAATTATGGAGAATTTCAGGAGAGCATCTATGGGGCATTAAACAAAGCATGAGAGGCTTCTGAGTGTAGGATCCTGTGCACCTGCACAGGTCACATGCCCATGAAGCTGGCCCTGACCTTCTAAATCGCCAAGAATGGTCCTGTTTTCCCCCACCTTATTCTTCTCATATAACCCAGAGTATAATGTTGGAGACAGAGGATCTAGCCTTTGGTCCTGGTTTAGGGTGTATGGGTAACTAGCTTTTTGACTTTGTTTCTCATTTAACCTCTGATGCTGAGAGTCCTCATAATTTGTAAAGTCCATCCGAAACGGCCCAGCCTACGGTGCTTAGGCCACACAGTTGCCTTTCTTGCTTTACATATCTTCATTTATCTTTTCAATTTCCCTTTCTGCCAAAGCTATTCTGAAAATTGTCAGCCTTCCTAAGACCTGCACCACAATCAGCGGTGATCTTCGCTTTCCCCAGCCTCCTGGCCATGCTGGGGAAACGCTCCTCACACTTTAGTTACCAGGTCACCATTGCTCATAGCACGTCTTCTCATTGGCTCAGATACCTACCCTGGGCCATTTAGAAAAAGTTATTTTAAGATTGTTAAAGAGAAAAAAAAAATGTTCCTGTTTATTTAGCCTAACAACTCCATGATAGGGAAATACCAGGAGATTTTCCCCAAAGGGACACATTTGTTAAAATCATGTACTTCTTGTTTTGTTTTTGTTTTTTTTTTTTTTAAACAAAGATTTCTGCATCATGAAGATAAGCAAAGCCATACTAAAATTGCTTATTAGGTATACTTTAATATAAAAGTCTTTCTTCAAACCATAACCTCTATCCTGTGAAAAATTATAGTGATACCAATATAACCTATCTTTTCTCCATCTCCAATTTTCTTCCACTTGTCCTCTCGACCAAAAATAAATAAAATTCTTATGCTTTTATCTCACTCCCATTCCTGAGACCAGACTAAATTTCTTTCATTCTTACTTTGAAACTCTGAGTCTTCTTCACATCCCTCCATCCCGCAACCACTCAGCCCACCCCTATCACCTCCTACCCATAAGCTTTAGTAACTTTTCTCTTCTCCCTGCCATAGGGAGCGTATTTCTATAGCTCTGCATTAAAAAGTCCTTGCATTTTGCTCGAGCCAGATTTGGGAGTTTCATAAAATGTACTACTCTTTCAAAGAAGAGCTCGGATTTCTACTTTTTGACTAAACTTTCCTGCCTTCCATCCATCCAAACGGATGTGATGTTTTGCTTTGCACCACCCTTTCAGAAAACTTATCACTTCTTAAGGTTGGTGAAGAGTATGTATGCACATGCCTCATCACCCCGTCTGGCTTGTAAGCAATGTGAGGACAAGGAATAAGCCCTCAGTGGTGAAAAGCATGGCTTGATTAGATTCGAGTCACAGTGAGTGTTTGTTGAGTGAATGACTGTGAACTATTATCAGAGAGACAAGTTAAAACAGGAACGACTGGATTAGAGTCTTATCTCAGCTGACCTCTCCCCCTTGATGTTCCTTGTTCATGTTTCTCAACTTCTGAGTCTATCAAAAGCCAAGTGAAGAGCTGTTTCTCTGAGATCATTCATCTGTCCTGTTAATTTCTGTTAAGTGGTACTTTATCAGAGCCAAGCTTTTAAGTCCATTAAAAGTCTTACAGCTTCTCTCAAAGCTGGGAACACTATAAAAGACAACATCAATCCTGCGGCTCTGCTCTACACTCAGGACAAGCTGGTGCTTTCAGCACAAGTCTCCAGATCGGCCTTCAGGACCTGCAGAATGACCCCATGGAATGACAGGCCGTGGAGTGTCACTTCTTTTGAGATAAGAAACAGGCTGTCCTGAACTCAAGAATCCCTTATAAAGATATCAGTTGGAGAAGAAACAAACTTGAATGCTATTATCCTCAAATAACCTCATCTCTCAAGCTTTATAATGCACTTTTTAAAACTCTTTTTAAAAACAACAAATTTGACAGGCCAGACACAGCTCACTAACCTGGGAGATTTGTTTTAAAAATACAGATTTCCACATACCATCTGTAGCGAATTTCTGGGGTGAGGCTCAAAATTGTGTATTTTTAAAAGCTCCCTGTGTGATTCTTATTTGTAGCTAGGGTTTAGAACTTGTAGAAGCCTATTGCAGACTGCAAAGCAATTTTACGTGAATTATTATTTCATTTGGTGTTTACAGAAATAGCTAGGAATATTATTCACATTTTAGGAATGAGAAACCAAAGCTTGGAGAGATTTGATGACAACCTAGTGTGAGTCCTAACTTTGATCTTCAGTTAGAACATAAGCTCAGGCCTTCTGAATCCCAGTCCAGGACCTGCTCACTGTTCATTTTGAGTGACAAGTGCAGTTACCAACTTATTAGCTTGAACTGATTTATCAGGTTGCATTAAAGAGGGTGAGAAACTAGGGTGGTGCATTTTCATCAGAAAAAGAACCACATGAGCGAGAAAAATTTATACAAGGGGGAAGCTCTTCAAAAGCCTCTGCACTAACATAATATAATAAAAAACTATATAAAAAAAAAAAAAACAACTCTGCAGTCTGTGAACCAAGGAAGGAAAAAAATCTTAATTCCATAGATGGTCAAGCCTTCTTCTATTTCTTCCTCTCTTTCTCATCTCCATCACAACTTTTCTTCCTTCTTCCCAGTTAATGACTTAGACCCATTGCCAACACAAAAAGTGTTAGATTGCATAGTCTCAACAAAAGTGAGAGGATGGGAAGGAATTATGCACACAAGTGCCAAGGTTGTTGGTTCGGAGCTATCACTGTCACGTGGAGGGTGCCTCATTGCTCCTTTCCTCATTTTTGTTGTCCCTATCCTTCAAATAATCAGCTCCCTTTCCAAAGAGAGAAAGAAGTACTGATTTGATCAATCTGAGCTCAGGGCTTTTACTGAGCCATACTTTACTAGTGGATGAGTTCGCTCCGCCCCAAGGGTTAACACCTATATGCATCTCTTGTCTTAACAAGACTTGCATGTATACATTATACAAATATATTGGGAACTTCAGCATTTAAAACTACCAGATGCTAAGAAATAGACATACTTACAGAATTTGGTAAGTAGTGCAGAGAAAAAGCATAAGGACTGAGCCCCGGGGAACTCCAATATTTCTTGATCAGGACAAAGAGGAAACTAAGAAATGGCCAGTGAGATAGGTGGGAAACCAAGAGAAATCAGTGCTCCAGAATCCAAAGTGAGAAAATATATCAAGAGGAAAGAGCGATCGACTCTGTCCAGGTAAAAGAACAAGACAAAGATTGAGAAATTGCATTTGGGCAATTTGGAGGTTCTTGGAAAACTTGACAGAAGTCATTCCAGTGTATTTTGGTGAATGAAGTTTGAATAGAGTGGCTTGAGAAAGATTGTTAAAGCTAGGAGATGGGGAAGGTATGAACAATTCTTGTGAGGAAGGTTTTTATTCTTAAATTTTGTTTTCATTTTTTAAGGGAATAGGGAAATGCAGCAGTAGTTGCACGGAATGTGGTAACAAGGAAGTTTTTAATGGGGCTTTTTTGTTGGTTGGTTTTCCTGTTGTAAAAAAAAAAAATCAAACAACAACAGAAAACTCATATATCACAGCATGACTGTATGCTGATGGGAAGGGCCTAGTAGAAAGGAAAACTTTGACAAAGAGGAAGTGATGTCCTTTGGTGAGTAAGACATGAAGGGTTGGCCTAAGATAGGAAAAAAGCACAGCTAATCTAGAGCTGAAAATAAAAGAGCATATGTGGAAATAGAAGCAGATATGTTAGTATATTTAGGGAGGGAGACTTTTATATTAACCTCTGACTTTCCAGATCTCAAATTCCATGATTACTTCCCAGTACCCTTGTATAAATGATCCCACTAATAGTGGAGGGAGTGATATCCCAATGTCATTTAGAAAAGTATAGACACATTCAGGACCAGAACTTCAGTTTTCTGATGACTATATCTGCAATGTTTAGTTCATTCGTACATTCATTAGATAGTTATTGAAATCCACTTGCCAAGAACTCTTCTAGACACTAGGAATAAGTAGTGAATGATGTGATTTCTTTCTTTCAGTATATTTTAATCTAGACTGTGAGACAGGCATATTTACATAATTAATTAGAGTTGCTATAAGATCTACAAAAAACAAGATGAGTTTGCAATAAGAACAAACTATGGGGACTGACCTAAGATAGCTGGAGAAAGATAAATTGATGATCTGAGATTTGAAGGATAAATAGGACTCACATGTGCGAATTAAAGTATAAGAAGTATGGGTAAGGACATTAGGGAGGCACAAATACCATACAAGAATGCCTCAAAATATTCAGGTGTGGCAAGGGAAATGAGAACAAGGGAGAAAGAAGTATAAGTTGCAGGAATAGGCTGGGGCCATATTACATAGGGACATGGTTACAAGTTCATATCTTGTCTGGAAGATATTGAGATGCTGTGAATCAGCTAGAATAGATCTGTGTTACCAAAGGATAACTGTATTGTGTGACTAAAGGAATCCAAGAAAAATACATATGTAGAGAAACTGGTTGGAATATTATAAAAGAGTTCACAGGTGAAATGGTAGCACAGTCGAGGTTGGTTTATGGAGAGATGGGGAGAATTAGATGGATTTGAGAGATATCCAGGAGTGTGGATTAATAGGATATGATGGTAGCTGGTTGCTAAGAGAGAAAGGAACTTTGGATGATGAATGCCAGGATTTGCATTGGAATGTATAGGTTGATGGCTGTACCCTTACAAAGAAGAGAAGGTTTTGGACTTAACAAAAATAACGAGTTAGTACTGGAACGATACAACGTCAATTAGACATCAGTGAGATTTTCTGGTGAAGACGACAACCATAATGTACCAAATGCCTGCCAAGTGTTGTGTTGTGTTCTGTCAATAGAGAAATAAAAGTCACTTTCTACCCTCCAAAAGCTCATACTTTAGCAGTGCTATAGCACCTTTCTCATTCTGAATCTGCTACCAGATCTGAAAGTCAAAATTTGCCAAGGAAGCAAAGGAAGAAGGAAGCAAAAAATAAAATAAAATAAAAATTAAAAAATTCCAAGTTGATATAGTTTAACTAGGCAACAGTTACTCCTAAAAAAGATCAGAATGTGGTGTGAAATATGCTAATAACGTTTATGCAAATGAAGGTTCACTGTATTAACTACAAGATCAAGGGATAACTGCAAGTAATTTGGTAATGGGCTATAATTACCCTTCCATCTATAGTTTGGGGGATGAGGGTGATGCATGACTCAAACACTGTTCCTAAATACTTTCCCATTTCATCAGTGCCTTTTCTTTTTCATTGTACTTGAACATATCTGGAAAGCTATCACAAAATCAGTAAGTCATTTTTAATATCAGACTAAAGATATTAGATAGAATATTGGAATATTAGATACTAGAATAGTTTATTCTTGCTTTTTCATTTTCCTTTTTTTTTCTTCTTATTTTTGACTTGGTAATTCCTGACAGAGAAGTCTTTCTTAAAGTATTAGACAATTCCATGTCTTCTAAGAACTAGCTGTATGACTTTGGGTAAAGTTACTGATCTTTGCAACTTAGTTTCCCCATTATTTATACAGGGATGTTAATGTTCATAATGGCCTTTTCAAATGCATCAGAAGTTAACACTTTTTATTTACATGGAAACATTTAAGACCCTTTTTTCTTTTTTACTCTTTATTTTGAAGTATTTTCGAAAGTTGCACAACAAAGAGCTTTTCTCCCCACCCCCACCCCCACCCTGAATCATGTGAAAACAAGTTATAGACATGGTGTCCTATTACCCCTGAATACTTCAAGATGTTTTCCTGCAAACATGGTGTTACCCTATATGGTCACAGTATGGCCATCAACATTAAGAAATTAATGCTGATACTGTCTACTTCCTACTGTTCAATACACAGATGTGTGTCAGTTGCCCCAGTGACATGTTTTGTAGCAGAAGGATTCAGTGTAGGGTCACATGTTCCATTCAGCCCATGTGTCCCTTCAGTCTCCTTCAAAGTGGAACAGTTGATCAGTCTTCCCTTGACTTTCATAACGTTGATACGTTTGAAGATCAAAGTCAATTATTGTCATAGAACGTCCCTCACTTTGGATTTGTCTGGTCTTTTCAAACACTTAGATTTAACTTAGGCCCTTTTCATTTGGGGGAAAGGAGGCAGAAATGTGACAGAATTAATATGCTCTTATTGCTTTTCTGTGGGGTGGTACACAGTACCAATTTGAACCATTGATTAATGTGGTTTCTGCCAAGGTTCTCTTCTGCAGAGTTATTCTTTTTCTCTTTGAAATAAATATTTGTGGGGAGATACTTAAGATGTGTAAACATCCCATTCATCTTCAGACTTTTATCCACTTGTTTTAACATTCGTTTATTTTTTGCCTAATTTCATTATTACTCAGATGCTTGAAATAGCGTTGTTGTTGTTTTTAATTCCATCATGTGTTTGAAGTTTTACTTGGCATTTTACTGTAAAGAGATGCTTTCTCTTCTTCCAGTTTGTCCATTTATGTTATATCAGTATGAACTCATTGGTCCCTATTTTATTTGAAGTGCAATAATCTGTTATTTTGCTTATATTGGATTTGAATAGAAAGATCTCCTTGAGATGGATTCTCCTCTGTTTTTGTTTTTAATATGTTTCCATGGTTCTCTGAGCCCTACTTTACTATTGGCACAATAAGACACTCTAGCCACTTCTTGTACTTCTTTTGCCCTAGCTTTGGAGTCAGCCAATTTTTCAAAGATCCCTTCTTTTTAATGGAGGATAGTAGTTTGAAACCAAGATCTGGATACAAGATGCACTCATTGTGCTGGAGGATGTGATACTCTGCAAGGATTCCAGCTGCTGTTAAAGTGCTGCACTCAGATACCCCTGGACTCTCAAACCCTTTTAGGGACCACCTCAACTGAAGAAAGATATCTTGCCCAAGGTCATTTTTGCTGGTAGAGATACCTCCACAGGGAATGACTGATTATTCAAAGTTTGGACTCCTTGCCTCAAATCAGGAATATTCTGAATTATGATCTCAGTTCCAGAGCTCTCTGTGGGGCCAGCTGAAGGCTTCATTGAATCTCCATACTAGGTTAACTTCTTTCTTTGTCCAGTTTTGCTTCTTTCCCCTTCCTTCCACAAGTGTGATTCCCCCAAAACACTCCCTTCTAAATTTCCTGTCTCAAAGTCTGCTTTCTAAGGAATACAACTCTAGGAGGTGTGGGGCGTCACTGTGCTCATACCCTCCCAATAGACAGAGCTAGCAAATATGTGTATGCGTTTCCTCTGTGTATACCTTTAGCTATCTTTCTCTGTTTAGCTCTGTATTGAACATCACAAATGTGGTCAGGAGAAAATGGCCCTCCAAAGAAGTCCTTATCTCTGGAGACTATGAATGTGTTAGGTTATGTGGCAAAGGGGAATTAAGGTTGCAGAAAGATTAAAATTGCTATTTGGCTGACCTTAAAATGGGGATGTTAATCTGGAGAATCTGGGTAGACCAAATGTAGTAACAATTCGAGGTTTTTTGTTGTTGTTGTTGTTTTTACTATTAAGTTTTTTACTCTAATTCCCGTGTATTTAACTTACAGTGCTAAATTAGTTTCAGGTGTACAATGTAGTGATTCAGCAATTTTATACATAGCTCAGTGCTCATCATGATATGTGTACTCTTTAATTCCCATCACCTGTTTCACCCATTCTCCCACCCACCTCCCCTCTGGTAACTATTTGTTCTCTACAGTCAAGAATCTGCTTTCTGATTTGTCTCTCTTTTTCCTTTGTTCATTTGTTTTGTTTCTTATATTCCACATATGAAAGAAATCATATGGTATTTATCTTCTCCTGACTGACTTATTTTGCTTAACATTATACTCTGTAGCTCTATTTATGTTGTTGCAAATGGCAAGACTGCATTTCCTTTTTATGGCTAAATAATATGCCACTGTGTATATATGCCACTGCAGCAGCCCCTGGCCGAGAGCTTATGCTAAGGATATAATAGGAAGACACGTTTGTGACCTTGCGGGCTTTAGCATAAATGTCAGAGCACAGAGTCGGGAATGCCCAGCTTGCACAGCAGTTGGGAAAGCCCAGCTCGCTCAGGGTGGAACGCTGCCCTCAGATTTAATAAGCGGCCAGGAACGCCTGGTCCGCTAAAGGGCAGAACGCTGCCCCAACTGAAACTTGATTGCTCTTGACAGTAGCCCGAGGGGTCCATAGAAACATGTTTAAGAATAGGCCTCACTTGCTGAATGTGACATCATCTAATCCCGTGACCTTCCCCGTGATGTACTACTATTCACTAGGATGTATTACAGATCATCCCCTTGATTGTCTTTGATTGTTTATTGCCAATAAATACGCAAGGTTGCAGATGTTCGGAGCGATCACACTCTTGGTGGTGGCGCGCTTTGCAGTTGTCCCCTGCACCCACGCTGTCTTTCGCAAGCTAACCTGTCTGTGCCTTGTCCTTCTCCCGAATCACGCCTCGGCTCTGCGGGTGGTGTCGCAGCATACCACATCTTCTTTATCCATTCATCTGTAATGGACTCTTGGGCTGCTTGCATAATATGACTATTGTGAATAACCCTGCAATAAATGTAGGGATGTATGTACCCATTTGAATTAGTGTTTCTTGTATTTTGGGGGTAAGAGCCAATAGTGTGATTATGGGATTATAGGGTAGTTCTATTTTTAGCCTTTTGAGGAACCTCCATACTGTTTTCTGCAGTGTCTGTACCAGCTCACATTCCACCAAGAGTGCATGAGGGTTCCTTTTTCTCCACATCTTCACCAACACTGTTTCTTGTGTTGCTGATTTTAGCCATTCTGACAGGTGTGAGGTAATATCCCATTGCATTTTTGATTTGCATGTCCCTGATGATGAGTGATGCTGAGTATCTTTTCATGTGTCTGTTGGTCATCTGTATGTCTTCTTTGGAGAAGTGTCTGTTCATGCCTTCTGCCCATAATATAATTGGATTTTGTTTTTGGGGTGTTGAGTTGTATCAGTTCTTTATGTTTTAGATACTAACCCTTTATCAGATGTCATTTGCAAATACATTCTCCCATTCAGTAGGTTGCCTTTTAGTTTTGTTGGTGGTTTCCTTTGTTGTGCAGAAACTTTTTATTTTAATATAGTCCCAATAGTTTCTTTTTGCTTTTGTTGTTTCCTTTGCCTTAGGAGACATATCTAGAAAAATGTTGCTACGGTCAATGTTAAAGAAATTATTGCCTGTGCTCTCTTCTAGGATTTTTATAGTTTCAGGTCTTTAATTTAGGTCTTTAATCCACTTTGAGTAATTTGTTTTGTACAGTGAAAGAAGTGGTCCAGGTTCATTCTTTTGCATGTCCAGTTTTCCCAACACCATTTATTAAAGAAACTTTTTCCCATTGTATATTCTTTTCTCCTTTGTTGAAGATTAATTGGCCATATAACTGTGTATTTATTTCTGGGATTTTTACTATGTTCCATTGATTTATGTGTCTATTTGCATTCTGGTACCATACTGTATTAATTACTATCACTTTGTATTATAACTCGAAGTCTGGAATAGGGATAGCTCCAATTTTGTTTTGTTCTTTTTTCAAGATTGCTTTGGCTATTCAGGGTCTTTTGTGGTCCCATACAAATTTTAGGATTGTTCATTCTAATTCTGTGAAAAACGCTGTTGGAATTTTGATAGGATTGCATTAAATCTGTAGATAGCTTTGCGTAGTAAATATTGACAATATTATTCTTTCAAACCATGAGCACAGAATGTCTTTCCATTTCTTTGGGTCAACTTCAATTTCTTTCACTTACTGTTTTAGTTTTCAAAATATAGGTCTTTCATCTCTTTAGTAAAGTTCATTCCTAGGTATAGTTTTATTTTAGGTGCAATTGTAAATGGGATTCTTTTCTTTTTCTTTTTAAGATTTTATTTATTCATTTGACAGAGAGACAGCCAGCGAGAAAGGGAACACAAGCAGGGGGAGTGGGAGAGGAAGAAGCAGGCTCCCAGCTGAGCAGGGAGCCCGATGCGGGGCTCGATCCCAGAACCCTGGGATCACGCCCTGAGCTGAAGACAGAGGCTTAATGACTGAGCGACCCAGTCGCCCCGTAAATGGGAGTGTTTTCTTAATTTCTCTGTTGCTTCATTATTAGTATAAAGAAATGCAACATGTTGGGGCGCCTGGGTGGCTCAGTCGTTAAGCGTCTGCATTTGGCTCAGGGCGTGATCCCGGTGTTCTGGGATCAAGCCCCGCATCAGGCTCCTCCGCTGGGAGCCTGCTTCTTCTTCTCCCACTCCCCCTGCTGTGTTCTCTCTCTCGGTGGCTGTCTCTCTCTCTGTGAAATAAATAAATAAAATCTTAAAAAAAAATGCAACATGTTTCTGTACTTGATTTTGTATCCTGGAACTTTACTGAATTCGTTTATCAGTTGTAGTAGTTTTTTGGTGGAATCTTTAGGATTTTCTACATATAGTATCATGTCATCTGCAAATAGTGAAATTTTTACTCCTTTTTTACCAGTTTGGATGCATTTTATTTCTTTTTGTTCTCCAATTGCTATGGCTAGGACTTCCAGTACTATGTTGAATAAAAGTGTTTTTCCTTCCCCTTTTATTTTTTTAGAATAGTTTGAGAAGAATAGGTATTAACTCTTCTTCAAATGTTTGGTAGAAAGGTGCCTGGGTGGCTCAGTCCTTTAAGCATCTATCTGCAGCTCAGGTCATGATCTCAAGGTCCTGGGATCAAGCCCGACTTTGGGTTCCCAGGTCTGTGGGGAGTCTGCTTCTCCCTCTCCCCCTATCCCTCCCCCCACTTGTGCCCCCCCTTCTCAAATAAATTAAATCTTTTTAAAAATAAATAAAAATAGCGGCGCCTGGGTGGCTCAGTCATTAAGCGTCTGCCTTCGGCTAAGGGCGTGATTCTGGCGTTCTGGGATCGGGCCTGCATCAGGCTCCTCCGCTGGGAGCCTGCTTCTTCCTCTCCCACTCCCCTGCTTGTGTTCCCTCTCTTGCTGGCTGTCTCTCTCTCTGTCAAATGAATAAATAAAATCTAAATAAATAAATAAATAAGTTTGGTAGAATTCACCTGCGAAACTGTCTGGTCCTGGACTTTTGTTTGTTGGGGGGGTTTTGATTATTGATACAGTTTTATTGCTTGTAATCAGTCTGTTCAAATTTTCTATTTCTTCCTGCTTCGGCTTTGGTAGGTTATATGTTTCTAGGAATGCATCTATTATTATTACTACTACTACTGCTACTACTACTTCATCTCCTTTTACTCCTTCCCCTTCTCCCCCGTCTCCCCCAGCTAGAGGTGTATCAATTTCTACTGTAATCTTTATTATTTCCTTCCTTCCTTCTGGTTTGGGTTTTTTTTTTGTTCTTCTTTTTCTAGCTTCTTTAGGCGTAAGGTTAGGCTGTTTGAGATGTTTCTTTCTTCTTGAGATAGCACTGTATTGCTATAAAGTTCCCTCTTAGAATCCCTTTTGCTGTATCCTTTGCATGCAAAGGTTTTGGATCATTGCATTTTCATTTTCATTTGTTTCCATGTAATTTTTAAAAATTTATTCTTTGATTTCTTGGTTGACTCATTTATTGTTTAGTAGCATGTTATTTATCTTCCATGTATTCGTGCTCTTTCTAGATTTTTTTCTTGTGGTTGATTTCTAGTTTCATAGCATTGTGATCAGAAAAGATGCATGGTATGACTTCGATATTCTGAATTTGTTGAGACTTGTTTTGTGGTCTAATATGTCATCTATTCTGAAGAATGTTTTATGTATACTTGAAAAGAATGTGTATCCTGTCGTTCTAAGATAGAATGCTCTGAATATATCTATTAGATTTATCCGGCCCAGTATGTCATTCAAAGCCATTGTTTCCTTGTTGATTTTCTGTTCGGGTGATCTGTCAATTGATATAGTAGGATATTAAAGTCCCCTAATTTTATTGTAATACTATCAATTAGTTTATGTTTGTTATTAACTATTGTATGTATATGAGTATTCCTATATTGGGTGCATAAATATTTACAATTTTCATATGTTCTTTTTGGATTGTCCCTTTTATTATTATATAGTGTCCTTCTTTATCTGCTGTTACAGTCTTTGTTTTAAAGTCTGTTTTATCTGATGTAAGTATTATTACCCTGGCTTTCTTTTGGCATTTATTTGCAAGATAAATATTTCTCCGTCTCCCCACTTTCAATCTGCAGGTGTCTTTAGGTCTGAAATGTGTCTCCTGTAGGCTAGCATATAGATGGGTCTTGTTTTTTATCCACTCTGTCACACTATGTCTTTTGACTAGAGTATTCATTTACATTCAAAATAATTATTGCTAGGGGCGTCTGGGTGGCTCAGTCAGTTAAGCATCCAACTCTTGATTTTGGCCCAAGTCATGATCTCAAGGTCATGAGATCAAGTCTCATATTGGGCTCAATGCTGGGTGTGGAGCCTGCTTAAGTTTCTCTCTCTACTTCTCCCTCTGCCCGTCCCTGCTCATGCTCTCTCTAAATAAATACATAAATTCTTCTGAAAAAAAAAATGAAGTAATTATTGCTAGATATATATTTATTGTCATTTGTTACTTGTTTTGTGATTGTATTTGTAGTTTTTCTCTGATCCATTCTTGCTCTTTTTCATGGTTTGCTTGCTTTCTTCAGTGATATGCTTGGATTCCTTTCTCTTTATTCTGTTCATATCTATTACTGGTTTTTGATTTGTTACCATTAGGTAACAATTAGATTTATAGATAACATCCTCTGGATATAGCAATCTATGTTAAGTCAATGGTCACTTAAGCTTGAACCCATTCTTTACTCCTCTGCCCACATGTTTTAGGTATATGGCATCATATTTTATCCTTTCATTTTGTGAAAACTTAGTTTTATTGCTTTTGTGTTTCCTAGTTTTCATACTCTCACTTATGGTCTTTCCATAAGAGGACTCAAAGAGGCCCCTTTAATATTTCTTTCGGGGTTGGTTTAATGGTCATCATCTCCTTTAGTTTTTGTTTGTCTGAGAAACTCTTTATCTCTCCTTTTATTGTGAATGTTAGCTTTGCTGAATAGAGTATTCTTGACTGCAGTTTTTTTCCCTTTCAGTACTTCGAATATATTATGCCACTTTCTTCTGGCCTTCAAAGTTTCTGGTAAAAAATCTGCTGATAGCCTTATGGGGTTTCCCCTTGTATGTAACTGTCTTCTTTTATCTTGCTGCCTTTAATTTTTTCTTTATTAGTACTTTCTTCCATTTAATTAGTATGTGTCTTGGTGTGCACCTCCCTGGGTTGATTTTGTTGGTGGATCTTTCTGTCTTCTGAATCTGGATGTCTATTTCCTTCCCCAGATTAGGGAAGCTTTCAGCTATTATTTCTCCAAATAAATTTTCTGTCCCCCTTTTCTCTGTCTTCTTCTTTTTGGATCCCTATAATGCAAATGTCATTACACTCGATGGAGTCAATGAGTTCCCTAAGTCTATTCTCATTTTGCATAACTCTTTTTCCTCTCATTTGCCCAGCTTGGTTACTTTCCATTACTCCATTTTCCAGGTCATTAATTTGTTCCTCTGCTTCCTCTAGCCTGTTATTTATTCCATCAAGTGCATTTTTAATTACATCTATTGTGTTCTTTATCTCTGATTGGTTCTTTTTTAATCTCTTTGTTAAGGGTCCCACTAATGTCCTCCACTCTTTTCTGAAGTCCAGTGAGTATCTTTATGAGCATTACTTTAAATTCTCTATCTGGCATATTACTTATACCCATCTTGTGTAGGTCTCTAGCTGTGGTTTTGTCCTCCTCTTTCATTTGGGATATATTCCTCTGTCTCCTCATTTTGTCTCTCTGTGTCTCTTTCTCTGTGTTAGGAAAGTCACATACATGTCCTGCTCTTGAAGGTAATGACCTTATGAAGTAGAGTTCTTCTAGTGTCCTGCAGGGCAGTGTCCCCTGTTCCTTTGAACTTGTTGCCTCAGAGAGTGTCTCCTATGTGTTTTGCATGTGCCCTGCTGTTATGTCCTGGCCACTTCTTTCTTCAGCCATCTGCAGAAGTTCTCTTCACCTGTTGTGAGCAGTATTTTGTCTGGCCAGGGCAGGGGACATTTTAACAAGGTGTGCACTGGTCTCCTTACAAAATGAGACTTGCTCCCACTGCTGTAACAGAGGCCCCACAAAACATGCAGGTCAGGAGATGTGTTGACAGGGTTTGTGCTGGTCTTCTGGGGGAGGAGACCCACAGTGCCAGCACTGAGGCAAGTGTGACAGGAAAGGGTGAATACACCAAAGTGTGGGAGGGGGGCAGGGCTTGGTGTAAGCAAATTAGGTAGTGAGTGTTGGCCCCTTACTCATTCCTGCACACATCTGTGTTCATGCTGGGGGGCAAGGGATGCCAGCTGCTTTGTTCCTAAAGGGGGTCTTCCTATAATACATCCCTTTCTGGGATATGCTCTGAAATGAGTAAATAACTCTCCCTCCCATATGTCCCAGTTGTTTTTCCAGCTGCTGCCATTAGGCTGTATCTCTGCTGGCTGCTTGTCATGTTATCTCCTGAAGAATGGGGACTCGGGGCGGCTGGGTGGCTCAGTTGGTTAAGCAGCTGCCTTCAGCGCAGGTCATGATCACCAGGTCCTGAGATCAAGCCCTACATAGGGCTCCCTGCTCAACGGTAGTCTGCTTCTCCCTCTCCCTCTGCTCTCCCCCCTAGATCTCTTGATCACTTACTTTCTCTCAAATAAATAAAAGGTCTTCAAAAAAAAAAAAAAAAAATGGGGACTCAGCTTCCTAAAGCCCTTGGAGCTCTCCCAGAACTGAACATGCTGATTTTAAAACTCCATGTTTTATGTCCCACTAATTGTAAGAACTCACAAGATTCTTCCCTAAGCCAAGTATTACGGGGATTTGTCTTCCCCATGCAAGCTCCCCAGTATGATAGTCTGTATTTGCTCTTCACCATGGCCCGACTCACTGCTGATTGCCTACAGCCATGCTCCCCTTCACTCCCAAATTGTGTGTCTATCATTTCTACCTTCTTCAGTGTGGCCTTTTCTCTGTCTTTTGTTGTGGAGTTTGTTATGCCAGTCTTTGGGTCATTTTCTGGTTTATTCACACTAATGTGAGTGTTATTTAGTTGTATCCTTCAGAGGAGGTGAGCCTAGATTCCTCTACTCTGCTATTTTCCCAGCCTCTCCTTCAGTAACAAGTATTCTTAAAAATGGAAGTGGGAGGCAGAAGATGGAAGTTAGAAGGAGATGTAACAACAGAAGGTGGAATTGAAGCAGTGTAAAGACTCGATGCACAGATGCTAACTTCGAAGGTGGAGAATAGAGGCCATAACCCAAAGAATTTTGGTAGCCTCTAGCAATTGGAAAAGATAGGGGGAGTAATTCCCCCTGGAAGCTTCAGAAAGGAATCTAGTTTTACTGACACCTTAATTTTTGCCCAATGAGAACCCATGTTGGACTACTTACAGAAGTATAAGGTAATAAATTTGCATTATTTTAAGCTAGTGAGGTTGCATAATTTGTTACAGTAACAGTAGACAACTCATATAATAGTTGATATTGATTCCACTAATTTCAATCCAATACTACACGGGTTATTACAATTTCCCCCTTTCCATATTTGTAACTCCCTTTTCTAGCATTGAGAAATATGACCCCCATTATGTTCAATATATTTGCTTATTTTAGTAATCCCAAATCCACTGGGCCACTGCCCTGTGTGGCCACCTTGTTCACTGGGGCTCTACTCCTCTGCCCAGCCACCACTGCTAATGACACTTAACCAAGTTATTATGGAAGAAAAGAAGAGAGGGAGGGAGGGAATGGGGGCGGGAGGGGAGAAGAAAGAATAGCAGCCAAGTCATGGATTTTTTCCCAGTGTCTTTGGATAGACCTTGATGAGTTGTATTACATACCCCACCCTCAGAATTTTCTGAAAAATCAGTACTTATGTTTGCTTACCCAGGGTATAGATCCGTAGTTTTTTAACACTTTCTCAGAAGAGATGCTTGAACTCTAAAAAGTTAAAAAGCACTGATTTTATAACTGTTTAGTCAAAAAGTAGAGTAATGACCTGAATGTCCTCCTTAAAATCCATTTACAGGCCTCATAATAGACCATAATAGATCTTCAAAACACTCACAACACATCCACTTTTATTAGAAGTTGTTAAAAGTTTACATTCCTTATCTGTTTCATCTGACTTGCTAAGGATCAGAGAAATTACCTATAGGTGTCTAGAATTCTCACATTTCAAAGAGGAATAGTATACCAATTAGGGGGAATGCTATAGGATCATGAGTTCTTTTCATGCTAGTGTTACCAACTCCAGCTTCTACAAGGTCTTAGACCAAAGAGACCCCAAAGAATGTATTTATTGAGGAGAATTATTGATGCATCTATTTACTTATCCCTCCCAATCCCTGCAACTTTCAACCATGGGGTCAGCTGTAGAAGGAGTTTCCAACTAGAGGGCCTGAAACTCCCCATGAAAGAAAAAAGACAGCTTTCAGTATCAGCCAAGTGCAGATTCCAATGGATCTGGCCACCAAACAACATGCTTTAATTGTTCTCCTGAGGCTTACTACAGAGGGATCAAAAACCAAGGCTTTCAAGGGGGAGATGAGAAGCAGCAAGGAGAAGAAGAATGAGTTGACCACAATCCTGTTGCCCACTATAGGTGTGTAAGCTGAAAGCCTATATATATATTAACTTTCAGGGGGAAAATTCCTAAATTAAGATTTGGCAGCTTTGGGATTATTGTATTGGGCTGTAGATTTTAATAATAGAAATGAGATTAATTCTGCAACTGGAAGTTACCAAAGGACTTTATTTATTTTTAAATGCATGAAAAATACTGTACCTTCCCCCAAATTCCATATGAGAAGTGTGGGGGGGGTATGTCCATGGATTGTGCTTGAATGGGCTGTAAAGAAAAAATAAAGCTGTCTTCTGTTTATTTTCTTGGGTCAGCTCCTGTCAAAAATGGCTCCTTTTTATCAAATATGATATCAAAACAGTGGTAGATGTTGAACAACTTCCTTTTTTTTTTTTTTTTTTATCATCTGGTAGAGAAAAGCTCTTAGAAGCTTATTTATTCTTTCCTGTTTTTCACCTGACACATGGGTGGGCATGCTACCTTAACTCTAAATCCAGTATCCAGCTGTGGCATTTTACAGTTCTAAAAGCTGTTTTTCAGTGGTCTTTAAGCATCCTAAAGGAGGGAGTTTGGATATGGTGATGTTTCTAGAACTTTGAGGGCTGATTACATGTACATCAACCTTGGGATATTTTAGTAAACTTTTTTTTTCCCCCTCATCTGAAAACCACCTAAACACTTTTAAAGTTTCTGAGATTGATTTTTTTTCTTATTCAATTTTACTTTCTTTCTAATAGCCAAGGCCATTCCGTGAGTACACTGTTCCCGTATACCTCCCTCCCCAGTCACCCAGTTAGTTTTTCTTTTAAGATTCTGTTTATCTACTTTAGAGAGAGAGAGCACGAGCAGGGAGAGGAGCAGACAGAGAGGGGGAGCGAAAGAATCCCAAGCAGTTTCCACACTGAGAGTGGAGCCTGACCTGGGGCTCCATCTCACAACCCTGAGATCATGACCTAAACCAAAACCAAGAGTCAAATGCCTAACCAACTGAGATCCCCAGGTGCCTACCTAGTTGCTTTTTATTCCATGGAAATACAATGATTATTAGTAGGAAGAGTAAATGGGATAGATTCCAGAAATCATAAGAAATCATAGATCCTTTGGTGGGATTATTTTAGTAGTTCCTCTACCTTTCAGCTTGGTAATCATAAATGTACCCCCTTAAAAAGGATTTAGTTATTGGATAAGTAAGTATTTTGGGAAAATCTATTTTGAGCAGTGTCTTGAGCTACAGACTCAACAGAGAACCTTTTTAATTGAAATTATCATCGTCGTCTAAAGAAATTCTGCAAACTTTGTCACATTCTTTTCATGGTCTGACAATTCTTATTGTGAAGAACCCATTTCTAGATTCTGCATATTATGCTCCAAACCCGTATTTACAGGAAATTGTTATCCATTGCCTTAAATCACCTATGTGTAGACTTGTCAAATATGTGTTTCTACATGTAAATGTTTATACACACACACACACACACACACACACACACACACACACACATATGCATGCACACATATGGATTATACTATTTAAAGCCTGGGGAAAGGAACAAAGTAAGGATGGTCTGAAATAGGCTTTTCTTTACAAGTGGATGGTAGAAGGAGAGCTTTCTTTTCCAATATTATTTAGAAGTACAGTGGTAAGGTCCCTGCCTTTTAAGTCAGACTGATTTGAGATGAGTCTTACCTGTTTCTGCTCACTAGATTTATGAACTGACACAAGTCATTTATCTTCTGTCAGCCTCACTATTCTCATCTGAAAAGTGGGAAATATAACAACCTGCCTCATTGAGTGTTATGAGTTATTAAATGAAAGGATACACAAGTGCTAGTATCTGGCACATAATTGATGCTCAATGAATAGTAGCATTTTAGTGCTTGTTTTGTGCTTGTGATCATGATAATCTTTTACAGTTACATGAATTCATTTGCCATCATCATTTTTTTTTTCGTATCAAGAAACTTTGAGAAAATTTAGATGATTATCTACGTATATGCAGCTAGTAAGTGACGGGACTGCAGACTCAGTCCCACCTCTAGCTGCGATATTCTGCTAACTCCCTTCCTCTCCCTGGTATACACGTTTTGCAACCATAAACACAGATGAGCCTAGACCCTCCATCTTCTTGTGATGTTTTAGAACTAAGGAATCCTGGAATTATAAGGAACCATCACTGGTAATATTAGAAATGTTATTCTAAATCCTTAATACTACCATTGAAATTTATAGGTCTAACACATTTTTGCATATTTTATGTATTTCAGTTCTGGAACTCACCAATATATCTTGAGCTGGACAGAGCATACTCTATGAATGCCAGTTTACAGAAGAGGAAAAAATAAGGATTCAGCATTTTCTTTGACTTGGCTTGGTTCTCAGCATAGTGACTTCTTCAAGTCCACACATTTGGTAAGTGGTAAAATTTAGACTTGAGCCCTTCAAACTTCAAGTGCAGTGTTCTTGTAGACATGATACTTAACACATGAATTATAATACCTCTCGTTTACTGACAATTTCAGTGTTTGTTCTACACTCTTGTGGGTTGTTATGTGCCACAACTGATTGAAGCTTTGAAACACTTTTAAGGTGTGTGTGTGTGTGTATGTGTATGTGTGTGTGTATTTGGTAAAATAGATAGATTGATAGATAGATAGATAGATAGATAGATAGATAGATAGATTAGATAGATAGAGATATATATGGTAAAGAAAAAGTTCTGGGGAGTTAAGTAAATTACTCAAGATCTAACAGAAAAGAAGTTTAGAAACAGGCACATAAATTCAGGTCATTGCAGTGTGGAAGTTTTTTTTTCTCTACCACAATGCATGAAGACTAAGAGCAGAGAGCTTCACCATGGAAGATTCTCTTACTAAGTCTCCACTGAAAACCATTGCTGCTTTCATGCATGAATTATTTTCCAGCTTAAGTATGTTGTTCAAGGTCAAACGGCTTTTTGGTAGATTCCATCTCTTTTCTATTTAGAGTCAAACCATCATCTAATGTGCATAATAATTGAATTTAACTTTCATGAAAAAAATGCAATGTACCCATCTCCCTGTCGCTACATTCTTTTCTTCATTTCTACAACTCAATTAAAGATGGTTCAGGGCAGTGGAAATAATGTTTTAAAAAGCATGGTGTCCCAAATGCCTAGAGCTTTAGTTTTCTTGCTCTCTAGATTCTAAGTGGCCACTAGCTGAACCTGAAAGATATAATAACTTCCTGTGGGACCTCTCTGGGTTGTTGTTTTAAAGGGACAAACTGAGAGGAAAGACATTGCTTTTAACAACCACTTATCCTCTAACCCATTGGGTCTTTTTGCGGTGATACATGATGGAGCAGAGAGTGTTTAAAATGGCAGAGGGTGTTGGTGGGAGGATAAATGAGAGCACCATTTCTGGAGGGCAGTTTGGCAACATAGATCAAATTGAAGATGTGCATATCCTTTATCCCAATGATTCTACTCTAGAAATAAATTATAAGGAACAGTTTGCATAAGAGTAGGAGGGAGGGAGGGAAAAAAAGAGGGAGGGGTAGAAGGAGATTGGAATGTTGACAAACTGGAAGCAAGCTAAATATTACTCAGGAAACTAGTTGAATACACCATGACGAGTCAATTCAATGGATTTATGAGGTTTTTTAAAAAATAATGATGTAAACCTATATGTAAATGTAAGAAGAGAAGTTTAAGAATTTTTGATAAGTGGAAAAGCAGGTATGGGTAAGTAAGCCTGTGTATTTATGAATGCAACAAATGTTTATTGAGCAATGTTTAAATTCCAAGCATTGCTCTGATGTGATCAAATTTGTTTCATGAATGTTTTGTGTGCCCTTCTGTTTTATACACACACAGTAGGAGAGATATCTAAAGGGTTGTTCACGTAATGATAAACCTGAGGAATTGGGGGGAACAGATTTTGCTTTTATTCCATTTTCTTGTCAGAACTCTTTACATTTCAAAAATAGTTAGCCTGTATTGTTTTTATAATTAGACAAGTCACATTCATTTAGAGGAAAGGTGAAATGCTTGTCCACTGGCACATGGGATTTCTGCTTCAGCAAGCCCAGAGGAGAAGGCAAGGGAGAAAAATGCCAGTGATGCTCTAGTTTCCCAGGAAATGAAAAGATAAAACCCTCTCCCAGTTCTCCTCTGTGGAGGGGTCATCTTTTAGGCACGGAGAAGGAATCCAGGAAAGATTGTATTCACTGGTGAGACAGTGGAGCTCTGAAGTTCTCTGAATTAGAGAGCAGTTGCATTAATTACAGCTAATGAAGTTTGCAAAAGGAAGCCAGAGGAGGTCTGTGTCAACAACTGTCCCTAGAGCTCAAAGTCACTTCATTATGCTGGACCTTAGCCAGAGCTGAGATCTGTTCATCTGGCCTCTGCCAAAGACCATGCATTTGGGTTCATGGAGAAGATCCCTGCACATATGTACATGAATGGGGTCATCACCTAAATTCTGATAATTCTCACCTCTGGTTTTAAAACCATTTGGAGGAAGACTTTTAGAAAACACCAAAGCATGAGTAAAACATGTCTGTGATTCAGTAGTCTGCTTTGAGCCTAGGCATGAGCATATTTCAAAAGCTTATTAGGTGATCCTGAACATACTGTCAACATTGACAACTGGCTTAGAGAAAGAACTCTTCTTGCATTCTTGTCTTATCTCCAATACTTACTGGTTGTATGACCTTGGGCATAGTATTTCATCTGAGTTATCATTTGAAAAACAAGATGAAGATATAAATATTCATTTTATGAAATTTGTGCTTGATGTATTATGTGAGAGAATGTAAATGAAAGTACTTTGTGGGGTGCCTGGGTGGCTCAATTGGTTAAATGTCTGCCTTTGGCTCAGGTCATGATCCCAGGATCCTGGCATAGAGCCCTGTGTCAGGCTCCCCACTCAGCAGGGAGTCTGCTTCTCCCTCTGCCCCTCTCCTTCCCCCCACTCATGCTGTCTTTCACTCTCTCTCTCTCCCTCAAATAAATAAATCTTTAAAAAGTACTTTGTAAAGAGCTAAGTAAATAATATTTCATAAGTTTAACAAGCTTTTTCCCTCTGTCCAAATATGTCATATAATTCAAGGTCAATAAACAATGCATTGTTTTTCAGTTTGTAGAATGTGAATTATCTACATCAAAATTACCTGGGCTGCTTGTTAGAAATGTAAAGTAAAAATATTTAAATGTCTGAAAATAAGGTCCAATATCTGCATTTTTTAAAATTTATTTTTTTTAAAGTTCCATGATTTATTACTTGTGTATAACACCCAGTACACCATGCAATATGTGCCCTCCTTAATACCCGTCACCAGCCTAATATCTGCATTTTAAACATCCAATCCAATTTGCCTCTGTGAAATAAGATTGAGACCCAGTGCTTAATTCTTGCAAGGGTTGCAGCAGACTGTGGTAACTCTCAGTAACAGGGCACAGATGGGCAGCAGTTCAAAAGTAGCCGTGGGTGAAACAGGACCATTCTCTTAGACCATACATAAAGATAAACTCAAAATGGATGGCAGACCTAAATGTGAGACAGGATCCATCAAAATCCTAGAGGAGAACACAGGCAGCAACCTCTTTGACCTTGGTCACAGCAACTTCTTGAAAGACACATCTCTAAAGGCAAGGGAAACAAAAGCAAAAATGAAGTATTAGGACTTAATCAAGATAAAAAGCTTCTGCACAGCAAAAAAAAACCAAAAAGCAAACAAAAAAATTAAAAACCCAAACAAACAAAAGAGTCAACAAAACCGAAAGGCAACATGTGGAATAGGAGAAGATATTTGCAAATGACATATCAGATAAAGAACTGGTATCCAAGATCTATAAAGAACTTATCAAACTCAACTCCCAAAAAACAAATAATCCAGTCAAAAAATGGGCAGAAGACATGAACAGACTCTTCTTTGAAGAAGACATACAAATGGCCAACAGACACATGAAAAAATGTCAACATCACTTGTCATCAGGGAAATACAAATCAAAACCACAATGAGATACCACCTTACACCAGTTAGAATGGCTAAAATTAATAAGATAGGAAACAACAAATATTGGCAAGGATTTGGAGAAAGGGGAACTCTCTTACACTGTTGGTGGGAATGCAAGCTGGTGCAGCCACTCTGGAAAACAATATGGAAGTTCCTCAAGAAGTTAAAAATCTACCCTATGACCCAGGAATTGCACTACTGGGTATTTACCCCGAAGATACAGATGTAGTGAAATGAAGGAGCACCTGTACCCCAATGTTCATAGCCAAAATGTGGAAGGAGACAAGATGTCTTTCAATAGATAAATGGATAAAGAACATGTGGTTTATATGTATACAATGGAATATTACTCAGCCCTCAGAAAGAATGAATATCTACCATTTACATCGACATGGATGGAACTGAAGGGTATTATGCTAAGTGACAGAAGTCAAGCAGAGAAAGACAACTATCAAATGGTTTAACTCGTATGTGGAATATAAAAAATAATGCAGAGGATCGCAGGGGAAGGGAGGGAAAACGGAAAAAATCAGAGGGAGACAAACCATGAGAGACTTTTGATTCTGGGAAACAAACTGAGGGTTGCAGAAGTGGAAGTGGGTGGGGTGATGGGGCAACTGGGTGATGGGCATTAAGGAGGACGGGTGATGGGCATTAAGGAGGACAGGTGATGTGATGAGCACTGGATGTTTTATGATGAATTCTTGAACACTACATCTGAAACTAATGATGTACTAAATGTTGGCTAATTGGATTTAAATTTAAAAAACTTAAAAAGCAAAAACAAAAAGTAGCAGCCCTACCAGCATTTGGTTAATATTAACAACAAAAGCAGATCAGAAGATAAAAATGGACTCTCAGCTTTGACCATGTCATGGATTTCCTTTGTGTTCTCCTGACTCTCTGTGCTGTGTTTTGCAAAAAGGACTTATATCATCCCTGTTTGACCTCAGACAAGAGTAGCTTGCCATTAGTGAAACTTCACTTGAGTTGAATGCATGGTCTTGGTTGCTGTTACGGCACTCCCCTATTACACTAAATGTATACCTTACTGGCTCTTGTGAGTAGTAGACCTTTAGAGGTTTCTAAATCCAAGGACTGATTCAGCTCCTTGTCCACCACAATGCTTTCCTCATATCTGGTCTTATTGCCTCTTATGGCTTAGAAATGTCTACACTTGGGTCGAAAATGCTCTGAGATCTTGTTTAGGAAATATTAAATTCTTAAGTGTTATACCCTGCCTCCAGCACCACAAACAGCCGCCCCCCCCCCCAAGACAGAGAAGGAGCGTAGGATACTTGATTATAGTGTGATCGTTTCCTATTTTTCTAGTACTTGGAATAATTGCCTAGGAGATAACTCAAGGGACACAAAGGTAACTCTGTCAAAGTCTGTCAGATATACCGTACTCTAAAAATAAAGAGCATCAGGCATGGGATCATGTCCTTGTCTCTATCACTTATGAGCTAACCTGAGCCTCAATTTAGAAATCTGTAAAGTAGGGAAAGCAAAACTTTTCAAGCATTTCTCCAGAATCAAAGGATTGTGTGAGATTACATTGAGTAAATGATAGGATAATGCTTGGAACACCACTAAATGTTGTATAAAGTTCTGTAGGATTTTACATGACTGTAGACAATGATGTGATAGTTAATTATCCCTCAATCAGTGCTCTCCTCCACAAATAGTACCCTTTGCAAGTGTTCAGTGATTCCTGAAACTTCTTTGTAAGAGGCAAATACCCATAATGCCATAGATTGAAGACGTATTTTGGAGCACAAATGACTTGCAGAGCATCTGCTATCAAGGGGACATAATGGTTTGAAGCACTAAGAGCAGAGCACATGTTCCACAGTAGTTCCAAAAAGAGTATACAGACTCATAGGGCTCCAAAATCTGATAAAGAAAGCAGGAAGAATAAGGGCAAGGAAAGTGGGAAGAGTCAAGATTTCTGCATGCAAGCATGTTAGGGATGTTCTTTGGTACAAAATTCCTGGAAGTTTTGAAATTGAGAATAACCTTCCTTTACAAAACCTCCTCTGACTTGTAGGAAGACTGAGTATGACACAGGAGCTAGAGAGAGCCCTGTCTGGAACAGAGAGGGCATCTTCTCCATGGGGGACATGAAGGACGGGTGCTGGACCCGGCATAGCAGAGCAGATTAGTGGCAGGTCAGCCCTTTCACAAGGATAAGCTCTTTCTCTGTAAAAGTATGCTGCCTATCAGACAAGGGCAGGAAACACTAATTCACAGGCTTTTAGTGGCTGACAGACACTTCACATTCATAACTCGCTCTCTGCTTGCCACAGCCATTAAAGCAGTGGCAGGAGGCTTGAGCCTCCAAAGAGAGCAAGATGACCTTGGTCAGGGTTGGTGGGGAAGAGGAGAAAGGAGCAGCACAGAGAGATACTGAGATCTACTCTTATAACAGTAAAAATAGAATTAAAACAGTTTAAGACCATTGCCACTTAACCTTAAAAACTCTCACCCAGATAACCTGATCTTCAGTACAGACTCATAGATGGTCAGAGTCAGAATAAGACAAAAATAGAACCTAGTTTTTCCCCCTCCTTTATAAAGGTCTAGACAAGATAAGTGGTCTTTCCTTAGATACCAGTATGTTAGATATCAATCTATTCAGTTGCATATTCAGACTGAAGACGGTGGTATAGGAGTATTTCTTGTAATTTATCATTTAGCAGATTTGAAATTTCTACAAAGTAATATATCATTCTACATTTTGAATGTACTTTGTGTTTTTTAAATGCTAAAAAAGTAAAATATTTTACTTAGCTATTTCAATTATAGGCAAAATAAAACATACTTATAGTTGTAATAATGCTAGTATTAAAAGTGTGTATTGGGTGCTTATTATAATAAGTGGTTCATGTGGATTATCTTATTAAGCCCTTATGAGAACTCTGTAACTCTGGGTGATTTATTTTCCAATTTCTCAGAAAATAAAATCAGAGGATAGTAAGGTAAACACACTTGTTTATGATCACACAGTTAGTAGGAGGCGGAGCTCATATTTAAGCTCAACTTATAGGCCCTCAACAATCATGTATTCAGACTCTAAAGAAAAGCAGCCACATGCAATGGTTTGAACATAAACCTTGGAGGCTAAAGTGCCTGGGTCCAACATGGGCTTTAACCATTTATTTGCTATGAAACCCTAGCAAGTTATATAATTTCTTTGCCCTAGTTTCCTCATCTGTAAGATGGGGTTATTTTTGGCACCTATGTCAGAGAATTGCTATGAGAATAAATTAAGTATACAAAGGATGCAGAACAGTGTCTGTTACAGTGTAAGCTTTATACACATTAGCTAGAATTAGAATTAAATGGAAAATTGGAAGGTTTTAGAAAGTGAAATATAGTCTAAAATCTGAGCCGATTCCTAATGATTCAACCAACAAATACTGAAGACGTACAATGTGCCAGGCATTGTGACACCTGTTGGGAAGTAATGATGAAAAATTCTAATATGGAACCTGATAACAAAAGTACAAGTTCAGTTTGTTTCTTCAGTTGCACAGGAGTGAAATCATATGGTATTTGTCTTTCTCTGACTTATTTCACTTAACATTATACTCTGTAGCTCCATCCATGTCATTGCGAATTGCAAGATTTCATTCTTTAAATGGCTGAGTAGTTGTCCATTGCATATATACACTGCATCTTCCTTATCAGTTCATCATTGATGGACACTTGGGCTGTTTCCATAATTTGGCTATTGTTGAAAATGTTGCTATAAACATCAGGGTGCATGTGTCCCTTTAAATTAGTATTTTTGTATTCTTTGGGTAAAAACACAGTATTGCAATTGCTTAATTAAGGGTAGTTCTATTTTTAACTTTTCGAGGAACCTCCATACTGTTTTCCATAGTGGCTACACCAGTTTGCATTCCCACCAACAGTGTCAGAGGGTTCCTTTTTCTCCACATGTTCGCCAACACCTGTTGTTTCTTGTGTTGTTGATTTTAGCCATTCTGACAGGTGTGAGGTGATATCTCATTGTAGTTTTGATTACTAACTGGAAGTTGAATAAAAACTTCAAAAGAAGATGTGTTATATTTACACTACACACACACACACACACACACACACACACACACACACACACACAAACGATATTACTCAGCCATAAAAAGGAATGGAATCATGTTTTGCCACAACGTGGATGGAGCTGGAGATTATTATGCTAAGTGAAATAAGTCAGAGAATGACATACCTTATGATTTTACTCATATATGGACTTTAAGAAACAAACAAACAAAGGGGAGGGAAACAGATGCAAACCAAGAAAAACTCTTAAGTATGGAGAACAAACTGATGGTTACCAGAAGGGATGTGGGTGGGGGGATGGGTTAAATAGGTGATTAAGGAGTGTACTTCTGATGAGCGCTGGGGGTTGTAAGGAAGTGTTGAATCACTATATTATACACCTGGAACTAATATGCTGTATGTTAACTAAGTGGAATTTAAATCTTTTTAAAAATTGCAAGTTCAGTAATGAATAAAACCTGTTCAACTTTAACAAACCAGTATAAGTCTTTCATAGCTAGTTTAAAGATGAGGAAATTGAGGCTTAAGGGGAATACTTGCCAAAGGTTCTGGTAATAATGAGGGACTGAATCAGAATTAAAATGAGTTTTTGTTGTTCTGTTTCTAAAAATCTGTGTTCTTACCGGCTACATCACCCTGCATCTTAAGAGTATGTGTCTTAACTTAAAAAAATAAAATAAAAAGACAGCTAGTGCCAAGGTAATGCAGAAAGCTAGATCTCTGACTTTCAATTAAAAGTTCCTTTTATCCACATGATTGGTTAGAGATATGAAAGTACTAAAAATTATAAAGAAAACCCTGAAATTGTCAGAGTTTTTGGGATATCATAATGGAATTATAGTTAGACTAGATTAAGTTACAGAAATAAAGTTTACCCATACCTAATGGATATCCTATCTGCCTGCCATGCACCGCTTTCCACAACCAGAGGCACAAAACCAATGACTTAAACGATGTAAAAAGGCAGCTTGACTTTACAGCATGCCCTATACATGAATGACCTCTAGATGGATTGCATTCCTAAATGAGAAGGATATGTAATACAAGTTTAAAAGGGGGATATCTTTATGACCTTAAGATTAGGAAGCATTTCTAAAATCAAGACCTAAAAATCATAAACCGCAAGGGAAAACATTGGTGTATTTTAATATACCAAAAATTAAATATAACTTTAACAAAAGATAGCATAGACAAAGTTGACAGGTGCCAGTCTCAGAGAAGATAATTGCCAAACTAATAACTGACAAAGAATTAATTAAAATTCCTGCAAAACAAGTAAAGGTTCTAGAACCCAAAAGAAAAATGGACTAATTATGTGAATGGCACATGAGGAAAAACCTGAAAGACTGCTTACTTGGAAGAAATGTTCAACCTCCATACTGATCAGAGTAATGCAAATTACAACAGTAACAAGATGTGATTTTACACAATCAGGATGGAAGCAATTAGAAAAACCAATGCAACATGCTTGTGATGAAAGGTCAAAATGGGAACTCTCATGAACTGCTGTTGTGACATAAGCTAATAAGCCACTTGGGGAAAAAAGTCATGTTCCATTCATCCCATATGGAACCCTTCTCATCCCAAATAGCTAAGTAAAATATTTTACTTTTTTAGCATTTCATCCCGTGAGTTTTGTCCGTACTTTGAAGTACAGCAGTTGTGCTCTTCGGTATACATCCCAGGAAAGCTTTTACAGGTCCACTAAGAGCTCTGTATTTTATCGTACACAGCCCTATTTTCACATGAGGTGGTAAAGAGTTGGGTGCAATCTACGGTGTATCAATAAAAAAACAGATTAATAAAATGCATTATATACCTTAGATTTATACTATGCAGTGATCAGAACTGAACTGTATGTGTGGTGATGTGGTTTGTTCCTCAAAATATGATATTAAGGAAAACATATGAAAACAATATTTACTATGTAATATGACTTGTCATAATTGAAATGCCATACACCTACTTCACAAACCACATATTAAAAGACTTTCATATACCTAAATAGATATATGAAAGTGTATTGGAAGGGATTACTTGAATAGAAAATTTATAGGTCCCCATCAGGAGAAGGAAGTAAGATTATAAATGTAAAATGCGGGGGAAATAATAAAATATGTGATGACTATGTACTGTGAATATTAGAGTGGCAAAGACTGTCTTGACAAAGAGAAAAATGGTAAAGGACTCCTATATAATAATATTTTACCATTTGTTGAGCACTTACTATATCCTCACTCTGCACTTTCCATTAATTATCACGTTTAACTGTCACAAGATACTACAAAGTGATTATTGCACAGCTGTTTTACAAAGGAGGACGGTGAGGCATCAGGAAACAAAATCGCCAAAGCTTACAAGGATAATGAGGGGTTGATGCAGAGTCGATACCTCAGAGTTGAAACAGTAGGACACTGTTTTGTCTGAGTCCAAATCCTGTGTTCTCTTCTCCATTGTCCTGCCTCATGATTATAAGAGATAATCCTATATTAAAGTGTACAGAAGAGGATAATAAAGTAAAAGATTATTTCAGCATAGACTGTCATGAATCATTTTAGTTTTGAATTTCCAAATACTAATCACCTTGGAAAATCAGGCAGCAAAACAAAACCCTCCACAAGGAGGCTGTGGATGGGATGGAAGCTCCAGACCCCAGCATAGTTTGACACATGTTGGGGACGAAGCTCTTGTTTTCCAGATGATGAAATGGCTCAATTAAGAGATATGCTCAAGTTGGGGCTAAAGTGGAGTATAAAGTAGCTCAAGTTTTAAACAATAGGCATGTCTAGACTAAGAAGATTTGAATCAGAAACTAAATTAAAGCCTTTATCACAAAGGGTGGAATGGCAAAGGGTTTAATTTATTTGGACATTTGAAAAGTAATTATAAGCAAATGTCAACACAGAATCAGTAGAAAAGTTAGTTGTATTTCCACTGATAAATAGAATTCAAGACCACAGGTCAGATGCCAGGGATGATGTGCAATCAGAACCCTGGATGGCACACAGGCTTGATTGACCATTACCCTTTTTCCACCACATTACATATTTTCTGCCAGCCTAATCCACGATGCCATCCCCTGGGCTGTAAATAGTACGTGCTTCTTCGTCAGATCCTATTCCTCAGCGTAAGAGTTTGCATGCTCTTTCTTCTAAGGATCCACAGCCAGTGTTATGGCTAGACTCTAAAGGTAGGTATACATTTTAGCTTGAAAAGTTTTATGAAATAGGCAGAAGTGGATTGTAGGGACTATCTGAGGATCGTCTTCATCAGTGCACCCTGACTCCAGGACACACCCATTTATCCCTCTCCACCAGCTCGGAGGCAGCCATCCTGATGCCTCGGATGAAAATTTCATCCACCACTTAGGGTAGGAAAACTATTCCCATTAAAGCCTGACGTTGTAAAAGAACAAATGCCCAGATTTTCTGTCAGGGTGTCATTTGTCTCTGTGTTTTCATTTACCAGCCAATTCACAGTGTTTTCCAAATGAAAGGACAACAGAAGGAAAGAAAAGGAAGAAGAATCTTCGCAAGGTAGTAAGCAGAGGCAAGTCATGCCATCAGGAAGCATGGAGATGAAAGGAAAGAGACCCTAGAAAATACCCTGCAGATGGAGAAAGCACAGGGACAAGAATAATAAGACGTGGATTCTATTTCTATAGCTTCCAGAAATAAGCTGGCTCACATTGGATTAGTCATTTCACCTCACTCTGCTTCAGTTTTCTCCTCTGTCAAATGGGAAAAATTAGACTTATCTTGTGTGACTATTGAGGGCAAATAAGATAATACTTACAGAGGCTATTTGGAAAATGTTATACAATTGCTATCAGAACCCGAAACTTTACTAAGGACAATATATGGCCAGAGAAGGTGCATTTTAATTGATGATAACTTAGATATATCAAGAGGAAAACTTAATCTCACCTATGTGGAGATGCAGGAGTAGGGGAAGTAAAAGTATCAACATGAGAAATTTAGGAAACATTTATTTAAAATGGAATGGAAAGGTATTTTGTGGCACAGAGCGTCATTAGTCTGAGAAGACCTAACAGCAGATGTCTTTTATGCCAAGAAAACATATAGAAAAACACTGGGGACATTCAAGAAACAATTAGATGTTTTCCTTGGGGAAAGGGGGCTGTATGCGATGAGAAAGATAAAATGGAGCACAAGATCGAACATAAGCTAATAATAAGACAATCGAGGAAGATCCAGTGGAAGATTTCTTGCTTTCCACAAGAGAAGTTTGTTGGGTGTTGTTAATGAGCACTTCAGTTGTGGATGCGGGAAGGAAGAATCACATTCCACATGACGATCCATGTATCTTTTATGAAATGACACTGTGCCAAAATGTTGAGAGAGTTTTAGAGCCGAAAGAGTCTCAGAGACTAACTGTTCCCCACTTCATGTAGGAATTATGGGTATGCATTTACTTGCTTTCAGAGAAGAGGGACTCATACCTCATAAGCTACCCTATGCCATTATCATACAGCACTTTTTCTTCAACATCTCTGCTTTACAAGGAGAGGACATTTGTTCCTTCAAACAAATAGCTTTGTCCTGTACATCAAAAGTGAACTCAGCCCATCTCTTAATGTTTTCTGAGTCCCTGCTCTGTGACAGGCTCTACTGTACACAACAGTAGGGACTTAGGAAAAACAGATCCTTAAATGACTCGTAGATCTAGAGTGTCAGAATGATTATGACTGGGGGGTAGGCAGAACTTCACCCTCCTCTGTGGTCCTTCAAATATTTATCTGAGTCTTTTCTTGATCTTTTATTCTGCTGAACAAATAGATACAGTTTACCTCAAATTACTTATTTCATATTGTTTCCGGATCTTTTCATGTTCTTACTTTTTTCTTTTCTGGACATGATCTAATTTTTCAAAGTCCTTAATATATGGTATCCCAAAAATTAAAGGTTAATTTCTTTGGAAGGTGCATCCTCCTGAAATGAGTGCGCTATTAGGGACTTATGAAGGATATCTCATGATCATAAGAAAGAAAAAACTTGGGAACTCACAGCCCAGATTTTGCTGGTATCATAGTTAAACCTTCAACACTGGAGAACAGTTGTGGATTTTAGTGATTTGGGCAGCATGGTGTAATGAGATAAACCTTGACCTTAGAGTTTTAAACAAAACTGGATTTGAATCCTGTTTCTATCATTTATTAGGTGTAATACCTTGGCCACAATATAACACTCTCTGAGCACGTTTGATCATATTTAAAATAGGAATATTATCTACCTATTTCGTATAGTACTTGGAAGAAAAAATGAAAACAAAATGAGATCATATCTATGTAAGTGCTTCATAAACAATAAAATGTAATGCAAATGTGATGTGGTATTGCTATTCTTATAATCAAATGGGTTGACAAAGAGCAAAATGTTCCATTCTGTAATTACCTGAATTCAGTAAAAGTGCATTATATTCTAACAAATTAAAATCCCAGTAGTAGTAATAGCTACCATTTATTGAAGTTTTATTATGTGCCAGGCAGTGCCAGGTGCTTTACAAACATTATCCCATTTGGTTCCTGAGATACAGACAATGCTATGAGTTTACCCAACCTGTTTCATTTTCCTTTTGGGCACAGACAAATCTACAATTCCCAACCTAACCTGTAGTTAGTTGGGACAATGTGATTGAATATTGTCCTACCCAGGAATACCCATAAAATGTCCTGCATGATCTCCCACTCTGTCCTGTTCCCTATCAGTTGTAAGGATATAAATGCTCAGGTCACTCTCTGGGGCCATGAACTGAAGATCACTGGAGATTACAGTTCCTCTGTGAGCCCTTGGTTCCCAGATGATGTTATGGATCAGAGCCTTCTCTCCAAAGCCCTTATGCTAGCCTGACTTGTTGGAATGTGATGTGAGCAAGAAATAAACTTTTGTTGTGTTAAGCTACTAAAGTTTTGGACCGGTTTATTATAGAACCTAGCATTAATTATCCTGTCTACTAGAATTCTTTAAAACATTTACTTTTTTGCCACAATCAGGAAAGAATGTCCATAATATCCTACTACTTCATCTATCAACCTACCAGCAGCTGGGCTTATGAATTTCATTTTCCTCCTTTCCTGACCATAGAGATTTTTGTCTGCTTTGTTCATTGCTTTATCTTAATTCCCTAGAAGAGTACTCAATCAGTATTTGTTGAATAAATGTATAAACTTATAAAAATCTTTTAATGTTGATGGTTGCTTTTAATCCCAGTTTTCCAGATAAAGAATTGGTAATGCTGATGTGTATCTGTCTTTTCCCAGACTCTTACACACTGTGCTGAACTGCTCCATTTGACCATTCCAAACCTTCAGTTAAAGATGATGATTATGTTTTATCAACCGCAACTTTCTATTATCAAGGTGTTCTCTCTACTTAAGAACAAATTCTGTGGATCATAATGGTGGGCTTCAAGGACCAATAAGTTACTTCCAGATATCCAGTGAAGTTAAGAGATCAATATAGGTTTAACATTAATAAATTTCATACCTTTCTCTTTAGCCAGCCAGATAGAATTTGATGTGTCATGGAACATCATTCCTAGGAAACTAAACAAAAATCTCAGAGAGAAAAATAGGGAAATAAAATGTTTAAGGGAGGGCAAAACATTACTGATTTTCATTTTTTCTAAGTTATGATAAAGAATAAAAGGAAAGAACACTACTAGCTAAATGCAGTAAATCACATTTCATCCTAATTAAGAATATGAAGAGTGTTATTTCCCTTATTTTTATTCAGATTCAACAAGTTGAAGTTCAACAAGTTGAAGGCTATTGTACAATTTCACAGAGCTGTTGCATGGTACAGCCTGATTCTAACCTAGTTCTTTGGTCTTAAAATCTTCAGCTGGCTCAATTAATATTCTCTCAATAGCTTATTATCATACATTTGCCACTACCAACTGGCAGCAGAAACACTGTTGTACAGGGCAATGGTTAAGGGCAGAGTTTGTAAGAAAATCAGAATTGAGATTGAAATCTGGTTCTGCTATTAATTGGCTGTAAAATCTTGGGCAGTTCAATTAACTTCTCTGGACTTCATTTTCAAGTGTGTGATGGGGGTTTTGTTAGTACTAATTAAGTTAATGTAGTACAACTCTTTCATGGTGATTTTCACATATGAAATGCTCAGATAGTGAAACTATTTGTATCATTGTTATTAGTATTCAAGTCAGTATCCCATTGAAAGCTTTTTGATGCTAAAGATTTGTTCTTCCCTTACTAGGACTTTGAGTTCAATGATAGTTTTCTTCTGGATTTAGTTCATTAATACAGATTTTCCACATATATACTAAGTTTCATGCACAGTATTAGATATCAGGAATAGACATAAAATATGCTTCTCCCATCAAATCTTACTGAAATCACATACCATCAGTGGCATTTAATAACAGAGGGATGGGAAGAATAACAACAACAAAAAATACCTGATATAAATAACTGATTGGGTAAATAAGTAAACAGAGATAATCTTCAATGCAGAAGTATTCAAAATAATTTGTGTGCGTACTCCAAGGTGATAAAGCATAACTCCCAACTCCTCAAGTGTAGTCTGCACACAGTGTTTTCCTTCCAGAGAGAACAATATTAAAAGGGGGGAGGATAACCCGCAATGAAGAAACTTACCTCAGCTAGGTGATCAAAATTAACATCAGTAGTGATAAATCATGTTGATGGTGTGTACTCTTGATATGACGTGATGAGAATGATGCTTTACCCTTGTGGTCTTCCACCTCAAAACCCACAATTCCACTTTAATCATGAATTGCCATTTCAACTAGTCTTGAAAAACCAGACAAATCCCAAATGAAGAACATTCTACAAAATTCCTGACCAGTACTGAAAACCGTCAAGGTCAAAAACAAAGTCTGAAGAACTGTTATTGCCAAGATGAGCCTAAGTAGATATGGTAACTAAATATAATATGGATCCTTAAATGGATCCTGGAACACTTGCAAAACAAAAAGATGTTAGATGAAAACTTAAAGAATCTAAAATATGGCCTTTAGTTATTTTTTTAATGAGATATATTAACTATTAGAATAACTAAAACTAAAAAGAACAATAATGCTAAATATTGGTGAGTATGTGGAGCAACTGTAGCTCTTATAAACTATTAGGGGTATAAAGTGGTACAACCACCACAGAAACAGGCTTTTGGTTCTCACAAAGTTAAATGCACACCTGCCATGAGACCCAGATATTCACATTCTCTGTATTTATCTCAAATAAATGAAATCATATGCCCACTCAAATATTTGTACATGACTGTGTCTAGCAGCCCTTTTTTGTAATGATAAAAAATTTTCAACATCGTTCACAGCAACTTCTTTCAAGACACGTCTACAAAGACAAGGGAAACAAAAGCAAAAATGAACTTTTGGGACTTCATCAAGGTAAAAAGCTTCTGCACAGCAAAGGAAACAGTCAACAAAACAAAGAGGCAACCCACAGAATGGGAGAAGATATTTGCAAATGACACCTCAAATAAAAGGCTGGTATCCAAGATCTATAAAGAACTTCTCAAACTCAATACCCAAGAAACAGTAAAATCAAAAAATGGGCAGAAGATATGAACAGACACTTTTCCAATGAAGACATACAAATGGCTAACAGACACACGAAAAAATGTTCAACATCAATAGCCATCAGGGAAATTCAAATCAAAACCACATTGAGATACCACCTTACACCAGTTAGAATGGCAAAAATTGACAAGGCGAGAAACAACAAATGTTGGAGAGGATGTGGAGAAAGGGGAACCCTCTTACACTGTTGGTGGGAATGCAAGTTGGAACGGCCACTTTGGAAAACAGTGTGGAGGTCCCTCAAAAAGTTAAAAATAGAGCTATTAATGACCTATTAAAAAGAAGCCATATACATACATCAGATTGAAATGGACCTGTTCTGCCTGAGTGAGGTTGGATGTTCTGGAAGCCCTGCACTCTTCCTGCCCCCTACTTTCTACCCCAGCCCTAGCTCTCCTTCATTGCCCTTCACAGAAGCTGGGCTATTATTAAATGAACATCTGACTCCATGTTTTATTCTAAATTGTAAGTTTGCAGGTCTGATTATGCCAATCAATGGCCATAGCAGCCTCAGCTCTGACAGTAAATCATGATTGACTTGGATAAGTCATTTCATTTCTCTGGATCTCATTCTACCCCCTTTTTTTTAAAATCAAAGTGATGAACCATATTACTTACAGTTACTTACTTTACAAATATTACCTCTAAATAATTATATATTTTTTAAAAGAATATATTGGAAAACTTCTTAAGGTTCAGTGCATAAAGTGGGAACCAACTAGATATCTCAAACAGGAAGGAACTTAATACAGGGAATTAAATTCTGACAAAACCTTTGGAAGACAGATGTAGAAATGGTCAGGGAAGATGCTGATACCACTTGGAATACAAGAAGTACAAGAATCTGAGATAATTTCTGTCAATTATGTCAGGTACTAGGGCCCTTGAGTTACGTAATTTATAGGAGAATATATGCAAGTCACTGACAAAATGTCGCCTTGTATTTAAGCCCAGCATCAACTACTGCCAGGGTGATAATGGGTTTCTCTTTCTTTTACACTTTCTAAATATCTTGCCAGTACTTTTCAGTGGCGAAAACCTAAATTTGAATGGGCTGACAACAAAGTTTAGGAAATGTGGATTTTTGTGTTCCAGTTGCTATGATACAGGGAATGACCTAATATGGTAAAATGCTAACAGATAATCTAGTGCAGGCAGTATTTAATGTAATGAAGTACCAAAGTTTATTACCAGTAAAATACTAATGAATAATCACTAAGTATTTGTTCAGTGAATGAATATGTTCAATGTAGCCAGAAATTACAAGAGTAGACTTTGTGGAAGAAACAGAATCCGATGAAGTCTTTGAACTATGTGTAAAGATCTTCATAAAAGAAAAGTCATGTAGAAAGCTCCATGCATCAGTTGGCTTTTGCTGCATAACAAACCATTCCAAAAAGTTGGGCTTTAGACAACTGTTAATTTAGCTCATGATTCTCTGGTCAACAATTAAGTCTGGGCTTAGCTAAGATTTTTTTCTGGTCTCCTCCAAGCACACTCATGCAATTGTGGTCAGCTGTCATATCAACTGAGGAATGGTTTGTCTCTTCAGCTATAATGACTCAGCTCTGCTTCATGTGGACTCTCATCCTCCAGTACATTACACTGGGCTTAGGGCTTTTTTGGTAGCTTCTCAGGTTTCAGAAAACGAAGAGTAGAAATATACAGAGTGTTTTGATGTCTAGGCTATGGGACTTACACCATGTCAATTCCATGACAGCCTATTGGTCAGAATAGGTCATAAGGCCAGTTCAGGTTTAAGGAGTAGAGAAACAGTAAAATTGTGGAAAGTGTGGGTACAGAAAGCCTGAATATGACTTTTTTTTTTCTGCATACTACTGTAGTTTGCTAATTGATTCAGCTAATATTTCTAAAGCTTTGTAGACAGGAACGCTATTGGTAGATTTGGAGGATCAGGGAATGTTGGAGATTAGTTATGTGAACATAGTCCAATTCCACAGTATTAGGTAGTATTAGGTTTACAGACTCCTGCGCTCACATTAAACATAACAGGAAGCAAAGATAATCTTCCTCAGTGGCCTTGTTTTACGGATGACAGATACTTGACCCAGAAATGTTGTGTGAATTTCTCAAGTTCTAACATCTATCAGGTGTATTCAAATTGGACTGAAACTCTACAGGTAAGTCTATTAGCGCAGTGTCTTGAATGTCAAGGAACCACTGTTTTGACCTCTCTGGAGTACAGAGTGGATTTATAAGACATACGTGTGGGGATGTATTTGCATAGTGGTGTGTGTGTGTGTGTGTGTGTGTACGCGCACGCATGTACGCATGCACACGTATGTATTCAGTACATGCGTACACATACAGTAGGAGAAGGAGGCATAAGAGTACGATTTTGCATAGGCCTGCTGCCTAATTTTAATTTGGCTCACCTCCTAATTTCTTTTATACCCTGAGCAGAAGTTATTCCCAGAGCTAATTCATATAAACATTGTTTAGCGCAGGCCATCTGCTTGTAAAACCTGTGGCTGCACACAACACGTGTCCTGTAAGGTAACTAGGTTCTATATTGTCCTAGAATAAATACAGATCCTGCATTCCTTTTGGAAAAGTAAAGAAATAAGTAATAATGATCCTTTCATATAGCCATTTCCTCTGGCTTATGAAAGACATGCAAGATGTACCCTTACAAAAACCTCATCAATGCATTCTCCAGAAGGCTTATTGATTTGCACTGAAGGATGTGGAATCTTCAATCTAAAAATAATAAAGTCTGAATTAGGGAAAAGTATTAGTTATAGGAAAAAATTAAGAGAAATTTAATATTTTGAGGGATATTAAAAAATGAATAATAGTTCACACATGTTTGCTGAGTCAAATAGCCATGGTTTTCAGTCCCATTCAGTCCCAATCTCTGGAATTTTTTTAGTTTTGTGATCTTAGATAATTCATTTGACATCTCTGAGACCCAGTGATCTCATCTTTAAAAAGGAGGAGATGGGTGATGATAGTAGTTATAGATCCTCTGATTATTTTAATCATTACTAGCGATAAATGCATACAAAACATTTAGTGCAGTGCCTGGCACAGAGTAAATAATCAACAAATGTTAGCCAGTTATATTGTTATATTATAAAACCCGTAGAAAAAATAGTAATTTATAATTAGGCTACTATAATTTTTTTTTTTTAAAGATTTTATTTATCTATTCGACAGAGAGAGACAGCCAGCAAGAGAGGGAACACAAGCAGGGGGAGTGGGAGAGGAAGAAGCAGGCTCATAGCGGAAGAGCCTGATGTGGGACTCGATCCCGTAACGCCGGGATCACGCCCTGAGCCAAAGGCAGACGATTAACCGCTGTGCCACCCAGGCGCCCCAGGCTACTATAATTTTTATAATTCATGAATTATTGAAGATAAGGTGAATATTGGAAAGCAGAGATCATCAAGTCAAAGTGCTGGTAAACGGGAAAAAGAACAGTGCCCGTTATTGCACAAAGTATGTGCTAGATATTATATCAGGGACTTCACATACATTATTTTATTGTGTCTTCTTCATTAACTCTTTTATACATGGGAAAACTGAGGGTCAGAGAAGTTAAATTGCCTGTAACCTTTGGGTTAAGAAGTACAATTTGAATCCAGATATGGCTGACTTCAAAGCCTTTGATTTTATAGAAGTTTGGAGATTTATCATATATTTTCATATCCCCAGATCACTTCCTGTTCTTTTCCATCATATTTAATCTAGATAAGCTTTCAGAACATGGGCCCTGGATCTGGACTACCATACTTTGTTCCCTTGAGTGTTGAGTTATAATAACATTTGATGCATTTCCCTTATATATTGATAGTGAAGTTTAAGAGGTTATAAACCTTAGGCTGATGCAATCTTTTCCTCAGACAGAGGCCAGATATGGAAACGAGAGCTCAGACAATGCTAGAGAGTTAAGTAGTAATGAAAAATGTCAAGGAAGGTCTAGAGACATAGAGAATGATGTTGGGATCAGTAGCCTGAAGATCAGATTTCTCCGTGCCAGTCCGTGAGTGATAGGTAAAGATAGGGCCACTGGAATGTCCCAGCTGTATGAGCAAATTACATCACACTGTTTTGAGGATTGGATTGTAGGGCCATACATGCTACTTTCTGGAATTCTTACTTCAGGAAGACTTGCTTGTTTCACATTACTGCAGGAGGTATGAAAGGCACAACTGACTTCTCCAATGTAGTCCCTCTCAAGAGCATGTTGTCTCCTGAGCTTTGAAGACTGATCAATTGATGAAATCTTGGATTTGACAAGATTAAACTTCACCAGTCATAGTAGATCTGCATATGTAGTTAGTGTTCCTTAAATATCTGTGACCAATGATGTAAGTCCATGTTCCTGTGGAAAGAAGAGAAGATTCAAATGAAGAAGACTAGTTTAACCCTTTGTTTATACCAATGCATTGTAACTCTTTAATTTCTGTTTTCTCATCTCTGAATCAAGATTTAGAGCATTTTTAGGATGAGAAAAGGAAGTAAGAATTACGAAAATATTTATATTTTCTACATAAATCCTATGAATTAATCACATATGTGCATATATGTTATATATTACTAGACAGACGACTAAGGTTTATACGCAATAGTGCCAATACTTGAGCTCAGTTTGAAGAATATCAAAGAGGACTCTGCCCCCATGATCCATTTGATAGACCTGTAATAAGTGATAGCCACCTTCCTTCTAAGGAGCTCTGCTACCTTTTTTGGGGGGACCCTTTTTCAGGAGTAGGTGGTAACATGTTGTGTATCTACTTTGTAACTCAAACCAGGGAGCTAGTAGTTATTTCTTAAAATTTAATTTCATTTTTTTTGTGAAGTCTTATTAAGATATAACTGATATACAACTTTGTATAAGTTTAAGGTGTACATCATAATGATTTGATATATGTATATACTGAGAAATGATCACAATAAGTTTAGTTAGCATTCATCACCTCCAATAGTTACATTTTACATTTTTTTTTCTTGTGATGACAACTCTTAAGATCTACTCTCTTAGCAATTTTCAAATATACAATACAGGTTGTTAGCTATGGTCACCGTGTTATACATGGCATCTCCAGAACATATTTATAACAGGTAGTTTGTACCTTTTGACCACCTTCACCCATTTCCCCCACTCCCATCCTCCACCTCTGGCAACCACCAATCTGTTTTTTGTTTTATGAGCCTTTTTTTTTTTTTTAAGTCCCCATATAAGCGAGATCATACGGTGTTTGTCTTTCTCTGACTTATTTTACTTAGAAGGCATTTAAAAATACTCCCCTCCTCACCATTCACCTCCTCTCCGTCACCCACTCTGTGACTCTGCAGTTCCCTCTATCTTCACTGTCCTTTTCCTAGTCCTATTGAACTTTCATAGGAATCTTCAAACCTGTCTTCCCATTTCCAGTCTTACTGCCTCTGCGAGGAGGGTGACTGTAAAGATAATGACCATCAGGGTCATGAAAACTCTTAGCTTAGTATCTTTACACAGCTTCTCTTAGCTTTTCAGACAAAATCCAGACGTCCTACAAACCCTTACAGGACCCTCCATAGTGTGAGCCTTTCTTATTTCATCACATCACCTCTCCATTTTAGGCTGTGCTCCGGCTCGAGCTCTGTTCCATGAACTCTCCATGTACCTCTACCTGCAATGTTATTATCTTCCCATTACCTTTGTCCTTGTCCTCCCCACCACAGGTCCCAGTGTAAATGCCACTTCTTGGAGTGACTCACTGAGCTCTAGACTCCGGGGTGAACTGCCGCTCTATCCTCTTTAATCTTCCTGTGCTTTCCGTATAATTTTCAGTACTACATCGCGCATATTAAAAACAGAAAAAAAAATGTCTGCTAGATGAAGAGTGAATGAATATACATGTGAACTCAATGTTTTTTAAACCATAGTTTGTATTTCTCTTCATGACAGAGATGACCCATTCCTCCCAGAGCATTTCTTCTATCCCTAGAAAATGTTCTTGCTCTCAAAAATCTAATGAATGAATGAATTTATCTGAACTAGACTCAATGGACTGCATTAGTTCAATTCCTCCTTTTCAGCAAGTCATGAGATATGCTCAAATACAGTTCAAACTGATTATCAGTTACACAAAAGACAGTATTTTTGCTTCTGGTGGCCAGGCTAAGAGGGAAGAGACTCAGGACCCTCTGGGACAAGCAGGAGAGAGTCCTACATTTGAAATGAGGCCCAACATTCAGCCTCCCTGACCTCACTCTTTATCTTTGGCCTCTTAGGTTTGAGGCCTGAAAAGATCTGGCTGCCTAGAAAGATGTAAGGCTGTGAGTTAATTTATAGGATCGTAGACAGCTAGAGAGTTGGATTAATTGAAAGATATAATTACCAGGTGTTGAAGGCGAAGGGGTTCATTAATTTCACAGACACTCTGTTGACTGAACTGTCCTCATTTTAATTTTTCACGACACATCAAGGAGGGGGACACCTGTGGGTCATGAGCACAGACCAATCCTGGGCTTACAGGCATTTAAAATTCCACCCTAGGGGCAAGCAATCTTTCAGAAGTGGAAGGCCAAGTTGTTTTCTCCTGTTTAAAACTCCTCTTTCTAAAACTCTGAAAAGATCCTCTATTGCCCCCTTGGGCTCTGTAAAACTCTTCATAACCTGCCTTTTGCTTACTTCTCCTTCCTCAGTTTTCAATACACTCCCCCATCCCTGTGCTGTCTGCTTCAGACACTTCAAATGGATAATACTACAAATAATAATTATTGTTATTAGAATCATTTTTCATTATTACTACTGCTGTTAGTATTTACTACACTCTTACTGTGTACAAATCACTGCTCTAAGCATTCATTTTCATTAGTTCATTAGGTCCTCCCAGTAACCCATGAGGTACTGTTCCCATTTTAAAGCACAAGCCTGGGAGCCATACAATTACGTGCCCAAATCAAACAGCTTGATCAAAGCAAGACCTGGGTTAGACAGTAAATCTGTCTGACTTCAAAATCTGTCTTTTAAATACAGGTTTTGTTTGTGGCATCCTGTTGTCCCCCACCTTCATTTGTGTATTCTTTGAGGGTGAATACTATGTCTTGGTAACTGGTGTGTCCCCAACAAATAGCAGGGTGCTGGGCATTTAGAAGGCTCTTGGGAAATCTAATGAATGAAAAATTGGACAAATGAAATTTTCTACTCCCGCTCAATGATAGGAGCAGCGGCATCTGGAAAGGTTGGTTGTGCCATTGTCATTGCCCAGGTGGGGATGTAAATGACAGTACCTCCTAAAGGAAGTGGCTCAAAGGTCCAGTTCTTACAGTGAAGTCCTCAGAGATCCCAGGGAGTCTTATTTGAGGAGATATTGAGCAGCAGGATGGAAAGGGCCTTACACATCACCTTGCTTGTCTTGACTGTACAAGTCAGATGTTCTCCACTCTGATAATATACCTCCTAAACACGGACATACCAATATCTGTGAGAGTCATGAGATAATCTCATATGCATGGAATTGTGAGGACTTTTTTGCTTTTTTTTGGACATTTGACTGCAATTGAGAAAACTAAGAATAAATGTAATGACAATTATAGGAATGAAAATAATAATAGCAACTAATTATTAAATATCTATTATATGTCTAGTACTATCCAAACATCAGTACTTCTGGTGTGTCTCAACAATACAATGAAGTACCAATTAATATCACCTCCATTTGACAAACTAAGAACTAACTTTCCCATGGTTATTATATGAAAGAGGAGGGATTCCAGTTTAGATATTTTTTGTAAGATTTTATTTGTTTATTTATTTGAGAGAGAAAGAAAGTGATGGGGGGAGCAGCAAAGGGAGAGCAACAAGCAACTCCATGCTGAGTGCAGAGCCCCATGAGGGGCTTGATCCCACGACCCTGAGATCAGGACCAGAGCAGAAATCAAGAGTCAGATGCTCAACCAACTGAACCACCCAGGAGCCCTTTAAGATCTTTCTAACTGCAAAACCCTTTCATATTTTTCAATAAATATCTCACTATTACAGCATCTTACTTTTTTAAATATATTTTTTACACGTAGCTGTTGACTCAAGGTGTATTTCACATAGAGTATGAGAGTGTATAGTCAAAATAGGGGGCCATTTTAATAGGAAAAAACTGACCTTGAATTTGAATATCCCTGATGTTACTGGGCCAAATTATCCACATACCCCAGACCACAGTAGAGGCTGACAGTTCAATTAACCATATATTGGGGAAAATAACATTGATTAAGTAGGAATCTTAGGAAGTGGTTAATTACATTTCCTGGATAACTGAAGACATTTTGTGTTTCAGCCCATCTTAATGAAAATCTAAATATATCAGACCCTTTGCAGAGAACAGATCACAATGCATTTATTTCTGTGTCCTCAAAGCTTACTTAATCAGGCTTTTCAGAACCTACACACTGTCTTCTTCAGTGTCCCTGCAATTACTGTAGTTCTTAGTAATGACTTCTGATTCTAGAGAAGAGATTGTTTCCTAATATTTGCAATAAGACTATACTATCACATCATAACCCTTGAAACTGTATATCACATCAGAGAATCTGTATTTAATGATTGGCAATTCATAGATCTTCAATTTCATTTTCTGAGTTTCATAGATGTCTTCTTTTGAACTTTGTATTCTAACCCTCAGTTAAGTCAGGGACAAGTTTCCTTTTTTTAAAGATTTTATTTATTAGAGAGAAAGAAGAAAGAAAGAAAGAAAAAGAAAAACAACAACAACCAGGAGAGGGGCAGAGGGAGAGGAAGAAGCAGACTTCCCGCTGAACAGGGAGCCCAATGTGGGGCTTGATCCTAGGACCCTGGGATCATGACCTGATCCGAAGGCAGGTGCTTAACTGACTGAGCCACCCAGATGCCCCCAGATACAAGTTTCTAATCCGTGGAGTTGATTTAAGAAAATAGATTCTAGGCATTTATATGTTTATTCTGCTAATTGATTTCTTGTTTTTCCTGTTTTTATTTTTGCTTTGAACTATGCTGCATATTTACAGAGCACATTTATTCCTATGGTTAAAACCCAAATACATGACACCCCACCAGTAGGTATGTACAAATGTGTCAACATTGGTATCAGTGCCCAGATCCCAATTATTCTGAGCCTGTTCTGCTCTATTCCCCCAGTTCCTTTATCACCAGGGTGGTGATGTTTTGCATGGTTTTAGGAGAAAGTCTGCTTATTATCTGTCTTATTATCTGTCCTCTTCAAGGTGTCTTCTTGCTGTCCCTGCTTCATTAGTTTTGGCTGTCCAAACCTGGTGTTTACCCAAGCACACAAAGTAATCAAGCTGCACTTAGGTCCACTGTGGCCTACTAGGGGAAAGGACCTGCCCACAGTTCAAAATTCATCAGGTGGACTTCAAAGCAGAGTTGCTTTACCCCGGAGTCTTACAAGTTTTGCTTGAGCACCATTCCCTTTACTTTCCACTCTTTCCTTTAAGATCTCAAATCTAATTTCTTCACAGGGTAGAAAGAACAGATGTCATTTCTATTGTCCCTTCTCCCAGAATCTTCTAGGATGGGGGTCAGAGAAAACAAAACCAAAAACAAATCCTTCCTTGTTATGTAGCCCTTCTCACTACTTCTCCAGATAGAGATGATGACAGAGTTTTGGGTAACGTGATCTTTCTTAGGAATTAACATCTGTGAAAGACAGTGGAAGCAGAACTGGGTGTAAGAAGAAGATGAGCCTAATATAGGCCCAACAAAACCTTTATCAACATGGTAGAAAGCTCTGGAGTGAGCATTGCCCATGAGAGTTCCAATTATGGGCTGAAATGGTCAGGCCTTTACATCCCTGAGTCAGTCACATGTGACCTGACCTCAGAAGGGCATGATTTCAATGAGGTGGTTCTCCGCAGTTGAGGCTGACTATGAAGAAGATGATAGTAGGAAGGTGTTTGTAGGAAGACAGCTCTTCCTACAATGTGGCAGCCACTCCTTTCTTGCAGGAGGATCTGGGCTTTGTCTAACACAGCTTCTAAGCAAAATGACTTTGCACAGCTCTTCAGTGGAAATAATACATGGGCATTGAGATGACATCTAACTCTTCCCCCAGAGACATCTGAGCTCTAGCACCCCCCAGGAGCTTTTGCCCTTATATTAGATTTAAGTATGTACCGATTTGAGGACATATCTGTGAAGAACATGAAGCATGTACAGCATTCTTAATATGTATCAAGTGAAATGCCTCTGTCCTTCTCAGGAAATGTGAATGTTCATTCACCCAGACTCAGGGTGTAGCCAGAAAGGATTGTCCACTTAACCAGGCTTGAGTTAGGAGCACAGAGACCAAGTTCAGAATTTAAGAACATATAAAACAAAGAGAAAAAGCTTGACAACTCAAGTTGAGTTGCCAGATTGCAATATCAAGGGAATAGATACCTATGATCAGACTCATTCCAAGATGGAGACTCATTACTGAAAGCAACATAAGGCCAGAAAAGTACATTTTGACAGGAAAGAGATAAGGTGGAATCCTTTGGCATTGATCATGACTTTCTACTAATATTTGCATTAGTAACATTGATATAGTTTTTTAAAACATTTTTTGGGAACATACTATGTATAAGGCAGTGTATTGAATCCACTCTCTACATTATCATATTAATCCTTAAAATAAACCTATGATTTAGGAGTTATCCTGTCTGTTGTATAAATGCAGAAATTCTTATTCATATTACAAATTTGCCCTAGGTCAGTAGTTAGTTAATGGTGGAGCCTCTCTTCTCAGCCATGTTCTACTGTACCCAGAGGGTAGAAGGAAGACCAATAATTGTGACTCACAGAGAACAAATTTGGGTTAAATACAAGAAACATTATAATGATAAGAATTGTCCAAACACAGAATTGGCTGCCCTGGTGGAGATCTCTCCATTACTGGAAGGGTTCCAGCAAAGGCTAGGTGGCCATCTGTCATGCTCATTGCAGAGGCAAATCTGACTGGCTAGGAGGTTGAACTTAATGATTTTACAATGCCTTTTCCAATCCTGAGGCTCTAATTTTAAATCCCTGGTAACCCCTGCAATTTCCATTCCAATTCTGTTTCTGAGTCTTTATACAGCTGACTTCTTCTCCAATATTTAGACTTACCCTTGATTTAGAGTGAACACTTCCAGTTAAGAATGGAATTTGGATAATTTATACTTTAATATAATTCTTATTGGAAAAAGATAGATGATCAACTATATCCTGTGCCAGCATAACCAAGATAAAGTTAGGCTATTCTAGGGCTTGCCTGAGCACAATGTCACATTTAGAAGAAACTCTAATTTTATATGAACAAATATTTGAAAATTGAAAAGGCTATTTAAATCTTTAATAAAGTTTCTAAAAAATAGATGCCAAGCATAATACTCGGAGAAAAACAAACTCCTTAAAGTAATTTTTCTCAATATATTATTCTTGTTCTTAAAATGAGTAGCAACTGCCCCTAAATATTTCCTCTTTTCAAAGCCTCAAGCTCTTCAAATTCTTTTTTTTTAATATTTTTTATTATATTATGTTAGTCACCATACAGTACATCCCTAGTTTTTGATGTAAAGTTCGATGACTCATTAGTTGCGTATAACCCCCAGTGTACCATGCAATACGTGCCCTCCCCACCACCCATCACCAGCCTATCCCATTCTCCCACCCCCTCCCCTCCGAAGCCCTCACTTTGTTTCTCACAGTCCGTAGTCTCTCATGCTTCATTCCCCCTTCTGATTACCCCCCTTTCTTTATCCTTTTCTTCTCCTACCGATCTTTCTAGTTCTTATGTTCTATAGATGAGAGAAACCATATGATAATTGTCTTTCCCTGATTGACTTATTTCTCTTAGCATTATCTCCTCCAGTCCCGTCCATGTTGCAGCAAATGTTGAAAAATCATTCTTTTTGATGGCCGAGTAATATTCCATTGTATATATGGACCACATCTTCTTAATCCAGTCATCTGTTGAAGGGCATCTAGGCTCCTTCCACGATTTAGCTATTGTGGACAATGCTGCTATGAACATTGGGGTGCATATGGCCCTTCTCTTCACTACGTCTGTATCTTTGGGGTAAATACCCAGTAGTGCAATGACTGGATCACAGGGTAGCTCAATTTTTAACTTTTTAAGGGACCTCCACGCTGTTTTCCAGAGTGGCTGTACCAACTTGCATTCCCACCAACCCATGTTGATCTATCACTTTATCTTAAAAATAACTCTCTGCCCTTTCTTGTTTAAAACAAGTGTTCGCTCCTTTCCCTCCAATTCTTCATTTTATCCATTAACCCCGAACATCACTTTCTTAGAAGGCAAGAAAGAAGGGAGCCTCTGAATACTCACATTTTATAATAAAACTTCAGTGAAATGTTTAAGAAGCTCCTCAAAGAAGGGAGCATGTCTGTTTGCACTACCCATAGGTCCTTCTCATCCACAGCCTAAACCCCTGCTTCCTTCTCTTCTCCTCTCTTACAGGGTCCAGTGGGATCTTCTAAGGGCCGAATACTGACTGTATCCATTAAAGTGATGTCTAACAAACCTAGGTGTGAGTGACTTAGACAAGTCCAGAATGGCAACCATGTTGATTTTCAGATTCAGTCACCGCCCAATATTGGTTTTGTTTCTCCTGAGAAAGAAGGAAGATGAAAGTTTATCAAATTTTTGCCCCAAAGTTACTTGATGTTTCTCTTAGTCTTCAGTGTTTCCCTGACATTTCCCCTTCCATTTGTGGGTCTACAGTATTCCAGGGAACATTTTGTTTTGGGGCCCACTTTCTCATAGTGGAAGTGCCTTAGGAGATGCTGTCTTTGAAGCATCAGCTGATGGAGTTGAAACCACTCATCTCTGTCTACCTGGGTCACATTTTGGGGTATCCAAATTCAGGAGTCTGTAGGATATCTGGATTATTCATTATCTGGAGTTTCAGTCTGAGTTCTGCTATTTGATTTGTTCCAAGAGAGACATCATGTTCACCCTTATTTCTTCTTTTTTCTCCCTTCCTCTAATTAGCTTTACTAACAGCCAGAATTCAGACATTTCATCTAGGTGGTGAAATCTTTGTAACTCTTGGCTATAAATTGCTACTTCACTGACCTGATCTAGGAGTTTATGATCCTCCAAGCCACCTTCTACCACCTGCTGCCCAATTAGCAGCTGCGGAAGTCCCTCCAGTCTGGAAGAGCATGCAACTCGTAGGTCACTTTCCTGCCCATGTGCAGCTATCAACTAGACACAAACATCGCAACCTCACTTTTTCTAGGAGATTCAGTCAGGCAGCCCACGCCAAAATAGATTGCATAGAGTACATAAATAAATCCTAATCCTGGACTCTGTAGACTTACTTAATTGCCAGTATTTCTCCTCTTTCCTCCACCTCTTGGTTCACTGCAGGTTTTACCCACAACTCAGTGTTTCATTTGTTTGCTTTTTCTTCTTACGTTACCATTATAGTTATCTTTGCACATCATCACATTTCTTGGAGTAAGAGAAGATTCATGCATTTTTATTTATTTATTTATTTATTTATTTTTTTGGTATAAGGATCATAACTTGAAAAACATTACAAAATTAAAGGTTGATCCTGACACAGGACATCAGGTCTTTGTATTTAACAACTAAAGTCATGTACAGCTTTGTGGCCTTATCAAAGACACAGTTTATAACTCACAGAGCCCACTATGAAATTATGAAATTCTTGATGAATTGTTTTTAATTTGAACAAGTCACATAGTGTTAAATATTATGCATAAAGTGAGACATTGATATTTTATACAGTGGTATTTCTAATTTGCAGAATCCAGATTCACATAAAATGCTATCATACTGTAGCGTGTAATATTAGTTCCGAAGTGTGCTTGATGGAATACCACAGAGCTGGAGCTTAATTCTCAGGAATTTTGTTTTAAAAATTTGGCCTAGGACAAAGCCTTTAATTAGTCCATTATGCCTGCCACTGACCACCTGTCCCTTTTGAGAAAGGTCTACAGTTCTTTAAGAAATTGAATCTCCATTGGATCCAGGATAACACAATAAATATATTAAGTCTAAAATCACTATGTTAGCAATGGAAATGCATGGCTCCTACTGTGGGGAACCTAGCTGACAGATGACCCCAGTTATTGACCCACTGGATCTTGTTGCCCTGAGACCACACTTCTTATGGGATGCTCCCAGCCAGTGACTGAGCACAGTGAAAGTACTAATGCCAACTCATTCTTGTGGGATGCAACATTCCTCTAATGAGTGATTTTGACCTATCTTGAAGCCTTTCTAAGAAAGTGCAGTCTGAGGACGTTCTTACCCAGTCCTCCCTCCTTCCTGTCCTCCTTCCCTGGAGTCAGACCTGCATCCCAATCTGAAGGCTCTCCCTGCCTTCTCCTGCTTGCTACCTATTATCTCACATAGACATTTCTACCCCAATAATCTCTTGCACATCTAATCCTGTCTTTGTATGCACTGTTCCACAATCGTCTTCCTTAGACTTATTCAGTTGGGTGAACATTTACTTCTATTTGCCCAACTGTATTGCCTAAATACCATAATTCTGACCTCAAAGTGGAGTCCATGGTATCTGTCCAGCAATGAGGAGGCATTCCTAGGACCACTCTTGCTCATGTTGTATCAATATCTATCCCGTGTGCCGTAGGTCCATTAGTTTGGCAGCCATGAAGAAAATACCCTCTGGGCTCAGTTGCAGGATGATGATTTTAAATGAGTTGAATCTGAATATTCTATTTTTTATCCCAAACCCTAGATGTATCTTCCAGAATGAAGCCAAATAATGTTTAGCTACTCCGTTTTAGTACAATATGTTGCATTTGTAAGTAACTCTGGTCTAACGTCCAAGAAATTTGAAAAGAAATTTACATCTTATTTTGTAGTCTCTTATAATTCTTTAAACAGGGGGCCATTTTTTAAATACAACAAAATTTCTTGAAACTTAATTCTTTAACTTTTCCAACAATTATTAAATACCCCCTTCTCTGTACAAACTTGCTAAAATTCTTCTTTCTTACTTACCCTGCCCACGATGGCTCATATTGTTCCTAATCCCTGCTCACAGTCTTCTAGATTCTTCCCTTTCTCCCAAGCGCAGCTCTGTCCTTTCCAGTGTACGTAAAACCAATGTTTGGTTCTCCATTTCACCCTTCATTGTCTCCTTCTCTTCAAAAACAGAAAATGAGGAAGAACATCAGCATTCTGCATTAACGATTATCTTTGTGCCTGTTACCCCCTCACACAAGTATATGATTATTCCATAACCAAGTGCTTTCACTATAGCATCTTCTCACACCCCAGCAGACTTCAGGCCTATGAGAAATTCTCAGCTAACTTCTGAGTCCTTCCAAGTGAGGGACTAATGAAACTAGCCCAAACATTAGCAATTCAGCACCTTTCATGATGAAAAATCCCTTCATCCAAGAAAATTTAGGAGGCGGCAGAATGCCTGGCCTTGTGGCTAATTCAGCAGTGATCTCTCATTCGCACTACTGAGGTCTGGCAGCTCAGTTGGAGGCTGGCTAAGGCTTGAAGAGAAAGAAGTACATCCCTGGAGGCTTGTCACGGTCCTCCTCCTGTCAGTGCTTCCTGCTTCACACCCCATAATCAATCCTGGGCACCACTGCCCGCTTGCTACTCCTTGGCCTGAATTGGTATTCTTTCTGCCTTACCAGTCTGCACTTAGATTTATGATTTATTTAGAACTGGATTACATTAGCCATCAAGGAAATTCAAATCAAAACCACACTGAGATACCACCTTACGCCAGTTAGAATGGCAAAAATAGACAAGGCAAGAAACAACAATTGTTGGAGAGGATGTGGAGAAAGGGGATCCCTCCTACATTGTTGGTGGGAATGCAAGTTGGTACAGCCACTCTGGAAAACCGTGTGGAGGTCCCTTAAAAAGTTAAAAATTGAGCTACCCTATGATCCAGCCATTGCGCTACTGGGTGTTTACCCCAAAGATACAGACGTAGTGAAGAGAAGGGCCATATGCACCCCAATGTTCATAGCAGCAATGTCCACAATAGCTAAATCGTGGAAGGAGCCGAGATGCCCTGCAACAGATGACTGGATTAAGAAGTTGTGGTCCATATATACAATGGAATATTACTCAGCAATCAGAAAGAATGAGTTCTCAACATTTGCTACAACATGGACGGCACTGGAGGAGATAATGCTTAGTGAAATAAGTCAAGCAGAGAAAGACAACTATCATATGATTTCTCTCATCTATGGAACATAAGAACTAGAATGATCAGTAGGGGAAGAAAGGGATAAAGGAAGGGGGGGTAATCAGAAGGGGGAATGAAACATGAAAGACTATGGACTATGAGAAACAAACTGAGGGCTACAGAGGGGAGGGGGGTGGGGGAATGGGATAGACCGGTGATGGGTAGTAAGGAGGGCACATATTGCATGGTGCACTGGGTGTTATACACAACTAATGAATCATCGAGCCTTACATCGAAAACCGGGGATGTACTGTATGGTGACTAACATAATATAATAAAAAATCATTATTAATTAAAAAAAAAAAAAAAAAAAAAAAAAAAAAAAAAAAAAAAAAAAAGAACTGGATTACATCAAGGCTCAAGGCCAAGGCTCCATAATCCGTCACCGTCTCCACCGTGGCCAAACACAAACATTTGTTTTAGCTGCATCAGCATCCCTAAACCCTGTTCGAAGGATACCCATTGTTAATCGCTATAGCAACTGCATCTTCTTGTGTTTTTTTCTCTGCCTCCCTCTTTCCCTATTCCGAATAAAAGCATTGACTCCATCAGGTGATAGATATTCATAATTTAACAGAATGGTGGCAAGTCTAAGTCATGCTGTTGAAATACATCACAGCCAGAGTTGCTTTGCTATTTGTTTTTCTGCTGAATAGCAGCAAGTGTTTTAAGTTATGGGCCTTACACACAAATAAGAAGAGAGGAGGTATATGTAATTGTCGCCAATATTGATGATGGCTTCTTGCCCACCAAGTAAAGTCTCAAGAAGCAAAATGAGGGTGCTGCTTTCCTAACTGGTGCTAATATTTTTATACTTTACTGTTGTTTATTAATAATAGTGAAAAAAACCCATATTTGATATTTCAGTAGCTCATCACAGTTAAGAAAGGGCAAACCTCATTCAAACTCATCCAAACATTATAGTATTTTGTTAAATGAGGGTGTTTATGCTCAGTTTTATGAATGAGGAAATGTAAGTGTAGAGGAGCGAAGTAGTTAGCCTGTGCTCAGAGTTACTAAGGCACAAACAGAACTGAAGGCAGATCTTCAGATTCCAAGTGAAAGTTCCTTCTTTAAACCATCATTGACTCCTTCACAAAGCAGACATCTGTGTGGATTAATTAACACATTAATTAACACATTAATTTAAAATTGACTTAGAGAAGGACATCAGGAGTGTATCTTGATGAAATATATCTCTGTGAAACTGTACAGAAGTGGAAGTACAATGGGTTAAGTGACGAATACTTTTGAGGATCTGGGGCGTCCTTAGGTATTGGAAAAATAAACAGCAAATGACATAAAAAACGAAATGGATTGAGGAGACCTAGCTTTTAGTCAAGTTCAGCCATTAACCCCCTTGGAGTCATTTTTCCTCTCTAAGAGTTTCTTTGTATGTAAATTGTGGGAATTGAAAGAAATTATTCTTAAGTTGAAAAACTTGTAACATTCTGAAATCCTATCTGAAGTGTACCTTGCATGCTTTATTTTGAGCTTGACACCCTGAGGAGTAAAAACAGAAGAAAAGAATGAAGTGTCTATCCTCCAGCATCTTATAAATAACGTTCACAGGCTCAGACATACCACACCAAACAACACCAGACAAAGGGGTGTAAAACTGTACTTAAATGTTATGTATTCAGGTTCAGATGTAAATGGTGTAATTGGGACAAAGAAAAGTATTCAAGGAATGTTTGAATGATCAAGGAAGGTGTCCATAGTGTAAGAGAGACCCGACTGCATGAGGAAGGGCAAGAGAGATTTGAAGGGATGGGAGAAAATGGACAGCCACACTTAATAGGGAAGGTGAAGTACATGAAATCCCAGTAGAGGGAGTGAGCCAGAACACTTCCATTTAGCTGTGAGTGTTGATTTTTCTGTACACAGCCTTCTGCTTAGTTGTGAACCTTAGAAGTTGGACCAAAAGTAGGTACAAAAGGAACTGAAATGATTATCCTTCATTTATTCAAAATCCAACTTTCAAAAACTTGTACAGAGGGAGGTGGTAAAGGAGAAGGAAGAAGAATAGGAAAAATATATGTAAAATACACATGTGTGTGTGTATTATATATATAAAATACACACAAGACCACACTATAATTAGTATTGAAAGGGAGATTGAATCCAATCAACTAAATATGGAGGGAAAACAAGGCCCAAGAAATGAAGTGACCCTTCCAATGGCATACAATGACCACAAGCACCGTGAACACTCCACCCATTGTAGCCTCATTCTGGTGCTCTTGGGCTCTATGGTAGCAGGGAAAGGAAACCAAATAGGAAGACAGAAAAAAGTAACTAAGAGGGAAGAGAAGAGTGAGGGGAGGAGGACCAGAAAAATATACCAGTGGGATTCCCTACCGATATGTGCACCTACTCAGGTGTCAGAGGGCGGATTCAAAGCTGCCAAACCATAGTGAGAAACTGGAATGCTGCTCATCCTCGTCCTTCATCACCTTGAGCACTTCTTTGAGTCTCTTGATGGCTGACAAATACAAGAGGTCACTGAAGTTAGATCTTTGTCTATTCTGTCTGTATTGGATTGCCACTTTGGGTTACTTTACGTGGCACAGGCAATTGAATCAGAATTAAGCTGGCTTTCAACAAATGGCCATCTGGATGTGTGGTTCTGAGCAGAATCACATTAGGAAATATAAACGTACCCAGGCCTGTACCTCCTTGAAAAAATTCTTAGTTAATTGGACACAGTAGGAATCAAGATTAGTAGGTTTTTGTTCATTTATTTACCCAGATTAAAAAATGTACTTCATAGTAATCTTAATCAGAACCAATATCTGATTATCCCAAACAGTTGCATCTAGAACATGAGCCAGAGGCTGAAATGAGTGGATATGAGAGTCAGAATTAGGGATGATCACTGATGATTCACTCCTACACTGGAGCATTGAGGATTTTAAGGAACTGTGTATCTATAGTCTGTATAACCCTTTCCCATCAGCATTTAGTGCCCTTCCAGAGGTGATGGGTCTCCTACGAAAAGACCATAAGAAATTAATACCAAAGCCTCTGGAATACATCACCAAAAGAAACAAAATCCTTATTTTAAAGGTCTGCCGGGGTCACTCATAATCTGTTAGGTATCCGAATTGGGAGATTTGTAGCCCGCTGAAGGTCACTTACCCTTGGCACTGACTGTTGTGAGCCAAAAAAATAAGATGACTCAAGGAGGAAGTAGAGGTCCCTCAGCTGGTCATACCCTTAATTTCCCCAGGCTGGCTTTGCACTTACAGAGTGGTGGACTTTTCTAGGGCCCGGATCCTGGGCCTGAATTATACTTCCTTCTAATAAGAACAGACATGGGAAAAGAGACATTTATCTCAGAGAGAGGGTGAAACAGAATCCTAGGGGTCAGTGGGGTTCCCCTTCCGGTATTTTAAGCTGAGAATATCAGCTCCTTGATAAGAGCAATCAATGACTCTGACCCCTTATGAACTCTGGAGTGTTGAGTCTCCACCTCTCTTCTGGGGGAGTGCTGACCTCAGTCAGCCCTGCTCTTACCGAGGGAAAGCTATACAGAAGCTCTTATCCCATAAAGTGAATAGGTTGCCAACAGACTAAGGAGAATTATGACTGTGCTTGAGGACATTCTGAAGGCAAAACATCTCAGCTTCTGCCACAGTACCTGTGCAGACTTCCACTGAAAAATGCTTATGATATTGGTAAAACTGATGGTGATTATAATAAGCTCTTTGTGTTTACTATTTACTAACATTTTGCTGAGATATATACACTAACTTGAAAACAATGAAAGCTTTTACTATTAATATGCATTAGTATAAATACTGTTGAACTAGAGAGTTGCATATATAATATACATTTATATAGTTGCATTATCATGTGCATGTATAAATATATGCATGGTGTAAGTTGAACTAGAGAGTTGAAGAAAATGTTTTAGAAGCACTGATTAGAAGGCAATCTAGAATTATAAGGCAGTGGTAGTGGGATTAAAGATGTTTTAAAGAGTCTGTGACTTCTGAACCAGAGTTTGAACTTGAGGTATTTAGTTGGGTTGAGAATATTGGGGAGAACCTCCTTACTGGAGGAGATCTTGGGAACACAGACTCAAGAGTTTATGAATTACCCAACTATCTGGAAGGACATTGTCTGGTAGGGCTTCAGGACACAACTAGGGCAGCATATGCCAAACTGGTCCCATCACTTCCTAAAACACTTCCATGACTCCCCATTGTCCTTAGGACAAAGTTCAAGCTCCTTAACCTGGCCTACAGTGCTTTTAAGATTCCAGTCCTTGCTTCTCTGTCTAGGCCCATGCCTCATGTCCTACCCTCTCCACTTTCGCTACCCCTCTGCCCCGGATTTTTCGCTCATCTTTGAGGTGTTTTTTTTTTTTTTAATATTTTTTTATTATGTTATGTTAGTCACCATACAGAACATCCCTAGTTTTTTTTTTTTTTTTAAGATTTTATTTATTTATTCGATAGAGATAGCGGCAGCCAGCAAGAGAGGGAACACAAGCAAGGGGAGTGGGAGAGGAAGAAGCAGGCTCACAGTGGAGGAGCCTGATGTGGGGATCGATCCCATAATGCCGGGATCACGCCCTGAGCCGAAGGCAGACACCCAACCGCTGTGCCACCCAGGTGCCCCAGAACATCCCTAGTTTTTGATGTAATGTTCCATGATTCATTACTTGCATATAACAACCAGTGCACCATGCAATACGTGCCCTCCTTAATACCCATCACCAGCCTATCCCAATCCCCCACTCCCCTCCCCTCTGAAGCCCTCAGTTTGTTTCCCAGAGTCCATAGTCTCTCATGGTTCATCCCCCCTTCTGTTTACCCCCCCTTCAAAAGATGACTGTATTAAGAAGATGTGGTCCATATATACAATGGAATATTACTCATCTTTGCGTTCTAACAGGAATTCCTCTGCCTGGAATAATTGCCCCCTCAATCTTCACCTTATTAAAGCTTGCTTATCCTTGAAATTTCAGCTGAAATACCACTTTTTTAAAGTGACATTTATAAGCCTCGAGACCAACCCATATTTACTCCTACCTCCTCTTTTGTAATGTTCATCATCCATAAATTTACTTTTTCGGGGTTTCTATCCCCATTAGATCTCGAAATAGACTGTCTTGTTTACCAGCATGCCCTTGTTATCTAGTATTTTCTTTAGCATATAGTAGGTTTAAAAAAGAGAGAGAGAGAGAGAGAGAGAGAGAGAAACTTGTTAAAAGAGAGAATAAGACCAGATTGTGAAGGACCATGAATGCTAGAATCAGAGCCTTACCCTGCAGGTAACAAGGATTCACTGTAGATTTTTTTTTAAATATTTTATTTATTTATTTATTTTAGAGAGAGCACACAAGGTAGAGGGAACAGAGGGAGAGGGACAAGCTGACTCCATGCTGAGTACAGAGCCCAACATGGGGCTTGATCTCATGACCCTGAGATCATGATCTAAGCCAAAATCAAGAGGTGAATGCTTTACTGACTGAGCCACCCAGGCACTCCTCTGTAGATTTTTTAAACCAGGGAGAAGCACTGTCAGAGCTGAGCCACTGAGAGCTCTCTCTGTTTAGGTGGTGCTGAAACAGCAAAAGCTAAGACTTCCAGCATGGAGTCTCCCTGATTGCATTTCTTAAGAAGCCATGTTAGCCAGTCTATCACCAGACCAGAATCCTGTATTGTTGTTGCTGTTTTAACTGTAGAAAATGATTTTTCTCCAGCCTTCCTCCCCATCATAATCCCAACTGCTGAAAAGCACAGCCAATCAGGTAAAGCAGGGATGAAGGAGGAAGAGGAAAAACCCTTTCTTCAATTGCTTCCCAAATCTCCCCAGTGCTTTGATTTGCTTTCAGAGAACCCTTTAGCTCAACAAACAATTGCAAACTACTGGGTTGCAAGGTAAAATGAAAAGCCCACAGGCATTAATTATATATAGAGATATTTAAAAAGAAGCTACTGCTTAATTATTGTTTGCAAATCTCAGTATTTAAATTGACTTATTTGCAAATGTCTGTTTAGAAATTGACTTTGTAATTATAAAGTCAGTACAGGGATGTCTCAGGCCCTGGAGGAGTCTCTAACGAGGAATGATAATGTAACAGCCAGAGTGAGACATCCTGAGCTGCATTTTAATAACTAGAGGTGGTTGGCAGGGCGTTGTGATGCTTAAAGGAAAATCCCTAAACTGGCAAATAAAGGGGACAGGGTCTCCCTCTTTGGCAATGGATCACTGGAAGAGACAGGAAGGGACAGTCAGAGGGCATAGAATTCTAAGGACCTGGCAAGGGTGGGGTTGGAGCTTAGGGAGAGTATAAGAGTGTGCTGTGTTGAGCATGAGAATGGGTGCTCCTTTGGAACCAGACATGGAAGTTTCAAGACGTCACTGGCCATGATCCATGCCCTTCCCAATTGCTGAAATCCAAGTACTGCTTTTATGAATTGAATTGCATCCCCCTAAAATCCACATGCTGATTTTCAAACCTCAGTACCTAAGCTTGTGAACATATTTATAAACAGTCACTGTAGACCTTGTTAGTTAAGATGTGGTCATGATGGTGTAGAGTGGGCCTGTAATCTAACTGACATCCTTAGAAAAAGGGGAAATTTGGGGAAAGATATAGACACAGGGAGGATGCTTAGGAAGATGAAGACAGAGATTGGGATGATGCTTCTGCAAACCAAGGGATGCCAGATTGCCAGGAAGCTACCAGAACCAAGGGAAAGGCAGGGAGCAGATTGTCCCTCATAACCCTCAGAAGGAACCAACCCTGCTGACACCTTAACCACAGACTTCAAGCCTCTGGATCAGTAAGACAATGCATTTCTATTGTTTAACCCCCCCCCCCCATTTGTGGTACTTTATTATGGCAACCCTAGGAAATTAATATAGTTGGTATGTGCAGTGTTCAATGACATTCCCTAACTATACTGAGGAATTGGAGATGGACCAACCTGGAGGTAACCAGAAGTTCTCTCAGAACCCTAGAATTTTAGACATTGAAGGGTCCTGACCTTAAAACCATTAAGATGATCAATGGTTCTCAAACACAGTTGTGTTTTGGAATCACCTGGGGAGTTTCAAAAATAACTATGCCTGTGTCTTATCTTAGTGATCCTGGCTTAATTAATCTTGGGTGCCTCCTGGACATTAGTCTTTTAGAAATACCCGAGAAGAGCCTAATTTGCAGCCAAGGTTGAAAACCAGTCTTGTAGATTTTAGATTATCTTCTCCATTTAACAAGTGAGGAAAATAAGTCTCAGAGAGGTGAAGGAATAATTGTCCAGGTCACATTGTTAATGACTGGAAGAGGTAAGAAGTAGCCCAAACACCTTGACTTTCAGTTCACTGTTCTCACAGGGCAGCACTGTGTCCTTTTTGTCTCTAGATACAGAGTTTAAGTACTGCTTTCCATTTCCCTGGGCATCCTCTAGGCAAGTGGGGACCTTACCCTTTGGTATTTAAGAAAAAGTGTCAACCTCAACATGGACACAGTGAGATTACAAAATTATTTCACACATTCTTCATTCTATTACTTCATAGCAACCCTATGATATTAATTGGAGAAGTTATATTCCACCTTTAATGATTTATTTACTTATTTTAGAGAGAGAGAGCATGATCGGTGGGGGCAGGGACAGAGAGAAAGAATCACAAGCAGATTCTGTGCAGAGCGTAGAGCCTGACACAGGGCTCAATCTCACAACCCTGAGATCATGACCTGAGCAGAAAACAAGAATCAGATGCCCAACTGACTGTGCCACCCAGGTGCCCCTGTTCTACCTTTTAAAGAAGAGAGTGAGTAAGTACAGAGAAGTGAGACAGGGCCCCAAACCACATCATTGGTTATAAAGCAGAACCAGGATTTAAGCTCAGGTCTTTTAAAACTATTCAAGTATCCTTTCATCACTTGCCCACTGAGAATGAAGTTAAACTGTCTTGATTCAATTTTAGTTTAAAATCTTTCTAAACACCCTTTATCACTTCCCTGCCTTCAAGGGTAGAATTTGTAAATATAAATGTACTGGATTCGACTCAAATGAATGTAGTCCATTATTTTCCCAAGAGATAAAAATATTGCATGAACTCTGAGCCTTCGTTTCAAATATGATTGCTCAAGACTCAGAGTAATGGTGGAGAGTCTGTCCATCACAATGTTAGAGCAATACCCAAAGAAGTGTAATGCTGCCATTTTCCATCTAAAGATAGGCTTGTTAACCAGCTATAAGCTGACCATCATGGGTCTCATCTTAGTCGCCTCCACTACCACTTCACAAGGATATCTAACTAGAGATACTTGATTCCTATCTGTAATTCTAATAGTATTCTAAACCTAATCTTGATGGCAGAGAGAATCCAGGCTTTGTACTTAATGCAGATATAGATCCAACGTTCAAGTCCTGGCTCCTGTGTTCACTAATAATGGAACTGTGAGGAAGCAAGTAATTTGAGCTTTAATTTTCTTAACTGGATAATAGAAAGAGTAATGCCTATTCCAAATAGTCGAATAAATTGAGATCATGTAAATATTCCATATATCATGTAAATATTCATATTTATTGAGTCTTCAACAAAGTGAGTTTGAATCCTTTTCCCCAGATGAGAAGCTAACTACAATGGATATAAGGCAGTCATAGCGGATCCTACTTTGCACCATTACATGAATTGACCATATTCCCAAGCCTTATCTTATAATTTCTTGCTTGCTTGCTTGCTTCCCAGTTCTGGGACTGGGTTTCTTTGCACCAGATCCAGATTTCTCACTAATCCTTCTAGCGGCTTAAATTTTGCCCATGATCCAGCTCTCAGCTCTTACTTCCCTGTTACCCCTCTGGAACATCACCTATCTTATTTCATGTTCTTCCTCCTTTCTGTGATACTTCCTATTCCTTCATAGTAGATGCCCCTGGTCATAACAATCTGACTAGGCCTAAGTTTTAGTTATTTCCCAAAGAAAAAGAATATGAATAGGGGAACATTGATAGGATGAAGATCCCCCAGCTCTGGAGGAAGAAGACTTCACAATGAAGGGCAAAGAGTAAGAAGCATGGTGGGACTCAGAAAACCAAAGATTAATTCCCATATTGTTGAAGATCAGGTGCTTAGAACAACATACTGGGTCATGTTATTAATTATGGTAGAGGTGGCCTTTAATCCCTGTTGATAAATACCCTTCTCCTCCTAAGGAACCTCTGGAACTCTCTGTTATTGTGTTAAACAAACCTGGAGAAGGCAATCATGGTGGCCTGACTCTCAAGGGTTGCAGAACTGGAAGGTGATGCTTGTTGTAGAAGATGTCATTTTTGATATCTTGCAATTTTGACTAGATTCATTGAAAAAATTTAAGCAACTCTTTTTAAGTAAAGCTCATAATTTGGGTGAACAGCCTCAATGATATCCACATATTCTTTTTCTGTTTGGTATGCAGACCGTAACATTGAGAATCTGCATATAAAATAATGTTAAAACAGCGTTTTATGTGGTACATCCTATGGGCCAAGCCTTTTTTGAATTCTCATAATACCTATGACAAAATGCATGTTATTCCTGTTTTACAGATGAGAAAACTGAGGCTTAGAGAAAATAAGTAATTTATTCAATGCAAGTTAGCTCCCAGCCCAGGACCCCTTCAGGAAAGAATAAGATAGGGATTTAGCACTATTTTTATATCTATATATCTGTTATCATCCCCATCCTGTCACCCCATTTGTAAAAGTCGAAGTCTGCATTCATCTAGAAAACCTCTTTAGGCCCCAATGTTTTATTATTCTGGCGCGAATACTTCCAGTCAAAGCAAGCAACTACTGCTGAAGGGAAGGAATTAACACTCCACAATTAATACTCCATTTCATTAACAATTAGATATGTTAAATGCCATTCAATTTGTTTGCGCCATCAAGTCCTGGGAAGGTGCCCATGCTTCTTGCAACTTTCCAATAACTCTCTATCACCAACTGAGTTAATTTCCCAAGCAGACAGGCATCAGATTTTAATTCCCAACCTTTAATATTCTCTAGCCCTTGGGCCACTGGTGGACCTACATGAGCTGATATTGTCAGTTGCTGTCTGAATCCAAGTTAAGACTCTTTCTTTAGGTTAAGGGTGTGCTCTCCCTGTACCAGGAAGACCAAACTTAACACAGTCCAGGTATTGAGTTGTTCTTCTCCATGCCCACCTCTGCCACACACCCAGTGATTTTCAAGCGGCAGGCATCATAAATTTATGAGAGTGTAGATTTTCAGATCCAATACTAATATCACCTCCACACTGAAGCCTATACCCACCACTGTAACCTGAAGTGAAGGGATCTTAGAATGCCAAGTTTGGAAGAGATGACAAAAGCAACAATAACACTAACAGCAGGAGCAGCAGGAACAGTGTTCATTTATGCATTCACCACATGCCCAACACAGCAGTCAATGCTTTATATAGTGTTGTGCCCTTAATCTTGACAACAACCCAATGAGATGGGTATTATACTTACCCTCATTTTACTTTTTAGGAAATTAATTTGTTATTTATTGTATTGGTTGTTGGTTATTTAATACTACATACCAAATTGTCCCCAAATTTAGAAGCTTTAAACAATAAATATCACCTTACACAGTTTCTGAAGGTCAGGAATCTGAAAGCAGCTTAACTGGGTAGTTCAGGCTCTGAGTCTCATAAGTTTACAATAAAGTACTAAAGTACAATGTACAAGTACAATGATAGAGTGAAGTCATTTGAAGGCTCAACTGGTGCTGGAGGATTGACTTGGAAATTCAGTCACATGGTTGTTAACAACTGAGTAAGTATCCTTCCAACATGGCAGCTGGTTTTCTTCAGAGCAAATAAACCAAGAGAGGGAGAGGCAGGAGCTGCGGTATCTTTTATGACCTTGACTCATAAGTGACACACTGTCACTTGTGCAGTGTTCTACTGATCATACTCACCAACCCTGATACATTATGGGAAGGGACTACATGGGGCACAGGAGGTGAAGGTCATTGGGGGCCATCTTGGAGACTTCCTGTAACACAAGTTAAGGATAAACAACTCATGAAGTGGCAGTAAGGAAGCAGGTTTACAAGCTCAACTTACGTCTGACTCTATACACCATGCTTTTAATCCCATGCTCGCTACCTCCTTAAAGGTCATATGCAATTTATTTTCTAGGGTCTATCAGTACCAATCAGAGATTGATTGGAGAAGCTGAACCACTGAGAGTGACTTGGAATTAGGGATTTATTATAGGAAATTGACTTTATATCGTTCTGGATGCTGGTTGTACAGTCTGTGTAAGGTGGTTTCTTTGGTATTGGTGCTGAGACCTGAAGTGTTGTCTGCATGACTTGCAGTAAAAAAGAAAAAATGGACATGAAGAAAGGGAGAACAAGGATAAACTGGATTCTGCAAAAACAAACTGGAACCCCCAAGGATGAAATGGAACCTGTGTTGCACTCTCAATACTTCCAAACCTCCAAATTTAACGGAGTGTTTGGATGGTCTGCAGGAGAACCTGGTAGCCTTCATCTTGGGAAGCTGGAAAAGCTTAAGGAGAAGTGATGGGAGCTAGAGGAGCTGCAAGCCTGCTGCTGACCCATGCCTCAGGGTAGACTGGGAGATAAGCAACATTGTGTTTGATCTACAGCGGCCCCTGGTACCCTGCATAGACCTTCCAAGTCCAAACAGGATGTGGTTACTACTTCACTTCCTCCTTTCAAGTGTTGTACAAAATGACTCTTGCGGCCCAAAGTAACCCTGAATTATCCAGGGAAAGGGATCCTTGGAAAATGAGTCCTTACATAGCTAGATGAACATAGTACAAACCCACCATACTATCACTTCTGCTTTGTTGCCCATCTGCATCTCCACCTACAAACCCATTTATACATTATATCCATATGCATATACCATAATCTAACAAGACTCCAAACACATCAAGCCTCTACATGTCTCCATGCTTTTGTATATACTAATTCCTCTTTCTGGAGTAACTTACCCGCAGCAGGACCAACGTTATGGGCATGATTCATGTGCAACGAGCCCAGAGCTTGATTTAATGTTCAGCACATTTGAACCCTCCAATAAACATCACTTGAGTTGGATACTTTACAGTACCTGTCACCCCTCTTTCCAGCCTCAGAATCATCATCCCAACTGAGAGACAGTTCATTATTGCACCAAGAAGCCAACTCTGGAGAGCTTTGAACAGCTGTGATTGTTAATTCTTCCTCATGAAGAAATCTAATTTCATCTACATTTGTCTTCATATAGAGTATACACACCGGTCATAATTTCACCCAGCTAGCCAGAAAAAATGAATCTGCTCACTCTTCTAATATTTTTCAGGTATGCAAAGGCAAAAATCATGTGCTACTTATTATTCTGCTTGTATTTGTATATTTAAGTGTCTCTGTATCCTGAATTCATATCTAACATGTCTTTGTGCTATTCACAGGGCCTATGAGTCTTTAGGTTAGTGACAGATGTAGGCTATCCTGGTTAGGGCAGCTAAATGATTTGGTTCCCCCACCCCTGTGTGTTTCTCATTCTCCTGAAGACTATTCTGGGCCTTTTTTCTTGGTGATGAAGGAAGCACAAAAGAGAAGACAAGCCCACTTAATAAGTTCTTTCTTAGTCTCTGCTTGTGTCACATCCCATTGTCCAAGAGGGTGATGCTGGTGTTTCTGACTGAGAGATGTCCCTAGGGCTGAGGAGCCTCCCAGAATGTGAGATCTTCAATACTAAAACCAAGACAGTCCAGGGAAAACCAGGAAAGTTGATCACCTGCCCAGTCACGTACCTTGGTTCAGAGTCACAGTGGGAGTCACTGCAAAGCGATCCGGCAAAGGGTATGGACTTGAGGGGCAAAGAATTGGGGCTGTTAGTGTAATCAGTCTACTGCTGATGTGCTACATGTTTTCCACATCACTTCTAACAGTGTTTCGATCAAATTGGTGCATGTTGTCTTCATTCTTTGTTTTAAACTAAAAAGATACCAAACTCAGCCAAGAAAAATGGAAGGCATGCTGCTAAAAAACAGAGTGAGTTTTTATTTTATTTTTTTAAATCCTCATATGGCTATATTTCAAGTTGATAGCAGGGGTCTCTTGGTCAGCAACTCCCTAGAGCATTCCCCAAACAAGCCTATGTACTTTCCAATTAAGCCCAGATGAACTTAGGCCTGACCTGTAGCTCTGAGTGTCAGTGCAATGCCAAAACCACTAGATGAAAAATGTAAAGCGCAGCAAACCGAATTTTGTTTTTGTTTTTATGTTTTATCTCCACTATTTCAAGCAATGTTTGATTGGGCTTTCTCTCAAATCGGGTCAAACTCATGCATGATGACCTGGTGGGCAGAGTCTTCAAGCCTTCGTCAGCCACGGCCACCTACCTCTCTCACTTATTTCTCTCATATTGACACTGCTCTTAACAGAAAATGCTGCTCAATCAGTCATTCATTCATCATCCACCTACTGAGCACCTGTTATTGACTAGATATGGTGCTACACATAGGGGCTATGAGGACGAATAAGTCTAAACCAGTGACTTCAAAGGAGCAGAGATAGATTTCTAAACAGATAATGAGTGCAAATGTTTATATAAAGTAAATTCAAAAGGTGCCCCCATATAGATATGTGTAAAGTAAATGTGCGGGATGGGGCTGCTCTCTTTGCTTAGACAAGACAGGAAAGATTTCAGGGATTAAATGCCCTTGGACTAGGTCTTGAAGGACGATTAGAAGCTCACTTGTCATAAAGCAGAACAGATAAGAACATGGGTTTTAAAGTCAAGCCTGGTTTGGAATGGTACTCTGCTACTGGCTATCTGTGTGACCTTGGGTAAGTTAATTAACTTCCATTTTAATTTTCTCATAAGTAAAATGGTCTTTTAAGAATTACACAAGAGGTAATTATGTGTGTGGGTATATATACGTACACCCACATAGAGTACTTAGCTCTATGGCTTTCAGAGAGAGATCACTCATGGTGTAGCTGTTTCCATTGCAATTACTTCTGATTGAGAAGTAGTAGTTTGAGCAGAACATTCCAGATAGAGAAAACACTAAGCTCAGGAGCATGGAAAAACAGGGTATATTCCTGGAATTAAAAACCAAAAATCTGATTATGGCATTGAGGGTCATGTGTCAAGAGGCATGGAAGAAAGCCTAATAAATTGTTAAGGCAGTGAGCTTGAAGAGGTAACTGAGTGAAGCATTGTAAATGCCACGTCAAGGGGGTGGTCAGTAGATAATAGCAAGGGATCCACCTAATGATGCACTAGAATAAAAGAAAATATATAAGTGCAAGGGTCATCTCTGGTTTACCACTTCTTCTGGGGACTTGACAGAGTGCCTTTCTCAGTATAGATGCCCCATAAATATTTGCAGAATGAGCAAGTGAGTGAGTGGAGTGGCATCTGGAAGGCTATCAGACAACGGAACTTCCTGCTGGCATTCCGATAAATACCAGCCATTTGACTTGTGTCAATGGCAACAGTGATATTTTAAGAAAAAACTGGGAGGCAGAACTGTTAAGATGTGGTCACTCACTATTTGTGGGTAGTGAGAAGAAAGGTGGCATCAAGGGTGATCCAGACTGTAGCATGGATCTCTAGGCAGTATTCCAAGTCAATAGGATTATAGTGAATTAACCCTCTTTCGCTTGTCCAATTAGAATGTTTTGCCATATTTGTATGCAACACTGTTGAGGGGATCATATGCGATCATAGATTTTCAAGAACTTAGTTAGTTGTAAGCAACTATATGGTGGTGAAAGGTGTTCATTCACAGATAGTTTGCTTATTATGTGCCCAGCATAATTCTAGGTGCAAGGAATATAGCATTAAGCAGACAATGATTCATTGCTCAGGGAGTTTGCATTATATTATAATAACTGCTCAAATTGTAAGTTTGCTGAGAATCATGTATGCTCCTCCACTCCATAAGAGCTAACATGAACGTTTTCATTGTCAAAGGAGTTTTCTAGACAGAATTTTACTTAATTCTGGGAGAACGTTCAAAGTAAGTGTATGATACCCATTTTGAAGATGAGAAAATTGAGACTGAAGATATTTAAATAGCATGTCAAGGTTCACAATGTTACAAAGTGGTAAAAACCAATATTTGAAACTAGGTGGGGAGGAGGGTAGGAAAACTGTATAATTTAGAAAGCTTTCATATTACACATGCATATTTGGAAATTAAAATTATTTTATTTTCATAATGTAAGTTATAAATATAAAGCTCAACCAATCTTCTCGGGGGCATGGGTTGGAAAGACGAGGGAGCACTCCTAGATAAAAGATTGATGGGGCTTTCATAAGGACCCTTCCTGGTTAAGAACCTCCGCCACTTACATTTCAACCTAAAACTATTAAAAACAGCCTCTCAACAACCCCATGAAGTTAAATACCCTTGTTAAAGTGATCACATATATTTCGGTTAAATAATAGCTGTGGGAGAGGGCAATTAGCAGATGCGGTCAGGAGAGAAAAAGATATGTTTTCAGATGAGATTGGAAATGAGATGGAGAGTCAATGAGGCAGAAATATACAAGACACTTTTTTTCCCCTGAAGTTTCTTGAATTCTGTTACTAATGATACCTTAAGATTCTGAGGGCTGTGACCGGAAAAGACACATCATGATCAAGGAGGTTCAAGGAGACTGGCGCAAAGCCTAACCACCATGGCTTTCTGCTTAGTTCTTTCTTGAGAGTGGTATTCTTGTTTCATCCTTGTTGCATTTGTCTATCACTTGAACTGAGAAGGAATCAGGCACTATGTTTGGGTACCTAATCCAAAGGGAAGAAGGCACAAGTCTGCCCCCACTGAAGAGAAGGAAGACATCAACCCAGGGACAGCAAACAAGGCACTCATCTCAAATTCTTTCCCCTTATTCCTGCAAGTGAGTTCATTTTACACCACTGTTTTTCCATCATTTAGGATTTAGGCATTATTTGGTCTTCTCTCTGGCTGCAGAAATGCAAATACCCATTTGTGGTCTTTCATATGATATGCTGTACTTTTAAGTAAGAAAAGCAAAAAGAGGGGCGCCTGGGTGGCAGAGCGGTTGGGCGTCTGCCTTCGGCTCAGGGCGTGATCCCAGCGTTATGGGATCGAGCCCCACATCAGGCTCCTCCGCTGTGAGCCTGCTTCTTCCTCTCCCACTCCCCCTGCCTGTGTTCCCTCTCTCGCTGGCTGTCTCTATCTCTGTCGAATAAATAAATAAAATCTTAAAAAAAAAAAAAAAAAAGCAAAAAGAAGATAGTAGTAATATCTGTGGGCCCATGAGGGAAAAAAAGGCTTTGTGTTCATATGAACAGGGTGTAAGTTCTGACCCCTACATTTACTTACACTTGTCCATCTTGTTCACTATATCCAGTGAACCAAGAATACTTCATGGGAATTCAATAAATATTTGTTAGAAGATAAATGTGTGACCTTGGACAACTCTCTATCATTCTTCTTTTTGCACTCACTTGCTGTCCTGTGTGCTCTCTCTCTCTCTTTGTCCTCGTGATAGAAGCCCATTAGTAATATAATTTGAAGCATTGGGTGAAATAACATGTAAAAATCTGACCCAGGCCCTGATCCACAATAAATATTTTAAAAATCTCATTTCCCTTCCTCTAATAATTGCAAAAGTTCAAGTCACAGCTATGCTATGTACTAACCCCACCCTTGACCAGATTAATCACTATCTCTGAGACTTGATTTCCTCCTTGCTACAAAAGGAAGGACAAAGATGTTTCATCCACCTCTCAGAGTTGCTCTAAAGATTAACAGAGTTTATGGAATTGGATGCATTAGTAAGTAGTAAATTGCTATTTGACTTTTTATTATCACTATTCCTGTCATGATTTTAATAATTTGGGTCAAATTCTCTCACTGGAGATACACCTTCCTTTAGTTGTGGGACTATCTGCCTAGAGTCATTATTTAAAAAACCCACTAAATTTTTCTTAACTAAGTCTATCTATAAGAGGCTGGATGCTTTCTACTACATCTGATTGCATAAAGCAAAAGATCCAAATTAATGTATGTGGCCTCAAGGAGCATTATTAATGGGGTACCTTCTGGGACCCCTTCTGGGGGTCCCATCTAAAGCTATAATTTTGGAAGCAATTTTCCATGAAATTGCTGATGGTGTATATCCATATAAATTTGAGCCTATCTGGTGCAATTTCCATTTAGTCCAATGACTGCGTTATTTTTCAATAAATAACTTTGTTTTAGAGGAAGGGATACATTTATCTATTAAATGTGTCTGGAAAACATACTTCAAACTGGATTATCAGATAAAAGTTTCTATGAGGGTTTCAATTTTTATATTTACCTTCACTGATACACTACCACAGAGGCTTTTACAACTGAGTAAAGAAAAGGTCTGGGTCACTGAGTTGTCTTCAGTTAGTGCTGAAACATACGTCAACAAAAGGAATTACATTTCATCCCATTTTATGACCTGACAGACTAACATAGCAAGTGGTTTAAAAGATGGATGTTGGAACCAGGCAGACCCAGTTTTGGTTTTTGTTTGTTTGTTTTTTAAGATTTTATTTATTTATTTGACAGAGAGACAGCCAGCAAGAGAGGGAACACAAGCAGGGGGAGTGGGAGAGAAGAAGCAGGCTCCCAGCAGGGAGCCTGATGTGAGGCTAGATCCCAGGGTCCTGGGTTCACGCCCTGAGCCGAAGGCAGACGCCCAATGACTGAGCCACCCAGCGCCCCTAGGCAGACCCAGTCTTGAATTCCAGATCTTCCAGAAGATTGCCCCAAGCTTTAGTTTTTCATACTTAAAAACAGGTATGGTAATATTAATCTCCAAAAGTCTCCCAGGGTTTTTGTCAGAATGAAAAAGAAGCTAAAAATGTAGGTAAAGTGCTTAGCAAAATGCTGGGCATAAAATCCACTTATTAAATGACTGATGCATATGATATCCTCATAGGATACTGACACTGAATAGAACCAAAATAAAGTGCATGCGTGTTTGTGTGGGTGAGACAGACCTGAAGTCCAAAATGGTTATGTGATAGATTCAAATGAATCCAAAGCTATACAATAAAGTAGTTACGCAGGAAGCAGAATGAGTTTCAAAGGACTTCGGACATGACTCAGGCCAGTCTCTTGTAATTCAAATGAGGAAACTAACATCTAGAGAAGATAAGTGACTTGCCATAATAAGACTAGACTACTAGACTTCTTAAATACTCATTCAGTATCATTTCATTAAAGCATTCCTTCTCCCAGAGTTCCACACAACCCTCTTCTCCACCTGTCTGCCTTTAGATTATCCTCACTCCATTCATAGAGGCTATTGGACAGCTGTTTTCAGAAATGAAACCCATTATGTCATCACAAACCATATGTCTTTTTTTTTTTTTTTTTTTTTTTTTTTTTTTTTTACTATTTTCCCCAAGACAGAAGGGAGGTGTTGGAGAGCATTTTTCATGTCTTCCACATTCAGAAAGTCAAAATCTCTCTCTCTCTGCAGCCTTAGTGTGTATGTGTGTTCACATATGTCATGTCTTTATATTCGTGTAGGTCAGCAACAACTTACAGACTGCCATGCCTATCCATTATCCTCAAAGATAGTATCAGCGGTGATCATGGTGATGGTACTGATCCTCTCAATATTGGGTATTCATAGTTACTCTACTATCTTAACCCTACAGGCAATCAGGTTCTCTTGGCCTTTGTCAGCAATTCCCATGGCCACACTGCTATTGATTCCCCAAACATGGTTCTCTCTTATGTCTCTCACACTGCATTAGGACAGTCTACACCTTCACTGATTCTTTCCATCTCCAGATGCTTCCAAATTAAACCAGTCTATCCTATTTTCTCCCTCATCCTTCAAAATTACACAAGTCATTTTATAATTTTCAGAAAACTTTATTTGACCTCATTATAACCTAAGTTACCATCTTATTTCATTATCTACTCTTTGGCCAAACTTTTCCAACAAAATCTAGCAATTTGCCTGTATGTCCTCCCCAATTACTTCCTCTAACTCCCTAAAGCATGGTTTATGCCCCTCTTCTCTGCTGTTGATCTCTCTGTCCAAGATAGCAATGGTTCTCTGGTGGTAAAGGCAACTGCTTTTTTTATCCTTTATTTATTTTGCCTTTTAGAACATAAGACATTGTTGATCACCCTGACCCCACTATTTTCTAAATTTGAGCCTTATATGAGAAAAGGCACCCATGAAGGAAAAAAGTAAGAATGAGCATTTACTGGTGTGACTTACCAAGAAGCCTAACAAGGAAAAATACCAGCTTTCATAGCATTGCAGACTGGTAAAATGATCCTTTGACTTAACCACAAACACTCTAGCTTCACAGCCACTTTCCATTATCCAGGATAATCTCACAAATATGGTGATTTTTTTTTTTTTTTTTTTTAGGGTTTAGTCTTCTTCCAGCCTTCTTGACACTCATTTTGAAATCAAAGGATCTCATTCCACATTAGAAAAACACAGTACTGATAACTGAATTAGGATCTTCTCATTTAATTTCACTTTATTTTACCCTTATACAATTTATATTGAAAGTATTTTTCTCCAGGGATGCCTGGCCGGCTCAGTCAATGGAGCATGCAACTCTTGATCTCAGGGTAGTGAGTTCAAGGCAATGTCGGGCTTAGAGCTTACTTTGAAGAAAAAAAAAATCTCCAGTTCAATTTTGTTGATAAGTAATTTCAGCAGCCGGATTTTTGCTGTCTTGTTTGGGTTTGCATACCTGGGTTCTATATTACATTACATGGCCTTGTCCAAACACTTTGTTATCTATAGTTCTCAATGGCCCCACCTGTAACGTGGGATCAAATCATTGGCTTTCAAAGTTCTTAAACAACAGAATCACATTTTATAACAAGAATTTTTGTCCATGATATTGAAATTTTACCAACCTTATTTTATTTCCAATTGTTTGGTTTTTTTTGTTTTGGTTTGGTTTTTTTGGTCAGAGAATATACTCAGTGTAATGCACAATTATTTGGAATTTTCTGAAACTCCATTTGGTCTTTATCTGTCCATGTTGTTGGGTGGAGACAAAGTTCATAAATGTTTCACCTTCTTGGTATACTGTTAGGTTTATTAATATGAAATATTCTCTTCTTTCCCCCTTGTTAGCCCTAAATTTAATTTATCTGATATTAATATATCCAGTCTTTCTTTTGGTTTATAAGTTCTGGTATATATGTTTTTCCTTTTTGTCTTGAGAGAAGTATTTCTTATAAGTGGCATATACTGGCTTTTTTTATTAATTTATTTCCTTTGTCTACTGTCTTCTTCTTCTTCAAAAAACAAATTCCCTTCCTGCTTCTGTTAAATTGATACTGTTTCTGTTATTTTAGTGGTTTCTCTAAATAGTGCCTAATCTTTTTTTCTGGCAAAATATGAGTTTAATTGGTATTTATAGCTTCCATCCATCAAGACACAAAATTTAGTTATGCTCTTGTCTCCCAAGTTTTATCACCTGGTTGGTGGCATTTTAATTCCAGATTGTTATAGGAACTATGTATATATGTATATTTGCCATGTCTAATCTGGACACCAGTATGCTATTATTTTCTTTATTCATAAGTACCTATTACCTAGCCTTACTTCCCTCTGTATTCATTATTCGTTAAGTATATGTTCTAATCATTACTTTGAAATATTTTTGCTGATGATTTCCTAAGTACTTGTCCATTTGTAAATATCATTATTCTCTCTCATATTTAAATTATAATTTAGTTGGAAATAGAATTATTTTTTCCAATGAAGTATAGTTGACATACAATATTATATTAGTGTCAGGTGAACAACATAGTGATTTGACAATTATATACATTACAAAGTGATCACCACGATAAGTGTAGTTACCATCTGTCACCATACAAATTTTATACAATATTGTTGACTTTATTCCCTATGCTGTACTTTTCATTCCCGTGACTTATATATTTTATAACTGAAAGTTTGTACCTCTTAATCCCCTTCACCTAGTTCATTCATCTCCCCATCTCCCTCCCCTTGAATACAGACCTCTTATTTTAAATTTATTTTGTCATAGTTGCATGGTCCACCTACGACACCTGTGTATCCATGCTCCATGCTTCTTAGCTTCTCTTTTATACTTTCCACATCTTTACACCTTCCCAATGCTGTGACAGCTTTGGTTTTTCAGGAACCAGATGTCATGGTGGAATTAGGAGTGCAAACACTTCATGGGGCACCTGGGTGACTTAGTCGGTTAAATGTTCAACTCTTGATTTTGGCTCAGGTCATGATTTCAGGGTTGTGAGATTGAGCCCCATGTGGGGCTCTATGCTGGACATGAAGAGGCTGCTTAAGATTCTCTCTCTCTCCCTTTCTGTCTGCCCTTTCCCGACCTGCTCACATGCTTGCTCTCTCTCAGGTGCACTCTCTCGCTCTCTCTCTTAAAAAAAAAAAAAAAAAAAAAAGTAGAAACACTTTAAAGAGAATAAACACCTGTGACATCACAAGTGGCTATACTAACCTGACAGTCCCTGCCATCCACAAAGATTGCTCATTAGAGGAGCCCCACATTATCACCCTTGCTATGTCATTGGCTGGGAGCTGCCCTGAGAATAGCATGACTTTGACTCAAAAGCCACAGTAGACACTTAGAAAGCTACAACTGAAGACTTTCAGGTAAACCTGCTCCATGTAGTTGGACTTTGAATCCTTTCTCAAAGAGGACCTGGGTGTGTATCTCATGTGGCAGAGATACATTCTGGGAGATTTTTATGGCTTGATCTTCCAGATCACCAGTTTCTGTCTGACTCTGTCTATACTACTCAGTCTATCTCTTCTGCTGTTCCTATCATGACTCCCATCACATAACCATTTCCATCTCACTACTAAGATCCCCTGCTCCCTCTTTTATACAAGGATTGTGCCTCATAGAAGCTCCACCTTCCTTTTTCACTGACAATGTTAATCATGCTTATTATGCATTTCTTTCCTGATTTTATCAGCTCTGTTTTTCTTTTTGTTGTTTTTCTTCCATAGGGCTAGTGCTCACATATCTTGTAACTCCAGCTGATCAACTTGTTTCCAGTTGACTTTACCTTCAAAGCCACCAGCTGACTCTTCTAAAAGTGGAAGCTTCTGATGAGGTCTTTGCTGTTTCAGTTACGATTTAGAAATGGGTGGGATGTAGCAGCAGGAGAAGGGGTTCTTCCCCGATCTCTCCCAGAATTACTGGCTACTCAGGTTCTGCCTGTCTCCCACCCAAAAATGGTCACACTGCTTATAAGTGCTTGTTCAGAAGGTCTAGAATGAGGATGGTTCACAGATCCTGGTCACGCCTCAATCCCTATCAATTTCCTCCTTCCCATGAGTGCTTGACATTCACATTCAGGGTATGAAACACCCACAGTGCTGCCCCTATGCCTGCTAGTGCTATCCATAGTTACCATCCAGTCTGGAGCTTTTGCTTCCCTTAGTCGAATCCCCCCCCCTCTCAGCCTGTCTTATATTTCTCTCACTGTCTAGTTTTAATATGCCTCTGTGCTTACTCAATTAAAAATCTATTTTTTGCCATTTCCTGTGTCAGATACAGATCACGGGGATAGTGGCATGAACTCCAAATACCATGTTGACTGGAAGTCCCATCTTAACGAAATTTCAATTTTTCCCCCAGTAGGGACATAGAACTGCTTTCACTGAAGTGAAAGATGGGGTCTTGAATCCTTTTTTTTCCAGAAGATCCTTTGCACCTCTCCTAAGGCTCCATGAAACACAGTGTTTAAAATCATTGTATTGGATGATTTTCAGGGTCACTTTACTCATGTGTTTTATGTTTCCTGTGGTCCAGAAGTCACTGTGTTTTCTGTAAGGACAATGAAGATGTAAAGGACAGGGTGAATAGATTTATCCCTCTTTATCTTCTTCCATTTTACAAACATAGACTGTTACAGACGGAAAATCCTGTAGCCTATTTGCTAGGTCCAGCATTAAAGACAGGACCCTTACTTCCTTTTAATACTTTGAGCCTCTTCTACACATCTGTCAGAAAACAACTCCATTTTTCCACATTCAGTCAGTCTTTCTCCTATTTCATTATTATCTCCATGATGGTAATTGCTGATAGATTGAGGGGAATGCAGACAGAAGCAAGTTGTGAATATCAGCTGTATGTTTTGGTCCAGGTCAGGGAACTAGCTTTAGAAATGGTTGGCCACTTGTGAGAACTTGGTAAGATTTTTTTTTCTTGTTTTGATAAAAAATATTAAGTCTTGTTTTGCTTTGTTGGTTTGTTTGGTAGGGGTGGGGTTTTTTTGTGGTTTTTTTTTTTTTATTGTTTTGTTTTTGATAAATTTTTCACACACTTTAGGTTTGAAACTTGAGTTTAAGGAAAGGACTCTGAAAGACACCAGGTGAGTGGCTATGTTAAATGTCTCTGGTTGAGACCCCAAAGATATAGACATAGTGAAGAGATGGGCCATATGCACCCCAGTGTTCATAGCAGCATTGTCCACAATAGCTAAATCGTGGAAGGAGCCGAGATGCCCTTCAACAGATGCCTGGATTAAGAGGATGTGGTCCATATATACAATGGAATATTACTCAGCCATCAGAAAGAACGATTACACAGCATTTGCAGCAACATGGATGGGACTGGAGGAGATTATGCTAAGTGAAATAAGTCGAACAGAGAAAGACAATTATCATATGGTTTCACTCATTTATGGAACATAAGAAATAGCAGGAAGATCGGTAGGAGAAGGAAGGGAAGAAGGAAGGGGGGGGCAAACAGAAGGGGGAATGAACCATGAGAGACTATGGACTCTGGGAAACAAACTGAGGGCTTCAGAGGGGAGGGAGGTGGGGGACTGGGATAGGCCGGTGATGGGTATTAAGGAGGGCACATATTGCATGGTGCACTGGGTGTTATATGCAAATAATGAATCATGGAACACTACATCAAAAACTAAAGTTATACTGTATGGTGACTAACATAATAAAAAATTATTAAAAAATAAAAAATAAAATGTCTCTGGTTGAATAGAAATGTCCCTATGGTGTTTGTGGGGGGGGGGAGAGAGTCATGAAATTTCTTGGAGAGGAAAGTATGAATTCCATTAACATTCCCCACATAACAGGGAGTTATATGAAGATGAGTCTCTTTCAGATGGTCAGTAAAACTTACAGCATATGCAGGCAGAAAGAAATCTGGACAAAATAATATTCTATAAGGGGGCTGATTTTGCCCACTATGAGCACCTACGTTTTGGCAATAATAATTAAGTAGAGTTTACTCCAATGAAATATCAGTTTATAAAAGCATTTCCCAATGTGCATTCCACAGTACAGTTGTCTTAAGACGCGTCCTCTGAAAAAAGACCCTGTAGCCAAATACATTTGGGAAATACCCTCCTTTGGGAAATCTCTCATGCATATTTTCTTATAAAGCAGCTTAATTATATTAATCTGGCATTTCTCAAAACTGTTTACCATAACACCCTCTCTGTTAACGTTGCTTGACACCTGTTGATGTGCACAGGGGTATATCATCATGGTTAAGAGCATGGGTCATAGAAAGAAGGACCTGATTTTCAATCCTTATCCTTCCACTTACACGTTAACCTCCTTTGACTTCACTTTCCTCATCCATAAAGGCGAAACAGTGACAGTTGCCTTATAGAACTAGTATGTTCACAGGCACTAACACATCTGAAGAATCTAGCTCTGTACCAAGCATGTGCAAGGGGCTCAGAAAATAGGAGCTGAATCAGTAAGTAGTGATTATCATGATGAAATTATTAATAGCAATAGAAACTCAAAAGAAAAAAAAGACATGGAAGACTATAGAGTTGTAAACAGTCTTCCTTCATTTGGTCCCTGATAGATAGAGAAAAGAGACCCAGGAAAATGTTTGCTGTAAAAGAAAAGAAAGAGAGTGAGAGAGATACACTCCTTAAAGTCATTTTTCATTATTGCTTCCTTAGTAGAGCCCTCTCTGCACCCAGTAGTCCTTCCAGCAATGATTTACAATGCTGTTTCCTTTCTGCCCCTTACTTTTATACTTACCCCAAAAAGGAAGCTGTTTTTTTACGATGCCTGCATTCTTCTTGCCCTACTATTTCTTTCTCAGCAATGAACTCTTCATGTCCTTAAGGAGGACAACCACCATACTGTGTAGCTGAGGAGGACACAGAAGAGCCTGGGGAGAGATCCATTTTTGCCATAAGTTGAACCTTGGGTCAAATTTGAATTGAGAGCTTCCAGTAGCTGTGCTTTAAACAGAACAGCTAACCCTAGGAGGAAGTGGTAGGCCTGAACTGTCCTTTTAGTTTTTGTTGTATACTCCTGGATTAGGTAAAAATAAAATCAAACAAACACTGAAATTCTTTGTCAATTGTTCTTTTAACTCCTGCTCAGAATTTCAACATTAAGCCTGATTAAACATTAATCATGATTCAGAATTCACGGAAAGGTATACTGTATAATATAATGATTGAACACGTGAGCTTTGGTGTTGAAGAGTGGGATCTTCTTATTTTTGGAAAAATCACTTAGTCTTGATAGGTTTCACTTTCTGTATCTGTAAAATGGAAAAAAAAACTATGAGGGTGATTGCTAAGATTAAATGGTACAGTGAAGAATATTTGCTCTTCTTTTGACTTAAGAGACTTAGATTTCAGGGAAATATAAAATACAACAGAGTTTAGTAGTTATTGCATGAGTTAGATTGCTATTCTAGAATGGGAGATTTTGCTGACCATCAAGTGTGTCCTTGAGATTTTAATGCATCTTCTGTCCATTAAAAATGTTGCAGATCAGACCATCAACAAGGTGATGTTATGTTCCAAAATCAGAAATGTGAGACCAAAAGACAATGTCTGATCTGATCTAAAACATAACTTAACATTTCAGAGTCTATTAATAGATGTGCCTTAGTCTCTGAGGAGAAAATTCTAGAAGTGTTCTTCACAAACCGTGTGAAGGCTGTGCCACTGATTGGATGGCTTAGGGCAGTTTTATAAGAAAGTGTACAGGAAGTAGCACTTCCTCTGATCTAGGTCTCCTTGGCCCAGGTTATGTTCAAGCATGTGGGGAGAACCTGAGATAGCGTAACTTGGCTTGGTTCACAGTTTACACATAAGGACTCAAGGTCCTGTTCATCAATTCTCTCTTTGGCTGTGTTTAAACTGCTAGTCTACCAGTATGATAATTATTTGTTATAAAATGAGTATATTAATATGTATTGTTTATCATTGTATTTTAATCACTTATGTTTTTTAAATTCCCTTTGTTGGTTCTTATTTTTTAAAATATACTTATAGTTTATATCATATGGTTCAATTAACTGAAGAGGTAGCAGATCTGTATCAGCTGTTTCTTGCATATGTTGCCTCTTGCTCATGCTGGATCATTTCCTCTTGCATTTTATGATTTGGGGTTTTAGGCTCCTGTACAGCCTGAGTTGGGGACATATATCTTTAGAGAAGAACTGTGTTGGAATTTTCCAGGTGCCTAAAGGTGGCTCACAGACCTGGGATCATTAATAGGTTAATAGCAAAGCCCATGACTTAACAAATCATAAAGATATATTTATATTCAAACCCTACACCTAAAAGTGAAAGGGTTGTGATTTTAATTTCATAGATTCTTAGAGGATTTTTTCCACTGAGAGACTAGCAACAGATGGACATGTTTTCTTGAATTTAGACCATGCTAAAGGATGGTTTTATATACCTTCTTCTTTCCATGAGGGAGTCCCACTTTAATCTTAGAACCAATTGGATCTTAGAATCCAATTCTCATTTTTACCACTGGTGAGCCCAAGGTCATGCCTCCTGTCTCTGAATATGTTTAACTCCCTAGTCCCTAGTTTAGGGGCCACCCTCATTCCCAGCTATAGTGTTAGCTCATGCATATCTACACTCATTTATAGCTCCATTTTTATTCATGGCAGTGGGAGATTTCACTTTGTTGTGGCAAGCTAGGCTATGCATTTACAAGAAAGTCTGCATCATTTTGTTGAGAATGCCTAAGCTTTTATCGTAGGAGGGTTTTGGGTTTCTGTAGTCAACCATGTTGCCCCAACCTAGGGTCAAGCAGAGTTGTTTCAACCTGAGGTCCTTTGGTGATTCTGAGGAGTTAGTAGCACTAAGGGAAAATTCAGTGTCTTGGCTCTTAGTCCTTCCCTGCTTTCAGCATAGAGGGTTTGTTTTCTTCTTCTTTTTTTTAATAATATTTTTTTATTATGTTATGTTAGTCACCATACAGTATATCCTTAGTTTTTGATGTAATGTTCCATGATTCATTATTTGCGTATAACACCCAGTGCACCATGCAATACGTGCCCTCCTTAATACCCATCACCGGCCTATCCCAGTCCCCCACCCCCCTCCCCTCTGAAGCCCTCAGTTTCTCATGGTTCATTCCCCCTTCTGTTTGCACCCCCCTTCATTCTTCCCTTCCTTCTCCTACCGATCTTCCTGATATTTCTTATGTTCCATAAATGAGTGAAACCATATGATAATTGTCTTTCTCTGCTCGACTTATTTCACTTAGCATAATCTCCTCCAGTCCCATCCATGTTGCTGCAAATGCTGTGTAATCGTTCTTTCTGATGGCTGAGTAATATTCCATTGTATATATGGACCACATCTTCTTAATCCAGGCATCTGTTGAAGGGCATCTCGGCTCCTTCCACGATTTAGCTATTGTGGACAATGCTGCTATGAACATTGGGGTGCATATGGCCCTTCTCTTCACTACGTCTGTATCTTTGGGGTAAATACCCAGTAGTGCAATGGCTGGATCATAGGGTAGCTCAATTTTTACCTTTTTAAGGGACCTCCACACTGTTTTCCAAAGTGGCTGTACCAACTTGCATTCCCACCAACAGTGTAAGAAGGATTCCCTTTCTCCACATCCTCTCCAACATTTGTTGTTTCTTGCCTTGTCTATTTTTGCCATTCTAACTGGCATAAGGTGGTATCTCAATGTGGTTTTGATTTGAATTTCCCTAATGGCTAATGATTTTGAACATGTTTTCATGTGTCTGTTAGCCATTTGTATGTCTTCATTGGAGAAGTGTCTGTTCATATCTTCTGCCCATTTTTTTGACTTGATTATTTGTTTCTCATGTATTGAGTTTGAGAAGTTCTTTGTAGACCTTGGATACCAGTCTTTTTATCTGTAGTGTCATTTGCAAATATCTTCTCCCATTCCGTGGTCTGCCTCTTAGTTTTTTTGACTGTTCCCTTGGCTGTGCAGAAGCTTTTTATCTTGATGAAGTCCCACAAGTTCATTTTTTCTTTTCTTTCTCTTGCCTTTGGAGATGTGTCATGAAAAAAGTTGCTGTGGCTGATGTCAAAGAGGTTGCAGCCTGTGTCCTCCTCTATGATTTTGATGCATGCTCATGCATTGGAAGAATAAACATAGTTAAAATGTCTATGCTACCCAGAGCAATCTACACCTTCAATGCCATCCCGATCAAAATACCAATGACTTTTTTCAAAGAACTGGAACAAACAGCCCTTAAATTTGTGTGGAACCAGAAAAGGCCCCGAATCACCAAGGAATTGTTGAAAAGGAAAAACAAAGCTGGGGGCATCACGTTGCTGGATTTCAAGCTATACTACAAAGCTGTGATCACAAAGACAGCATGGTACTGGCACAAAAACAGACACATAAACCAATGGAACAGAACAGAAAACCCAGAAATGGACCTCGGCTCTTTGGGCAACTAATCTTTGACAAAAAAGGAAAAAAACATCCAGTGGAAAAAAGACAGTCTCTTCAATAAATGGTGCTGGGAAAATTGGACAGCTATATGCAGAAGAATGAAACTTGACCACTCTCTCACACCATACACAAAGATAAACTCCAAATGGATGAAAGACCTCGATATGTTTTTTTTCTGTTTGATACACGGGGCTTCTGAATATGAAGTGGTTGCACATAAGGCCAGTATTTTAAAATTAGGGTTTAAAATCCTGCCGTAAACTTTATAATAGAAAACATTGAGGTGTGGTAGGAAGAACATGAATCTCATTGCCAAATGTCACAAGCATCTAACAAATTCCAAATGCTACAATCATTCTACAACCAACCATCCACTCTCTTTATGTTCCTGGAACAGGAATCACCTCCCCACTAGAGATGGAGTTGAGGTAATCACACTTCCCCAGGGAGTATACTGCTCCAGGAATACAGTGAGCAAGGCCAGAGGCACATTAACTCTGTGAACTAGGAAAAGTTCCTTCATTAATACTGGCAGCAGTGGGAACCTTATGTCTGGAAAGAGTCAATAATACATTAGGTTACTTAAGCTGTAGAAAAAGTTCATTGACTATATTCTTTTAAAGGCTATCTTCAAGGAACTAAAACCAGGGAGGAAGGAATTCCTTCAGTCCCCAAGAAGCTCCCAGTAAGATAGAATATTGGCTGTGGGGGCCCTGTGCCAGAGAAAGTATAGAAAAGGGAAGAGAACAAACATGGGGGTGGAGGAAGTTTGGTAAAATAAGAAAAAAGTAAGAAGAGAAGAGAAGGCTACAGAAGAGAGAACAATAGGAGGTGCTAACATGGACAAAATCATCGGATGTTGAGTGGGAGATGTTGTATGCCTTAAGACAGAGACTTGCTGGAACCAGTGGAATAACCCGTACTGACTAATTTACAAGTATAAATACTTCCTATGTCTACAAGTCTGATTAATACCCACCTTGTGTACCTCTAGTGAAACCCCCTTCTGCTCTCTGTGGTTCCACTGGATTGGCCCTCACTCTTGTCCCTCTTCACACCAAGGCAAGCTCTGAATGACATTGAAGCATTAGACATGCTATTGCTTCTGTCAGTGACAGCTTTCCACTTGGACATCTTTACTTGAAATGTTACTTGCTCAGGGATATTGTCCATGTTCTTCAACACACAGCTCCATGCAAGGCTAAAATAGATTCCCCTTTGACATGCTTTCTTAGCCTGTGGTAGCTTTTCCTTAACACACTTACCACAACTGTGGTGACATAATTGTTCCCATCATCTTAAAAAATATATATTTCTTACCTTCCTAGAATGTATATTCCGCGAAGGCAGGGATATCTGTTTTCAGTATCTAGGATAGTTCCTGGCATTCAACAAATATTTCTTGGGGAAATGCATGAAAAGATGAAAAAGTGGAAAACACATTTTTAAAGATGAAATACAATTAGTCTTGTAATAAAGTACTTCATGGAGTCAACCGTTGATTCCCCAAAAGATTACCAGAAAAGTCTATTGATCAAGAAAAACTAAGCTTATTAGATTTTGTGCAGGAAAGGACACAGAGACTTAGTAGTATCTCAAAATAGAAATATATGAGGTTTGGGGGCCTGGGATGGATGAATTTAGGGTAGGTCTTGCAAGATAGAAACTCACTGGAATTGGACAGAGATTTTAACATGACACTTTTGGATTGATGTGTGCAGTGAGGAGAGGGTCTTGAAGTAATTCCTGATAAACAGGGTATCAATCTTGAAAAATAAGCTGTTTATTTGGTTCAGTGTCTTATCTACCAGGTGCAGATATTTCCTAGAGCAAGCATTTTATTATAAATTATTTTGTTTATTCTCAACATTGTTTAGCAAAGAAACAGGTAAGTATACATCATCCTAGACTTGTTTAGCCCAGAGAGAGGAACGTATGCCTATTTCCAGTATTGTCAAATACAAGGACTGGGAATTATTTGGGTTTGAATGCTGAGTCCCCCGTTTTGGTCATACTTTGGTCTGAGCTAGAGGATAGATCATAATTGTCTAGAGGTTTGATTGATCTGGGTTTCTACCACTGTTCAACTATTGTGTTATCATATAGAGCTTCAGATATTGAAAAGTATCAGATTCTCTTATTCTTTTTCGCTGGAAGATTGTCAGATCATTTGATGGGACAGTGGCTTCACATGGGCACTTCAAAACAACTGCTAAGAGGATTATAACCACATTGTGTAGTCTGCCTTTCAGCCTGGAGCCAAAGGGCTCAAACCAAGAGCACAGATACTATCCCCGATTGGTAGAGCACACAGAGCCACATCTGGGGGTATTAGATAACGTATCTAATTTCATCTCTTTCTGTCTTTATGCTTATGGTCCACGAAGGACATTCACTCCTTTCAACCCTACTTCTGAAAACAAAACTACAAAAACTCCAAGAATCTGTATTTATGTTTGCTTGATATCCATATTAAATCCTTTAAACCTTGAGGACTGCTTCTGAAGGTAAATAGGGAAGGGAGAGAAGTTAGAAAGAAAGGAAATTTGCCTTTTGAGAATCTCATATGTGCTGGCATAGCAATCTTGTGAGTTCTCACAATAAAAACTTGAGGTGCAGAAAAAGGGAATAATTTGCTAAAAATGGAATAAGTAATAAATATTGAACTGGATATAAATCAGAGTCCCTCCAATTCCATAGTTCTTGTATATCCTACCATTTCGTACAATCTCCCTTTGAAGTATAACAGGGAATGCAATGGAGTTAACCCCATACATTTTTTTCTGTTAATATAGTTATATCATTCTTACTTGATATTTACCTTTTGAAGGAAAAATGAGGCTTGGGTTTTTCCTGGAGACAATGGGAAGTCACAGAGGACCTAGGAAGGGACTCACAGGATCAGTTTTTTGTTCCTATTGCTGTCATGAGTGGGATTCTAGCAAACACAGCTGGAGTCACAAAGATCCCTGTTTATAAACCATAGAGGGTTAAAAATAAACCTCTCCTTAGAGAAAAGGGTATTGCATAGATCCACTGTCAGATGGGAAGGGCTGTTGTTTTCCAACTTTAAGAAGGATGCATAATTTAGGCCAAGATAATCACCAGTGATGCATACAGCAGAGATTAATTTGAAAATTTAATATCAAAAGATTGGAGGACTTGCTTATGAAGCCACAGCTTCTAAATTATATTGAGGCATTGGTTGGTAACAAGTACTCAGGAGCCTCAATGTGCAGAAGAATATTAAAAGATACCACATGTCCTCTAATTAAAATCACAGCAAAATGGAGTAATGATTGCAGATATGATATTAGCAAAGGGTAGGGGGAGGACTGCAGAGTAGTGCCAGGATGCCAACAGAGGCTGGAAACCATGGCCTCCATGGGGAGAGGCCTTTCTCCAAATTGCAGTGAAATCCCTGGAAATTAGCAGGAGCCAGAGGGAAAGCTAATGTTCATTTCTGGCATTATAGGAAATGAAAATGTTGCTCTATCACACATGATTTGGACAAAGGTTTGGTCTGTTTGTTCAGAGCAAAGTGACAACTGGGAGCAATTAAAAACCAAGCCTGAGTTTGCGAGTGACTCATACCCAACAATAGCAGTCAGATGTTCCCAAACACTTGATGCTTTAGGAATTTCTGGTTGGTTGATTGTATTGTCTTTGTTTGTTTGCTTGTTTTCTTCGTGATTTTTTTTTTTCTTTTGAGGGGAAGGTTAGTAGGACAAAGCTAGCAAAATGGACAATTTCCATTCATTCCTAACAAGACAGTATCAGATCTATTCAAGAAGTCTGGCAGAACTTGCACATATAAATCTTTCCATGAAGTTGGCATGAGAAAGTGTGTCATTAAGAACGTATCCAGCATTTTAGAGGCATGGGTTTCTAGGGCAGTGGTATGTATTTGGGATGAAGTCAGACTGTGAGCTTTTTTGATAGTTTCTTTCCAGTTTGCAGAAAGCTGGTTGGAATTAGCATGAACCATAATGGCAAATGAGACAATATGAAGGCAGATGAGAATAATCACTCTGTCTCCATCAGCCCATCCCTATTAAACCCTCCTAACCAGAGCCTACTCTTCTGTAGCTTGTACTTCTCAGGTCCTAACCAAAGAATGGAATGAAAACAGACCACAATCACCTTGTATGGGGGGATATTCCTATATATTGCACAGATGCTGCTACCTGCCATTTGACGCTCACAGCAGACATCACTAATCTATCACAGCACTCTTTACCTGTAACTCCAAAAGCATGTTCAGAAGCCTCAGTAGAGGGTTCCAAAAATCATGGTTAATCTTTAGAGATGACATGCAAGATGTTAGCTGTATGCTAGGGAAATCCTGGAAATTTAGGAGATTCCTGAATGCCGAACAATTAACCATCGGAAGTCCAAGGCTTCTATTTCCTCTCCTGCTTGCTCCTCTTGTGATTTTGAACATCAGTACTCTTTGATACTCAGTTGCTTCATTTATCAAATAGAAGTAACATGTGATACTTTTGCAAATGACATAACGACAAAATTCAATAGTTGAATGTTTTGTGAGCCATGCAATGGTATGAAAGTGAGGTCTATTATTGGTATTAAAATCTGGTATCACTACATCTCTATTGTTTGACTCGCAGCTGCAGCAGAATTGCTGGCAAACACATCTTTGGCCAAACTTCTATTACCTTGCTTTATACCACATTCTCTACTTCAGTTGCCCTCAAACTTGAATGGCTGTCAGAATCTTCTAGGAGGGGGCTTCTTCAAACACGGAGTGCTGCACCCCATCCCCAGAGTTCCTGATCTAGTAGGATGGAGGGGTAGGGCCCAGGAATTTATAGTTCTAACAAGTTCCCAGGTGATTTTGATGTTGCAGGTCCCAGGACAATACTCCGGGAACCTCTGCCTCTAAGATCATATAGAACTAAATTCTATATTAGAATGTTTAACTCATTTCCCATAACTTCCAGGTGTCCTCTGCAATGAATCTAACCTAAGAGATCTTCCATTTCCCAGAGCTGCTACCACAGACAGTTTTCTACCTTCCTGTGAGGCTTAACATCTTCATGTTCTTTTAGGAAGCACCTTTTTGTTTTTAGATGCCTTCCATTCCTGGAGAGACTAGGAAGTTCCCTGAGGCTTTGGATTTATGAACATTTATATCTTTCTCTGTTGCTAGTGACACTGGTCTAAGCACCCACCTGCTTTATTGCTCCCAAAGTGCACCCCTTTAAAACATCTCATGGGTGCTTCAGGTGCTTCTGAAGATGCCCTAGGTTTCTGCCTAAAGGGTGCTAAGGAACACCTTCCAGGCATCCTTTTTGCCTAGCCACCACACCTGCCACCACATTGCTCCTGTGTCCCAGAGAGATTAACCTTCCACTGGACACAGCTACCCTTTGTTGGTAACCCTACTGCTACAATCATTTTGCCCTCAGGGGAGGAGACATGCCCCCCAAATTCCAGGCCTCTTTGCCTTGAAAGCCCCATCATAAGGCCTGGCCTTTCCTTAATTTTCTGTAGGAGTAGAGATAAGGCTATAATGTAATTGGAGGTCTGTCTAGAGGACAATGCATATAGAAAGTAGTAGCTACAGAGATTAATTTGCAATTATAGCCCAGGCCTGGACCCACACAATAGCCCTGGTGTTCTGACTTGTCCTAAGTGAGTTTCCTCATGGCCAATCCTGCCACTGGAAGTAATCCAGTTTTCTTTGCATCTTGGGCTCCTAGATCCAGAAAAAGCCGATCTTCCACTCTCCCCCATTACAGTCTCTGACCCACCTCCTGAGTCCTTGTATTCCTGTGTCCACCTCTTCCTAGAGAGTGGAAATAGCCAGTTCATCCAGGGAATGCCTTGCCACTACATGAAAGCAATGGTCTGGTTCCACGGCCCTAGTGATAATAATCATACAGTAGCTGGACGTCAGTACGTTCCTAGGTACCTATTAATTAGTCTTTAAAAAAAAAAACTATTTTTTCTTAAAATATCAATGGCTCCGTTCCGTTTTCAGTTTCTATTTACCCAGAATTCAAAATACTGTATGGTGTAGTTTCATCCACAGTCACCTTATTACATATGTAGAAGAGTACTGGGGACATATTAATAAACAGATGCATATAAATAAGTACATACTAACTTGACCTCTTAGTCTCCATCTGAAGGCCACTGTGACATGGGCAGCACATTCAAACTGCTCCAACAGAACTGGAGACTCCTCAGCCTCTCCTCTGCTCATAATGACATTTCTCTTCACATTTAGCGAACCCCTACTGCATCCAGGTACTTTTGCAGCAGATGAAAGTCCTTGAGTCTATTTGTCCACACAATAGGCCAACCTTCTATCAATTCTCTCCCCTCCTGAATAATTCTGTGCTTTGCATCTGCTCATGTTTTTACCCAGGCCCCCGCAGGTGCTTGCTTTGAAGGCCCTGCCTTGAGCGAGGATCACCAGTTTGAGACAACGCGGTGTGTCCCCATTGCTTATTTGTTAAGATGAGCCCGTCCATCTGTCCCTGTGCCACAGACCCTGGGTGGCAAAAAGTAATAAAAGAGAACCACTCTCTGACAGCCCTCCCGGCATTATGCCGGCATGAGCAGAGGTTATTATCTTGTAATGTCACTGCTATTTCCAACGGCCCCCGATGGATCTGCTGACTGGTGAGACAAAAGGGGAGACACTGTTAACACAGCCCCTGTGCTTTGTAAGAAGCAGGATTGTGCTGGGCTTTCAGAGAGGCTTTTACTGCCTATCGATTGGTGTTTTGACTGCAAGTCGACGCCCCTTCTCCCATTGAAGTTGTCACTGGTGTATTTATTTTATAAATCCCATCTTGGGCCATGACCATTCCAGGGCTGACTTGGCTTCTATGCTTCTGGATGCACTGAGGAGAAAAACAGGTGAAAAGTGTGAGATGTTCGCCAGTCCCTTGTCTGCCACTAAATTGCTGTATGACCTTGGATGGATCCCTTCTCCCCTTTGAGCCTCAGATCCTTCCTTTGCATCCCATGTCTGACCCAAGAGGAGTTGATGATTCTGTGATTCTTATTTCAAGACTTCCAGCTCCCATGGGTTGCAGCATGAACTGCTTGAGACAGCCCCTAGAATAGCAGCAAAGTAATTGCAATGTATATTCTAATAGCAGTAGCTGTAGTAAGAGAGCTGCCCCCTCCCCAGGTTTTCCTCTTTAGGGGTGATATGCCAGAATGAGAAACAAAATTGCTGTGTCTGTTCAGCAAATTCCTCCTGACAAAATCTTTAAGCGTTGACAAGAGTAATATACTGAAAATTAGTTTAGAAGTGTTTCAAGTTTCAAAAATCAATCAAAATCAAATTAGGTTCTGAAGACGCTGTCTGTTGAGTTTTAGGAAAAAATAAAGATTCGCTTCAGCAACTCGGGAAAGTGGCTTTGACCCCAAAGGAGGTGACTCTCACACAGAAAGCGATTGTCCTTCCTTACATCTACCTGTTAAGCCCTCTCCAAGGACTTGGCTGAGTATTCCCATGTCCTGTCATCTCAGGCATTTGTAAATAACTTACCAGCTGACCTACATTTTAATCCCATTTCTTTCCCTTCCATCTCCCAACCCCCAAGCTCTCAGAATGGTAGAAGGGTCTGGTGGTGGGGAGAAAAAGGAATTAATACCTCTAAACTTCCCTAATTTGGTCTGATGGTCAAGTGCAAAAGAGCAGATGGTAGAAAAAAAAACCCTACTGAGGATGTAGGAATGCACACATAAGAAGCAGAGTTCCTGTTCTTCATTTCTTCTCCAGATATATAGCTCCATAGATTAGGGTCTTCCCCAGCCTGGGAGGACAATAGTGATGACATTGACATCTCCGCTCAAGCCAGGCTGGCAGCTACTGTCACCACAAAGAGGCCCCCTGTCTTTTCTCTCCTGCTTGTCAATGCCTGCTATCCATGAAGCTGCCATCCTGACATTTCCCTTGAAAGACATCAGTGCCTGGGCCTGTGGTGTTATTAGCCAGTGTTAACAGTCTTTCACCCTTTGTGTAGAACTGAGACAATGGCCTCCTACTCTCTGTGGGCAGGGTTCCAAACATCTCTGCTTGGACCAAGATTCCCTTCATTCACAAAATACTTTGTTAAAACATTAAATTCAGTTTCTGGCAAAGCCCCTCTAATCATCAAGGCTCAGACCCAGACAAGAGGCTGACTGTGTGTGTGTGTGTGTGTTTGTACTGAGGGACGGTACCTGATGCTGTGCTTTGCCATTATTTCTTAATTAATCTCAAAGCTTATCTTTGGACATCTTAGCATGGATTATCTCTCCAATTATACCCCCAATGTAAATGGGTAGGGGTACTTATCAATAAGTACCGCATAAGCGTCTAGAAAATTCAATGTATATAGACAAAACTAAAAGTTATAATTAAATCCTTATCTGAGTAAAACTGTTAAAATATTGTTATGTTTCTCAATGGTTGTTTTTTCTTTCCTCCGTTTTTTTTTTTGGGGGGGGGGGGGTTTGTTTTGTTTTGTTTTTTTAGAGACCGCATATGCACAAGTTGGGGGGAGAGGCAGAGAGAGAGGGAGAGAGAATTTCAAGTGAACTCCACACTCAGTGTGGAGCCTGATGCAGGGTTTGATCTGGGTCTCAGTCTCACGACCCTGAGATCATGACCTGAGCTGAAATCAAGAGTGGGACACTTAACTGGCTGAGCCACCCAGGCGCCCCCTCTATTGTTGTTTTCTATGCATACAAAGCAAACATATTTTCCTTATTAAAATTCTTGTTAGTATAGTCTGCTTTAAAACCTCCCTTCTATTTTTTTTTTTAACACTTAAGTTATACCATGGGGGGATTTTTCTTCTGTATGTTTTGAAAGTTTCTTGTAAGACGTGATTTTTAATGGCTTCACAGTATTCTATTATATTGATATATTCCAATGTTTAATTTTCTATTCTTTGACTTTTGGGGTTTTTTGTTTTGTTTTGTTTTGTTTTTGAGAGAGATCATGTGCATACCAGTGAGGGAGGGTGAAGGGCAGAGAGAAAGAATCTTAAGCAGGCTCCACACCCAGCACAGAGCCAGATGTGGGGCTCGATCTCGTGACCCTGAAATCATGACCTTAGCCAAAATCAAGAGTCAGGCACTGAACCAACTGAGCCACCCAAGCTCCCCTGACATTTGGATTTTTAAAAATGTCTTTATTAATTGTAAATAATTATGCCATAACAACCTTACACATTTAGTACATTTTTAAAGAAATATTAGGATAGGGGTGCCTGGGTGGCTCAGTTGGTTAAGCATCTGCCTTTGGCTCAGGTCATGATTTCAGGATTCTGGGATCTAGCCCCATATGGGGCTCCCTGTTCAGCAGGAAGTCTGCTTCTCCCTTTCACTCTCCTCTGTGCTCTCTTTCTCTCTCAAATAAATAAATAAAATCTTAAAAAAAAAGAAAAATAGGATATGTATGTGCATGTATACACATATATATCTATGCCATATCTTTCTGTTTATCTATTATCTATATCGATGCCATTCAGTTGAGTGCCAATTTCATAGCACTCTCCCTTTTCTCACTTTCGGGTACCTCTTGAAAGCAATGAAAAAAGGGAATGCTTCATTCAATTCTAATAGATTTTCATAAATAAATTACTTTGTTAAATTATATAAATTATATAAATAGGGTAAGACTACAATTTTCCTAAAATTAAAAACCAGAAATCATTCTGATTCTTCAAAGATCTCCTTCTTTCCTGGCATCCAGTGAATCATTAAGTCTTCTCCATATTACCTTCAGAGTGCGTTCCCTAAGCCTTCCTTCTTCTCCAACCCATCTGACACTGTTGTAGTTCAGGCACCATGCTTGCTCTCCTGAGTTATCTAAGTTGCTTCTTGTAAGGGCTCATTGCCTACACTCTCTCTTTTTAATCTAACATTTCCCATGGGTTTTCCATGGAACACTGGTCCCCATGGGATGATGAGAGAAATTCCATGACAAATAAAATTATGAAAACTCACCTCTTTATTCTCTCTTTTCTTGAGGATACACCAAGCATATCAGTGATTAGATGTTCTGGGAAGTCCTATAATTAAGTAATCAAAAAGAAAATAATAAAAATCTTAATTAGCTTGGTGGAAACTAAAATTTACTGACATTAATTCATTCATTTTTTCAACAAACATTTGTTGTATAATTACAATGTGTGATAGTCGTGTGTGTGTGTGTGTGTGTGTGTGTGTGTGTGTGTGTGTAGGTATGTATGAGAACACGTTTTAATCACCAGTCGAACTTCTGTCTTAATATACTTTGGGGGGTACTTTTATGTTTGATCTTTCACACAGCTGGTGAAGTGATTTTCTAATGAATAATTATAGTTATACTTCTAAACCTTAAGAAGAAGTTAAAAAGAGAGTTAAACTCTTTTTTTAAGAGAGTTACACTTTTAAAATCTCTTAAAAAGAGAGTTCTCCAGGACAGTATAAATTCCATATCCCTACCCTAGCTTTCGAGACCCTTCCTAGTTTGTCTTAATCACAATTCCTCAGTCTCCAATTATTCTCCTGAATCACTAGAACATCCAAGCAGATCAGAGTTCTTTCTCTTACCTGAAAGTGCCATAGATTTTCATCTTTTCATGCCTTGATTTCTGCTCTTTTTTCTGTTGATGTTCTCCTAGTGGTGACATTTGATTTACCTCCAATACAAATATCAAAATCTTGCAAACTTTTTCCCACCTTCTCCAGTGGCCACGTCTTTCCTATCTTTCAAATTCCAACTATAATGGTATATCTATGAAGCATTTTCTAATGCACTGGAAAAAAACTACTCATTCTTCCTTAATAGCCTCCAAGATTGGCAGGCTAGTAACCATCATCCTCCTTTTTTATGATGAGAAAACTGAGGTTTGAGGAGAGATTTGCTGAAATGATGGGCGAAGCAGGGAAAATAGCACACTTACCTGTTTGCATAGTTGTGGGTTCTCTGCATACTCTATGGTCTTTGATGACCATCTAATTTCATGTCAAGGAGATCAGAGATCAGAGAATGGAGGGCTGAGCAAGTGAGTGTCTAGGGACTTCCTGGAATCCCAAAGAGGGTGAACACTTAGCTCAGACATAAGAGGCATTAGCTAAATCCTGAGGTTGTTTATGACCATCAGAATTATGCCTGGCATGTTCAGTTCAGATTTTCAGGGATTTAGGTTTTAACTGGCAAAGGAAGTTGTTTAAACCCAGAAAATGGGAAGGGAAAAACAGCGAGAAAGCCAGCTAATCAGAAGCTATTAAGCTCGTAAAAAAGTGTTGGCTTGAGTTACAGTTTGAGCGGAAAATGTTAGTTTCAGCTCACTATTCAGTAACTATTGGCCTTTTGGGTCTCCAAATTAGCTGTTGACTGACTCCTTTAAGCCAAGAATTAAAATTTTCCAGGCTCTGACAAGCTATGAGGATCCTGGGGTGAGCTTGATAAATACTGTTTTTAGTAGCCTACATTTTATTGACATGTAATATGTTGAATGATTTTGCATCTGTCTGCTTGTTTGCTAGGATACCTGTCATTATACCCATTTTTGGAGAATGGGAAAAATAAAATACAGACATGGCAAGTAATTCTCCGGAGTTGACATAAGCAGGAAGGGCAGTATTAGGACTTGAACACATATATTCTAAATTCTGGTGATGCAAAGAGGGCTCTCTTAGCAGAGTCTGACTTAACAAGATCGTGAGTCAGCAGCTATTTCTCAGTTTTCAGAACTTTTCAGATAATGAGGGAGCAGAAGCATCTATGAGACAGAGGGAGAGGTGGGATAGTCAGAGGGGATGCAGCTCTTACTGGCAGGCTGCACAGAAGCTTTGCAGACATGACCTGGGCAGAGGGCAGGGGCCAAAGTCTGTGCCCCCTGGCTTACTGTCTCCTTTCTTCTGACTCTTGAATCTTGCATTCTTTTATCAGGAATGATGGTATTATCTCTTATCTGCACAATGGTCTAATCTTATTCAGCCGCTGGTGCTAAGATAAATTGGGCTGGAACACATTGGAAAGGGTTTAATGTAAGGCTTGAGTAGTTATTAACTATTAAGTTGCTAGATTTTTTAAAAAAATGATAATACACATTTTCCATTTTAACTGCAAAGACTGTTATATGTGTTCCTTATCTAATAACTTATTTCACAAACATTTATTAAAATTTCCTCTGTGTCAGACACTGTGCAAAGCTCTGAGGTGTATGAAAAAGACAAAGTTCTCTGCATTGTAGGAACAGAGTCTAGCAGACATAGTGGTAACGTAGGTCTTAACTTCTCCAAGGGATCCCGGAACTCTTTAATAGGTAACAAAACTAAGTTTTCCTGTCTTCTAGAAACACACACACACACACTTCCAGTGATGGGAGGGGAGTATCAGCACATGACCCTCTAGTGACCAAGCACAGTCCTCCCAGAAGTCCATAAACCTTAGGCTAAAGTATTCTGGAACCAAGAGCATCAATGGAATGAATAAATGTTTACTGCACTCCTAGCATATTCAGGGCAGCAGCAATAAAAGGGAATGTTCCAATGACTGTCAGCAACTCATATCACTACTCCCTCCTTCTGTGCCTCCTTTACCTTGTGGAGGAGAAGCCAGATGGCATTTCCTAGAACCGCCACGCGCAGTTTGATCCTAGCATAGAGTTTAACAATGGGAGATACTAGATTTGGAAAACAGAAAGGAAAGAGAAACCACTATCCTCTAGGATAGTTGTAGTCAGGTATGTTGGGATATCACGCGATTTACAGTGGCTTGCCAGAAAGCTCTTAAAAGCCATGCACTCTCACTACTGTAGACTCAGACAGACTCAGGAACTTCTCAGAGATTCTTGTGAATTGCAGTAGCATCATGGATAATGTATGATTACCACCCACTTCTGTGTTTCAGGGTGAGTTCTTTTGTAGCAACTTCCTAACCTTTCATCCCTTAGCTTCCAGTGGTTGGGCAACCCCTTAATTTCCATATTCAGCCATTCTTAAGTAGAAGGCATACAATGGCTTGTTTTTTTTGACTGAACACTGACTGGCATGAGGAGAAAGGTGTGGTCTCTTTTCTGTTTTCCAGGGTGTAAATTGGAGTTGCCACGTGGCAACTCTTCTGGCTTTGCAGGATAGTCTCTCCGTGCTCTAACTATTCGGTTCTGCCCTTGTATTGCAAAAACAGCCATAGAAAGTATGTAAACAAATGAGTGTGCCTGTGTTCCAATGAAGTTTTATTTAGAAAACCAGATGGCAGGTGAGATATGGCCCATGGGCTATGATTTGCCAACCCCCGCTTTAGAGGATGGAGCTATTAGTACTTCTCAGTTTGTAACTTATGGTCTTCTTTGATCTATGCAAAGCCTTTTGCTTGATTTCCTTTTAATACACACACTCCTCATATATCTATTCTCCTCTTCTATTTCCCTCTCTACTCTGATAGCTAGACAGACTGACAGACAGATGGAAGGATAGATAAATAGAAAAAAATAAATATATATAAATCCATTTTCATATATTCAATTTATCTTTTCCTTTGTGCATATTTCTGCAAAATGTATTACTTTGCTGCACCTATTTTAATTTTGTATGGATTTAAATTTTATGTCATGTTCTATTTTTTTCTTCATGTAGTACACATAAGGTTTTTTGTTTTAATTTTAATTCCAGCTAGTTGACATACAGTATTGTTAGTTTCAGGTGTACAGTATAGTAATCCAACAATTCCATACATCACCTCGTGTTCCTCCCGACAAGTGTACTCCTTAAGGCCTGTCATGTATGGGTTCACCATCTCCCCTACACACCTCCCCTCTGGTAACCATAGTTTGTTCTCTATAGTTAAGAATCTGTTTCTTGGTTTGCTTCTATCTCTCTTTTTTTTCCCACTTTGCTTGTGTGTTTCTTAAATTCCACGTATGAGTGAGATCATATGGTATTTTTCTCTGACTGACTTATTTCACTTAGCATTATACTCTCTAGCTCTATCCGTGTCATTACAAAAGGCAAGACTTCATTCTTTTTTATAGCTGGATAATATATATAAATAAATATATATATATATATATATATATATACACACACACACACACACACACACACACACACATATATATATATATATATATTTATTTATTTATTCCACATCTTCCTTATCCATTCATCAATTCATGGGCACTTGGGCTGCTTCCATATCTTTGCTATCATAAATAATGGTGCTATAAACTAAGGGGTGCATGTATCCCCACTAATTCAAAGAAATTAGTGTTTCTGTATTCTGGGTATATACTGGGTAAATACCCAGTAGTGTGATTGCTGGATCTTAGGGTAGTTCTATTTTTAACTTTTTGAAGAAATTCCATACTATATTTCACCGTGGCTGTACCAGTCTGCATTCCCACTAACACTGCAAGAGAGTTCTCCTTTCTCCACAACCTTGCCAATACCTATTATTTCTTGTGTTGTTGATTTTAGCCATTCTGGCAGGTGTGAGGTGGTATCACATTGCAGTTTTGATTTGCATCTCCCCGATGATGAGTGATGATCATCTTTTCTGTTGACTGTATGCCTTTTTTGTAGAAATGTCTGTTCATGACTTCTGCCCATTTTTTAATTGGATTATTTGGTTTGGGGTGTTGAGTTTTTACGTTTTTTATATATCTTGGATACTAACCCTTTATCAGATATGTCATTTGTGAATATCTTCTCCCATTTGGTAGGTTGCCTTCTAGTTTTGTTGGTTGTTTCCTTTGCTGTGCAGAAGCTTTTTATTTTGATGTAGTTCCAGTAGTTTATTTTTGCTTTTGTTTCCCTTGCCTCAGGAGACAGATCTAGAAAAATGTTGCTATGGCCAATGTCAGAGAAGTTATTGCCTATGTTCTCTTCTAGGATTTTTATGGCTTCAGGTCTCACATTTAGGTCTTTAATCCATTTTGAATTTATTTTTGTGAATGTTATAAGAACGTGGTCCAGTTTCATTCTTTTGCATGTTGCTATCCAGTTTTCCCAACACCATGTGTTGAAGAGACACTCTTTTTCCCGTTGGATATTCTTTCCTGCTTTGTCAAAGATTAATTGACCATGTAATTGTGGGTTTATTTCTGGGCTTTCTATTCTGTGCCATTGAACTTTGTGTCTATTTTTATGCAAGTACCATACTGTTTAATTAATACAGCTTTGTAATGTAACTTGAAGTCTGGAATTTTGATACCTCCACTTTTGCTTTTCTTTTTCAAGATTGCTTTGGCTATTCAGGGTCTTTTGCGGTTCCATACAAATTTTAGGTTTGCTTATCGTTCTGTGAAAAGTGCTGTTGGTATTTTGATAGGGATTGCATTGGTTATGTAGATTGCTTTGGGTAGTATAGAAATTTTAACAATATTTGTTCTTCCAGTCCATGAGCATGGAATGTCTTTTCTTTGTGTCATCTTTAATTTCTTTCATCAGTGTTTTATAGTTTCCAGAGTACAGGTCTTTTACTATATTGGTTAGGTTAATTCCTAGGCATCTTATTATTTTTGGTGCTCTAATAGTCTTTAATAGTCTTTCTTATTGTAATGAGTTCATCTATTTTACTGTTTTTAACTGATGAAAACTACTCCATAGTGAGGGTGGTAGATGTTAGTAATGTCCAACAGCATCAGGTTCTTATTCCCTGGGTCATCAAATGATCACTGCTGCCCTGAAGAGTTTGTCTAGATACTCACTGCCCTCTGCAGGACGGAAAAGTAAATTTCTGTTAGTGCTCATTTATTATCATCTCATTACCTAGCTTATTCTAGTATATTGCTTCTAAGTACTGAACACGTACCCATGATATACATCCAAAACATGACACTGGTCTCTCCTATCAGTGCATCATTGAATTGCTTAGGTAATCTAACACAGTGATTAAAATCACAATTTTCTAGGACCCAAGTGCCTGGGTTCAAATTCTGGTGCTGTAACTTGCTAAATATGTAATCTGGGACAAGTTTTTTTTTAATCTTTTTTGCCTTTGGTCTTCATTTATAATACGGAGACATTGCAAATACAAACTTTACCCAGATTTCATTAAGATTACATTATTAGGATAGTATTTTTAAAATTAAAGTACTTTTTAGCATTGAAAAAGTACTCCATATGTGTTTTTAAATTAAAACTAAACCACTTGACACTAAAAATTTCAAATACGGGATTTAACATCTAGAGCCTGTCCATTGTAAATGTTCCATGCTTGAAGGGAATGGGCAGGTGTTGTTGCCTTCAATTTGCAGAAAAGGAAATCAAGGCTCAGATAGGTGAAATCAGTTCTTTAAGATCATGGTGCTTATCATAACAGAGCAAGATTCAAACCTGTATCTTCTCGCTCAAAGAGAGTAATTCCTTGGCTTCTTTGGTCCATAGCAATAGGGAACTCTGTGTTTGGGAAAAGCCATCCAGCAGAACACATGACGGGTATTAACACCGGGGCTCCCAAAAGAAGACATGCTGAATTCTAACTAAGCAGCAGGAATGGGGATTTGGGGGGGGGGGGGTAGTGAAAGACAGGAGTGTGGGAGGGCAGTAGCTGCCAGTAAGGTGAGAAGAGACGTTTCCCCAAGGATAGAGGAAAGGAAGGTTAAAGGCATATTGATCTTGAGTGGGAAAACATTCTCCTGACTTTTCATCCTGCGTTCAGATCATCTGGCATCAAAAAAGGGTCTGTTACTGAGCTCAGCTTTGGAGATGGTGCGAGAGATACAACAGAGGAACAACCATATGCTGACATGGAGGGCACAAGAGTGGTTTTTGATGATACGAGCTGAGCGGCAAAGTAGAAGCGATGTGGATCCTGATAAAACATGCATCCAGTGATGGGCAGGCAGCAGCCAAGCACACACATCCTCTCAAAAAAATAATCCATCTCCTGACCTGAAAGGAGTCTGACTTTCTTTTCAAAAGAATTTGTAAAACTACCCATGTCAAACCCAGGGGGGCAACAGAGCATGTTACAGTGGCCAAGGTGCTTCCCCAACAATTACCTTGTAGGATTCTCAAAGCTACCCCGTGAGAGTAGGCTAGCTGCCCTTTATGATTTTCGTTTCACAGATAACGAAACTGACGATGAGAAAAGGCAAGGACTCGGGGGCAGAGAAGCAGTGGAAGAGGTAGAAGCAAATCGTGGCTTCCCCATAATTGCCTGATGTTCCTCACACCAAAGCCAATGTCTGGCCAAATTGACTTTTCACAAAATGGAGCTGATAGCATCCCTTTATGAATATATATGAGCATAATCCATCAATCAAATGTTGTTATATATTCATATATCTTCATTCATGTTTATATTCTAACTTCAATGATCAGTTCCTATACCTTTTAACACTTTTATAACTATCTGATTCAGTGTATCTGTAACCGATCTATTATACTTTCTGATTGGTCATCTGTATGCAGATACACTGACTGATGTGATGTATGTAAGATTACACCATAGGGGAAAGCACACGGACATTGAAAATATCAGTGCATGCTTATAACCCTTGCATTCATTGCTTACATTGTCTTACTAATTTATTAATCTCTCTGAACCTCACTTTTGCACCTTGCCAAGTAGAGATAAAATTGCCCACCTCCCAGTGCTAGGAAAGTTATAATAAGACAGTGGTTATAAGGTGCATAGTTTCTGGCTCAGTGATAGTTTCTGCTTGCTTCCTTTCACCAGAACACTGCATTCCCTTCTGGTCATCTAGCTTCTCCACTGATTCCACATGGTGTTCATTTACCTTTTCTCTGAACCTCATTGTGATACATCACATGAGTGGATTATTTAAGTATTTGACACACGGTTCCAAAGATTATCCATTTTGGATCAGATGCTGTGGTTTGGGAATCTGGCTGTAAGATTCTTTCGGTAGAGCTTCTCATTTATCATTTAAGAAAGCAAGAAGTAATTCTGAATCCACTCTTCTGAATCATCTGAAGGACTTTGCATACAGCATTGCTCATAATCGGTGCCAAGTAAATATTTGATAAATTAGAGAAAAAGTTCCCAAATAACACTCTTGAGCCTGGGAGAGTTTGAGAGTGGAAGCAAAAAGGAGCTGATCTTCCATGTACAAAAAAACTGGGAGAGCAGAGTCCACCCCAGTTTTAACAAGAAACTCACTTGTTCATTCCTTCAACCTGTGTTTATTGAGCCACAAACCTATGTTACCTGTGGTACACACTGGGACTCCACAAATGCATCAGACACATGTATGCAATCTGAAAAAGTAAAGAAACAATTCCATGCTAATGCAATCCACACTGTGATAGATGCATGGTGAGCTTTGGGAGCAGAGATGGTAGACATTTGATATTTGTCTTTGTCAATTGTCCAATGTTTCTTTGCCCCTTCCTCTGGTAATAGCACCCCCTTACTTCAAAGAGCTGAATATTGATTACTATGTAGTTCATGGCATTCCTGTGACCAGGTCTACAATACCCTAGCAGACACTAATAGAAGGTCTCTTTTTCCTATACATGACTACTAACAATATAAGCCAAGATTTGATGCTCTTTGCCACTTCCCTCTCCTCATTGCATGGAAAAACTCTTTAAGGATAAGATAAAAGAAGTCAAACCATAGGGTGATACAGGTAATAGGGATAAAGGAAAAATGGATTCTGGATAATTTTTAAGCACCTAGTGCTCCCTGGGGCCATTTGTACCTTTGGATTTCCCAATTACATGGACAATAAACTCTAATTTTTGTTCAAAATTCAAATTTTTTATACAGACTTTTTCATACAGCCATTCTATTACTCTAAGTCTAAATAGAATTTTATACCATTTCAAAACCACTTTGTGTATATCATCTTGTGTGAGTCACAGAACAATATTGTGAGATAGCTTGCTGTTGTTTTATGATTCCACCTGGTGAGAAAACTAAAATAAGAAAAGGGGGGGATGTGGCTGAGGTTGGTCAAGTGAATTGTGGGTAAGGTTGAGATAGAACTTAAATTTCTGATATTTAGGGCCGAGTTCTCACCACATTTATCCTAAGGTCTTTTTACCAGACTACATATTTAAGTGTTCAGTCCTAACTCTAGTTGGCCATCTGAAGCGTATCACAACATCCTACTGGTGTTCTCTGTCCAGCAAAGTGGGGATAGAGTTCACTCCATCCTTCAACCGTGCTGAATTATATTGGGTTTAATCAATCTCTCTCTCTCTCTCTCTCTCTCTCTCTCTCTCCTCCATGTGTGTACTATATCTATCACTCTTACTCAGAAAATTTGATCAAGAAATATATTTGGGGGTGCTGATCAGAGTCCCCTGGATGGGTTCCTGTGCAAATGCCACTTAGTAATGAGACCTTCTTGGTGGTTAAAATGTAACCTACCAGCCTTAAATTGAAACTGGCTGATGCAACTTGACCACACTGCATCAGATTGACTTAGGTATGGTGCTGTGTTTGAAATGTAAGAAGGTGACACTAGTTTCAGCAAAGTATTTTAAAGGTTTAGTGAGTCTCTTGCTTCTGGGCATTACAATCTCTGATTCCTGGGCATCCTTGTGGTACATGGTCAGCCCATGCCTGACCTCTGTTGTAAAGAAGCCAATTACCTGATAGCAAATGGTGTCAACATACTTTCCACTGACCTCGGTCCTGGAAGTGAGCTAGTTGAAAAGCTTGTTATTCAACCATTCCTCCAAATACTGTTTGAATCTTTTATCAACTAGAACATCAGAATCTTGTTCATTTGGACCCCATCCACATAAATCGACATAGTCTTTTACAGTTTTTTTAATGCATTTTTAAATTTTTTAATGCTTTTTTTTTTTTTTTTAATTTTAACACCATTACCTGTGTTGTTGCTATGTGGATGTGAGGGGGAGAATTTGCATGTCTGACAGTTGCAAGGCAAGTGTATAAAAAAGAAACAGTCTTAGAAACATTGATTTTTTTTTTCCAGCCATCATTTAAAGTACTGTTCATTGACCAGAAAAAGTTTGTGTTATCTCAAAAATGGGTATGCTTATTTGCATAAAGCCAGGTTTTACCTGTTCTTTAACACCTTACTTGAAATTACAGTCCAAATTTAATGATAAATCATAGACTTTTTCCTAAACTTATTTCTGCGACAATTATACCCAAACCACCACTCACTGAATGATAATTACCTGCTAAATACTTCACTGATTTCTTCCATTCTTTATCTCATTTATCTCCCCAATGAAAGTTTTATTTTTGGCTTTTTATCTTACAGTTTAATCAAAATGTATACATGCCCAGGGTTTGAAGAAAATGATCAGAAAGTTTTATAATAAATCCTGGCAGTATCATACCCGATTTTTTGTTCTTGTTGCTCAAAAGAAACCTCATTCCTCAGAGCCAACTTTGACATTATTTTCTAGTATGGAGCACTGTATTTCTAAAGATTATATTCTCAGTAATATTGTTTGGTTCTTCAGCTTTAAGCATTATTTTTCCCGTACTTATGTCTTTCCATAAGCAAACATAATTATAATAATTTTAATTTAAATAAAACATCTGTGTTAATATCATATTTATATAAATGAACATGAAATTTGTTTTTCCTTTCTTGCATATTTTTGGGGTGTATTTTTACTAGAGTTAGTAATCACATCTTTATTTTCATAACATTTTATAAACTTAACATCATTGTTACATTGATGCATTCTAATTCTTTTTGCTTTTTATAGATGATCTTTCCCAAAGTGGAAGTTTTTAGAATCTTCTATTTGCTGTTGATAATGATCAAGTTATGAGAGTTTATGATTATGTGGTTTTTTGAGGGGTCCTTTTAAAAAAATATATGGTCACTTACTGGGAACCTTCAAACTTTTATCTTTTAATTTAAGGAATTTTCTCTTTTAAAAAGATAGGATTTCTGTTATCTGTATATCGTTCTTTCTGAATTGTTTCTTTAATGTTCTTATCTTTTATCTCCCGCAGTAACCATTAGGTCTAATTAAGAGACCAAAATCACATAGTACTTCTAACAGAAAAAGTTTAATATAAATAATTATTAATTACAACATAGTATTGTAATGGGGGTTGGGGGCTCCTGGGTGGCTCAGTTGGTTAAGTGTCTACCTTCCGTACGGGTCATGATCCCAGCGTCCTGGGATCCAGCGTCGCATCGGGCTCCCTGCTTAGCGGAGAGCCTACTTCTCCCTCTCCTCCTGTTCCTCCCCTTGCTTGTGCTCTCTCACTCTCTCTCTCTGCCAAATAAATAGATCTTTAAAAAAAAAATAACAGGGAATTGATCAGAAAAGTGTAAAGACAACTCTAAAAAATATAGGAGTAGCAAATACAAGTAGGGACAACTGTCCCTAGTGATATGACAGCACGACAAGGAAGAGTCCATCCTCTAGCCCCAGGGTGAGCTATAGGTCTCATGGGAGAGGATATGCCATAGCTCAATGGATAGTAGAGAAATTCACTGAAGTGCTTCTCCAGCAGGACTCATTCCAGTCTGTCCTCTGGAGTGCCAGGGGAAGCCCTCCATGGTGAGAGGTTGGAGGAGAAGCTATGCCTAAGAACACATCACAAAACCACATAAGAGGACCCTGAGGGAGGCTCGATGTACTGCTGACCACTGGGTGCTGCTGGGTACTAAACTCTACAAGAACTGGGAACTGCAGAAACTGTGCCTTGCAGGAGCCTGGGATAGGAGCAAACTAGAGCCTGGAAGTCTGTTTATCCATTCACCTCCTGAAGGACATCTTCCCAGTTTTGGCAATTATGAATAAAACTGCTATAAACATCTGTGTGCAGGGTTTTGCATGGCCATAAGTTTTCAATTCCTTTGGATAAATACCAAGGGGTGTGATTGTTAGGTTGTATGATACTGTGTTTAGTTTTGAAACAGCCAAACTGTCTTCCAAAGTGGCTCTGCCATTTTGCATTCCAACCAGCAATAAATGAGACTTTCTGTTACTCCAAATCCCTGCAGCATTTGATGTTGCCAGTGTTCTGGATTTGGGCCAGTCTAATAGTTCTGTAGTGGTATCGTATTGTTTTAGTTTGCATTTCCCCAATGACATATGATGTGAAGCATCTTTTTATAAACTTATTTGCCATTTCTGTATCTTCTTTGGTGAAGCCTCTGTTAAGGTCTTTGGATCATTGTTTTCATCCACTTCATTGTTTACTTATTGAGCTGTAAGAGTTCTTTGTGTACTTTGGATAACAGTTTTTAACAGATAACTGTTTTGCAAATATTTTCTCTCATTCTGTGCTTTTTTTTTTTTTTTTCCATTTTCTTGACAGTACCTTTTTGCAGAGCAGGCCCAGACACTTTTTATTTTTTGTCTTTTTCTACTCTCTGAATATTGTTTCAACTGTATCTTATAACTCTTTTATTGAATATGTATATCTATAATTTATAAGACTTATTCTTGTTATCCACTGGTTTTTTTTTTTATAATACTCTTTTCTTTTTTATAGCTACAACATCCAGCTTATATTATTAATAAGCTTTGGTCCTGAGGTTTTACTCTCCTCCCTGCCTTGTATATTTTCTCCCAGATTTTCCCCTTCCTATTTGTTTCAGATTTTCTTCCTTGTTTTAGAAGCTTCTCTGAACTGTCAGTTGATCCTTTACTGCCTGTTATTCTTCTAGATGCATAAAACAGATATAAGCTTTGTGTACCTGGGAGAGGCTTATCATTGGGCTTTAGATCAGAATGAAGGGATGGGGGTCACTAATTTTATTGATTGATCACAAGAACCATATTTGAAATTCCTTTTTCTAGAATCACTCAGCTTCCCTCCAATCTCCTGCCCTTGGTCTGTGTGCACAACTGCTGATTGATGAAATCTCGGGGCATAGAGTGATGTTCAGCTCCTTTGTACACCGACATTCAATCAGCCTCCCAATCTTCCCCATCCTCTGTGATATCTGTCGCCTTTATCTATTGACTTCTCCAAACTAATTGGTTTGTTTTTCATCAGTGTCTCCCTCTGCAGGCACTTATCTTGTAGGTTCTGTTCTTTGTTGACTCTTCCATCTTCAATTTCTGAAACTTGTTGAAGTCTCATGGAGTGCCAGATCTCTTCTTTGTCAATTCTCTTGGTTCTTATGGATTTATATGATTGTTTTATTCCTTTACTATCCACTTGAGAGATCCATTTGGGAAGGAAGAGATAAATGGATTCTCCTATTCTGTTTCATTTTCTAATTCATCAGGCTTGTTGGTCAGCCATTTATGGAAGCCAGAATTCTTCTTAGAAATGATATGATCACAACTGATAAATTGTTTTAAAATTCCTTGTTGAAGAAATGATAGCGTGGGACAGTGAAAAAGAATAAGTGAACAATAAACTGAGTGAGTGAACGAGGAAACAGATGAAACAAGAAAGAAATGATTGTCTTATTAGTGGACAGCAGGTTGTGTTGGAGTGGACACCAGGCTGGCAGAATTTTTGTCCCGAGTTTGTGTCTCACTTGTCATAAAGCCCCGGGCAAGTCATCTCACCAACTTGATCTGAATCTCATCTATACAATGGATCAGGGAAGGTTGGGATTAGAAATATGAAGAGTCCCTTCAGGACTTAAACACATCTCTGTTCTTTATTCTGTATCTTCTTTTTAAAAGTTAACAAATTCAGGGGCATCTGGCTGGCTTAGTGGGTAGAGCATGTGACACTTTTTCTCAGGGTTGTGAGTTCAAGTCCCACATTGGGTGTTGAGCCTACTTAATAAAAAGGAAAAAGAAAATAACAAATCAAAAGATAGGGAAATCCTGGATTTCCTTAGATTACTAGCTTTCAACTATTGGGGTAACACAGACTCCAATGAGAACCTAATCTTTAATTTTTTTCCCCTAGAACAGTACACATATGCAAACATAAAATACCTGTGCACTTTCTGAGGGTTCTCAGGCATCGTGAAGCTCACACGAGGATCCCATTGGAGTTGATCTCAGAACCTTCATCCTCCTCCAAGGTGACCTCTGGTCTTTGCCTTCTTGGGGGGGACTGCTGATGTGTATTTCCTTAGGAATTTCAAGCTTCTCAGAACAAAGCTACATAATTGCAAAGAACATTTCCCTCGCATACAAACCGTGTCATTCAGGTGAACCAATTTTCTCTTTGTAAATCAGGGCATTTGCAAATGTTTCATTAGCTTTGGCCCAGATAGCTCCGTAACAAATGCATTTGCTGTGTGGTGCAGATGATGTATCTGCACAAACAGCTCACTTGGCCTTCTTAATTGTACAGGGAGAATGAGGATGAGGGACTATTGAAATTCCATTTGTGGGCATATGTACTTGGGAAAGGAAAGCACTCCCATGTTGCAAGAATCCTATATGCTTTCTGGTCTATTTCTTTTCAACAACCATGACACTGACTCATTCACTCATTCTTTCATTTATTTATCACTTACTGAGTAGTAGGCAAGGATGCCAGATGCTGGAGATAAAATAATAAACAAAAGATCTACAGCCCCTGCCCTCACGAAACTAACTTGTGGAGCCAACAATAATCACAAATGACGATATAAAATTACTGTAATCAGGAGCCATGAGAACCAATAAAGGGGTGGGGGAGGGTATTGAGCTAACAAGGAGTAGTCAAGGAAATTTGCTCAACGGAAGTGACCCTAGGGGCGCCTGGGTGGCACAGCGGTTAAGCGTCTGCCTTCAGCTCAGGGCGTGATCCCAGCGTTCTGGGATCGAGCCCCACATCAGACTCCTCCGCTAGGAGCCTGCTTCTTCCTCTCCCACTCCCCCTGCTTGTGGTCCCTCTCTCGCTGGCTATCTCTGTCAAATAAATAAATAATATCTTAAAAGAAAAAAAAAAAAAAGTGACCCTAAAGTTGAATTTTGAAGGATAAGTAGGAAGCAAACTAGCTGACCAGGGGGAGTGAAGAGCAATAATATGCTGGGCTGAGGCATGTGTGCAATATTTGCTGAACAGAAAGAAATCCAGTGTGGCAGGAGTACAAAAAGTATATAATTAGAAAAGGCTAAAGAGGTACGTGGGTCACCCATGTAAAGCCTATAACCATCTGAAAAATTTTATTTTTATTGCAAGGGCAACAATAAGCCTGTGGGGAATTGAAGGAATACAGAAATTAATCAGAAACCCATGCAAGGAACTTCAGACTAAGAATTGGTATGTGAAAAGCATTTATTGAAGGCTTTCTATGTCTATATGTTCCATTAGACCAGGGATAGGTAAACTCTTGCAAAAAGCCAGGTAGTAAATATTTTAGGCTTTGTGAGCTACATACAAATCTTTGTCACATTTACTTTTTTTAAAAAAATGTAACACCAATCTTAGTTCAAAGACTACAAAAATAGGTCAAGGGCAGGATGTAGGCCAGAGGCTGTGCAGTAAATTTACCAACGCCTACACCAGACCAATAGCTCTATGAGGGTACAATCTTTCTTTTGTTCATTGTAGGATCTCTACTGCCCATCCCAATGCCAGGCACATAGTGGGTACTTAATATACATTCATTAAATGAATCAATGACCAAAGTAGTTGTTTCAAATATCCAATATCTATTCATGACAAAAACCAATGCCAGCATCGTTGTTGACTTCGTGTTATTACCATTATTATTGCTATTGTTATCAGCATATCCAGAAAAGGAAAACAGTTAAATTTTCCTGAGATTATGTCAGTGATAGAGCCGGGATTTAAACCAGTTCTGTAAAATTTCTAAGCCCATTCTCTTCCTTCTGATCATTCTGCCTCTTATGTAAAGAATAAACAACTGTGTGTAATATAGGTAAACATCAAATGATAGAAGCAGAACCCAATATTATGGGAGAGACCTGCCATTCAAAATAGGGGACAGAAACCATGTATCAACCTCCCCTTCTGTCTCAGCCAGTTTGGACTGCTATAACAAATTACCATTGTCTAGGTGGCTTAGACAACAAATATTTCTCACAATTCTGGAGACTGGAAAGCTGAGATCAAGAGATCAGGGAGCCAGCATAGTTGGGTTTTTGGTGAGGGACCCCTTTCTAGTTATGTCTTCATATAGGCTTTCCATGGTGTGTGCACACAGAAAGGTCCTGTGTCTGCTTTTTTTTTTTTTTTAACATATAATGTATTATTAGTTTCAGAGGTAGAGGTCAGTGATTCATCAGTCTTATATAATACCCAGTGCTCATAACATCACATGCATTAAGGAGGGCATGTGATCTCCTCTTCTTTTTATAAGGACAGTAATGTCAACATGAATGTCCTACCCTCAGTGACCTAATCTAATCCTAATTATCTCCCAAAGGCCCCACCTCCAAATACCATCATATTGGAGGTTAGTGTTCAGCACATTAATTATGGGGGACACGTAGCACCTTCCTCCTGAGATCCCTGTTATAATAAAAGTAAGGGAGTGTTTAAATGCAGAAAACCTAAGCAAAGGTAAGGAAGAAAGGGAGGGGAGAGAAAACAGGAGAAGCATGATGGCTGAGAAGTTAAACGCTGTTCAGGATCAGATGGGACTGTTCACTAATGAGACAAACTGAGCCACAAGCTAGGGTGTACGTGGATGTATGGAGGAGACTTTCACTGAAGAAAGAATTGTCTTGCCCAGTAGGACACAGATATGAATCCCTCTCCAAATCTCTTATGACCAGGTGTTCTTGCATGTTCTGTATCCTTTATCTATTGGGGCAAGAATAGGCCAGTCTTCTCTTGTAGGCATTCCAAATATTTATGATTTTTTTTTTTTTTTGTATTCCTGTTATTTAGTCTGGTGGATACTAAGAATTTCGTTTGCCTTTCCTCCTTAAGGTTTTCCTTTTCCTTGGTAGGGAAAAGCCATGTATCAAGAAAATAACACTTTTAACAAGGCCAGCAATGACTCAGGTGACTCTGATCATCCCCATCCCCTTTACTACCCTAGTTCTCTTCTCATGTAGTCTAAGGAATAAGGAAGAGGGATGCTGGTCTCTGTGATAAGAGGTTTGGTTGTTGCTTCTTGGAAAGACTTAGGGGTCATCGGATGGCTTTGACCCCAAAATTGGTGATTTTTAGGTTTCTGTTTAAACCATAAGTGACTTAGGAAATTTTAACTTCAGCTTTCAGACTTAGCACAATTTATATATGACAAGAAATAAGTATTTCATCAATATCTTATTACGTAGTACGCAGTTCAGTTTGGAAAATAGAATATTTATGGTGAGCTTGTTTTGATAGACACTACTGCATAACCACAAGCTTGGAGAAACTTGAAGATATAATAAAAGGACAGAACAAAAAAAAATGTAATTAGAAATTCTGGAAATAAACACCTAAACCAAAAATTTATAATAATCTATTTCAAATGTAAAGCTAACTGAAGCATGACATGATTTTGAACTTTTTTTTTTTTTCTGATTAGAAAAGAATCTGTATTTGTACTGCTGTTAAGAACATCTTCTTTGGGATAGCCTGATGGTGGTCAATGACATTAGAACTCATGCAAAGGTAAAATACGAGGACACACTTGGGCTCTATCGTAGCTCAGTTTTCAAACTGAGTTAGAATCAAACTAGAAACAAATTACAGCAGATTAAACTAGGAGGCTTTCACCCTCAGGGTCCTCGGGACACAAGTTCAGCACTTGCTCTATTTTGCCTTCTTAAATTTTGGTCCCTATCACCTTGCTTGCCTGCCCCTAGTCCCAGTGCTATCTACACATTCCTAACTGCTATGTAATACTGCTTGATTTTACCTTTCTGTCACCACCATGGAGAGCTAACTGGCATCCCCTAGGCTTGCTACTCAAAGAGTGGTCCAAGCACGAGCAGCAGGAGCTTCATCTGGAACCTTGTTTGAAATGCAAAATCTCAGGGACGCCTGAGTGGTTCAGTTGGTTATGTGTCTGCCTTCAGCTCGGGTCATGATCCTGGGGTCCTGGGATCGAGTCCTGCGTTGGGCTCCTTGCTCAGTGGAGCCTGCTTCTCCCTCTGCGTGGTGCTCCCCCTGCTTGTGTTCTCTCTCTCTATGTCAAATAAATACATAAAATCTCAAAAAAAAAAAAAAAAAAAACCAAAAACAAAAAAAAAAACAGATCTCAAGTCCTACCCCAGACCTACTAGATTAATATTTTCATTTTAACAAAATCTGCAGATGAATTGTATGTTCACTGAAATTACACATCACTGCCCTAACCCTCTTCCCTTCCTTACTGAGGAACTTGCCACTCTTCAGTCTATTAGCTGTTGTTGTTTTAAAGCAGTCACTATAAAATAGAGGAAAGTCGTATGGAACCCAAACTACAGACAGAGAGTAATACAGTGGTCAAGATCACACAGTTTATAGTAAGACAGTGCTGACCTCCAGCTTCAGCTTTACTACTTCATAGCTGGGCACCTATTTAACGTCTCTTAACTTCGTCCCCCCATCATTTTTTTTTTTTTTACCTTCAGAACAAAACAACTTTTATTTATACAAATAGAAAAAGGTGAAAGTTGTCTGAGGTGGCTTACTATAACCAAGCAAAATAGATAGTTATTACAGGGCAGCCTGCGTCGGCTCCATCTAGCTACATTCCAGTTCTCGTGAGAGGGTCTGGAATCCCATCAACACACAATCCAGATTGTGAAATAGGAAACACCCATGACAAATTAATGTAGGACACTGAACCGCTGGCCAGTGTTCATTCCCTTTAAATGGCACATTAGTCAGTTTAGGCTAGGCTACACTGTGTAACAAGAGATCCCTAAATCTCAGGATTCTTTTCTGATATGTCCATGGGTGGCTTTGACTCTCCTCTGTATTGTCTTCACTTTGAGACCCAGGTTGACTGGGTACTTCGATCTGGGACCTTGTTGGTCTAATGGTAAAGAAAAAGGGGGTATGATATGACAGAGTGGGCACAGAATCTTAAAGCTTCTACTTTGCAATGACACCTGTCCCTCCCACTCACCTGCCACATTGCCGAGCCTGTGTTCAGTGAACACAGAGCCTAATCCTCTGAGTGGATGAGGCACTGCAAGGAGGGAAACAGGGAAGAGCCGTAATGCAGCTCACAAAGAAAAGAAACATAGGAGTTTGAGAATTGAATGAATTAAGGCATGAGCTGTCCTTGGTACTTTGCTCGGTAGCTGGGTGGCTACTTTGCCTTTCTGAACTTCAGTTTCTTTTTTGTAAAATAGGGACAATAATACCAGCACTTAATAAAACTTTGAAAGGAATGACTGAGCAGCACATAGTAGGCACTTAATGAAAAGAAACTCTGAACATGATGGGAATAATTACCCCCTTTTAAGCTCTCAGAGATAGAAACGGCCTAATCCTTCCAGAAAACTCTGAACAGAAGATGCTGGAGGATGTGGAAACAGCCATGAGTTCCTTCATTCTCTGTTTCCTCTGGGTCTGCATCCTTCCTTGCCCTAGCCTGACAGAAAGCCTGCTCTCCTGTGGAGGCATAGGATGGAAGAGGGTGTGTGTTCTTAGAGATAACACGGGGCGAGTTCAGGGGTTACTAATTGAGTTTCTGCTTACTTTTCATATTCATTCAGAATCCCAGCCAGAACAGGGGTGAGTTACAGCAGCTCCTTCTCTCTCCCTCAGCCTCCTCCCTCCTCTGCTGACTGCACTCACGTTTCTTCCAAAGTCGCTTCCCCACTCATATTGTAACTCCAATCAAAAACTGATGTGACAGCAAAATTGGGGAGAGACAAATATGTGGCCTATGAGGGTATTTCAAGATTGGATTTGCTAGCATATTATAAGCTTATAGGAGGAATTTTAAAGCCTCTCCCAGAAATGGAATCTGCTGGAGCTCCAACCCTCTATTTGTCCACATAGATACTACTTGTGATTTGAGAATGGTTCAGAGAATCCAGAATGCGATGCCTAGTTATAAAGTTCTTTAAAGTTTACAAATCACTTTGCTGTGGTGTGTCTCATTCAACTCTCCTATGAACCCTGAGGAAATGAATGTAGCTATCATGGTCCTGCTTTATAGTCAAGGACACAACAGATCAGCAAGGTAAAACACCATGCCCACAGTGCACAATTCGAAAGTGATGAAGGCAGGACAAAGGTCCATATCATCTGCCCCTTCTTTTACTTTCATTCCTTCCACCATGTTTCTTTCAGAACCCCATAACCTTGTGGTATAGAGGTTAGGTCAAGTTTCTGGGGCCAAGAAACCGAGAAGCCAGACTTTAGAGAGCAGGGACCCCCTCCAAGGCCACCTTTCCATCTCCATGTTCTAATTGATAAGGTTTTCCATTCCTCCATCATCTCTCTCACTGCCACTACCTAGTCTCCTCATTTCCAGACTCTTCCAACAGCCATCATTATCCACAGAGGAACCAGAGGAAATTCCAGGTGCAAATCTGACCATGTCTCTTCTTCTGTATATCCCTTCAAGAGATTGCCTTCAGAACAAAGGGCTCTTTTGACATGGCCTGTGATGCCCATCATGCCCTGCTACCCTCTCTAACCAAGAACCTCTACATCTCTCCCTTCTCACATTTGTGCTCAAGCCAGATCATACTACTTCAAGAAACTGGATCAACCCGAGTTTCTTCTACCTCTGCATCTTGCTGTTCCCTCTGCCTATATGGTTCTTTTCCCATTTCTCTTCCTCTCCAATCACCATTCACTTGTAGAGGCTCACTTTTAGAAATATCTCCTCATAAGAACAGATGTTCTGATAGCACTCTTTGTCCCTTCTAACTCAGTACTTCTTATTTCACTAGAACTGTCTCTTTGAAACCCTTTGTCTATGGCCATACCACCCTGAACGTGCCCGATCTCATCTGAACCCCCCCCTTCCTCAACCCCAGCAGACATACCAAACTAGGATTTCCTTGAGGACAGAAACTTTGTGTATCCAGAGCTCCTAGTGCAGAGTAAAGCCCACAGGGAGCCAGACAAATGCCTAGAATGAATAAATGAATGAATGGGAAGACTAGAACCAAGGGCATTTATTTTTCTAAACTTCATATTCACCACTACATCTACAAAAATTTGAGGACAGAGTTTAGATCACCTTCTCCCTCACCTTTTGGAATGAGCTGGAACCAGATGTTTGAGGGCTGAGACTTAGAAAATCCCTATGGTAGTTTGTAGGAACTTGGAAGTTGAAGATAAAATTCATACTATCTAGTCTTTCAGGCATTGGGGACAGGCAGAGGGGGTTGAGGTTGGGGGACACTGAGCATCTCCCTCTGAGAAACTCTCTATATATCCAAAACATGTTCTCCTGTCACAGACAGTGATATCCATTCATCTAGCTGTGTGACCTTCAGCACATGACTTGACCTCTCTGTACCTTAACTTCCTTATCTGTTATATGAAGTGAGAGTAATACTCTTTCAGACTATTGCAGGAAAAGAGAAATTTGAGAGACATGAACCAATTCAATGTGTGGACTTCGGCCTTATTCAAACAGGCAGACTGTAAAAAGGATATCTTTGAGGCAACTGAGGAAATTTTGATATGAATGAACCTTGATATTAGGGAATTATTGTTAATTTTGTTCAGTGTAGTAATAGCATGGTAGTAGTAGATAGGATGGATGGATGGATGGATGGATAGACAGACAGACAGACACTTCCCCATTAGAGAGTCATACTAAAATATTTATAGGTAAAATAGCATGATGTCCTGAATTTGTTTGAAAATATTCCAGAAAAATAAGTAAAATTCCATAGATAAAACAAGATTGGCAAAATGTTGATAATTGCTGAGGATAGGAGACAGGTACATGGAGGCTCATTATAAATTATAAATTTTCTCTAATAAAGGGTAAAAATATATAGTACCCTCATAGAGTTATGAGAAGTTAATATTTATAAAAATGTAGAAAAGTGCTTCCCATATAGTGTTATTATAGTATATTAAATGCATATATCTCATTTCTTTGCACTCACATATTCATTTGCTTTTACAGACTTAGTCACATTCCTTATTTGAACACATTTGCTTATATACAAAGTTATGCACTAATAAAATAAAAGAGGTAGTAAGACTGACAGCTAATATTAAAGAGGCACTTATTCTAAGCCAGAAAAGTAGGTACATTGTCTTCAACCTTCATGGAAACTCCAGACAGAGGATACTGTTTTAAAGCCCACCTGAGAAATGGGGAAGCTGAAGCGCTAAAAGATGACATCATTTGCTCAAGGTCACCTAGTTAGTCAAAGCCAAACTGGAGCTCAAACCCAGATTTGTCTGATTCCAAAGCCTTGACTAGCATAAACACAATGAAACTCATGGTATGAATGAGGGCAAATCTGGAAGACATTTAAAGATGCTCACTTGGTCATTTGTGTTGGCTTGATCTAGTGTGAAAGCCGACCTCTTAATAAGATTATGGAGGAAATTCTCAACTTTCCTTCCCATCCTCTTTTGACTCAGTCCCCTGAAGGTGAATTGATGTAAAATAAATGAATGACCCCTAGTCTCAGAAAAATAAGTCTAACCCTGCATCAGTCAGTCTGATTAAAACTCTTAGGATGGTGAATCCTTCTACTCAGTCCAGATCACAGAAATGTAGAATGTGAAGGTACCTCAGTCTTTATGTCCTCCCTCTGTTTCAAATCCTTTGAATTTAAGGCCCAAGATGATTTATGGTGCAATCTGGCCATTCCAGCCTCATCTTCCTCTTTCTTCAGTTATCTAACACTTCCTTCATCTGAACAATGAGGATGTATATCTTATGAAGTCCCTGAGTGCTTTTTCTTCTGTTTACTGTTGTATCTCTGGAGCCTGGAAGAGTGCTTTTCACCTCTGGCTGCATATTACAATACCCCAGGAGGTTTTTAAAACATAGTGATTCTGGGGTTCCATCCTATGTCAATTGAATAGAATTTTTTGGATAATGCACGGATTTATTATTTTTTTAAGTGCACTAAGTTATTTTTTTCAAAGATTTTTTCAAAGATTGATTGATTGATTGATTGATTTGAGAGGGCACGTGAGTGGGGGACGGACTGGGGTAGAGGGAGAGAATCTTAAGCAAACTCCCCACTGAGTGTGGAGCCCAACAAGGGGCTCAGTCTCAGGACCCTGAGATCATGACCTGAGCCGAAACCAAGAGTCGGATGCTCAACTGACTGAGCCACCCAGGTGTCCCTTAAGTCCATTAGGTTGTTCTTATATGCAGGCAGGATTGATTAACACTGGCACAGAATAAAGCCTGGTATAAAATAGGTATTTAGTAAATATTTGCTGGTAGAATGAATAAATGAATGAATAAAGATTCTGTCTTAAGATGTACTTAAGAATGCATTCTTTATCTGTCCAAAGCCCCAGGCATACATGTGTATACTAACTGTGAGTTGCTTCAGAATAGGCACTCCATTCCATATATTTTTGATTTTTCAATTTTTAGCACATAATAGAACCTCAGTGTTTATTAAATAAATATGCTATCATATATACCCAGGACAAGGGACAAGAATATCTATTGGACAGATGCAGAAGAGTGGTAATGTAAATGAGGATACATGGAAAGAGCACACTTAGGGAGTCAGATGGAGCTGAATTGGAATTCTAGTTTTATTCTACCAACTTTTTCAACTCTGGGCAAATTTCCTCATTTGTGAATGAAGGTAAACTCCCCCTAACAGCATTATTGTGCAGCTTAAATGGGAAGACAAGTATGAAAGTATTTAGTCCATTGCCTAGTATATTAAAGATACCTAAATAATGTCACCCTCCCTTCTATTCCCTTATCTTTGAGGTCCAAGTAGGTTGGTTAGCTGGGACCTTTGGAAATTAATCAGAGAAGAGAGAGAGCGAGAGGTTGAGGAGAGCAATGTGTGAAAAGTAGAAATGAGTTAGAGGGAAATCTAATGGTGGTTATGGAAAAGAGAGAGAATTACTATTAGCTAAAGCCAAAGAAAGCCAGTTCTTCAGGCCTTGCACTTGGCATTCTTCCTCTGTCCAATCCAGACATGTAACAGTCATAAATTACTGTCCTTCTGCATAAGCACTGGGTGGTAAGTGCCATGGACACAGCATTCATCACCAGGTAAGCAGCTCCATATTGAGGTAGCTTGGGCCAAGCTTCCAACCATTTGGAAAAACTCCAAACACCGTGCCTCATGCCTTATGTCCTAGCCTTTCTTGGAAGGAGGGATATGGTTCTATTGAGACAATCCTGGCCAGGGAATCTGAAGCAACTAGGTTCTAATTCAGTTCTAATATGATCACAAATGTATTCACCTGCAAAATGGAGGCAGGGACTCAATGAAATTTCCTCTTGATGTTCTTTCCAGCATTCCATAAATCTAGGGCCCTGACACTGGTTGAAAGTCTTCCTTATGCCATTTCAGCATTTAGTGATATATTCAACTAACAACGCTACTTAATAATTTTAAAGAAATTATACTCGTTATCATTTTTGGTGATACTAAAACTGGAAGAGTTCTTTTTTTTGTAATGGAGTGATCTACAAACTTGGGTGGAAATCAGGTCCTTTACCTTTAATTTTGCTAATGATTTGTATAAACTCTCATCTGCCTTAATAGCATGAATTCTAATATTTGTCTCTTGAGTTTTCCTTCATCCTCTGATTTGATGAAAACTATAAGGCCCAAGTATTCCCAAAGGGAAAGTTAGACCAAGATATAACATGTCTCTAGAGCTGCTTCCAAGGGGTTGTTATTAACCTCATCTTTGAAGGCCTAGGATGAGCATCTTTTTCTGTGATCTGGGGAGCAAATGTTTTCTTTCTCTTATCTACCCTTTTTCTTCCCCCTTCCATTTTTTTTTTCTATCTCCCTTCCTTAAAAAGGCTAAACTGTAAATTGCCCAACATTCACCCAGCTGGAAACTAGACAGAACCAAGGAAATCCCACATGCTGACAAATCAGATCAGCTAAGCTCTCAGCCTTAAGGAGAAAGTATTTTATCTATGATATATTCTTTCTTGATTTTCTCCTTGGACTTGCCTTTTCTCATCATAGCAGTGATACCCTGGCATGGACAAAAGTAGTCACCAATGTGGCCCAACTTAGCCCATCCTGGAACCACCTTGGGGTTTTGAATAAAGAATATCAAGGGCGGACTTTGTTCCCTCTCTGTTCTTTGGGGAAATACCTTTTCCTTGGGCTCTCATGGGTATTGGCTGGGTCAAGACTGAATTTGAGCATTCAAAGATCCTGAGTCACATCAATTGCCACTCCTACTACAATTTACAGACACTGGAGGATAAGCAGCGTAAGTGATAAGAACTTAGAAATCCAACTGATATGCAACATCTTTCCAAAGAAATTTATTCTGCCCTGCCAAAGAAACGCTTTGTGGATCTTTAGTTTTTAGTTTGTTTCCATTGCAACATGCTGTTTCTCATATACCTGCTGTAGTTTGCAAAATCCCCCATGGTCTCTGCCTCCTACTTCCTTTTTAGACTCCTCTCCCACCACTCTTCCTTGCTCACTCCATTCCAGCCACATAAGTCTCCCTATTTCACAAGGACAGCGAGATCTTTTCCCCATCAGGACCTACACACATGCTTTACCCACTATCATGGGATGTTTTAACACTGTTTATGCCTCCCCTCAAACACCTACCCTGAACAAACACCCATTTTTATCTGGATCTTTCATTCCATGAATCTAAGTTCTTGTCTGCTTTGTTACTGCTGTGTCTCTAGTATTCAGAACAGCTCTTGGCACACAGTAGGTATTTCATTAATATTTATTGAATGGATAGATGCTAGCACATTTCTAGCCTCCAGGAAGAGGGCAATTGGGTAATTGGAGAGAAAGAAAATTATAAATACAATAATAGGCAGGGACAGCTGGGAAAGGGAAGGCAAGGAGACAAGCTCAGAGGTCTCCTGGTCAGCCAAAAGGCCATTTTCAGGCATGGAAGCTCCTCCCAACAATCTGGCACCAGTCATAGCTATAAGCCTTCTCTTCACAAGCAGCAAATACATTTGCAAATGAAAATAAATAAAACTTTATTGAAATATGAAACTGCAAATGGAAATGGCTGGTTGGGGCCCTTTGTAGCAATTATGCAAAAGACATTCATTTGCTTGTTTTTATATGCAAGTAAAAAAGATACTTTATTTTTGCAATTTATTTATACAGGGAAGCTTAGCTCAGCTCAGAGGTTTGCAGGCATCTTGGCAGCCTGTTTCATTCAATTTTCCAATCAGCTAGAAGACAGTATAGTTTCATTAAGCAGCAGGGTTCTTCCAGTGTGGGAAGTGGCTGACTCTTTAACTTTGAACTCATGATCCTTGTGGATTCCATGGATTTGATCAATTTCATGGTCAATTACCAAAATAGGGTTTCACTCATGCCACTGGATTGACTATGTTGGTGCAGTGGTAACAGAAGCAGCACCACGTCCTTTTACATTCTGCCTTGTTGCCCCCAATTTATCTCATCCTAAACTGCATGTAGCATAACAATAGACATGCATATCTTAAAAGATGGGGTTTGAATTCGGTATATGGTGACAGTGTTGCTTATTAGTGGCAGCTGTAGCTGAGTATAGCAGTGGCTAAGATAATCATCCCCAGAGTCAGCAGAACTGGTCTTGAATTCCAGTTCTGCCACTGACTCAGGACAAGGCTTTGGGCACATTATTTAACCCATACTAAGTCCAAATTTCCTCATTGGTAAAATGAGCACAGTAGTGAAAAGACATAGACACAGTGCCTGGCGTATAGTAAACTCTACATTGGTGGTAGCAGTAAAGAGTCATAGTAGAAGCACTGGAAGGAACAGAGATTTCAGAGTCCATACAGTGCCTATTTATAATCTCAGAGCCAAGACCTTGCTACATGATCTTGGACAAGTCACTTAATCTCACTGAACCCCAAATTTCTCATCTGTAAAATAAAGATGATGATACCTTACTTTACCATATTGCTTTTGAGATTAGCTTTGGTGCTTGTATAGTTTCCTACCTAGGGGTTGGTTCATAGAAGCTACTAAAACAAAAAGGCAGTTGTTGTTGTTGTTGTTGTTGTTGTTTTTCCGCTATTATCTTTACTTATTAGTGCCTCTGCTTTCTTATTGACAAAATATAATGATAATGAAAATCCCATTCCGATGCTGCAATTTGTCCACTCTGTGCTTCGTCCCTACCCCCACCCCCCAGCTGTAACTTCCCTGCTGAGAGCACCGGCCTTCAGCCCAGACCTCAGCTCCTATTTCACCCTCTTCCCCTGTGCTCTCATTAACTACTACTCTTTACAATTAAATTGTGCAATGAATGTCAAGTACCTGGGTTGAAAGAATTCTAGCTTACTGTTCTGAGTATAAATTTACACCAACAGTCTTTCTGGTTGGATCATAATTCAGGGGCCATTAATCACCTACCTTGCCTCCAGGACCCAGCAGAGGCAGAGGAGTTAATAAAGACTCTTAGAGAAAAGAAAAAGCATCACAGCCAGTATTGGGGGATCTTTTGGTGGTCATGGAGTGGGCTGTAGATTGCTGGAGAAAGCCCTGGGTAATTAGAGACCTTACAGCTAGAAGTGGTATTGAATCTACCACATGTAGCAAAGGTCTTACACGGAGGCAGATACAGTGTCTGTCTATGTGGTCTAAATTAAGTGTCATTTGGCAAGAACATCGTGCTCTAGCCATAAATCCCCACCCCAGCACCATATGTTATAATAGCTAAAATTCTACCAATAGAGATTAGTTCCTCTGAATGATTATTAGTAACTTTAATTATGATGAAAATATCAGTCCTATATAATATTTAAAGCACTTTATAAATTGCTTTCACTTTATCATATTTAACTGTCAAATCAGGTAGGTAGGAGATAATTTTTTTTTTACTTGTTTCTTTGTACTTTTTTAATGTGTCTGCTAGAAAATTTGTAATTATATATGTGGCTTGCATTTATAGCTCATTTTCTACTGAATAACACTGTTCTAAAGGAGAAAAAATTTCCCCCCCTCATTTTATAAAGGAAGAAGATTTAAGTGGTTTTCCAAAGGTCTCACAACCATGAAATGGGAGATCAGGGATTCAAAGTCACACTGCCTTGACAGCACATTTACTACTTTCTCAATGAACACCACACTGTTTAGACTGAGGAAGAATTTTTTAGGACTAACGGTAAAGACCAACAACAATTGAAGGAGGTTGTAGGAGAGAGTTAAAACACACAATAGATGTTGGATCTCAGAAAGAAATGAATCTCAGCTTTGTCTGGAGACAGAGAAATATTGTAAATGCCTATGGTGCCATGTTTTGTTGATTTTCTCATGAGCAAAAGCATGAGAAATTGGAAAAAAAAAAAAAGTATAGGTCCTGGTTTCAACAGGCCTAGGTTTGCTTCTTGAGTCTGTCTTTTCCATGAGGCACTGAATCTCAGTTATCTCACTGAAAGACTAGTGTGTAATACCAACCTTGGTGCATATGATCAAGGCTTAAGTGAAATAATGTGAAGCAACTGGCACACAGTAAGTGCTCAACTAACGATAGGTATGATTTGTTTTACTGAACTCTGCTCTTTGCTAGTCATTGTTCTGCGTGATTTTAATAGTAAGGATACTTTGGCTCAAGTGGGAGAAATCTAACTCAAACAGGGTTAAGTAAATAAAATGTGTTGGCTGACAAAACAGAAACTTAGAGTTACCACTGGATCCGAGTGCACATCTGATGTTCTTAGCACGGGCACAAATTCATGTGTTAAAACAAAGTACCTCCAGATATCTCAGTGGCTTAACATTCAAAAGTTTGTTTGTTGACTTATGGTACATCTATGTGGTAGTGTAAATTATTGTTAAATAAATCTTCTTTTCCTCTTTGAGACTGAGTCTATTTTCTACCCCACTGACGTTGGGCTCCACCATGACTTGCTTCGGCCAGGGCAACATCGGCACACATCACATGAGCAGAGGCCATACATATGGTTATCCATTTTGGCTTGGGCTCCCATACTCATGTGAACCACCATGAGAATAATATGGCTTACGTAGCTATTATCAACCCATCTGGCCCCAGACTGGGACACATAGAGCAGACATCATGGCCTGTATAGCTACTGCTCTAACAAGAGTAAAAGACACATGGAACAGACCTGAACACAACCTTCAGCCTGGATGCTGAAGTCTAGCCTACCCCATCCAAGTGGCAATCAATCCACACAACTGTTAATGTGACAGTAAGTGGTCAATACCTAAAGCACTGAATTTTGGAATGATTTATTATACAGCATTATTGTAGCAAGACTTGGGTTAGTTGCTGCTGGGAGGTCCTCTGCCTTACTCAGGGACTCAGGCCAATATAGGCTCTATTTCTCTTGTTTTTACCAGCTTTACTGCAGCAAATCAGCTTACAATAAACTACACATATATAAGTTGTACAAATTGTTACATTTTGACCATGCATCACCATAGTCACCTTCACCACAATCAAGAAAATAAACCCCCAAAAGTTTAATCATACCATCTATAATCCCTCCTAACTCAATCCTTGTCCTTCCCCTTTGTCCTTAAGCAACTGTTGACCTACTTTCTTGTTACTATTGATCAGTTTGCATTTTCTAGAAGTTTTTATAAATGGAATCATTCATCTTGCATTCTTTTTTGCCTGCCTTCTTTAACTCAGCATAATTATTTTGAGATTCATCACTGTTGTGTGTATTAATAACTTATTCCTGTAGATTACTAGGTAGTATTCCATTTTACAAATACATTACAATATTTTAAGTCATTTATTTATTGATAAATATTTGGGTCAGTTTGGGGCTGTTATGAATAAAGGTGCTATGGATATTTGCATACAAGTCTTTGTATGGACATATGCTTTCATTTCTCTTGGGTAATACCTGGGATTAGAATGACAGGGTCACATGGTAGTTGTATGTTTAACTTTCAGCTACTCCTTTTTTTTTTTTTCAAGATTTATCTATTTTAGAGAGAGTGTGTACAAACAGGGGGAGGGACAGAGGGAGAGGAGGAGAGAGAATCCCCAGCAGGCTCTATGCCTAGCATGTAGCCCAACATAGGGTTTGATCTCATGACCCTGAGATCATGACCTAAGCTGAGATCAAGAGTCCGACCTTAACCAACTGAGCCACCTAGGCACCCCTTAGCTACCTCCTTTTTAGATCTGTACCCTCAGAGGGTACATCACTTCTACTCAGAGAGCATTGACCTGACCTTGCTACACTGCCCTGCCTCACTATGGGGAGTGAGGAATATGGAGTATTTTTATCTCTGTCTCACCAGGCTTTTGTCTTTCAGCATCTTGGTTCTGCTTTTCTCCTTGGTAGCTTCATTCTCAGTCAGGCTTTTGATATAAGATGGCCAGAAGGTTATTACCATGTCAGGCTAGCATCTCATTAGATCAGCAACTCAAGGGAAAAGGTAGTACTTGTTTTCTACATGTTTTAGCAAAGTCCAGTGTTCACTCTCATTTGATTAACTGGGGTCCCATGCTTATTCATGAACTATGGCTAGGGAGGTCAAATAAACCCATTGTCAGGCTGGGGCCAGGGGATTGGATAACCCTCCTAGATAGTATTAGAGTGTTGAAGAGGGATGATTCTCAAAAGGAAAAGCAAAGACCTTCTGCCAAAATAAGGAAATACAGGCAAAGACACACTTAAACAACAAAAACCTGCTACAGTGATTATGATAAATCATGTCCATATTTATGACTTTGTTTTTAGTACCAAGAGCCTCTCGGTGAAATTGAATTATGCTGGTTTACACGTCTCTTTTTCTCTTTCTGTCTTCCGATGAGCTAAGATGCTATTAAAATAATGCCGGACTTTGAATTCATCCATCCCTAAATATCGAAACCATACAAAAGAAAACTAAGGTATGGGTCTGGAGGAATTGCAAAAAGACAAAGCAACACAAGACAGGATGAGCCCTAAGGTTCCATCCACTTCTAAGAGTATATTAGTCTATGATTTTACAAGTCTTGTTCTATTACTGTAAGATTCTCTGGTATTAGGATTCCATTGTGCCTTGATTCTTGAAGTAGTGTGTGCTCTTGAGCAGTTCATACTCTAATCTTGTTACCAAGTTCAGATTATGAGGTTGATACACCCCTCAGGACAGATTGACATTTTGATGCTCCTAGTTAGCAAAAACGTGAACTGGGGAAGCTGCATTAACAAGCAAATAAATTTATGGTAGGCTGGTGCTAAAACGAAGCCTGCCGTTTGTCAGCAGCTTTTAAGAAGTGAAATATGTATATGGCCAATAGAACTGGGGGAGCTCTCTGTTCAAAAATATCTTTCTTCTCTGTTTCCCTAAGATACAGAGAGAAGGAAGAGAATGTGGCAGATATTGTGTGGCCTTGGAATTATTGATAAGGGGCCACTTTAAGGAATTGAAGGGACCCTTTATTGTTATCTTTCCTGCTCTTAATCCAGCTTCCTTAGTACACACTATATCACTAAGCACTCCCTTTGTTCTTCCCATAGATGCCAAAGGTTTGTCTGATTTGTGTCTGGTCACAGCGACCACATTATACTCAAATCTTTTGAATTTCTTTCCTACAAGAATTTCTTCTATCTTGAAGGTTTCTATTTTTCTGAGAAGTAACATTCTCAGAATGCACAGTAATATAGGGCTTTCTTGGTAGGAGATCCAAATTTGACCCTGTGATCTGACACCGACTAGCTGAGTTGTTGAGCAAATGGTAACAAGACCAGGTATGCCCATTCATAACAGCTTCACTGAAAAGATTTAGTGATCCATCATATATAGGATGTCGGAGAGAGAGGGGAGGTATGATAAGTGATAATTCTCCCCTACTACTCCTTGCTGTCCCTGAAATAAGTTCCCTACTGGATTTAAAAATTCTTGAAAGATTTTTAGTGTAGAGAACAGAAAGCAGGTGAGTAGACAAACCATAAAGGCATGTTTTGAGATTTAAACAATATCTCCATGTTCTCAGCCCATTTGATTTTGGTTGACAAAGAATTAAATGGAGCATCTCTACCACAGCATGGAGTTAAACCAACTGGATTTTGCAGACAATCTTAATGTCATATATCCATTCTTTTGCCTAACAAACCAATACAATATCCCAGAAAACCCAGTATTTTAAAATCTAAATTGTATCCAGGACTCATACACTGATGTACTTCATAAATCTTTTTTTGAGAATTTGACATTCAGGAGATATGATCCCCTAGAGTTTCTTTTCTTGATATAAGAAGTCACTAAAATTATTGATCACTTAACCATTCCTGGATTTTAAGTAATCCTAAAACATAGCAAGAGTAATCACATTCTCCATTTTATGAATGAGGAATGAAAAGCTTAAATGTTTGAAACAATGTGCTTTAAGTCAATCATTTAATAGGAGATATTGCTATGGGAATCAAAGAAAGAAAAAGTGAATATTCAAGAACTCTGGAAACTTGAAAAATATGCGTAGTATGGCATAAGTGATAATTATTTTGATCGGTATAAGGTCAGCAAGAGTTTAGGTAAGATGCTAAAGAAACACCCCTTCTAAAGTGTGTGGTTGATTGCAAAATACAGCCACCAATTCCTCCCTTCCCTTTGTGCATGTACCTTTGCAATGTGGCATTTCTCATCCTCTCATTAGGAAATAGAGTCTATTTTTCTACCCATGTGAGATGTTAAGCCTTTAAATATGAACTAGCTTGTAACAGGGCCTAGCTGTTGTACAGTTTCTGAAGGAGCTCTCAAGAAGGCTTGCAGCTTCGTTTCACAGTCCCTTGGAACCCAAGCACTGTGTGAGGAAGCCCAAACTAACCGTGTGGTGGTGTTTCATGGAAGAGAATCAAGGTGGCTAGGTCAACAACCCCAAAGAGCTTCCAGACATGTGAGGGAGGCAATTAGACACCCTACAACCAACTTGTCAATGCATTAGTCAAGAAAATATGTATTTGAAGGTCCACAAAGCTTTTAAGAATAGGTCATATTTTACTTATTTCTAGCCAACTCTTCAAAGTTTAGTATCCACAATATCATTAGAAGTTGCTAACTTAAATTCACACAATAATGGATTCTTAGAATTGAAGCTGAAAAATCACTAAGTGTATACACAAGATGACCCTAGGTCCTTTGGTGTGTCTTCTATTCACATATTACTTATATGCCTTTGTATTATTTATATGCTGTAACTGATTTATAAACTACGTTCTTCTATTAAGAAAAGACCTCTGTCCTTCTATCTCCCACTTATCAGTCTTTGATATTTGAAGACTGCTATCATGACTAACTTCTATCACAAAACTCACAAAGCCTTACACAAGAATGATCACACACACACACACACACAACCAGTCTTTTCCCTGAGTTAATGATTCTGAACTCCCCCAGAAGGTCCTCAATGAATGAGCAGAAGGACTCTTGGTTTTTCTTTGTCATCCTCTTCTCTGAATATAAGCTTGTAATAAAATTCGAGAGTTAACCTTTGGACAGAGATGGTAGGTCCACTCTCTGTGCTTCATTCATTACCCAGAAATTTCCTATTTTATGGAATTCCTAGGATAACTTTCAAATTTCTTGGCAACCACATTCAAGAGTCATAGATTTTGTTTATAGGAATACTGAACAGGAAAAAAAAAATCTGTAGAGAATGGAATAAGAGAAAATGAGTTCATCTTTAAATTAAAACAGCAAAACCTTGGGTGGAATAAAGAAAGAATTGTTTGGTGTAAAGGAATTTGCTGAACCTTTGAAAAAGTACATGAGACAAGTTGCTGATGAGGAATGTGGACTCCAGGATCTGATAGAACCAAGTTTAATTTAGGCTTTACTGTATACTCTTTCTATGTCCTTATTTGAGTTCTTTAGCCTCTCTGAGACCATGGTGCTGTGTTTGTAAAATACATATAGTAAAAATATCCAAGTAGTATAGTTGCAGTGTAAACTCTTAATACATCTTTGTGGCAGTTAAAGAGTACTTAATGAATGCTTACTTTTGTTACCTGGAATTGATAACTGGAATCAAATTATAGGCATTATCTAATAGCTAGTATCATTTGAATAAGTTTCTCAACCTCTTTAAATATTAAGTCTTTATTTGTATGAACTGATTAATGCAGCTTACCTCATAGGGATGCTGATTTTATTAGGAGAGTCGAAGGTTGACAAAGCATGGAAGAGTTCTGTAAACTAGGAAAACACATAACTTTGACAGAGTCCTATGACAGATATGGTTCTTTTTCTCATGGATTAATATCTAGTGCAGGAAATGTCCGATAAAATTGTGATTTTAATAATCATTATAACGGGGAAGAACAGAGTGCTGTGAGAGCATAGAGAGGGACGTCCCATCTAGATTTAGGGAAATGATCAAGGAAGATCTCCCAGAGGAATAAACTTACACGGGCAGGTTGAATAAATGAGAGTCAGCTGAAGAAATGTGGTGGACGGTGAGAAGCAGAGAGCAACAGTATAGAAGTAAGGGAAGTCTTGGATGCCAAGAGAGCTTGGCGAATCTGAGAATTAAAAGAAATCCGTTATGACTAGGGTTACAATTACCAGAAACAATTTGAGGCACCTTAAAATTAGTATTGTAATTGACTCTTCCATAGCCCTATGAACTAAGGCCATAATCTCTGTTTCAGAAATAAGAAAACGGATTCCCAAGTAAAGGTCATTACTTATGCAAGATTTAGATAAAAGAGCTGGGATTGAAACTTGGGCATTCTGGTTCCAAAGTCATTGTTCCTTCCAGTGACCAAGAGAGGAGCTCAGAGAGTTCTGACAGTTTGGGGGAGTTGATGCCCTTGACACCAATGTTTCCAACCATCAGTCTTGAGGGACAGCGTGGGCAGGTAGTCATAGGCCCTTGATGCATTCTTGTTGAGGCTGGCATGATGGAGACAGGTGTTGCCTTCCCCAGGGATCACTTAAAGCTTAATTCTTCTGGGAGAAAGGAATAGTCTTTGACCACCATGATTCTCAGATGGTCCAGATGCTTAGTAAACTCTAAAGGAGCTGTGAGAACAGAACAGGCAGGCTGCACAGTGAGAAACATGTCTTTAGACAGAATCCTGAACATTTAGACCTGATCAGCAACTGCAGTCTCACTGAGAATCTGCGTCCCACTGTGAGCGATTAGAGCTTTCTGTAAGCACAAGTGGCCTTCCTGATAAAATTCAGCTCCAAGGAATTAAGGAAGAGGCCCTCATTTGGTTATTTTTCAAGGCCTTTCCTATCTCAGGCCAGCAGCTTTATTGTTCTGTGGCTGCTTCAAAGGACCCCCCTCTGGAAAGACTCACATATTCTCTCCCTGAGCCTTATCAGCCTCCCTCAGACCAGCTCATTTGCCTAATGGTGTCACCACAAAGGCAGCAGAAAGCTCCAAATCTGAGCTGAGCAACTTCTCACTTTAGGCCAACTGCAGGAACTTCCCTGGCCTCTGTCTTCGAGGCTCAGAACTCACTGGATATCCTGTTTCTCCAAATCGTGACCTGGTTGCAGTCAGCTACAAACCTGAGAACTTGAGATTCAGATGTTCAAGGCCCACTGAGTTCTCCAAAGTGTGTTTTCCATCACTTTCAGGCTGGCATTGCACCTAATAATGCCATGAACTGCCTACTGACTTTCTCCTGAATGGAACTATGAAAAGGTGTCAGGGTGGATAGAAACAATATTGTGTGATGTGTAACAGTCTTCTTGTCAGACAAAGCTATAGAACCTTATGATACCTAGATGCCTGACCTTATACAAAGTTTCAAAGCCTTGCCTCCTTTATAAAACAGGAATATTAAAACCTACTTTATAGGGAGGCTGTTAATATTGAATGATATTATGCCAGAAAAAAAAAAAAAAAGTGAGGCATTCACCTCTTTAGTCAAGAGATACTTACTTTTACTTACTATCAATATGATTTTCCCCTGAAGAAAAGGGCTCAGAGAGATACCTTGGATTGCAGTAACTGTAGTTTATTTATCTTCTCCCTAGTATTGACGTTTGAGAAAGTTGATATTTGAGAATATTTATTTAAACTGAACTAAACAGGGATAGCTGGGTGGCTCAGTCAGTTAAGCCTTCGGCTTGGGTCATGATCCCAGGGTCCTAGGATTGAGTCCTGCATTGGGATCCTTGCTCAGCAGGGAGCCTGCTTCTCCCTCTGCCTGCTGTTCCCCTTGCTTGTGCACGTTCTCTCTCTCTCTCTCTCTCTCTCTCTCTCTCTCTCTCTCACAAATAGATACATAAAATCTTTAAACTGAACTAAACATCTAGAGAAGACCCTGGAAATATGGAGAGGGCAGTTTGGAGTTAGGACACCAGGGTTTACATTATGTGACATTGAGAGACTTGGATTGGGTTCTAGCACTTTGCAACAATATTGGACTTTAAAAAAAATTTATTATGTTATGTTAACAATATTGGACCTTGAGCAAATTACTTCACCTCCTCAAGTGCCAGTCCTGCAAAATGGGTGTCATGATGTTTCCAGATAGCTGGGAATAGTAATCACTGAGACAATATCATTGAAAGTCCTCTCCAAAAGAGATTATTTCTAATTCACTAATGAAGAACAAATATATATTAAGATATTGAATTTCTCCTTAGACACTCCACCTACAGTCTCTCTGACCCCATAATGGAACTCTGTGAAGCAGGATTTAGTACCTTTATTATACAGATAAAAAGATTGAAAATTAGAAAAACTAAGTGCCTTGCTAAATGTCACACAGTAGTACTCCATCCTTCCAGTTGTTTGGGCCAACATGGGAGACATCCCTGATGACTCTCTTTCTCATCCCCCATATTAAATCCTTCTACAAATTAGTCCTACCTTCAAAGTACACCCAGAATCTGACCATGTCCCATCACCTCCATTTAAATCCATCATATCTTGCCTAGATTATTGCAAAAGCTTTCCGTGTGTTTTCTCCAGCCACATCTTGTATCTTCTCCAGAATAAAGCTTTTGAAACCTTAGTCAGCCTGTGTCAGTCCTCAAGTTAAAACATCCTCATGGTTTTCCATCACAGAACAAAAGCAAAAGTCCAAGCAGTGGTCTCAAAGGCCTGGTGTGTCTGGATTTTTTTCTTCCTCAAAAACTTGAGTCAGGCCCTACCACTGTCTACTTTGCTCAGCCATGCAAGCCTCACCTCTTTGCCTCTCCTTGATTAGGATACATATGGCACGGGGCGCCTGGGTAGCGCAGTCGTTAAGCGTCTGCCTTCGGCTCAGGGCGTGATCCTGGCGTTCCGGGATCGAGTCCCACATCAGGCTTCTCGGCTGGGAGCCTGCTTCTTCCTCTCTCTCTCCCCTGCTGTGTTCCCTCTCTCGCTGGTGGTCTCTCTGTCACATAAATAAATAAAATCTTAAAAAAAAAAAAAAAAAAAAGGATACATATGGCACTGTCTCAAGGCCTTGGCACTTGCTCTTCCCTTGGTCTGGAACGCCTTTCCTCACATGGCTCACATTTTCACTTCAGGTCTTCTGACATGTCAGCTTACAGAGAGGCCGTCTCTGCTCACACCACACAAAACACAACTCTCTCTCTCCTGCCACTCACTAAGGCCTTGTTTTCCATCTTAGCACTTATTGCCCCCTTCTGTACTATTAGGTGCATTTTAAATTTGCTGACTTATTTTCCACACCAGAACACAGTTTTATATGACCTAGGAATAAATCTCTGTTTTTTTCCCCAACTTTATCACATTATACTTTACGTGAAATTAAATGTATTTGTTTTAATGTATAGTTTGATGAGTTTTGACAAGTAAATATACTATAATCAGATACAGAACATTTTTATCACCCCAACAAATTCCACTCCCCATCCCATGCAGCGAACTGATTTGATTCCTAGAACTATAGATTAGTCTTCCTCTTGTAGAGCCCATTTAAATAGAATCATGCAGTATGTACCCTTTTGTATCTGGCTTCTTTTGCTCAGCATAATGCTTTCAAAAGTCATTTCTGTTTTTCTGAATATCAGTAGTTTCTTTTTATTACTAAGTAGTATTCCACTGTAATGGATATACGACAGTTTATCTGTTGACCTAATGACGGACATTTAGCTTGCTGTCGGTTTTTGGACTATTATGAATGCAGCTACTAGAAACATTCATGTACAAGTCTTTTGTGAAAATATTGTCTTAGCTAAACATGTAGAAATGGGATTGCTGGGTAATAGGCTAAGCGTATGTTTAACTTGGCTCTTAATCTCTATTTTTACTGTTATATCTCCACTGTCTAGAACAAGTGTCTGGCATGCAGTACTCAATAAATATTTATTAATTGAACAGCTCCAACAATTAATAGTGAGAGTGGATATATGTCTAGCTATGTCTGAGGCCCAAGTTAGAGCTCTGTGCACAGCTCCAAACTGACTGATGAGGGGAAAATTATGGATAGTGTGATCCATCATGGACTGTGTGAGCCATACTGGTGTGAGCAACCCCCGTGAGTCCCTTGGAGAAACTGTTTACCATGGAGCAGGAGTGGGGAAAACCCTGACATGAGGGAATGTTTCTCTGGCCTTTATATTTAACAGGCCTTGCTTGACTGTTTCCTTCTCACCAGGGAGCCGCTGTTATAATCCCCAGAGTCCCCTCTTCCCCCTCCACCCCCCCACCTCCAGGCTTGCAGTCCCATTATCCTCCTGCCTGGACAGACAAGCTCCTCTGACAACACTGGGAGCACAGAGACTCATGTGGATGTATTGAATTCACCACCTGGTGACTACAATTAAAATTCCTCTCTTTGATTTATTTTGGTTGGGGGAAAGAAATCATTTAAGTTCTTGGAGATGCAGATAAGAGATGATACATGTCCCATCCATTTCCCTGAAAGCAACACTTCCTGCCGCTAACACAGATGGAAAAGAAACTTCAATCACACCCACACTTGATTACCTATAGTGGAGGAAAGATGAGGTGGTGGAGGGAGAAGAAGGAAGAGTAGAGAAGGAACAGTCCAGAGGAAGGAGATAATGAGAAACATGCATGATATTTCAGGGAAGAGGATTTAAACCAAAGAGAAATACGTGTCTGCTTGATTCACAATTGTCTTTTCCCCTGAGAATGCAGCCTCTTTTCAATCCATTGGATAGAGTCAGATATCACCTGAGAGCAATATAATCCAGAAGTTCTTATCCTGGGGTCCATGGAGAGACTTGTAGAGGATTCATGAATTTCTTGACATTGAGGGGGACAGTAAAGGCATCAGTCTTTCCTCAGACACTCAGAGGGGGTCTAATGACCACAAAAAGCTTGAAAAATATGCTGACCCAGTAAACCTGTATATATTACATGTATATTTTATAGTTAAGGGTACTTAAATACAGCAAGATAAGGAACTGACTCAGATTTTTATTGCTGGTTATATTTGTGTCTGAGTCAAAACTAACACCCAAGTCTCCTGACTCTTGCATTCAATTCAGTCTGTTTCCTGCTGTTCATCTGCATATCTGTTAGTAGGAAGTGTGATTTGCTCTGAGTTCCATGCAGACCACCATAACTCCTGGAGGTGGGCAAGGCAGGTGTAACTGATGCCATCAGACAGATGAGGAAAGGAACTCAGGGTAACAGTCGACTTCCTCTAAGATGTATTCTGTAGAACTAAATTGCTGTGGCTGCAGGGATCATGATTCTAACTCCTGTTTCTGCCATCAGATCCTTTTACCCCCGTGTGTCATCCATCTACATCTCCCACCCTACAGGGGGGTGGGCATGTCACTCAGGCAGAGTCAATCAGAATATGTCACTCCCCTGGTGACTGTGGTTGGCCCAAGGCAGGTGGACACCTGAGCCAGGTTGAGCCCATCAGAAACCTCAAAAACTGAAACTAGAAGTTTGTTTTGTTTTTCTTTCTCTGTGGTAAGAGATTGAGGGAGAGACCTCAGATGAAACGGGAGCTGCGTAGAGGAGGCTGGGAGAATAAGACCTACTCAGCAAGGATGAGGAGAAAAACAACAGAAAAAAACAGTGTTCCAACAACAATCCGTTGTTGTTCCTTTTCTAAGGCTCACTTTTCCTTTGCTGCCTATCTGGGCAGATATTGTGGGAGAAGATGTTAGACTAAGCTTGGTCCAGTTCGATGCGTCGTGTGTAACCGAATGAGTTCTGCCAAGGTGTGCACCGGATGGCCAACGCAGGTCTTGTCCCTTGGACTCCTTCTCTTTGAGAAAATCTTTGATATCATTTAAAACAACTACTTCCACATTTCCAGTGTTTATGTGGAACAGGAAGATAGATGCCTGGGGGAGTTATCCCTACCACTGAATGCAGGGGCCCATAGGGAGAGCCATTCACTGTTCTTCCTAATTTCAAGTTAAGGGGGGCGGGTCTCACCCTTTTCTCTGTGTCCTATTTCTCTCTCACACTCTCCTCAATCTCTTCTGATATTCTTTTCCTCCCTCAATCATCTTAATATCCATGGAGTTCTGATGCCACCTGCTGCTGGCTGTCGGTTGCTAGCTGCAAGAACCACACATTTCCCTAGTAGTTTGCCTCTCCTTTTTTTTTAAATACATATTTATTTTTAAATTTTTTTATTGAAGTATAGTTGGCATACAATATTATACTAATTTCAGATGTATAACATAATGCTTCGGCATTTATATACATTATGAAATGGTCACCACAATGGGTCTGGTTATCATCTGTCACCGTACTGACATGGTATTGACTACATTTTCTATTCTGGAAGTCTGTACCTTTTAATCCCCTTCCCATTCTTGGTTTCCCTTGTCTCTGCATCATCTGTGCTAGTTCTCTACTCTCATTATGTTTTCCTCTTATGTCATAAGTGTCTGGCTCTACTTCCTCACCATCTTTCTGTGTCACTTGTGTCTTAATCCCCACATCTTTCTTTCAGCATCTCTCTGTTCACCTTTTTCTTCTCTCTCAATTTCAATTTCTGATTGAGTTCTCCCTGCCTTAGTCTATATCCCAAATCTCTGAATTCCTGTATTCCTATATCCTGGTTTATTTCACTGGCTCCATTTCTCTTGTATACCCTTAACCCATTCATTGGTAAAATGAGTGGAGAAACACACCAAGTGTCCCTCACTATCCTACGAAAATTTAACAAGAAGGTCGTCAGCCTTACTCAACAGCTGGAGTGGTTAGCTCTTTTCACACAAAGTCCCTCTAACTCAGGGACAAATCACTTTCACTATGTTCTAGAAAGTTAGATTTCTTCTGTAGTCTTTAGCACCAACTGGCTGTGTGATATTGAACAAGTTATTCTCTGTTTCTGAGCTGTATTGTTTTAAAAATACATGCTTGGTGAGGTTGGGGCAGGAGGAAATAAGTATTAGAAGATGCTGGGCCATCTTCTAGATCAGAGAAGGGAGTTCTGGTTCTCAGGCTTCCCGTGAGAGGGCAGTGCTTGTCACATCTGTGCCTCTGGAGCTCTCTGTGTGAGATGCTTGCTCAGGAGGTCCTGTTGACGGATAGATTCTTTCGTTAACAAATAGGACTAATATTCCAAGAACCCCACTGGTCTGAGTTTGTTTTTCTGCCAAAGTGAGCTATCATTAGCATATGAGACAAACACCCAAACAACCTAACCAAAGTGTATCTACATCCATCTGGGTTCACAGGAGGGAGGATGTACACTATTAAACAGAGGGCACATGATTTACAATAGCCCCCTTGACTTTCCAAAGGAGATTGCTGGCTTGGGGTTACCACTGGAGGTTGTGTACCGAACACTATCATATCAGACATACCACACATCTCATTTCACCATAGTACTCACAATTTTCTGGCAAGGTGTCAATTTATGGATCAGAAAACAGAGTTTCAAAGAAGTTAGCTATGTTGATGGCCAGTAAGTAGAAGATCCAGGGTTTAGAGCTGTGTCGTTCAGGTTCAAAAACCTGAGGAATGTGAATCAACAATAGACCTAGTCACACAGAGACCTTGGACTAGATTCTTTGCTTCCCTGGGCTCAAGTTCCTCCATCTTTAACATGAGGGGGCCTCACCTTATGGTGTTCTGGGATCTCTTGAAATTATAACACATTAAGGTTCTGATACTCTGTCAGTTACTCACTACCTTCGCTGACTGCCTACCAATCTGTGCTTCCCTCCATCAACTGAGACCATAATCATCCCAGTCTCCCTAATCTGGGGTATTGCAGTGGTGTTTGGGGCAAGAACATGAAACTGACAATCAGGACATTCTTCCTTCTCTCTCTCACCCATGGAGAACCTACCTACTCTATAATTCCAGTTTTATTTGTCTGTCAATGACTCCTAAATCCCTAACTCTGTTCAGGTTCTAAGTACCAGAGCTCCAATGTTTGGCTGGCCATTTCTGCTTGAGTAACAGAATTGATTTTCTCTGTTTCTTTCCATCGTTGGTGAAATATAACTTTGACTGAGGCTTACTTTTCAGTCATCCCAGACCCCTCCTTCTGCTCAACTTTTCATATCTTCTTTTAGTTTGTCCTCTAAATCTATCCCCTCTACTCTATTACCTTCACCTCCACTCTGGACTAAGACTCTTGTTTATGAGAACGTATACATACCTACACATTCTGCATCAGTGTGTTTCTCTGATGTCAAAGACTATGTCATAATCAACTTTTGGTTTCTCATAATGCTTAACATCTCATCTTTATACATGTGGTAGACACTCTTTGTCTTCTGAAGGTCAACAATGTGTTAGAGGGGAAAATTCAAGCATCAAAGGGAAAGGAAGGAAATATAAAAGACAGAAATGAAGTAAGGAAGGGGAGATAAATATTTAAATGTTTTATTATATTACAGGACTCAAGATATAAAATGTGCTTCACATTGCTTCACTTTTTGCATTCAAGTGCAGACTGCACAGAAAGAAGACCAAAAATATTGAAAGATAAGAATAAAGAGCCAACTGAATATCAAATTGGGAATGACAGTTTCGATCCTCTGAAATCAGAAAGTAATCCAGTAAGGAAGCAGCACTTGCTTTACAGGGTTATGCCTCTGAAAACTCCTTTTTGTGGGTGTACACTTATTCTGCAAAGCAAGGTACTTCCATAGCCCAAATATACTCTCTCTTCAAGCTTTAGGGAAACCACTCAGCATGCAGTAGCCCCTGGTGGTGCCATTCCAACCATTATCATTGCTTTCCCCACAGCGCAGCTTCCCCAGGACAGATGCTAGCAATCGATACCAAACACCTTACACTTAAATCCATCAATGAAAAGGCTGTTACAATAACAGCAGCTATTTTATGTGGCTACTGATTTCTTTCGGGCCTCCCAGACCCAAAGGTAGGAAATAATAACTGGTCATTTTTCATCAAGACAGACAATAGAGGAGGACAGTCAGAGCAGAGCTGCTTCCTGTGAACTGTACCGCCCATGCAAGCACTACCTGCAGGAAAGATAAAAGCCTGCTTCCCGCAAGGGGCGTGTGCATAGACCCCTGGGGAACAACGATAGGAATCTTCACCAACACGATAGTCGAGGCAACACGAGGCGATTCTGCAGTCCTGGGCAAAGCCATCACTGAGGCTCCACGTGAGCCTCCCAACAAGGCTGGGTGACTGGGAAAAGAGCAAGATCATCCCCATTGCACAGATAGGCAAATGGAGACACACGAGGGACAGGCTCATTAAGTTGCAGAACTAGCGGTAGAACACGGAGCTGCTTTTCCACCCAGGTGTTTTCGTTTCCCTTTTTCCCCTCAAATGGAATCGGAGGAAACGATCCAGTGATACAGATCCAGATGTTATTGGAGTCACACCAAATTGTGTTTTTGAAGAATATTTCATTACCTGGGGAAATGTTCACGGTATCAAGTTAAGTGAAACAAGAACCATGTGTGCATGGATTATAATCCTGATTTTCTGAAAGTTTTATGTATGTGCATATACACATTATATGTCAACCAAAATTATCTCTGAATGGTGATATAATGCATGACTTCAGGTTCTTCCTTATGCTTCCCTGTGTTTCGTAGATGTCTTACAATATGTATGGATTCCTAATATTTTTAAAGTTAATTGAATTAATAATATATAGGTTAACACACACACACATTGAAAGCAGAAAATCTCAAAAGAAATATATATATATGTATATATATATATATTTTTTACACTTTCTCTTGTTTTCCCCCATGAAGGCAATAAAACCATGACTGAAGTCAAATGTTTTCTCTCTCTGAGCTTCACAATCTCCATCAATCAAAAGAAAAAAAAAAAGCACCATATTTCTACTGCTTGCCTAATTGACATGGTTTTTGAAAAACGAAGAAACAAGATTTTGTGCCTTGAACTCAAGTGTGCAGGCAAACAGGAAGTAGGGGTGTGATGGAAAAGGGGGATCCCTACTCCTGAAACCAAAAATGTATTCAGTTTCTGTCTTTGCCAAGCTGTGGACTGTAGCAGCCCCTGTGATGATCTCTCCACAATCAAACGGGTGCAAATCCAGGGCAGCAGACGCCTCTCCAGCAAAGGGGGTTGGAGCTTCTAATTGCAGGATCTCTGTGAGATGAGCTTTCCACAGAGGCCGGGAGACAGACTGCACTGGAGAAGTGCAGGCGCTATCTCCCCAAGCCGAGAAGGATAAGGAGGCTTTGAAAAGAGGCTGCTGTTTATGCCCCTCAGTGTCTGCATAGAAAGAAAAAGAAGCTAAAACTGAGACTGGGTGCCAAGCTGTTGAATTAAATTTAAGGAAGCTATTAAAATCTTTAAAGAAAAAAAATGGGGTGGGGGAGGCGTGGGTGGGCTTTGGTTAAGCATCTGCCCTTGGCTCAGGTCATGATCTTGGTTCCTGGGATCAAGCCCCACCTCACCTCACCTTACCTCGGGCTTCCTGCTCAGTGGGGAGCCTGCTTCTCCCTCTGCACCCCCCCTAATGCTCTGTCTCTCAAATAGGTGAATAAAATCTTTTAAAAATATATGAAAAAGTAAATTTAGGGAAGCTTTTGAACAGCTACTTTCTGCGAGGCACTCTGGGATTAGGAAGGCAAACAATGCAATGGTGAAGAAATGACAGTTAAAGAAATAATATTTTTCTAACACCTGTTGTGTGTCAGGTACTCTGATGGGCTCATTGTTTAAATGAGCACATTTAATTTTTGCAATAAATCTGTGTGGTTGAGATGAAATCGTTTACGGCCACTGGGTTAGGTCAGGTGCCTCAAAGCATTAGGCACTCATTCAACAAGAGCCTTCTTGGATACCTGCAGGTCTGCAAACGTGCCAGGCTCTCCTGCACTTGGCTTCTTTATCATGGGTACCTAGAATGTTCTTCTCATCTTCCCCTCCTTGAACTAAATCTTCTTCAAGAATTTGTTCACTGCTGTCTCCTCTAAGAAGCCTTCTGTCATGCACATATTCTCAGGCTAGTTGAGATTCTCAACCCTGTACTCCCATCATGTTATATTATCTAATTATGTATTTGTTTTCTTTATCCCTACTATACATTTTTTTTTTCCTTAGAGTCTCTGGTGCCTAACAGTGCCCAGAGAAAACCAGGTGCTTGATAAATGTTTGTTTTCTAACTAGAAGACTGGGTAGCTTTGTGGAAAGAAAGGTAAGGACAAATAGATGAATAAATAAAGGGATATGTGAAGTAGAGCATCAATGAAAGGCAGCATGAAGGTTTCTGATACAGCACTGAATGCTGCAGACAGAGATGGTGAAAGAAGGTAAAAAAAAAAAAAAAAAAAAAAAGATTGGAACACAGCAGAGATGCAAAAACAGATAGGTCACAAAGACCAACATCAAAATAACGCCACATCCAGGAAAACCATGACTATTTTTAGCATGCGGTTTCCGAAAAGTAGCATCAGATTTATTGCAACTGGCCTGTGCATTTTGAAAATGTCCAGCCATCCTGCCAATTTCTTATTGGGAGCATTCTTTTAGGCTCATGTAAAAGCTTTCAGACCCCTAAAATAGGGACAGGGACAAATACCTGCCTCAGTCCTTCTGAATCAGACTGTGCATGTTTGTAGCTTCCCAGCTGATTCTGATAGTTGTATTTAGGATTTTCTACTGTCCTGGAAATTCTTGTACTGGAGAGAAAGCTCTATCCGATAGTCTTTTATATCCCCATAAAATCGAGCACTTTATGGCTTCATAGTAATACAACCACCAATTATAAAAACAATATTCTATTTCTTTAAATGTCTTGTTGTTGACAGAGGATTAGGGTTAACATTCTGTGCATTTTCTCATTTCATCTTCACAATATCTTCCGTGTGGTGGGTGTGATCACCTTTCTTTGGGGAAACTGAAATTCAGTGAGATGACTTATTTTTCTTTGTTCCCAGTCCCTCAGATACTTTTCAGGTGTCCTCTCCTTTCTCATTCTCTCTCCTCCTTTATTAGAAACTATTAGTGCTCACATATATGTGTTTCTCTTCTCCTTCTGGATATATGGAAGGACCACTCTTCCTGGCTTTTTATAGGTAGAAGTGGCCATGTGACTAATTCTCACCAATGAGCTATGGTTTGGGGACATAAAGCATTTAACTGCTTGCGCAAGTTCCTTCAGCACCCCCTTCCCCTGTCCAAGTCTCTTGGTCCCTTCTTCCCCTGTTGAGGCTTCATGTTGAGAAAACAGAATCACATAAACCAGAGCTGCCTGGATGGCTGAGCTACGGCCCTCACGAGAGGCATGGACTTTATATAAGTGAGAATTAAACTTTAGTGGTGTTAATTCTAAAACCTATGGAAATTGGCTATTAATTCAGCATAACCCATTCTCACCAGATTAATGTAGATGGTCCTATGAAGAATAGCAAACCTAATTTCTGGCCTCTGTGGCCCCCTTAGATCAGTTTCTAAACCCACATTTCCCAGAGGTTTCTCCAGTACTCCACACTTAGGGCTCCCCTGGTGAGCTCCTACAGACCATTAATCATGGCCTGTAATCATCTCAGGAAGTGCACTTAACATTCAGTCCCTGATCAATATTCCTCCCCTGACTTCTCCACTCCTACTCCCTTCCCCTGAATCACTGAAATAAACAAGCCAGACTATCCCCAGGTGACCCAGACTCTAGGCTGCTGTACCAGCCAGATCCCCTTCTACACCAGTCCAGACCCACTGACCCAGGAATTTCAGGAAAAAAAACCCAAAAAAACAGAAAGTCAAAAAGAACGTTTGTAAATGTGGGCACCTTTGGAGCTGGAAGAAGCCATCCAGTGGCATTACAAATAGGAAGAGAGGGGATAGAATCCACCCGATCCCGTGCTTCCCTTCCTCCAAGCAGACCCATAAGAAAACATTCCGTTTCCACACTAACACCTCTAGGGGCAAGACATTCACCGGCTCACAAGATCTTCAACCTTTGAGCATTTCTGACCCCTTACATAGTTCTTTATTATGTCACACCTATATATTCCATCCAGGGCCCTGACTATACCACTTGAGAGTCCGAGAAATCTGCTCTTCTTTCCCCCAGCAGTTCCTTACAAGTTTGAGAATAGTTGCCAGGTGTTCCGCCGCTGACCACAGCGTTTTCATTTTACACGTAAGGAAAACAATCCCAGAGGGAGGGAGATTAAACAAGATCACACAGCTGATAACTAACACTTCTAACTCCCGATCCAGTGTTCTTTTTTCCTTATTCATCTGTTTATTCAACAATATTTTTTCTTAAAAATTTTAAACACATGATACAAACCTAACAGGTAATATGGGGCTTAAAGTTTGAATATGATTCAGCCCCTGTTGAAGAGAAGCAAACACTCTAATAAGATACACGGATATTTGAAAATCCTATAGTTAAAAGGAGGTGGGGGGGATTATATTTATTAAATGTCTTCTAAATGTCAGCATTGACAATACTCTTTGTATATTATTTCATTTATGTTTTCGACTGCACTCTACAATTGGCAGTCTCGCCCCATCTCACTGATTTACAAACGTAAACGCTGTTCCAATAGTCTAGTGCTGTCTAACAGACCACGCCAGTCACAGTGGCATAAAACCATTTTATTCTGCTCCCAGATTCTGTGGGCCAGACGTTAGGACAGGGTACAGAAGGGATAGCTTGCCTCTGCTGTAAGGTATCCAGGCCATGGAGAAGACTCAAATGGCTAGAGGCTAGCATCAAGAGATTTCTTGACTTACAGGCCTGGAGCCTGAGCTGGGGTGAGCTGTGGTTGGGTGCAGCTGAGACTGTCTATCAGAGACACCTACACGTGGCCTCTCTGTGGCACTGGGCAGCTGGGTTCCACTGACTTAGCATCAAAGTCGTGCAGTGTCCCTTCTGCCTTATTCTAAGTCCCTATAAGGCAAGTGTGGATTAATTTAGAAATTAGACTCTAGTTTGCAATGGGAAAATGGCAAGGTCATACTGCCAGAGAGGCTGTGGGATGGCAGATACCACTGTGACAAATACTTAAGGTTTAAGTTGTATGGCTGGCATATGGTGGAAGCAGGAATGAGAATCCAGGCCTGTACAGCTCTGGCAGATTTTGCTATGAGACCTCAGAAGATGGGTAGATGGTTGTTATTAAAGAAGTCTGTCTCCATGGAGAATATGCCATTTGTTATGGACTTAGAAGGAGGGGAGAGTTTGCACATGGAGATAACAGGCATTTGAGATATGGAATAAAATATGACTAAAGTTTACCAAGGCAGCCATCACACACTTCCTTCACAGTCTCGGGCCGTCTTCTATACCAAACAAGGGGACACAGATAATTATCTTCCCCCAACATCAAACAGGAGCACTAGGCATTGGGAAGTTCTTGAGACTAAAAGCTGGCAGTTTTTGCCAGCTGGTAAGGTCCCCTGATGCTGCTGCCCCTTACACAGGCAGCTGAGCCTGTGACACAGCCCAGCTCTAGGCAGACAAGGAGGTGAACGGAAGAAAGCAAAACAATACAAAACAAAACAAAAATCTCAATTTGGGAAACTCAGGGAGGCTGAAATTCTCCATGACAAGGCAGAGTGTGATGGTCCATTGCCCTCCAGGTGTGGCCTCTTGAGTCCCTGAGTAACCGAAATGGGCTCAGAGGGCATTTGGCATGAGAATTTTAGGAGATTTTTGTGGGTTAATGGTATACCTTATACTGAGAAAGTCAGGCAAAAATCAGGTTCAGACTAAAGCAAGGGAGAGAGACCTTCAGGAAGATTTGATGAAAGCCAAAAGTGTCACAAACGTCCAGTGTTTCCCCAATACATTCCTATTGCCACTGACACCAATATCAGAACCCATTGTATCCTGTGTGTACTTCACTACTTGTTTCCTGACTGTCACGTCCATGTGAATATGAGTTCCATGTGCAGAGTCACTTGGTTCTATATCCTCAGCGTGAAGGATAATGCCTGCATATGGTGATCACTCAGTGCTTGTTGAATAAATCAGTGATAGGGAGGGGAAAAGAGGGCAGACAAGCTTGCTGCCACACCTTTTTCCTTAGTCTCAGGAGGAAACATCTGACCCTGTCACATTGTCAGTGAGCCACACCCCAGTTCCAAATCCTGTGTGGAAAACCTGACTTCAAACAAATTTGGGATGCAATCCCAAATCTTCTACTCAGTAGCTGTATAACCGTGGCCCATCATTAAACTGTTCTGAGCTTTACTATCCTCCAAAATATTTTCATCAGAAAGTCATTGTGAGAATCAAATCGTAAAAGTGTTTCGAATGTCATGATGAGGCAGGGGGCTCAGGCATCGGATCCAGCAAACCCCAGGTTACTTGCTGCCAAGCTTGGATAAGGGAAGGGAAAGAGAAAGGAGAAGCAGGGAGGGAAAGAAGGGGAACAAACAGAAGAGACAGGAAGAAGAGAAAGGGAAAGAGGCCAGGCTTCTCCCACACAGGAGCTCTAGCCAGCCAGGAAGCAGAGCCAGGGTCCCCAGAGAGGCTGGGGCTCACCCCCCTGAACTAATCCTTCATTTCATGCTCCTCAGCCCCTCTGATTGGGTCTGACAATTAGCACAGCCTTGGCTCTGTTTATGGCACGATGCGGGCTCCAGCAGACACCATTAGCCCTGACTTTATGGGGATTTATTCAGACTATTACCGTGACTCATACTTTAGTAATGAGGTCTCTTTTCCAGGGGCTCAGTGCTTTGTTGCTGTCCTCCCTCCTCCTTGCTTCTCACAGTAGCCCCATTTCCATTTTCCTCCCAGAATTTCCTAGCTTCCCTCTTGGTCCCAATCACCACCATGGGTGGGGAACAGACAGTATAACCTCTCTTTTGCAAAGAATCAAGAGACTCAGACACCCAGCTAGCCCAACCTTATAAACAAGCAGTGACAAAACGTACAGTGTGGGAAAAAAAATGGGGGTTATTTTCTAGAGAGACAGGAGGGAGATGTTGGACCTGCTACAAGAACCCAGATTTGGAAAAATGTTTATATACCTTTACCTTGCTTGATGTAATTTAGGATATCAGAGGTGGAATAGAACTTACGAGACAGACGAAAATCTCAGTGCATAGATAGGGAAACTGAAGCCCAGGGTTGGGAGACACTTGCCCAAGATCTCACAGAAAATGGTCTTTAGATCTCGAACTTGTAACTTCTGATTCCTCTTTCCACCCTATACTTTCTATCTATCTATCTATCTATCTATCTATCTATCTATCTAATCTATCCATCTATCCATTCAAGCAAATACATCAAGGATCAGCTCTGTCCTGAAACCTTCCAAGGCAATTAGGGTTAGCTTTGTCCTCACCTCCCTTTTGTACCTTCTGAACCCTGAACATGTATACCAACATTATGGACTTTAACACAGCATTTATAACTTTGCATCTAGGGGGGCATCTCTTTCCCTAGACTGGAATCTTCGGGATGGAGCTCTAGTCTTTTTTCATGTGTGTATCCCTGTCATTGGCACAAGGGCTGGCACAAAGTAGATGCTGTTTGTGGATAAATGTTTGATGAATGAATGAATGAACTTTATCTTCTGATCACCTGCTAAGTATCAGAGAGCACTATAGATTCAGGGGACCATCCTCTGTTCCAGTTGCCTCCTGGAATGTGGTCCCAGCAACTTGTGGACAGACATCATCCTTTCCCTTGTCCTCCTGATCTTTGATTTCCCAAACTACCTGGGGAATATGTACCACCTTTCTCTCAAGAGACTGATTAGTGCTGATTTAGAAGTTTATGGAAATTGATCTGAACTTGAAAGGCAAACAATAAGCCCTCCATCCTTTGGGAGCTGACACAACCATTTTCAAGTTCAAAGTTCCCGTTGCCTATTTTAGTGAATCACTGATGGCATTCCTAGGCAAACAGAACCAAATACAGCTTTTAAAAGAAACAAAGCTGGGTCATTAAATACCAGGAAAAAGAAGGAAAAGAAAGGAGCCGGAAAGATGTTTAACTCACCTGCCAATCTGATTTGGACGTTCTCAGGGTTGTCTTATGCCTTTTAAGTCCAAGGTGGGGAGATGACACTCCAGGGGAAAAGACCCCCACAACAAAGACCCACAGTGGGCTGTGAGTGGGCAAGATACAAACAGGCAGCCATTTCCGCCAGGTAGGCTATAAATCCAAACTTTATTACCTTTTATTATGTTGTTTCAACAGACTCTTAAAGACAGCACAACGGTGGGTTGATAGCTGCACTAAATCTCTTTCATTTTCTCCCCATATTATTTTCGCCTCCTGGATTTTTTTTCCTCTCTCTCTCTTTTCATGAGTCAAATTTTATTGGTCTTCTCTAGAGGATGGAAGTAGAATAGAAACATTGTTTCTGATTGGGAAACAAAACCCAACAACCCCAAACCCCAAAACTGTGAGCAAGCAATGAATGTGTATATGTAACCTATATATGTATACATTCTATTTGTGGAGATATATATATATACATTCTATTTGTGGAGATATATGTGTGCATATATATATATATATATATATATATATATATATAAAATCTCAAAGCAAAGGAGAAGCATAAATCCAATTATGGCAAAATGAGGTTGGGGGACATGGCAGGAATGAACTTAGGAACAATTTACTGCCAAGAAGTCAAAAAGGCTGACATGGAATGAAAATAAACTAGGGATCGCAATTTCTAAAAGCTCTGCTTAAAGAACAGGATTCTGTTAAGGGCTAGGAAGTAGTTCAAGAGTACCCTGAGGTAGTAAAGTGAGGCAGAGTGGCGGGAAGGGAGAATGAGTTAGTTAGGGAAAAATAAATTCCAGGATCTCTCTGAGCTCTCAAGTAAGGCTCAGAAACATTTTCATTGCATTTGATGAAGTAGTTATTAAGCAGATATTGAACAAACAGATCTTTAATCAACTTTCCTCTATTAATCAATCATTAGCATCTCTTAGATTGACTAGTAGGTAACTATTTCCATACTACCCATCCTTAACTGTGATTCACATGCATAACAGCAGCCCGCCAGCTGATGTTGGCAATCGTCTTACTTTGAAACCCCTTTATCTACCCTCCACTTATTCTTTTTCTAAAAGATTATTTAAGAGCGAGAGCACATGAGCAAGGGGGAGGGGCAAAGGGAGAGGGAGAAGCAGACTCCCTGCTGAGCAGGGACCCCGATTTGGGGCTCGATCCCAGGACCCTGGGATCATGTCCTGAGCCAAAGGCAGATGCTTAACTGACTGCGCCACCCAGGCACCCCAGCCCCTCCAGTTATTCTTTAACAGTCAGCTGTTCCTCCTCATTCTTGAAACTGCCCCCACCACTCTGATCTTTCTCTAAGCCCCTTGCCCTCTGTTCACAATGTCATGTTGTCTCTGGTCCACCAGGCCTGGGAGACTTCTTTTCATCTTTATACTGTTCCTTCTTTTAGATTTGATTGTCAGCTCCTTGAGAGTGGTAATCAAGTACACCTTGAGTGAGGCTGCCTTGTTCAAAGCCTGACTCTAGCATTTACTAGCTGTGTGATCTCAGGCAAGTTACAATTCCGCAAGAACCGCTGTTTGTTCGTCTGTTAAATGGGGAGAAATGCTAGCATCTCCATTGTGGGGTAGTATCAAGGATCAAATGAGACAACAGATGAAGAGTGCTGGCCCTGATATGCCACTTTCTGGCTGAGAGGCAATAGGCTCTGAAGTTTCCTCTACTCTCTAAACATAAAGCCAGCTATTTGGAACATCATCAGGTAGGGTTATACAGTGGTTACAAGTTCAGACTCTGTAGCCAGACTTTACAGTTCCAGTTATAAGCTATACCACTTACGACTTGCACTTGCATTTGCACTTGCACGACTTCGGGCAAGTTACTTAACCTCCCTTTGCCTCTGTTTCCTCATTTAAAGACACTGGTAGTACCTACTCTATAGAGCTCTTATAGCTACTAAGTGAGTTGATTCAAGTAAAGTGTTTAGAACAGTCCCTGACACATAGGAAAGGTTTAATACATGTTAACTAGTATTACTGTGATTTAAATGAAATGATACACAGGAGGGACCTAGGCATATGGTGGGAGCTCATCATGGGGCAATCCCCACGCAGAAGGTGAAGTCTTTCTACTCCTAAGGCTAAAGTCTGTTAAATGCAGATAATGCATTGCAAGAAAATGGAATTTTTATCTCCTGTAGTCAAGGTGAAGGACAGATCCCATCATTACCAAGTATTTGCTTTTCATTTGTATTCTTTTGGCTTCAATATTTTGTTCAGGTAGAGCACCCATGAGATCATGCCCAGAACTTGCATGTTCACCAGATAGGAAACTTTTGTTGTTTCTAATGAGGAAACCAATTCTTCAAGCCTTGTTAGAATTGCCAAACAGGGTTTCCTGCTGGGCCATTTCATTTACTTGGCATCTCCTGCTGGGAGATACCGGTACCACTCACAGAATGGGGAACAGAGAAGACAGACAACTGAATGAAAAATACCAACTGAAAGTTGTCATCACCTTCCAGAGAATAGGAACAGATTATTTTTTAACAGAATGGATTTTAGGATTGAGACAAACTCATTGCATTTATGTATACTGAAAATGTCAGTTAAAAAATAAAATCTTAGAAAGCATCTAATTGTACAATGGCAATGTTCCAGTTGGTTGATAGCAGCTGCAGAGACCCGTAAAGAGAGAAGGATCCTGAGGCAACTTCCTGGCCCCACAAGAAGGTGTTGTAATCCATTAGTGATGTCTGCCATGGGAACAGACTTGGACAGTGCTGGGCCACTTTGCCATGTCTCTCTATTCCCCACCTAGTCCAACTTGCTAATTTTACAGATGGGAAAACTAAGAACTACTAGTCTGCTGATGTTTTCAGATTCCCTATGTTGGGAAAATAGGGGTTTAGACTGTGTTCATTTTTAAATGCCATTTTAGTACATGCAAATTTACGGAGATATGAAGAACGGAATATAAATAAGAATGATTTGTGTATTCTTGGCAAGCAGTTGGATATAGCTAAATAGATTTTATCTAGCTCTTGAATAACGTCTGATTTCCGGGATAGTTTAAACCGTCTTTTTCCTGTCCCCACTGGGAAGTTTGTTTTCGATCTTTCCTGCCTAGAAAACCTATTATATTCCACATATAAAATGGTCTGACCTTTGTTAAAATCTCTACTGATTCTAAAATACTAAGATGTATAAATAAACTAGACTTTACTAAGAACTTAGGAATAAACAGAACAACTAAAGCATATATGATATTTGTGGGCAGTGTTCTAAGAGGTTCAGCCTAAAGACAGGTTTTTCAGGTTGTCTGTGGATCCATGAAGTTGTGTGGCAGATTTTGTTGTTGTGCTAACAGTAATACCAACAATATCATTTTTTAAAAAACAGCCTCCCTTATATTATCTCATTTGATCCTTATATTAGCCCTGTAAGGCATGAGAGGCAGTTTTATTCCCATTTAACAGAGGAGGGTTTGAGCTTCAGAGAGAATTAGCTGGAAATACCAATTAAGTCATCCCCCTCCCCTTCCTCTCTCTTTCTGTCTCTCTTTCCCTGTCTCTCTATTTCTCTCCCTCTCTCTCTCTCTCTCTCTCTCTCTTCTCGCCTCTCAGTCACTCATCTTGGGAAGGAAATCACAGATTGGACACACGAATGTCACTGATTCAATCCAGAATTTTCAGCCTCCTTCATCTCTCCCCTCAACCTTGGACAATAAACAGGTGTAAGTGAAGTTGCAGAATGTTAAGTGCTGGATGAAAAGCACAGGATTCTAGAATAATGGAATAAAGAAAGTTACATCAAGGGTCAGAATCAGAGGACATGTGGGTTAGAGGGACTGAATTCGATTCTCCACATTAGACACAAGAAAGAAGGAGAAGAGGATAAAAAAAAAAAAATCTCAGAGAAGTCTCAGAAAAGTGGTATAGAATCCTTACCTTGAGTTTAATGGGGAAAAAGATAGTACACGGTCTCCTTGAGTGAAGCAAAAGACTATTTCCAACTCTTCTGTCTTATTTCTTGGTGGTTATTGTCAAAGCTGACATGCGGCCACCATAAGAAGTTCTACTCTAGTCAGTGACCCTGCTCAAACATAGCACATGGCTTTGAGTGACAAATGAATCTCTCTGTGAATCTCTTCTCTACCGTTTGCTTGATGTGTGACCTCAGGTGTATGATTTCACTCCTGGGTGTTTCCTTTTCCTTTTTCCCTACACTTTGCGTAATCTTCCTAGAAGGAATAATGGTATCTATCTCCTGCGGTTGGTGTGAGGATCATTACTGACATACAAAGGGTCCCTGATATACCACATGTGCTCAGCGCATTAGTTTCCTTCCTCGTTTCTTACTGTCAGAAGTACCTATCTGGCTCAGGAGGAAAGAAAATATTTGATTTTCCTCGAGTAGAACCAAGCCTGTAGATGAGAGTATCAGTGCTAAAATTGAACCTTGTGTGTATATGTGACATGGGGTAGAACATTTCATCAATTTCTAACTCTGTTCAGCTAGAGACTTAGGGTAGATCTACAGAAAGGCATGGAAGCGACTCCAAATTAAATCAACCTGGTAGATTGCTCAGGGATTGTGATGCTTTGCCATTAAAAAAAAAAAAATGACTTTTAAGTCCCCAATGGCTTCTAGATTGATCTAGCAGAAGTCGTTCTTCAGAAATGTTACTAAATACTCATTTAATGAGTGTGAGGCAAGAGGCACAATCTAATATGAATGAGAACAGATAATGCAAGTTGTAATAGGTTCCATTTCAGAGAATAAAACTTAATTCATATGAAGTCAATGGAGTGAGATAAGAAAAACTGGAATTTTAGGATTTCATGACAAAAAACACATACACATACATCTTTACCTTTATCCATACCTATATAGGTATGCATTTATTTCTTTCAGATACAAGTGGTAATTCTACCTACCGTATCTAAATATTTTCTCAATAAAGATCCTTGTAGGTTGGATAAGATAGTATTATAACTAGCACATCATTTAATATCATACATGTAGATGTTTCTAAAGTACAAAGAAGTAATTTCTGCTATTAAGGTGTCTTATCATTGCCTACCCCACAATCTTTGTAATACTATATTAAAAAGGCTTGCTAAATAAAACATTTTTAAATTGTGTGTGAAGGCTTATTTTAAGCCATAAGCTGTGATTGCCCAGATTGACCACCACCCCATTAATCAGTGTTCTTTGGATACAAATGTTCTATCAGATATTAGAATAAAAGTTCTCTTTAGAGAAGTAATACGTTGGTCTGCCATTACTCATTGCATTGTAACTTGAGAGGCTTATCAAGTATCATCGAGGCCTTAGTGGAAACTGAAAATGCACAGGTAGATTGTGTTTCTCTGGAAGGATGGGTAGAACATAAAAGCTACCTTGAGAAAGTCAGGTGGTTGGTGGGAATGGGCGGTTGTGGGAGTGTTGATCATTTGACATGCAGTAGAGATGGGTAAGAGGAGAGGAGTGGCCCAGGAGATAGAGCCAGGTGATGGAAATGGGTGCCCACCCAGTGTTTTTCATTTATGAAACAAGTATTTGTAAGCATATACAATGACAAATATATATGTTTATATCACAACATCTTTAGGTAACAATAGTAAATGTGAAGAGTAGAGCCCTTGCCCCTAGAGTTTGTGGGCTGATACACTCTTTCTAAAAGGGTGTTTCCTAGACCAGCAGCAGCATCGATATCACCTGGGAACTTTTTAGAAATAAATACTCTCAAATCCCACAAGTCAGAAAATACTGAGTCAGAAACACTGGGGGTGGGGCCCAGTACTCTGTGTTTTAATAAACTCTTTTGGGAGATTTTGAGAACCACTGGTCTAATGAAAAGTGTTCTGTAACTTCAGTTCCTCAAAACTATCCTGGCCCAGAAAGTGTGAATGGGAGGCGGAGCGTAAAGTGTCAAGAAGGTGACTGGAAAGATTCCTTGAGTTTTTGCTTGTCTCTTTGCCTACACAGTCGCTTGGTACCTCTGTGATACTTCCTGGTGCATGGAGTCCCAAAATTTTCTGTCCACCAGAATTACTGAAGAGCTATTGATTCATTCACCCATTCATTCATTCATCCTACAAATACTTGTGGAACATTATATTAGGCACTGTTCCAGGCATGTAGATGCAATGGCAGAAAAAAAAGACAAGCATTACCCCTGCTCTTTTGGAATTCGGAGTCACAGGGGGATCTCAGAATATAACCAATAACAACTATAAAATAATCATAAACATTCCAAAAGAAAATAAGATTTTATGAGACAGAAAGCCTATCTGTGTTGGGGGTGAAGGGTGATTTAATTTGAGAGTCAGTATCTCTCTGAAGAAGCTATATTTAGGTTGAGCTGAAGGATGGATAGACATTACCCAAGAAGAGAGGCTAGCTTGTGCAAAGATCTTGAGAGAGGCCAGATCTCAGCGTGTTCAAGGAACTATAAAGGGCATATGCAGCTGGAGTGCAGGGAACAAGGGAGAAGATGTCTGGCTTGAGATGAACACCATAGAGGTTATAGAGACCAGAACATACAGCCTGGGAGGACACTGTAAGCAGGAAGAAGAGAAGATTCAGCTTAAGTTTTAAATGATCACTGTGGTTGCAGGGAGGAAAGTGGATTAGAACAGAGCCATGGAAACAGGAAGAGCACCTTGGAGGGCCCCTGGCAGTAGCTCAAGGGCCCTAGTAACAGATGAATGGCATAACATGGGGGAGGGGCTAACAGGTAATATAATGGCTTCAAAGGCAGGACTCCTGCAATGGCTTCCAAGCTGCTTGAACTCCCAGATCCCTGCCCCTCACCAAGCCCTGAGGACCGGACAGAGAACAAGAGTGTGCATCTACCTGGTATCCTTTCAGTGACCTTAGGCAGGTCCTTGCTCACAAGTCTCTTCTCCCTGGTGCCACCAATCCACTCTTACCTCTTAGCTTCTTTTTCCTAAAAGTGTTGCCCTCTCACTGTTCTTTTAAAGTGCACATCTCCTGGGGAATTAAATCTCTGAACTGTCTTGGATAATGCTGAGCACATCAGTTTTTCCTGACAGAGGCAGGTTAAAAGGTTCCTCGGTTACGATGCTAAATGCTCTGACATGACCTTGGTTTCCCTCTGACCCAGGTCAGGACAGGGATGTGATGTGACTGACACTTCTTACCCCACACATGGCCTCTGGTGACTGGAGGCTGACACCTCCACCAGCCCTCCCCCCAGGGTGCCCAGCCATCTCTCCCTGTGGGGCTGACAGCAGGTTGGCATCGCTGACAAATGACTCATTTCCAGCCACATAAAATGGCTTCAATCTTCTTTTCTTTGAAGTCTCACAGATTACATCCTCCGCCCCCCGCTTTTCTGACAACTTCACTCCAGCAGTGCATTATGTTAAAAAACACACTTATTATGCCAGAGTGGGGCTAGCACAATTAGAGCTCCGTTTTCATCACGGACGTTGATGTGCTGTAATGACCTGCTTGGATCCGTGCTCCTGTGGGCCTATGACTCCCGCAGAGGGGACCAGGGGACCCATTGTCCTCCCCACTGAATAGTCCCGCCCCAAGGGGGTGGAAAGAGACTATTCTTCCTTCTGCAGTCTCTTCCCCCTATTTGATTACTGTGTGCCTACCAAGACCTAAGTCACCCAAGGCAGAAACCAGGGGACTATTCAGGTTCCTCCCCCAACTTTATCCCTCTTAAGCAATTACTCACCAGGCTTCCTTCTTTTCTTTGCTTTGGCATCCCTCCAATGTCCACTGCCGTGCCCCCAGATCACACTACCACCACCTTTTTTAGAGTAAAGACAGTTCCCAACTGACAACGTTCTGACTTAAAATTTTTAGATCTTACAATGGTACAAGAGCAATCCATATTCTGTAGAAACCATATTCTGAATTTTCAATTTTGATATTTTCTCAGGCTAGTGGTATGCGGTGTGATACTCTCTCATGATGCTGGGCAGTGGCATTGAGCTACAGCTCCTTGTCAGTCACACAATCATGAGGGCAAACAACCAATACGCTTACACCCATTCTGTACCCACACAGCCATTCTGTTTTTCACTTTCACTACAGTATTCAATAAATACATGAAATGTTCAATGCTTGTTATGAAATAGGCTCTGTGTTAGGTGATTTTGCCCAAATGTAAGTCAGTGTAAGTGTTCTGAGCACAGGTAAGGTAGGCTAGGCTGAGCTAGGACATTTGGTAGGTTAGGTGTATTAAACGCATTGTTGACGTATGATATTTTCAACTTATGATGGGTTTATCAGGACATAACCCCATCCTCGATGTCAGCCTCTCTACCTCCAGTCTTGCCTCTTCCAAGATGGTCCCCACGGTAATTGTTCTAAAATGCAGACTGATTCATTTGCATTCATTGTCCTCAACCCCTTGCTAGCTTCCTACTGACCTTGGCATAAAGTCTTCAGTTTGAAATTCAAAGATCTCTCTGTCTCTTATGCATCTGTACCCCAGGCCACCTTCACCTGAATCCTCGGGTACCAGGCTACTTGGAGGGTCCCCCATACATCCACCTCTTGGATTCCTTCAAATCTTTGCTCAAGCTTATTCTTATCTGGAATGCCTACTTTTCCACTCTTATAACCTCACTAATTCCTTCTCATCGTAGGGGGCTCATTTCACCTCTAAGATATCTTTCATGACATGCCATCCCAAAGGGGTTAAGGGCCCCTTTCTGATGTTCTAATGCTCTTTGGCCCCGTCTACCCTGCCATTAATCTCATTAACATATTGGTTCTTTTACTTGTCTTCTGTCCCATTGAAATATGACCTCCATGAGACACAAGTGGTGCCTTAGGAAGCTCTCCATACCCAGACATACAGTGAAAGGTGATTGACTACAGGCTCGTCCTTTAGGTCTGCAGTTCAGCTTTGATAGTGGTTAGTTATCAAAGGTTAGTGTGTGCATCCCGTTCTTCTGTGTATGACACATGTTAGCATCTCTCACAACATTTAATCTTTACAACAAACCCATAAGAAAGTCATTGTAACCAATTTTACACATGAGAAAAAGGAGCCTCAGGGAAGTTGAGTATCTTGTTTGTTTTCATGCTGTTAATGCAAGGTAGTTTAGTGTCTGTGTACCTGCTGTGGGAAGTCTACATGGATTTGGGTGAAAAATGGTTAGAGTTATAGAGCTAGACCATGAAGGATCAGAAGGAATTTGTCAGTTGAAGTGGGGTGATTAGGAAGTTTATTCCAAGCAAAACCAAGAATGTCTTCTATGCATTAACATCAATATGAAGGAGGGAGGTGGTTAAGAAAAAGTCCTAGATTGAGTGCATCTCGGCCAAATGGTAGCTGTGTGATTTAGGGCAGTTTCCTCACCTCAACTTGTTCATATGTATAATGGGAATAATAAAAATTCCAAACTCATTTAATCATTGTGAAGATACCAAGAAATAATGTGCACAAATTCCTAGGAACATCCTCTGACCAGACAGCCATGGCTCAATATACAGCAGCTATTCCTAGCACTGATATTCCAATCATCTATTGTTGTGGCAGAAACTACTCCCAAACACAGAGCTGTCAACCATTATACTTTGTGTGTCACAATTTCATAAAGAGCTCAGCTGGGTGTTTTGTCTCAGACCCATGTGGCATTGACTGGAACACCCACTTCTAGAATGGCTTCTTCACTCACTTGTCTGGCATCTGGGCTGGGATGGCATTTGCATAGGGAAAGGATGCTAGCTGTCAGATGGACACTGAGCTTGGGCTGCTGACCAGAATGCCTACGAAGCCCAGGCAGACCAGAGTGGTCTGTCCAGTGGCTTGGGCTTCTGGTAGAGTTGCCACTTGTTTCCCAGAGAGGAAAGAGATCTGAGCAGAAGCCATAAGACTTTTATGAGACAGACTCACGGGTTGCGGAAAATCACTTCTGACATAGTCTCTTGGTCAAGGAAGTCACTAAGGGTGGCCCAGATTCATAGAGAGGCAGTTAAAGTCCACCTTTCAATGGGAGGATGACAAAGAATTTGCAGCCATCTTTAATCTACCATACACCTAGTGCTACTGGTGCTATTATAACATTAGACAGCAAGAGCAGATTCTCCACTGCTATGAGAGTGTGGAAAGGGATGACGGGGGCAGCAGGGGGGGGCATGGAGCTGCTGAGAAATTACTGCACCAATGTGGTCAAGTAGAAGGAAAAGCACTATTCCTACCACTCCGCTACACCCCACAAAGCCAGTAAGAACTAAGCAAGTGGATTTCCCAGCCCCAGGGGGTGCATGTATAAACCAGGGACTCTGGGGCAGCACTCTCTGAAAATAACTGAGGAGCCAGGAGCATCCCTGGGATTTCTTTTCTGAATCACCTGAAATGAAGCACAGACTCTCTCCAGCCGCTTTCTGTCTCTTACATGAGGGAGGTCACACTGAGCTATTTTTCCAAACTCTCAAGGTAAGAGGATAAAAGGTCTCAGCTATCTTGGCCATCACAAGCTGGAGTTACTCATGGGGAACAAGGCAGGAGGCATAAAGAGGACACAGCAAAGCAGATGTTGTACATGAAAGACACTTTCTAGCACAATATAGTTCACATGTCTTATCCTTACTGACTGTGCTCATTTTTTTTTTTAACCATGTGCATTTTTGTCACCACAAGATATGTATGGCCTCTTTTCTCAGTTCATTGATCTGGTTTGAAAAAAAAATAACATACTCTTTGGGGCTGACCTCCTCTTACCCGTTAATTCTATTCATGCCTCTGTTATAAGCCTACAACCTGAGAAAGACCTAAATAATTTAATGACTTCTGTTCTTCTTATAAATTCTGAACACCAGTAACACACACACACAATTAAGTACAAACATTCATTCAGGGACATACTTTCTCATACACACAGATGTCCGTATATCCTGGATTGCCTGGGCCAGTCATGGATTTCCCCTGGTGTCCAGGCATAATTATCAAATGCACACACACACACACACACACACACACACACAATCACATTTAATTCTCAAACATGCCCCATATGGATGATAAATTATACAGTGACCTTAACTTTAAACATACACTCAAAAAACCTACCATACACAAACACACAAACATATATATATACCAACACACTGAATTCCCCTTCACCCCGTAAACACATATAAAGATATCCAACCATTCTAAAATGTACACACTTACCAGAATGCATGAATGCCCTCAAAGTCCAAATGCACTCTCAAATCCTTACTAAACCAGCCTTCCACACTAAGAAAACACCCATTCACACGGACAATGACAGACTCTCAGATCCACAAACTTGGAAGATAGAAATCCAGGAAAATGACATGCAAGGAAAAATAAAAATAAAATACACATAGACATGCATACTAACACACCCCCTCAATATTCTCTACACAAACGGCACCTTCCAGGAGTCCATACACACCCCACAGACACACATACATGTTTGTGCTTAAATGACCCCCTCACACATACACATACTCTGACAAAATCACACGTGTGGTTTTTTTTTTAATTATGACCAAATCAAGCATCTACTTTTAAATACAAAACCATATATAGGATATAACAAAGTATACCCGTGCATAAACACACACAGATATACATACACACAGATACACACACACACACACACACACACAACTTCTGACCCCAGTGCTCTCCTCCTGCCAATACTTTCCCTCGCTTCACCTTCGAGCCCAGATTTCTCAGATGAACATCACCTCAGAAATTTCCCCAACACAAGTTCCCTCTTCTAACACAGATCTCCCAATGCAGGAACCCAACGAACTGAAGTACCCAAGGCTGGATGGATAAAAGTAATAAATTAGATATCAGTGCCACACAATACCACACAACTTCAAGAACCAGTTACGGACTGCTCAGCCCTTCCTGCCATATGAGAAATAGAGACTGAGATGGCTCCCACCCACCTCGTGGCCCAGACTCACTGCCCTGGCCACTGGCACAGACTCTAAGAACACTTTTGCAAATCTGTAATTGGCCCCAATCTAGACAGACTAAGAGCTCTGGAAATCTCAGAGGACAAAGAAATTCCACGTAGGAAGGATGACCACAGATAATGAAAACAAAGGAGTAGGTGCTGAGGGAAAAGACTTGAACTCAGAGTCAGGACCTCAGTCCTATGCCTGCCTCTGCCACAGATATGCTGGGGGACGTGCGGCAAGCTCCTGGCACTGTCTGGCCGTGGTCTCTCCCCCTGTGATTTAGAGGCTTAGGCTCGACAGTCGATTTTGTACGATCCCTGAAAGCTGTGATTCAAAGTATTTGGACGTTTCTGAACCAGAAACTGCCAGCAGGTAATCACTTTTATTTTGATTAAATAGGGGCACTGAATCCTTTGGCCTGAGTGGTTTTGGAAAAGGCGTGCAGTGATTTGAATTGAAAAGGCTCAGTTCAAATCCTGGTTCGACCCCAAATCAACGAAATGCATCTGTAATTATGTAATTAGCAGCAACCACGTGCTATGCTGGTTATGGGACAAGAGACTTCATGAAACAACCTCCATCCTCACAGGCTAGATGGACAGAATGATATGTCAACAAAGAACCTGGGAATCAATTATTTAAATGCTGTGAAAGAGGTATGATCACATATGATTATCAAACCATAGTGTTCCATTCTATCATATTGTGTTATTACCGTGTTATCACATCGACAAAAATCCACACCCATCTTCTTTTTCATATCCTCCTGCTGCTTGTTTACACACATCTCGACCTCTAAAAACCTCAGAGCAAGCTCCAAAGCTCTCTTCCACCCTATCCATGCTTTGGCACCAAGTCTCTATTTCTCGTATGGCAGGAAGGGCTGAGCAGCCCATAACTGGTTCTTGAAGTTGTGCGGCATTGCGTGGCACTGATATCTAATTTCATTACTTTTATCCATCCAGCCTTGGGTACTTCAGCTCGTTGGGTTCCAGCCGCGATTAATTGGTAGATCTCCCACTGACTCCTGATTAGCTGCTTTTGATTAGGGCCTAATGACTTCATTCGGTCCCTAATTCAGGGGGATGAGTTGCAAAACTGCCAGCAAACTGCTCAAACAGAATTACATTTTCCTAAGCCCTGAAGACATCACTTAAACTCTGTGTACACAACATTCTCCCTCCCTCGTTCTTCTTCCTCATTGCCTCCAGACTGCACTGCACAGAAACATCAGAGGGAGGAAGCTTGTGACCCAGCTCCTGGCTGCTAGAGCAGATGTCACAAGAAAAAGGGCTGGAAGCTGACAGCCTGGCACTCAGGAGGAAGTCACCCCCCACAGCACTAATTCCCACACTGTGCCTGAAGGGAAGTCTTCCCTGAAGTCTACACCTTCCACCATACCACTTGCTCTCTTCGGGGACAAGATACCACCCTGAGCTTTGCCTTGATCTTTGCCTGCAGACACCTAGAAGCCCTGACCAATAGCCAATGTCAGAAGACCTAGAAAAAAGTCTCTACCCAGGATCTGAATTGGCCATTTTAGCTGCTGGTCCCTGATACTGGCTCTAACCGCCCAGCATGTGCCCCCCTGACATCCTACACTAAGGAGCAAGATGGCCAGAGATACATAATTATATGCAATGTATACGTATATACAAATTATATACATAATTTTGCCTAAGGATGCAAAGCCCCTTGTAATACCTGTGTAATATACAGATTCCTAAACTGTGGAGGCCTTCCTCAGAAGATTCTAGTCTAGCCCAACATTTTATTCTACAGATGGACAGACTTGTAAAAGTAATTTGATAAATATCTATTTAAGACTTATCATGTGCCAGATACTGTGTTAAGCTCCAGAGAAACACAGGTGACACAGATGACCAAGACTCCATCCTTTCTCTCTAAGAGCCCCTGTTTAGTAGGGAAGCAAATCCTTTGACAAGTCAACATACTATACTAAGTATTTGGGACATAATAGGTGATATATAATTTGATGAAATTTTATACACACACACACACTACATACACACAGGGAGTTAATACACAAATATGAGAATATGCTAAAATGCAAACCATTTAATGCAATAACCAGGTAAGTGATTCTCCATTCACCCAGGTCCTCAAGGTATTTTCCCCAGAGTCAACTGCTGTCAGCAGTCACTTGTGTTCCCTGCAAAAATTTTATATTCATATACACATTTTAAAATGAGGAAAGTGAAATTCAAGGATGAAACAAAAGAGTAACTTGCCCAAAGTCACATAGTGAGATGACAGTGATGGAGGCAATTATGGTCCCCATACAGTCATGCCTGATTCCATGGAAATGTGAATGGCCTTGCCTGGCTCAAGAGACTGGTCCAGCAATCTCAGTACTGGTAGATACAGGTTCAAGAGCATAGCACCTTGCAAAGGAACCAAGAACTGAAAGAAGGGTGTGGAAGGACAGAGGGGGTTAGGAGACAGATCACAGAACATCAAAGAGCTTCTATGACTATGGGACTTTATCCACACAAAGTCTTCCAGAATTGCTAAGCACTCTCCCTTATTTGTGTCCATTTCCTCCTTGACAAGGTTTAGCCAGGCATTAGGCAGGTCCACAGAGTCTGGTGCCCACCCCTTGCTGGCCCTGACTTCTGCATTTGAGCCAGAATCTAACTCCAGGCCATCCATCCCTCATGCTAGTTCTCCTCCTACCACTGGATGACCACATTCCATTCATGCCCCCCCGATATATCCCAAAACTGCAGGCCCTGTTTGTGAACTCTTTGTGTCTGGGCTCTAACACCTCACAAAGACCCTCTAAGTCAAATGATTGTCACAGCAGTCAAATGATATATATATATATATATATATATATATATATATATATATATATATATATATATATATATATATATAATAGCTCTGCAGTGAGTAAGGTAGCATAGTGAGAAAAGCCTGAATCTTAAAAACATATAGACATATAGGTCTTTAACTCCAGTTTTGCCATTACAACTGAAAAACGTTGGGCAAATTGCAGAGCTTCTATAAAATTCAATTTCTTTGTAAAAAAAAAAAAAAAAGAATTTTCATATTTATTTTTAAAATTTTTTTTTTGTATGTCCAGCATTGAACACTGTGCCTGGCACAGAGTAAATGTTTAATAAACATCAGAATGGTTGTTCCTCATTGTTAGCTTAATTGGAACTAAAATAATAAGTCTTGATTTTGTTCTTGGAGAAGGATGAGGGTCATTTCAAGCTAGGGGGAGGTTACAAGCAAAGGCAAGTTAGTGTGGGGAGCCCAGGTGTTTTAAGGGACTGTAGGAAAATCAATGCATTTGGAATAGAAGCTTGACACACATCACTCATGAGTGAGATGTTGCCTGTGACAGCATCCCGTACAGATCAGGTCTTCAATTCATGTTCGATGAATGATACTGAGGATAAACACACAGCAAACCCACAAGGAAGTCTCAGGTGACCACAGGAACTTTGTAGAATTCAACCAAAGTCCTTGGTTGGGAAAGCCACAGAATGGGTCCACTTTGTGTTATCCCCCGGGACCCCAAGAGGCTGCCACATTGCTCCAGATGGATAAGCGGGAGCCGCACATGCCAGTCAGCATGAGGAGGAATAGATGTGCAGATGTTGTTGCTGAAATCAGCCAACTTGAGTAAGCCTGCATCTGGGTCCTGGAGAATCTTAAACATTGTATAGCTTGCTTTCCATGCCTTTACCTTGACTTCTCTGCACAAATCAAGCAAATTGAGGTGGCAATAAATTGATGAAAGGTACCAAATTGCATTTTCTTCAGTGTGCTGAATTAAAGTTTCTCTCCCAGCAAATGAAAGTAGGGGGATTTAAACCAGGCACTATCCCTGGGGGAATTAGTGATGCACTCTTAGCAAATCAGACACTAAACACTGGTATTTTTTTGTGATGTTCAGAGACAGGTTGCGGGGAGCGGTAGCATCAGATGGGGGAAGATAGAAGGGGCTGCAGCAAATAAGCTGGCCTTTGCCAAACCTCTGCTATGATTCTGCCACGACTCATGTCTTTCTCAATAGCAGTATTTGTAATTATACCTACCATTTGTGGAGCACTCACCAAGTGCTAGGAAGTGTACTAAGCACTTTACACACATTATTTAATTTAATCTCTCTAACTACTCTGTGAGGAATACATTATTGCATCCAGGGAACAGATAAAGAAACTTTAAATCAGAGAGGCCAATTAGCTTGCCTGGTGTCATATTACAAACTGGGACTCTAACAGGGATCCCTATGATCCCCAAGCCCAAGTCCCAACCCTTTCACTCTACTCCCTCTCATCGCCAGACCTGGTGTGAGGTCTTGCTTTAGGGCAGAGAAAAGGTGTCTGCTCAATGATCAAACAACCAAACTACAGTCAGGAATTATGTCTGTCTCTATCCTACTTTGTAACCCAGCAAATTTGAGGCTGCTTTCAAAAATACTTGCAATGAAATTGAAAATGACAAATATAAGCCAAATAAAAGGACCAGAGCAATGTAAAACAATACTGAAACCTAGATATGTGTCTAGCATATAAAGGTTATTAAATTTAAGCAGCAAAATCAGCTTGAGCCTCCTGTCTGCTGAAGCAAAAAGGAAAACACAATTGTTCACTTGATGTCTAATTTTTATAAAGGAAAAGCTTAGCAATTCTGCAGAGGAAATATGCTGATAAAAGTTTATCATCCAGTAAAAGATGATAGAATAGTCAACAGGCATGTTTTGAAAGTTTACTATGTGTTGGTCACGGAGCTACAGGCTACGGAGATGATGGGGAACTAAACAAGCATGATACCTACCTCTGAGAGCCTTCAGGCTAGTGGGAAGATAGCCTTAAAGCAAGTTAGGCAGATACAGGGTAAGGGCTTGGGACACTGGACCAAGGGAATGCGACTGGTAGAGGAATAGCATTTGCAAATGGCCAAAGGTATGGGAGAGCATGTCATGTTCAAGAATCAGAGAAGTCCAGTGGCTATAACAGAAGTAGGGACAGAATGAAAGATGACAATAGGGTACACATTACCAGAGTGTTCTGGGGCCAGTTCTTGCTGGCTGGCAAGGGCCCATTGTGCACATCAGTTCCAACGAGGGTAGTAGTTTGAAATCAGCCATAGTGGGAATGTTTATACCATGGGGATTGACTCTACATGTAGCACTCTTCATTTCGTCTGCAAGTATCGACCACCTTACCAACACCTATAAATAACCATATTTCAAGAAGTTAGTCCTGCCAAGGTGGTACCTTGGAGGAAGAATCCTCTGAAACTGAAGAGGTCAGAGAAGGTTTCTTGGAAGAGACAGTATTTGGGCTAAAGATAAGTGAGCAAAATTCCAATCCAGCAGGTTGCATATTGAATCTAGAGAGTTAGGACCATAAGACCCCAAGCAAAAATCCCTGTCCTGCAGTATTGTCAAGCTGTGCAGGTAATTTAGACAGGGACCCAGGAATGGTATCTGGAGCCCAAGGTCAGTGTCAGTTCCCCTTAGGAAAATGCAGGAGCCCAACAGCTAGGTAATAAGGAGACAAGCATATAACCTAGTGAGGTGCAGACACACCTAGTCTCTGTTTTACATCTCTGTATTTTGTCATGCATCAAATAGGTTGAGGTTGAGAGCCTATGTTGTGTACCAAAAACCCAGGTGTTTGGAGAGAGGAGGCAAAAGGAACAGACTAAGATTTGGTAATCTGGAGAAAGGAATGACTGGGTAAATAAAGGGGTGAAGGCAGAAAAGGGCAGGGTAAATACACAAAGCAGTTTCTCATGAAGAGGAATGGCAGTTCTAGGAGATAAAGTTGAAAAGTTTAATTAGGGCCAAGATGTTAAGTGCCTTAAATACTTGGCTAGGATGCTTTGACTTTATCCTGCAGGCATGGGGCCGGGGGCAGGGGGGCAATGAGAGTGTCCAAGCTGTGCCCAGAGCCACACTTTGAGACTAATCTGGTGCTGATGCATATAGGTGGGACTGGGCAGGAGAGAGGCTCAGGGCCTTGTATTCTTACAAAACTCAAGATGCATCGTGCTAACAGAATACACTCCTAAAAAGTGTTAAGGACAATGACAGCCTAGCTTGGTGAGCACCATTCCTCACTATCTTAAACACTTTTGCTCTTCTCATGTACCCTTCCTCCGTTCCCAACCCACCTATTAATTTACCAAAATCCTTCTCTTAATCAGAAGATTGTCATATAAGAAACTAATGCCCCAGAAAATTTTGCTGTCTGCTAGTGTCCCTGAGAATTTTAAGTTTCACTCTGTGTAAACATGGCCATGATCTTTTCCAAACCATCTGTATCATTTTTCTTTGTTCTTCTTTATTAAACTGACACCAAGTATGGGAAATAAGGTTCTTAATTTGAGAAGGAACACTCTTATTCCTTCTGAAATGCTACAGGAGTGTCAGATTACAATTTCACTGAAATAACATGTAAGCAACCTGACCTCAAAACTCCATCTCTGGCACACTCAGTGGTACCACTATTTAACTGTGGTTAAATACTCTTAGAAATTTAGCATTGATGAGCATAGTAATATTCTTGCATTCAAGTCAGAAGAATTGGATACAAATGTTGGGTCCGCCATTTTGCTTTTAGGCAGGTCGCATGGCCATTTTGAGCCTCAGTTTGCCCCTCTGTAAAATGGAGTGATTATCTCTTGTCTTGCCTGAGAGGATCATTGTGAGGATCAAATGAGATAATGCACAAGAAAGATTTTCTTTCTTTCTCTTTTTAAACAGCAAAGAGCTGCTCAAAGGCCAAGGAGCAATTCCATCGTCAGAGGCTCCCTCTCTTTGGGGTTTCCATGTATTTCCAAGCCCAAATGAGAAGCCCCATTCCACATTGCGTATGTTTACACACACTTAGAGGGACTGGCTGACCTTGTTGACTACAGGGATACCATAATTGTCCTCAAATCCTGGTACAGTCTCCTCTCTCTCTTGAAAGGGAAGATTCACAGGAGAGAGAAGGAAATTGGCCTCAGATCATGAGCCCCCTCCCTTCCCCCGCTCACCTGACTCTGAGTTGTAGATGGCCAGGAAGATGTTTTCCCTGACTCTGGAAGCTCTTCCCTCAGCCACTGTTGGCTCTGCCTACTTTAGCCTGACCCTTGAAGACTTAGGGAGCGGGAGAGCTCAGCCCCTGGATCCTTCCTTCTACTGGCATCTAAGAGGGATATTGTAAGCTTTTCTTCCAAGAGGAGACATCTCTGTCAGGAGATCTGAGGGGACATTTATCTTCCTGAAATGCACACAGATCTGTCAGCCATGGATGAAGATAAAGGGATAATGAGCAGAAAGGGAAAGGAAAGTCGCCATTTGGATGGGCAAACAGTACATTCCTGGGGTCATGCATCCTTCCCCGAGCTTGATACAAAATGGGCAGGTGATACCACACTCAAGGTGGGGGAAGAAGCCTGGGAAGCACTGCGGTACATATGGGAAAGAGAATCAGAAGACCTGAATTCAAATCAGACTGGTCACTTAGCTGGGTGACTTCCCTGAGCCTCAGCTTCCTAGTACACAAAATGGGTGCATTGCTAATGGTGAGGTTACTTTCCTAACATCACAGGCTGGTCTAACAACTCCATGATATTAGAGGTGTGAACACATCCTCTCCCATGCCTTCCCTCTGCCACCACCGTCCCATACCCCTGCACTGTATCCCATTCTTTCCATCAAGACTGACCTGTTTGTGTGATTGATACACTTACCAATCCTGGATTTGGAGCATGTTGGGGCACATGGTTATTATTTCATCCTTCTGATGAAACAGGGTTGCACATTGGCAACAGCCACGTGAGGTCTTGATTCTTCAGTTCCTAAACTAAAAAGGTCCTCCAGAATCCCTGCAAGCCTACCTAGGATGGGAGGACAGGACCAGGGGACACTGAATGGGCAGGCTCCATAAACCTGACCCTGACTTCAACTACAACAGACCCTATATCTGTTCTACATATGGGATTTCCTAGCAAGATGTCTTCTGAATAGAGCAAAGCTGCTGCAAGGAAAGAAAAAAAAATAATAATAATACGAAAACTACCTTAGAAGTACAGTGACAAGAAGGGGGCTACTTAGGACTGGGCTCCTGAGATATCTGTCCAGAACTTAGCATATCAAACATAAATATGTTGCAAATAGATGGAAGAATGAATGGATGTTTTCAACAAGAGATGCATCCCCAGATGGAGGCAGGGACGTTCAGACATTACTGAGCTGACCATGTGCTGCTGCCATCGTGAACACTCTTCACCTGTTTCCCTAGCTCTTCCAGATGTCCCTACCGCTGTTCCACACACGTGGACCTCCAGCTTCCCCACAGGAGGTGATGAAAGGAAAGTCTAAAGCATCAGCAGTTTTATTTGATGCTGATGGCTTCCTCAAGGAAGGCCCATTTTTCATCTTGCATTTTATGAGACCATCAGAGTGTCTGTGATTCCCCAGAGGACACAGGGACTCATCAGCAATACTGTCTGGCTGGTCCAAACCCACCTTCACAAGTGAGCAGTAATAATAATACCAACCACCACAGCGGCGTGCCAGGATCTGTGTAAGTATATACATGCATTTTCTCCTTTCCCAGGTAGATATCAGTACCCCTCTTTTAAAAATGAAAACAGGGGGGCGCCTGGGTGGCACAGCGGTTAAACGTCTGCCTTCGGCTCAGGGCGTGATCCGGGCGTTATGGGATCGAGCCCCACATCAGGCTCCTCCGCTATGAGCCTGCTTCTTCCTCTCCCACTCCCCCTGCTTGTGTTCCCTCTCTCGCTGGCTGTCTCTATCTCTGTCGAATAAATAAATCTTTAAAAAAAAAATAAATAAAAATGAAAACAGGGAGGCTCAGAGCAGTTTAAGTGTCTAGCCCAGAGTCCTATCACTGCTAAGTGGCAATGCTGACATTTGAACTGGGGTCTTTCTTTCACTCCCAAAACTAACTTCTTTTATCTTACGCTAAGCTGACTTGCTCACTAAATATAGCCTTAGACCTTCAAACAACTCTGGATGAACACTTTTCTGGGAAATGCAGTGTTACACACATTTTAAGCCACTGCATGAGCTCCTTCCAGCCATTTTCACGAACTCAAACAGGTATGTGCATGCAGGAGTCCTTTGTTCCTACAGTGACTCTAGTCAACTTATTACACATGTAGTCTTCTTTGGCTCAATCAGCAAAAGATTGGGAATGCAAAAAGTAAGTGAATGCCTGAAGAAGTTCATGGATGAGTTAGTGAAGGAGAAATTAAGTGAGTGAGTGAATGGATGGATGAATGAGTGAATGAATGAATGGACATGACATCCTACAAAACTCTGAAATCCAGTTGTGAAGTCAGTGAGTCATGTCATTGAGACTGAGACTTCGGACAGATAGGAGAAATTATTCTGGGATCAGGGAGTTCCAAAAGGGAAGTGCAGAAATGCTCACAGAAATACTTGAAAGCTGAGCACACATGCCTGTATTGTGGAGCGGGGAGATGGCCACAGAGATCAGGGTGAGGCTGCTGCAAATGTAAGTAACAGATAAGTACCACAGGCAGAGCCTTCATGGTGGTGGAAAGAAGGGAGAGGGGGCAGCTATTGAAATCCTGCTTGGTGCCTTTGTCTCCAGCCCCACTGCAGGCTCCCCTCCAACCTGTGTCATCAGGAACAGGACTCAGATAACGGGAGAACCACAGGTCCTGGGAAGATCAAAGACACACGCTTTTATGCCTCAATTAACGTTCCCCTTGTAAGGCTTTCAAACACAATTTAGCTTTTCTCTGCTGGGCTGGGAGCGACACAAAGACATGCTCTGGGTCTTTTTGGAACACAGAGTCCGTGAGCCAGCGTCTATAATTAACAGTTTCCTCCTCCTAAGGGGAATAAGGTTTTGGTACACAACATAGGCTGTGTGTGAGCATGTAAAGGACTATTCACAGGGTACCGAGTGGGCCGTCTGCCCAGGACTGCTTGTCACAGCCCGATAAGGCTTCAGGGCACAAAAAGTTTGAGGTAGGGAATTAAGAGATGCAGTTGTAATCAGGAAGACAAAGGAAGAGGGGCGGGGACAAGGAGGATGACAAGTCACCATGGGTGGGCAGAACATCCGCTTAGAGTCAGGAAACCTACCTTTGTTGAGTTCTGGCTTCCCCACTTTCTGTGTTGCCTTGGGAATTCACAGGGATCTTTAAATCATACCTTCCTGTACGAAGGGGATAACAAGACTGCCCTCAACGACTGTTGTCTTGATTCTATATTCCTTTTCGGGGAAAGTCTATTTCAATATGCCTTTCCAGGCTCATCCCAATTCACTGACAAACTTTCCATGAAACCCTAAATAAGCATTTGTCCTTCCAAATAGAGGAGTGAGTGTCCTGGAGAAGAGTACTTGTATTTTCTTTTTATCCCACTAAAATCTGTTTGATGGCTGTGGGTGTCCCAGGGGTGGAACGATGTTCCTAAAACCAAGAATTGCATGCCATACAGACTGGGATGACTTCCAGTGAGTTGGGGTTCTTCAAGTACTTACAGAATTTTAAGGCAGTTATACCAAAGGTACCACAATATGGACTGGTGCAAAGGAAAATGTTGGAGACCTAGGCATTGTTAAAAACTCAACCTTTGGGCGAGGAGCAATGACATAACCAGGAGTGAGTGGAAGCACAAGGGTAGAGGCAAAGGGCCACCTTCTGGAGTTGGGGGTAAAGGATGGGTGGCTACTGTGGGTAAGGCACCTTTTCAGCATGAAGTGACGCAGAAAGTTCTAACCCAATCTGTCATTGTCATCTCTGTATTCCCTATCCCCTGTCGCATCCCGTGGAAAGACTGCTCCTTCAACCAGGGACCAAAAGGCCTGGGGCAAACGCAGGAGAAAAGGGGGTTGAGTGGCAGCAATCCTTCCTTCTCTCATAAAAACTGGGTTTCCAAACCTCAAACAGGGTTTGAACTCTACATGTATCTGTATGTTCTTCCCCTCCCAGATCGGGCCCCTAGGTAAAACGGTATCACTGAATTTTGAGAGAGAGAGTTATATATATCCCAAAGAAAAACTTTCAATGCTCTCACTTCAAACAGCCCATTCATCCCCCAAATGGCCAGTGAGAACTCCAGGAGCCGGACCGTTTCCTCCGTAAATAAAGGGATGGAAGCGTGCAGAAGAACACCCACCAGACCGTCTTCTTCCTTTTATGCTCCCTATAAACGCGCGCGGAAGGCCGCAGAGGCAGGCACGTGTGCGCCAGCCCGGCCTCCCTGAAAAGCCCAGCTCCGTTCTCCAGCGCAGAGCCAGGGGAGCCCAGCCTTTCAAAGCCCCGTTTTGAAAGCGGCCGGGGGCTTGAAAGGCGGCTCAGATGTAATTTGCGCGTGGCGCCAGCTGCACAGTGGGCTCGGCGCCAGCGGGGGCCTGAGGGCCGCCCCGACCCCGCCGTGCGCGGTCCCCAGGCCCCCGCGCGGCCCCGTGCAGTCGGTGGAGGCGCACTCCCCGGCGTCGCCCGCCCGCGCGGCCACGGAGCCTGCAGCCGCCTCTAATGAGCTCCGCCAAGAGTGGTTACTGTGGCAAGGCTGCCCACGGGACTTCGGGGCATCGCGCTGACTTTCCAGTTCTTCTTTTAAGTTCACTTACTTCAAAGTTTTCCATTTGAAGCTGTTGAGAAAGCCTGATAGACGCAAGAGAAGAAAGAACAGCAAGAGTTTAAAAAATAATGTTAAAACCCCCAAACACCCTGAAAAATACTCCAAGAAAAGAAATAAAAGGGTGGGGGTGGTAATTAAAAAAAATAGTTCAAGCAATTGAAAAGAAAATGCCGAAGGCAGTTAAGGCTGCCCCCTGCCCCCCCCCCCCCCACATCCCCTTACCTGACCCACCACACTCTGCCTACAATGAGAGAGACTTGGGGAAAGACGGAAGCCTCCGGCTTACCAGGAATTGAGGTAAAACCCAATCCAGGGGAATTGAGAGGGAAAACCACCGAGAGACTGCAGTGGCTTCTAAGAGTAAACCACATATTTCCTCTTTGGTACTTTTGCAGATGGGCAAGTCAATGTGAAAATGATCTATCCCCAAACAGGTCTCCCTTGTTTAGCACTTCCCCAATATCACTGATGAATAATCTTCAAACATAGGTTTTACTTTGCTTCCATCACAGACTGGAAACCAAAGCTCAGGGAATTTAGGTACTTTACCCAATTTAGCACAGCCTGTGGTGCAAAGGCCTGGATTCAAGCACACCCCTGAGTTTTTCAACATGCCGTTCTATCTGCAAGTAAATCATTATAAAATAAATGAACTAACAAAATAAAGGAAAAAGAAGAAGCTAACCGAAGTAGGATTCCAGTTCAGTACGGTAAGGAGACTGGCACCTCAATGCAGATACCCAGTGTATGAATGCACGCCTGTTTCACAGATGGGGAAACTGAGGCACTGAGCGTTTCTGCCACCTGCCCAAGTTCACTTACCGATTCAACAAAGAACTAAGCTTTAGACCCAGGTCAGTATAAGTCAGATTCATTCTTTTCATAACTGTATAATATTGCCTCCCAGGACTCATATCAGAAGTACAGGTTTACATCTGACTCAATCAAAAGGTTTCCAAATGAGCCTTAAACAGGTTCCCTGTGCTGGCATCTGCTAGGTGTTGGGGATTCAGAGAAAAACAACATCGTTCTTAGCACCAACTTTCAAAGAGAACATCATATCTACCATCTTTGTGTGGCAATTGAAGATATATAAAAAGAAAAAAAAGTTCCATCTTTAGCCTCCACAGTTCTCCAATGCGATCAGACTGCGATCTTGGGTTCAGCTCCCCCCCCCCCCAGACACACACACACGCCCATTCCTTCTATATTGTCTATAATCCTGAAAACTTGGATGTGAAACAAAAGTATTAGTAAAGCAAGACCCAAAGAAGGGGTGGTTACATATCCAAGATGCTTGTATTAACCTCCTTTCCGATTCAAGGATTGTCTTACAGCATTCTTAATGGTTCTTAAAAACCTACAGAGACAAAAGGCTGAGTACCTTTGGGCCAGTTCTTTCCAGAAGCACACATCCCAAGGATTTCTTCTTATGTGAAACTGTAAATGCCACCCACAATTCTAGTCTCTCTACTGGAATATACAAATTCAGTCTGGTCTCTCTTTTCCTGTCTATTTTTTTAAGTTGCACCCCTCCCTTACCCCCCACCTTAATTTTTTTCTTTTCTGACTTCAATATCTCTGACATACTAGATCCTTCCTTGGAGAGTATGATTTTCAAGCATGTCAGTATCCCCAATCACTCTCTTCAATAAGATCTAGAGCTTGTCTGTATCCATCTTCAAGTAAAGATGCCAGAGAGAGGCAAAACTTTGGTCCCACCAGAGCCTTATAGCTAAACTTCTGTTTGGGCATTCTACTTTTATGAATGCTGTCTGAGTTTGCATTAGCTTTCCTCCACCTTGGGAAGGGAGGATTTGGTGCCAGCAGCAATATTGTTAGTTCATCTGCATCTCTGTTGGGGACAGGAGGAGCAGGTAATTAATTGTTTCTCTTCTGCACTAGGCAGCCGGCTTTCTTTGGAAAAGTTGAGCATCCCTCATCCAGCAGTGGTTTCTGCAATTAAAGCTATCCACAGCCAGGAGTTTGATTAATAGCTGGGAGGTTTCTCCTTTGCTGACAAATGAGAAAAAGAGAAATCAGATAGGGAGAAGCTGAATGCATTTGCTTAGCACAGGGCCTGGCTAATGTTCTTTCTAAGGAAAGAGCTGCAGTAATTTCCTAGGGACTGGGAGGGAGGGAAAAATATCCCTTAAAAGTCTGCAAAGTAATGGTTCCAAAAAACAGATGTGCCTGTCCCTTGGGAGCAGGGCAACAAGGGCTATAGTTGGTGGTCTCTGTTGCTGGAAAGGATTGCTACTCACATGGCACAGATGGGAAGATAAGGGAGGCCCAGAAAACAGGACCTGGTTTTCCCAAAGTCACACAACCTGCCAAGAGAATCTAAGCCAGCTGTCGTTGAACTTTACCATTCCCGCTGTCAGAGAGCCACTTTGCTCCAGATGGAAGGGAGGGATTAGACTATCACGATCAAAGAGCTTAAACCCTGAATCCAGAACCCTAGACCCCTCAGCTCAGCTCTCTCTCTCTACCATATCACAGCCGCCTGTGGCACAAGGTGCATTTAGCAGCCTAGAATAAATCTGTAAGAAAGAAATCTGCCACTTTATAAATTCTACTCACTGTTCCTAGTTTTTTCTTCCAGGATTGTCCTGAATAATTAAAATCTCCTGGCTCCTGAGAGATTAGAAGCCAGTGAACCACTCCTAGGAGGACTGGAACATTCTCCTCTCCCTCCTAAGCATCCCAAGTTCCCAGAACCTCTGCTCAAACAACCCAGAGGGGGTGGAGTTGGGAGAGTTGAGAATAGCTGGCCAATGAAGGAAGTCTATGGGCTGTGGAGCTGATCTGTCAGCAGCAACACCAGCCAAGAAAGGAAACAGAGGTTGTAAAGGTAGATGGAGGCTGCCCAGAATGTTAGGGGCTCTTCCTGGGGCTCAGCCAGGGCCTGGAGGCAGTAAATGTGTATATGTCATTTTATGTCTAGGCAGAAGGCAAACCAGAGATCAGGACCATCAGGAGGCTGGGGAGCTGGGGTGTGTAATACCACTCCCAATGAATTCTGGTGGATTTTGGATCATTGCAATCAGATGACTCCCATTGCAATGAAAGGTCCCAGGCCCTATTCTTTCAGGCGTGTTTCTGTTTGATTTGCATTTTTAAATGGTTGGGGGGAAGAAAAGGATCAAAAGAAGAATAATATTTCATGATCTGTAAAAAGTATTTGAAATTCAGATTTCAGGGTCCACAAATAAAATTGTACTGGAGCACAACCATCCGTTTATTCACATGGTGTCAGTAGCTGCTCTGGGGCTGCCAGGGCAGAGCTCACTAGTTGTAGCCAAGGCAGTATGGCCCAAAGAGCCTGAAATGCTTATTGTTTGGCCCTTTACAGAGAAAGTTTTCTGGCCCCTGGATTAAATCCTTCTCGTTTCTTGCTGGCCATCTCTTAGAGGCTCCGTGCAGCCCTGGCCCCCTGGTTCCACAGGCTGTGCATAAGGGAGTTTTGTGAGCTCTGGATGTACGCCGTAACCCTTAGGCATGGTGCCTGCGTCCTCTGCCACAGGCATGGTAAGAATTCTTCATGTAAACGTGAACTGATGGACAACAGTCTCCAACTCCCCACAGAGAGTTGAAAGAACTATTTTCCCTAGAGCGCATCCCCCCTCCTCTGTGCAAACGCACGTGCTCTTGGCACAGCCCTAACAATTCAAGTCATAATGGAAGGGAATCTCACCCATTTTATTGCCATAGTTACCAAGATTGCAAGTTTAGATGCTGTATTAGCAGTAAGTGCACGGTAATAATAGAAGTCAGGGAGGAGGGGACGAAAAGGATTCTGGCTCCTGTTTCTCCCTACAGCATCCTTCAGGGCAAATATACTAGACACAGTTTGCATTAAACTGCAAAGTTGGCGGTTTTCTTTAAAAAAAAAAAAAATCCAAATAATTGCTTTAAAATCTCCTGTCTTCCCCTGACTGGTTAACCTGCACACAGTTCGCCTCATCCTGAAACAAAGAAAAGGAGGTTAAAAGAAATATAAGTGGCCAGGGTTACCATGGAAACCAAAGTGGAAGGCAAGTGAAAGTCAATTTAAGGTTTAAATGCATATGAAGCAGATGTATATGTGCGGGCATATTTGCATATAGATATCCATCTCCCCTCCTCTCTGCTCTCCATAATGTGCTCTTCCTTCCGGGCCCACCTCAGGACCCTTCACCTCCAGGGAGATTGTCCTGACAATTTCAAGCCCCAGTAATCTCTCTCTTCTGGAACTCCATTTGAACTGCAGTCTGGACGTGGGAATCAACCTCTTAATATACACTGCCCTGTTCAGAAATCACAGGACCCTTCAAGGTCACTGAATACTCCATGCCGTCTTATCTCTGTGCCTTTGCTCCTGCTCTTCGCACCACCTGGAATGTCCTTGCTAACTCCTTCCATTTGACTGTAACACCATTACCTTCCTCATCTCAGTGTGGACAGCGATTTCTCTGCAGTGCTTTTCTCAATCCCCTTGCCTCCCTCAGTGTCCCCATACTGGGTTAAGGGTCCCTCTTCAATTCTTGCCTAACCCCCACCATAGGTCTAGTTACACTGACTGTAAGTGCTGCTTACGTGATTATGGCCCCCCTCCCTTGCCCTCCAGACCATGAAACCCTGGAAGACAGGGGCTGTGTTTCACTTTGTGGACCCTCATTACTCAATAGAAATATATATATTGAATGAATGAATGAATGAATGAATGAATGAATACTAGAATAAATAATTCAAATTGCACAACTTAGGTCAACACATCCATTTCCATATGCCAAGAACAGTTGCTAATTATTATTATTGTTGCTAATTGTTACTATTATCTTTAAAAACGCACCATGTACAAACTTCCCCATTTTGATTCTAAGAGGAATTCTGGATGTATGAGGAAGGTGCAGAAAGATGAGGGGGAGGGGATTGGAATGAGTAAAACCTTACCTTGTGAAAAATGGGTAAAGGACGCTGGCACTGTAGCACAGATTGGAAGCTCAAAAGATGTGTTTCACTTTGTTAACTTCTCAGAAAGGAGTTCTGAGACCGAACATATTCTCTGGGACTCCAGAAAGTAGGCACAGGGACAACAAATGAAAGTTGTAGAGCACAGGTTTTGTTTCTTTAGCAAAGGCTTACAGAGTGTTAAAGCTATTCAGTGTTAGAAATGACTATCATGTGAGGTAGTGAGTCCCCTAGCACAGGGAGCATTCAAGCACACATGGAAAAATCATACACCTCAGAACATTAAAGAATGAAAAGGGTGTTGTATATTCAATAAGTTACAAAAAGAAAACTAGATTTTGGGGTGATGGCGGCTGTGGTGGCAAGAAGTGACAAGAAATAGGCAGGACTGAGGGGAAGAAGCTAAAAACATAGCTCACAGACTGAGCGTGGAGAACTGTTTGTGTTCACAGTTTTTTTTTCCTGCAGGAATGGGGAGCCTGGGAAAGGTTTGATGTGGAAAGTTACATGATCATTGATATGCTTTTGAAGATCATTCAAAATCGGCTGTGAACCAGAGGGATGGAGGGGATAAGCTCTGCATATTTAATATTATGCAACTGTTACAATAGCCCTAGTGATACAGGCTGGGATTAAGGCAGGGGCAGCAAGGATAATGAAGAGCAGGAGTACTGGGGACGTAAATCAAAGCAGAAGAGACAGACTGCATCAACCAGTCCTTCTAAGTTGGTTCCACTCCCTGTCAGCCACCCCTGCGTTTGTCCTCCTGGAAAACAAACCAGTCTTACTTGTTTGCAAGAGCAGGCTCGGACTGGACTGTCGGCTGGGCTGTAAAGGTTGCAGTCACCTTGAACAGATTCCCCACGCAGCTCGGTGAGAAGCAGAGCCTTCCCTCTGCTGCCCCGTCAGCTCCACTTTGCATCAAAACTGCTTTGTATGTCACCAAGTTATTAAAGTTGTGGATCGCAGTGCTGTGTCAGGCGATGTTGTTCTGAAACTGGGTCAGCGAGGGCTGTCTCTCCAGAAAGACGTGGGCTCCTGGCGTCCCCACATGCCAGCCCCGGTTGCAGTGACTTCTTGGCTGCCTCTCCCCAGCCAGCTTTGAGAGGAGGATATAATAACCCTATGGCTTGGCCTTCTATTCAGCACCTCCAGTGGTAAAGAATTCCTGACACAAGATTGAAAGGGGTTTCTCTGTTCTCTTGGCCATTGTTTGTACTCACAAGGACGGCAAGGTCTTGTTTTTTCAAGTCTCTTTTGAATCATTCCTTTTCATGGATAGACCAGCTACAAGAAGTAAAGAATCAGCTGTTTCAAAACCCTGAGCATGCAGGTTTCCCCTCTGCTGCTGCTCCAGGAGGCCCAGGGACTGAAGGGGAACAGGCAGGCACAGAGGAATGGAGACATGGCTGGGGAGTGTGGGAACACTTCGGGAAGAGATCCAGAACTCCGCTGGGGAAGGAGTTGTCACACAGCAAGAGAGACACAGAGAGGTGGATTTGGCGTCAGAAGAAGGACGGGGAATTCCTAGTAGTCCTTTTCCAAGACAGAGTGGGCTACAACTTTTTTTCAATGCAATCCAATGCATATTTATTGAACACCTACTATGTAGCAGTTGTAGAATAAAACAAAACAGACAAAACAGAGATTTCTGTTCCTGTAGATTTTATGTTCTAGTGCAAAGACAAAGACAATAAATGATAAATGTAGTATATAATTAAATAACAGAAATTCTGTGCAGTTGATTCTTGAACAACACTGGTTTGGGTTTTTTCAACAAATACAGTCCAGTACTATAACTGTAGTTTCTCTTTCTTATTTTCTTAATAACATTTTCTTTTTTCTAAATCACTTTATTGTAAGAATACAGTATATAATACCTCATAACATGAAATATGCATTAATTGACTGCTTATGTTATTGGTAAAACTTCTGGTCAGCAGGAGACTACTAGTTAAGTTTTGAGGGAGTCAAAAATTATATGTCAATTTTCAACTGCGTAGGGGCTTGGTGCCCCTAACCCCTGTGCTGTTCCAGTCTCAGTTGTAGTATGTTAGGAGGTGATAAGCTATGGGGGGGAAATACGTGTATATATAGAGACAGAGGCAGAGAGTGACAGAGAAAAGTGGAAGAGGAATGACAGGGAATAGGGTGGTAATTTATGAAGGGTGGTTAGGATAGGCCTCATTGAGAAGATAATATTTAAACAAAGAAGTGAAAAAGTTAATATAGTTAACCAAGTGGATAATCTGGGGGAAGCGTGTTCCATGCAGAGGGTCGAACCATTTCAAAGGCCCTACGGTGGCGTGCCTGGCAGATCCAGAACACAGCAAGGAGGACAGTGGGGCAGGAATCATGTGGAAGACAGGAATAGCAGTAGGAAAGTCAGAGAGGTATGGGGGCAAGATTGGAGATGTAAGGACTTTATCTTTCACCAAGAATGACATGGGAAGCCATTTCCCAAGAAGATCATGAGCATCATCGAGAGAGAATATTCTACAACAGTGATTCTCAGCTGGGGATGATTTTACCTCTAAGGGAGAACTTGGCAATGTCTGGGGACATTTTTGGTTGTTACAACTGGGGCAGGTATGCTGTTAGCATCTAGTGGGTAGAGGCCAAGTTGCTCTTAAACACCCTACAGGGACTCTTGGAAGGCTCAGTTGGTTAATCGGCTGCCTTCCACTCAGGTTGTGATCCCAGAGTCCTGGGATTAAGCCCCACATCCGGCTCCCCACTCAGGGAGCCTGCTTCTCCCTCTGTAGCTCCCCATGCTTGTGCTCTCTCCCTCTCTCTCTCAAAAAAAAAAAAAAAAAAAAAAAAAAATCCTACAATGGACAGGATAGCCCTCTGCAGAGAATTATCCAGTACAATGTCAAAAGTGCTGAAGTTGAAAATCCCTACTCTAAAAGGAAGTCAAGCTTTAGGTGGCTCACAGTCTATATGTTCTTTGAGTAAAATGTACCACTATTTTTAAGAGAACCTAGGCCCACATATCCATTAAACGCAATAGGAATAGTGCCTAGGATCCATGACAATTTTTTAGGACTACTAAAACCTTTACTTTTTTTTATATCAAAAGAAAGAATATATAATTGATCCTTAGATATATTAATCTTTATACCAATACAGTCATAAAATATACTATTAATTAATTAATTAATTTATTTATTTATTTATTTATGATGCAGGAAGGGACCCATGAAGGCTTATGTGCCTATGGCCCCCAACGTCATGCTGGCCTCCTCTGACATTAGACTTGGGACAACGGTGTCTTCTTGAGTCTTCCACCCACCAGCTGTGTTCCTAGACCCAAAGATTTCAGTCATGTCCTCTCATCTTTCCTGTCTAGGTGAGTACAGTTACAAACACAACTTACCACCAAGTTCAGGCAGATGGCAGTCATTTTCATGGAATCAAGAAGAAAACTGTCAGAGCTAGAAGGGTTTTTAGAACTCATCTGGTCTGACCACCTCATTTTACGAGATATGGTCATTGAGGCCAGGCAAGGGTGGTAAACGGACCACATCATGCGACTAATTTGTACCAGAGTCAGAATTTGGGGGATTGTCTTAGGGTTCATTTTGCCAGCTTTCATTTTCCAGTCTCACATTCGGTTTATACCAAGTTCCTCAGAATGAAGCTGATGTTACTTGATGGGAAGGGAAAAAAAACAAACCAACCAACCTGCTGAATGTCATTCTTTGTTATTTCTTATCACTTCTCAGTTTTCAAAGCTCTTTAATATATACTAGTTCGCTTGATCTTTACAACAACTCTGTGAGAAGGGGTTGGAGAGAAGGCAGCTCATATCTTGCCTGTTTCTAAGATGCAGAAACTGAGATTTGGGGAGTCCTTCTGATCTATCCTGCATTACAGAGCTAATGAGGGGTGGAGTCACAGACTTGAATTCCAAGCCCTTGACTTTTCGTTCAGGACTGTCTTCCAAGCCATCACTTTTTATTAGTCTTGATTTGTCACATGGTGCCTACATCTGACTTTGTGTTCAATAAATGCTTATTAAGCGAATAGTTGAACCGTCCTATTCCATAGATTAAACCATGCTTGCAGAAACAGAACGAATCAGTGGTCAATGCCTGACACATTATAGTCAAAAGATGTTGGTCTTACTCACGGAAGTGTCAGCAAAGAATGGGGGGATTGGGAGGCATGGTAATTTTAGTTCACTTTTGTGTTTAAAAAATCCTGTTATACTTTCGTGAGGTTTTTTTTTTCCCCTGTGCCATTTTCATAAGTATAAGAAAATAAGTGCAAGTTTAAAGAAATAAAGACAATAAGGTGTTAAAACTCCAAATTGTCTGGGAATTACTACTTGAGAGATCCAAATAACTCAGATTACTCTAGTGAGTTGCTTGTCTTCTTGCCCTTATGTTACTCTTATCTTCTGGGCTGGGGCCATTTAACCCTATACCCATGCTCCAACCTACTCCATACTTAGGAACAAGCCTGTGCTTGGCCTATAGAAATGGAAAAGGTTCAAGATCAGCAACTCAGGGCCTCAGCAGCAAATCAGTCAGCCTGTTGGGCCAAGGCAGATCTGGTTCATCCGGGCCAGGATGCCTGCATGGCCCATGCATATGCCCTAGCCTTATAGTGTAATTCTAGAAACTGGGAGGGTCCTTATCTTCATTCTTTCATTCATTGCAAACTTACAATGAATGTCTACCATTTGTCTGCTTCTATTCTTCCAATCATTATCAAATATACATTGAGTACGTACTATTTGTTAGACATTGTGTCTGGTGCTGAGAAACAGAATAAAAGATAAGACATAGTCTAATTCTCTAGAAGCTCGTTGTCTGGAAAAATATGTAGGAAGTATACCTGTGAGTAAACTGTAAGCTACAAAATAAAATGATTGGACCTACAAAGCATGGGCAAAGTGCTCTAAGAACACACAGTGGGGAGTGACTGGTTCTGTTTAGAGCAATGGGGTGGTTGGAGAAGGCTTTGCAAAAGATGTAAAAAAAAAAAAAAAAAAGTCACAGAGGACACTTCAGGGGTGAAGTGAAGGACATTCCAGGGAGGCAGAACAGCAAGAGCAAAGCCAGACATGCATGAGGGGCCACGTCACTTCTGAGAGAAGTGTAAGTATCCCAATAATAATAAACCCTGGTGTTGAGTGTTTCGATGACCTAGGCAATGGGTTGAGTATTTTGCACACAGAATGTTATTGAATCCTCCATTCATTTCTGAGATTCACCTATTTCATAGATGTCATACCTTTCACTGTTAAAGAAGTGCTTGCCATCCTGAGGAAGTGGGTAACCTCAGGAGTGCATAGCTAGTGAGATGGACCAGTAATTGGGCCATGATCTGTCAATCTACAAAACCTTGTTCTTAGACCCTATATTGTGCTGCTTCCCTATTTTACTGATGAGGAGAGGGGAGCCTAGGGAGATGAATTCCTTGCTCAGGATTACACAGTTGTGACAAGTTGAATCTGAAAGTAGGCCCGGGTCTGTGTTTCTTTCCACTACCTAAACTGTCATTCTGTACAGGGATTTATTAAAGAGATTTCAGTGTGGAGACAGGAACAATTACCCCCCCCCAAGTTAGTGACAAGAATCCAGCTACTCAACACACAAAAGGAGTGTTACCTTTATGATGCAAAACAGATATATCAATGCAAATCGGCCCTGTGTCCTTTCCACCATGAAAGAGAAAACTACCCAGCTAGAGGAGTTTCAGGGAAAAATGAAAAGGAAAGACAAATAACGGGCTGATGGAAGAGGGATTTGGAGGTCCTTTGGGAAGGAAAAGGAAAAATAAAGACAACGGATTTCAGGTTGAGACAGTGGAAGCACTTGGGAGTTGGTGGGGAAAGGTAGGAGCAAGGGATGTACAAGATACAAGAAATAAAGAAGACAGTGAAGGCTGCTCTTGTCTAGAGAAGCAAACAGAACACACATCAATAAAGACGTTTTTTTCTGAAATCCACAGAGGAGAAATGGGGAGGGGTATCGTGAGAAATTAATGGAGGAAGACGCAAAGAGTTGAAACTAAGAATCCCACTGGTGACAAAGCGCACATCCCAGTAGAAGGAGAAAGGCATGGCTGAGAAAGTTACAGCCTGAGAAAAAAAGGAGCAATACAAAAAGGAAAAGCTAAGAGGCTTAGAAAGGAAGTCTTGGAGGATGAAAACAAAATCACACAAATACAGAGAAAGCACAACTCAGAGTGGGAGACATAGTACGAAGGGAAAACAGACCATGTGGGTTCTGAGTGAACAACAAGTGGAGATCATTTGAGCAAGAAGACAGTGAGAAAAAAGGTGATGTGGATTCAGAAAATATAAATGATTCATGAAAGGAGCGAGGGTCAGTAGCTAACATTTATTGATCATCTGTAATGTAGCTAGTGTTTTACATTTGGTCTATCATTTAGTTCTCTTACCTTGTCAGCACGTTTTGCCATGTATGCCAGATCCCATAGAGATTATGTGTCTTGACTAAGGTCATACCTTCAGCCATACTAGACCGAGGACAGAATCAAGGGTGCATCTATGTCCCCAGACACTGCTTTCCCCATATTTCACCCTGTGTCCATGAGGACTGGTGGGTTATACATTGGTTACTAGAGAAAAGCAGCACGAGTTTGGAAATTCTATTTAACACACTCTTTGATGTCAAAATACAACCAATGGTAATTATCTCAAGTGATTTGCATAGTCCTTGGAATGCAGAGATCACTCCGTAAATGTTGGTTTCCATGATTTTAGTTAGCCAGAAATCACACTTGGAAAATTGATGGGATTTATGTCTGAGCAAGAATAGATACTTTAAAGGCTAGAGGGAAAAATGCTACAATTTCCGATAACTTGGTTACTGAGAGCTGATCATAAGCATCTCTTCCTAATTGCGTATTTAGTGACATCATATTGGTATCTTGAAATTAGCTGTGGTGGAAATATTTACACCACAGAAATCAGCAAAGAGTATCAAGGCTTTCTACTCCCCTCTCCTGCCCCAGGAGAGCTGGTTGTTAAACGTTCACCAGCACACCAATAAATATTCACCATGTGGGTGGGAAGACGTATGGTCTCAGTTATATAATAGGAAAGGACAAACATCATGTTTTTTAATGAGTTTGCCTTTCCCTAAAACACACACATACATACAAATATATATTTGGAGAAGCAAAGTGATTTTTTGAAACAGTAAAGCAGATTTATTTGGAAGAAGTTTTTAATGGTCTTAGGGAAGAACAAGGCATTGGGAAATGGTTGAGTATGACCTACGAAGCTACGTTTAAAATTGGAATCAAATAACAGATATTCAGACACATATGTTAAAATTCTGAAGTGTAGTAGTGATATTTATGAGGGTAGCTTCTGGAATAAATGCCTCCAGGATTTAAATTCTGGCTTTGCCACTTACTAGCCATGGGATCTTATAGGCCAGTTAATTAACTTCTCTGTTGAAGTTTCTTTTGTAAAGTGAGGGTAACAACAATGCACCTCAGAGGGAGTCAGTAGAACTCCCTGAAGCAATGCAGGTTAAGTTATTCACATAGTGCCTGGGACACAGCAATCACTAAGTGCTGGCTCTAGGACTATACTGAACCACAAACTGGGCCTGGAAAGTGGGTACAATGTATATGCAAGCAAGAATAGACATGGTAAGAGGTACACCTGAGTAGCTTAGTAGGTTAAGGGTCTGACTCTTGATGTCAGCTCAGGTCATGATCTTGGGGTCGTCAGATCAAGCCCCATGCTGAGTGTGGGGTCTGCTTAAGACTCTCTCTCTCTGCCAGCATTACCTTGATCCCCAAACCAGATAAAGACACCAAGAAAAAGGAGAATAACAGACCAATATCCCTGATGAACATGAATGCACAAATTCTCACCAAGATACTAGCTAATAGGATCCAACAGTACATTAAAAGTATTATTCGCCACAACCAAATGGTATTTATTCCTGGGCTGCAGAGGTGGTTCAACATCCACAAATCAATTAATGTGATACATCATATTAATAAAAGAAAGGACAAGAATCATGTGATCCTCTCAATAGATGAAGAAAAAGCATTTGACAAAATACAACATCCTTTCTTGATAAAAACTCTTTGTAGTGTAGAGATAGAAGGAAGCCACCTCAATATCATAAAAGCAATTTACGAAAAACTCACCACGAATATCATCCTTCTCAATGGGGAAAAACCGAGAGCTTTTCCCCTAAGGCCAAGAACACAACAGGAATGTCCGCTCTCACCACTGTTATTCAGTATAGTACTGGAAGTCCTGGCCTCAGCAATCAGACAACAAAAAGAAATAAAAGGCATCCAAATTGGCAGAGAAGTCAAACTCTCACTCTTCACAGACGACATGATTCTCTGCGTAGAAAACTCAAAAGACTCCACCAAAAATTTGCTAGAACTGAAACAGGAATTCAGCAAAGTTGCAGGATATAAAATCAATGCACAGAAGTCAGTCGCATTTCTATACACTAACAGTGAAGCAAAAGAAAGAGAAATCAAAGAATGGATCCCTAAAATTGCACCAAAAGCCATAAGATACCTAGGAATAAACCTAACCAAAGAGGTAACCAATCTGAACTCTGAAAACTGTAGAACACTTATGAAAGAAATTGAAGACACAAAGAAATGGAAAAACATTCCATGTTCCTGGATTGGAAGAACAAATATTGTTAAAATGTCCATGCTACCCAAAGCAATCTACACATTCAATGCAATCCTTATCAAAATACCATCGATATTTTTCACAGAGCTTGAACAAATAATCCTAAACTTTGTATGGAACCAGAAAAGACCCCGAATAGTCAAAGGGATGTTGAAAAAGAAAAGCAACACTGGAGGCATCACAGTTCCAGACTTCAAGCTCTATTACAAAGTTCTAATCATGAAGGTGGCATGGTACTGGCACAAAAACAGGCACATAGATTGATGAAACAGAATAGAAACCCCAGAAATGGACCCTCAACTCTGTGGTTGGCTAATCTTCGACAAAGCAGGAAAGAATATCCAAGGGAAAAAAGACAGTCTCTTCTACAAATGGTGCTGGAAAAATTGAACAGCCACATACAGAAGAATGAAACTGGATCACTTTCTTACAACACACACTAAAATAAACCCAAATTGGATGAAAGACCTAAATATGAGACAGGAATCCATCATCATCCTAGAGGAGAACACAGGCAGCAGCCTCTGTGACCTCGGCTGCAGCAACTTCTTGCTAGACACATCTCCAAAGGCAAGGGAAACAAAAGCAAAAATGAACTATTGGAACTTCATCAAGATAAAAAGCTTTTGCACAGCAAATAGTCAACAAAACTAAAAGGCAACCAACAGAATGGGAGAAGATATTTGCAGATGTCTTGTCAGATAAAGGGCTGGTATCCAAAATCTATAAAGAACTTATCAAACCCAACACCCCAAAAAACAAATAATCCTGTCAAGAAATGGGTAGAAGACATGAACAGACATTTCTCCAAAGAAGACATACAAATGGCCAGCAGACCCATGAAAAATGCGCGACATCCCTAGACATCAGTGAAATCCAAATCAAAACCACAAAGAGATACCATCTTGCACTGGTCAGAATGGCTGAAATTAACAACTCAGGAAAAAACAGATGTTGGTGAGGATGCGGAGAAAGGGGAACCCTCTTACACTGTTGGTGGGAATGCAAGCTGGTGCAGCCCCTCTGGAAAACAGTATGGAGGTTCCACATAAAGTTAAAAATAGAACTACCCTATGACCCAGCAATTACACTATTAGGTATTTATCCAAAAGATACAAACAGTGATTTGAAGGGATAAGTTTATAGGAGCAATATCCACAATAGCCAAACTATGGAAAGAGCCCAGATGTCCATCGACAGATGAATGGATAGAGAAGATGTGGTATATATACACAATGGGATATTACTCAGCCATCAAGAAGAATGAAATCTTGCTGTTTGCAACGTCGTGGGTGGAACTAGAGGGTATTATGCTAAGCGAAATAAGTCAGTCAGAGAAAGACATATCATATAATCACACTCATATGTTAAATTTAAGAAACAAAACAGATGAACACAGGGGAAGGGAAGGAAAAATAAGATGAAAACAGAGAGGAGACAAACCATAAGAGACTCTTAACCATAGGAAACCAACTGAGGTTTGCTGGAGAGGAGGTGAATGGGAGGATGGGATAACAGGGTGATGGGCATTAAGGGGGGCACTTGATGGAATGAGCACTGGGTGTTATATGTAACTGTTGAATCACTAATTCTGCCTCTGAAGCTAATAATACACTATGTGTTAATTAAATTGAATTTAAAATAAGGAAGGAAGGAAGAGAGGGAAGGAGGGAGGGTGGGAGGGAGGACGAGAGGAAGGGAGGGAGGAAGGGTGAGAGGGAGGGAGGGAGGGAGGGAGGGAGGGAGGGAGGGAGGAAGGAAGGAAGGAAGGAAGGAAGGAAGGAAGGAAGGAAGGAAGGAAGGAAGGAAGATTCTCTCCCTCACCCTCTGCCCACCCCCCTGCTTGCACACGTATGTACACTCTCTTTCTCTTTCTCTCTCTCTCTCAAAAGGGAAAAGAATAAACATGATAAGAGTTAGACAAAACAGTGCTCCTTCTTCTTCTGATCATTCTAGGGAAATAATTGAAATTAGTCTTTCAAATACTGGGATATTTGACCACAACATATGGGAGATGCTTAAACTCCTCTTAGAGCTGGAGAGGAATAAAAATGCATTAGGAAGTTCTTAGCTTCTTTCCTATGGGGTCAAATGGATGGGTTCTATCAGTGCTTCTCAAATCTGCCTATTATCAGAGTCACCTAAGTAGCTTTAAAAATATATACTTCCTATTCCTAACTCTGAAAAGTCTTGTTAGTCCTTAGGAATTGGGGGCCATGAATCTCCTCTTTCCTAAAGCACCCTCTCCCTGGGAGATTTTGGGGATCAGCCAGGTTTGGTGACCACTGAACTACATGTCAGCTCTGTATCTATAAACCAGAGCTAAGGTTTCATATACAGCTGCCAGCCCCTCCTACCCTGGATGTTCCTCTTGCACCAGCCCCTGAAGCAGCATTCAGGGCCACTGACAATCACGGTGAGCAGTGCTGGGGAAGTCACTGCTTGCAGGGAAGTTCATTCCAATTCTGGTTAGGTCCGGTTCCTGTGAGAGCTCTGGCTTGTGCTGCGTCCAGGTCTGTCCGCTCCACACCCTTTGATGTCCATTTGTCACCTTAGCTTTCTCTCTCAGGCTCAGGTGCAGTCTGTGTAGAGTAGGTCAGCACACAGCCTGGTATCTTCAAAGAGACTGGGGAATACCCACGGGAGTCTGTTGGTCAGAAATCCCACTGGAGTTCAGTGTAGCAACAAACACTGGGAGCTATTCTGTTCAGAGAAGGCTTGCCAAAAGAAAGGGAGTTTTATCTGGACCGTGAAGGATAGAAAGGTTTAGAGGAACTGGAAATTGGGTGTTGGGAAGTGGCGAGGCTCCATATTGTAGGAAGGGGCAGGAAAAGAAATAAGCTTTAGACCTGTGGAGTAGTGTGGTGGTAGATCAAAGGGGAGAGTACCGGAGGCAAGTAGCCTCCCATGCATGGGCTCTGCACACACAGGGAAGCCCATGGCACAGCGTGGGAGGATTTTGAGACCACAGCAGCAAGGGGTTCAGGCAGCATTGAGTGGGGCTCTAGTATTTATATAGCCCCTATGTAATGCCCCCATTCTACCTCTACTGTCTAACTCCATTCCCATCCTAACGTGAGTACGCAAGCATCCTTATCCTCACCTTACATGGGAACAAACTGGGAGTAAGACAGGCCATGTGACTATCTCAAGGACACCCATGCAGAAAGTGCTAAAAACCAGGATTCGGATCCACGTTGGCCTATTTCCAAATCTCAGGAGACTGGAGACATGGGATTAAACTACAGACAGGTAAAAGAACAGGTGACAGCAGTCATATGCAGAGGATGTAAAGATAATATGTAGATAGAAAAAAGGAGGGGGGAAAAACACAGATCCACATACCCGCGCACACGCGTACACACACACACACACACACACACACACGAGTGTGCACCTGTGCTGACTCCAGTCTGAGCGGGCCTCTCCACTGTCCTCTAGCTAATATATTCTGGGCCAGATTTAAAGGATCTAGGAGAGAATGACTCGTCAGCTCATAGGAAGTGAATGACAGCATGGGAGTTACCAATAATCCTACTCTCCTCTTTCCAACCCTCCAAGGGAATAAGAGGCCTGTTTTGTTTTGTTTCTTTTTTCAGAAAGGTTTCTTTCTGTGCGCAATAGCTGGCCTAGATTGCATCCCTCTTCCCTGTGCTGTTTGGCCAAATGCAGCTGGAGACATAACAAGATTGTGCCTTTGCTAGGGGATAGAAAAATAATAAAAACAAAGCCATGCACGTTAGGCGTTTACATTCGGAAGAGCCTCCTTCTCTTCCACTTGGGGCTTTTGTTCAAATTAAATTACCTTCTGCTTGTTGTCACCACGGTTCTATATATATCTAGCGCTTGAGCTATTGAGACAAATGAGCAGAGCCCACGTTGTTGGGTCAGACCACAGGAGACACTGCTGCTACTTTCTCCCAAAAAGAACAGATTGTTTTGTGGCCCTGAAGGTCTCACTCCATGCTTTACAGGATGGAGATAAAAGGGGCCAAGGTTTCCAGGTCTCGTGATCTTTTAGTTCTTTCTGTCACAAGATCAGGTATCTCTTTGACATTCAGCAAAGCAGTCGACAGTATGGCCTCCATGCTCTACTCACTGGCCTTTGGCTCCGGTCTCCCTCCCTTCAATCCATCTTCCACATCATCCCCTGGGTGACAGAGCTGAAGCTCTCATCTTGTCCCTTCCTGGAGTAAAGAGCTTCACTGTTTCCTAATACCTTAAGAAATTTCACGGTCCTTCCAGATCTGGTCCTCTGCTGGCTTTCCAGCCTTTTTTCTTCTATCCTTTTATTACTGGACGTAAGTACGATAGTAGGTCTCACTTGTTGAGGGTATATTATGTGACAGTGTGCCAATCACTTTCTATCCATTCTATGTTTTTATCGTATCCCATCGTAATTTTCTGAGGCAAGTATCTGCATTATCCTCATTTTAGCAGGCAGGATGATGAAACTTAGGAACAGAGGAGTTAAGTAACCTGCCCTGGGTCACACAGCTTATATGTAGTCCCTCTGGCATTTAGGTCTGTCTGTCCCCAAGCTCTACACTCTGTCACTAGTCTTTGCTTTCTGTATATCATACTACAAGGGAACCATAAGTTCATAGGTCTGTCTCTCTTTCAACTCAATCAGCAACTCCGACAGATTAAGAATAATGCTTTTTTTTTTACGATTTTATTCATTTATTTGACTGAGAGAGAGGCAGCAAGAGAGGGAACACAAGCAGGGGGAGAGGGAGAGGGAGAAGCAGGCTTCCCGCTGAGCAGGGAGCCTGATGCGGGGCTCGATCCCAGGACCCTGGGACCGTGACCTGAACCGAAGGCAGACGCTTAACGACTGAGCCACCCAGGCACCCCAAGAATAATGTTTTTTTCATTGTTCTTACCCCTAGCTGGAACAAAGCCATGGCAGACATTCCAGAAAATGTTTTCCAGATTCTAATCTAATCTATTTCCTAGTGATAGATAGAGGCATGGCACAGTGTGTAGTCTAGCTCCAGACTAGCTCAAATCACACTTCTGTGACATCTGGATTTATAAGGATCTAGGACTCTGTTGTTTGCAGCACTTCAGGTTCCCATCTGTATAATGGGGAGTCAGTAGATGAGTTCATTCACATCAGGGACTTTGAAGAATGCTGGGCATGGAGGAAGTTCTCCACGTCAGTAAGCCCTGATTACCAGTTAGCTCCCTGGTCACCCACGGCACTTGATGTGCACTTCCAGGACCGTGCCTATCGCACTGCTCCTCCCTGCATACACTGCTTGATTTTGACCCTCCTGACCCTGGACAACATGCTTTGTTTTATTTTGCTTTTAATATCACTCTCCTTCAAAGCCTGGCAGATAGCATGAGCTCAGTCAAAGTTTTTGAATGAGTGGGCACAAGATTCTGGAATTATGTCTATTTTGCCTTCCAAGCTATACGGGGCGGGGGGTGGGGGTGCACAGGAAGACTACCAGATAGGGATTCTCAGTTGCCTCCTCCAGTTTCCATGCCCATAAGAACTACAGTCTACTGCCTCCTGATGCCCCATTCCATGTTTGTTCAGCAGCTAGTCACAGAAGCCACCCACATGTGACCGTGCAGGAAGCATGCACCAGGCTCTATGCTGCATGTCTCGCATGCATCACCCCATGTCATTGAACGCATGACGTTAAATACCCCAGTAGACTGGAGAGAAACTGGTGAGCAACCTAGACAAACTCTATTCCTCATGGAGGTCATGGAGGAAGGAACCTCTGTGTGCATTCATTGAGTATTTCCTACATCCCAGACAGCTCAGTCAGTGACTCATAGAGGGCAAACTGTCAAGATGGAAAAATAAAAAGTCTCTGCAAGAGGCTTCTCCATGAATGGTGTCCCTACCTCAGCTGGCCAGGAGCTCCTGATGAGCAAAGGGCAGAGGCTGGCTCCAATCCCCTCTGGACAAGACTTTTATTTCTCCTCCTGTCCTGGAAAGCGACAGGTATCAGCACTACTTCCACATCACAGGTGAAAATATTAGTCCAACACTGATGCAGAGGGAGGCTGATTTGGGCTCCATTTAAATCTTTCTATCCACATATCTGTCAACAGATCTGTCAAACAATGAAATGAGACAGTCGGGGGAATAATCAGCCCTATCACTGGAGTTTTGAACATAATCTGAACAGTCATGTATAAGAGATGTTTGAGGGCAGGATTTGGAATCAGGCACACACGGATTCCAGTCTTACGTCTCACTAGCTGTGATATCCTGGCTAAGTGACTTGGAAGAAGCGGTTCAACCTCCCTGATGGTCGGTCTCCTCCTTTGCCAAATGGCGGTGATGAGGACACCCACCTCCCAGGACTTCCGGGGACATGAAATGGAGTGATGGGTGGAAAACACCCAGCATTGCCGGCCAGCAGATGGAAAGTGCCCAAAGCCTGCTTTATTTACTATAAATAACATTCATAATTGTTGATGGATTTCATTAGTATGATTTTAATTCTTATTGTTCTGTGGTAGCAGAAGGAATTCCTGCATCAGATGGAATGTTGAATAAAAGCTTCTACGGTGGCCACACACACACACACACAAGACCACAACAGTAAGCAGAACTACTCCAGGTCGTCCCTCACGTTTCCCCACCCCCTTCCCTCCACCTCTGCCCAGGGCTCTTATTATCAGGAAGAGGAGTATTCTTATCATTTTACTACTGCGACTGCCACCACCACTCCAGGAGGGTCTGCTTGATACCCAGTCAGCATGCTTCAGTGGAACAGGCAGATCTGGTTCAAATCTAGGCCGTGCCTCTCTCTGTCCCTGTGACATTAGACAGAAGAGGAGATAAGCAGAGAGAGACGGGGGAGCCCAGGCCCGAGCCTGCCACACAAACACGCCCTGTCATACCGAGCTCTTTGGAAGATTTCTTTCCCTGGTGTTCCGCATGCCACCTCTGTTGCTCAACTGGCATCTCCTTGAGGGCAGGAGGTAGTTGTCTCTTCTCTCTGTACCTTTTCACCATCTGGTAAAACACTGTAAACTCAATGAATATTCTCTGGTTGCTGGCTTGAGAGCTGCCAATACCTAAGTGACTGATTTTATTCACTGGAGTGTCTCCTTCAGGGAAGTAAAACTGCCATGTCATGAATCTTTGACTCTCAGGCATAAAAATAAGGGAAGAAGAAATTCTATAACCCTGTTATGCAACAAAGAACAATTACAGCCAACCACACATGCCCCTGATGACGGTGATTCTCTCCACTCCCGATGTTGTAACATTCCAGAATGTCTTGTTCTTTGAAATGGAGGGTGGGATTACCCCCAAGGTTCAGCTTTTAAAGCAAAACAAATCACAAGTCACATTATGTGAAACTGAGTTATAACTTCCCCATTGTCACGCAGCAGGGTCACAGCAAGGCCGGGATGAGAACATGAGTCCTGTAAGCCTCAGGCACTGCAGTCCAGGGGCCCTAATGCCAGGGAATTACCTGGGCTTTCATTCTGATGGGATCTTCCCCATCTCTTAACAAAAATACACACAAAAAAAATTAGTATTTTTGATCGATTGCTATGTGGCTTGCCCTTTGCTTGTATTAATTCATGTAATACATTATCCTTAGTTGAAAGATGAACAAACTGAAAATTAGTCCTGACAGATGACTTTGCCAAGGTCAACTGATATCAATTAACTATTGACATTACACAGTGAACTATTTCTACTATATTCTTTCCACCCCTCTGTGCTATCACCATGCTCTTCTACTAATATTTCACAGATTTAATCCTTTACTTGCATGCTATTCCTTTTAAGAACTCCCTTTCCTTGGCCTCCACCATGGTCCACGTGCAGAGCTATTCTTTTAAAATTTCTAGATCGAATAGCACCTCCTCTGTAAAGCCTTCTGTGATTGCTTCTAAGCAGAACAACACCCCTCCCCATGTTCTCTTAACAGTTTGTTCATGTATGTGTGTGTGTGTGAATTATTTGTTGGCCCATCTCCCTTACCAACTTGAATCTGGACCCCAGAACTTTTGGAACATGTCTTTGTTGTTCGTCTCTGCCACCTCATGTGCCTTGCAGTGTACCAACAACGGAGTAGCTTCTCCATAAACGTTAGATGGAAGGATGAGTAAAATGAAGAAAACTTGCAAGGAGATAAAGGGAAGTGAGGGCTTTACTCTAGCTAATTAAACTGCCAACAAATCTGAGAGGTAGGTATTAGTATCCTCATTTTACAGCTGAGGCAAACAAGACAGATACGTAAGATTTGGCATCAGAATACAGATCTGTGTGACTGCTGAGCTTGTGTTCTTCCCAATACATTAGAAGAAGAAAAGGCACATCCTTTGGGGAATGCAGTAGGCATTGTCACGAGCAGGAGCAGGTAATGGAGTTCACAGATAAGAAGGGAAGGAAAGAGTAAAGGAAGAAAGAAATTCAGAAAATGAGGAAAGTGGGATGCTGACAGTTCAAGGCAGAGTGGGAGACAGGACTTCCTAGGTAAGAACCAACCTTGTGCCCAGTGAGAAGGCGCCAAGGAAGGAAGATCGAAGTGACATTTAGACAGATGAGAATAGCACCAGAATTGAACCCCAGATAATTGGACGAATTTCTTTCAAAACTGCTGTGGGAGCCAGAAAAGGGCAAAGACAAGGGCCTGTGGTAAGCAAAGGAGGAAGAATGGTTTAGAGGAAGATGCCACAGCTCAGGAAGGGGGTGGCTTGGCCTCGAGGCTTGAGAAGGGAAGTGCCTGGGAGGTCCAGCAGCGGGGCCACTGAGTCCATCTTTGGTGGCTGTTTGCAGTGGCATATGGCTGAGGGGTGATAGCAGCCCCACAGTGGTGAAGGGATAATTGTGGATGGCATTTTAAGAAGGAGAGCAGGAAGGAACAAGTAACCAGAGATCTCTGCTGTTACCAGTCGCCAATTGTGAAATTTACGCAGAGTGTTTACTCTTAACTGGCAAGAATTCACAGATGGTGGAAGACACCAGGGGTCAGACTGTGCCTTCTTCGCTAACTGTTTAGGAGCCTGTGAGATATCACTTTAAATGTCAAGTGTGGGAAAGGGAAAGGATAATTGCAAGCACTACAGTGCAAGAAAGTGCTTAGATTTAGACAAACTGTAGTTTTCTCCTTAAGGTAATTCAAAGTAGCCAAGTAACACTTTGCCAACGTATAGAAGAATGTTATAAAAGGGACACATGGGTTAATTTTACTGCTTTTTAAATGAGTGGGCAAGATGGGAAGTATTCTTAGGATTATACAATTGGATCATACAATTAAGACGAGGAACCCTTCCTTCAAGGAGTTTTTAATCCCATGTGATACTAACTTTTCCATTCTATATAGCACTTTCCTGAATTTTCTTGAATCCTCTCTTCCACTTAGTTCTTGTAGCTGTCATAGAAGTGACTCCATAAACCATTTATCCCATAGACAAAGAGACAGACACCAAGGGACAAAAACAGCCTCTCAACAGATCGAGGGTCTGTTTTTTATACAGTTAGTGGTGGGGTCAATGCACCATCAAATTGTCCTAATTCTTTCTTCCATAAACTTTCACCTGCCACTCAACTCAGTTGATAACTAAACCTTTTCCAGAAATGAGGGAGAATGGGGAAAATTATAAATGCATGAATGAACTACTACTTTATTATTGAGTCTCCCATTTTCATACTGTATCACAAGTTTTAAAATGCTAGAACCACATGTTAAGGACACTGAAACATCTGCATGTTGGAGTTACACCTCTAATCACAGAATAGAATTACTGGAACGGACATTTACTCCAACCCCTGTATTTTATAGGTAAGGAAATAGTCCTGGAGAGGTGAACATACTAGAATGTCATAGAGCTGGCCTGAGCCTCAGAAGCCGTTTGGTCCATTGCTTTCCAATAGGCAAACTTTCTCATGGCAATATCAGTTTTTCCCCCCACATACGTCTTGTATTATTCATTTTGTTCTCTGTTTTTGTTTTTTCTAAAAAGGCCCACAATGTAAACTTAAATATATATTGTTAAGGAGTCATATTCCGTACTCTTCACAAAACCTATCATAAACAGAAAATAACCATGAAAATATATACATAATCATAAAAGGTTATATACTGTCATCTGATAACCACATAAAATCATCAACCACTTTGGAAAACGCTAACCCAGCCCCAGTGTCCCATTTTATAGGCAAGAGACGTGAGTCTAGGGCAAGGCTGGACTCTGAACGCCACCACTGCCTCTGCTCATTTACCTGATCTCAGCAGCCAGTGTTCTAGTAACTGACAAAGGTGTTCCCTGCTCTTTGTGCCTCTCAGCTCTCAGACCTGGACTAGACATTGCAACTACAGACATTCCAGCCAAAGATGATGTGTGGGAAGGATTCACAGCTCTAGCCAGAGAGTCATGCTCTGCCATGAATTTCAAAAGTGCTCTTTGCATGTAGAAAGTTTCTATGGCAGCTGTGCCCCCCCTCCCCCCCCCCCCAGGGAGCAGTGCACTCCTCCAGAAGATTCAGGATCTCAAACTTAAAGGCCAAAGCTACTGACCATCAACCTTCACCTGTCCCCCAACAATATTGAAAAAGAGGTTCCTGGGAAGACAGACAATAGCTCAGCGAGTCTTTGCACAAGAGATCCTGGTGTTTCCCAGAGAAAACCATTTTTGGAATCTTGATAGTCAATGGCAAGCTGTGTAGTCCGTTTGCAAAAGTAGAGCTGACAGGTTTTATTTTTATTTATTTTGGAATGAAAGATCAGAAAACTAAAATTGGCGGCAGATGCCTCACCGAGTTCAGAGCAGACCATGACATTCTTCTGGTATAAGTTTATGTGCGATGAAGAAGGGGAATTGGCACCACACTAGGAGAAGCAAATAAGAGCCTAGGTCACAACGTCTGAATGGATATTGTAAGCTCAGAATCAAAGAGGCCAGCACTAGCCTCACAGTGGGTCTGACCCCGGAGGGTAAAGGGGGAATAACCTTGCAGTGTGAAAGAGAGAGATGATCTGACCGACAGGGGTGCCTTATTTCCCTTTGTGAGAAGGATCACGTATTCCATCCTGTTGACATTGCCTTGGCTGTTATGAATCCTAGCAATAACTCTCAAGCACAAAACCAGTAACCATATTAAATATAGTGTATTGTCCTCCATTTCCTATTATAACTGTCATTTTCAGATCTGTCTGTGCATGAAAATCACTTGGGCAACATTTCAGATTCCTTAGGCCCAATCTCTGATACTAAATCAGAATTTTTAACAATAAGGATCATAAATGTATCTACAAAAATGGATGGAAATAGATAATTAAAGTCCTCAAGTCCTGATTCTTAAGCCAAGCACTTTTTAAAAAGCCAGAGGTGGTAAACTTTATCATCTTGATACACTGTTTCCATTTTTAATAGTTCTATTAAAACTGTCTCCATTGTAAGCTGCCGAAAGTCCTTAGTACAAATAAAGGGTGAGAGAAGATGTTAGAAGAACATAGAACAAATGAGAGAGAAAGTGACCTAGGGACACAAGAAAACATGGTAGATTTACTAGCTTAATCTAACTTCAGGATCCAGGGACAGAGACTCTCTAACCTTCAAAGAGAGACTTCTGTTACCCTTCTAAGAAGTGAAGTCAGAGACACCTTCTCTGGGGATTTTGTGAGAAGTTCAGAGCCTCTAAAACTTTTTCACATCCTTTTTTTTTTTTAACTCCTTATTTCCATATAGGGCCTCCTAGAAAATCCCTTCAACAGAAGCATTCATTCTTTATCGTGGAGGTGGGAAGACCTCCAATAATCTTAAGGGAAAGATAAGACAGAGTCCCCGGAAGGCAGATGGACCTTGCAACCACACTTCACAGCTGGGCCACGGGAAGGTAGAGGGCCAAGGTTCTTGGCGGGGGGGTGGGAGGAAGGGGGCAGTGGATAAGAACCAGTCTGGGTCGTTTCAGGTCAGTCCTGTCACTTGGCTCATGGGAAATGGGGCGTCATGAGTGTGAGACAAGAGCTCAAATTGGCAACTGACTGGTTTTGATTTAATTACATAGTGAGATCGTTTCTTAAGAGCATACTACATAATCCTTTCTCCTAAACGCGGGTTTAATTTTCAACAGAACATTTCTCGCATAAACAACATGTCGTTTCTAAACCCTTATTGCCATTCCCAGAACTGCTTGCAGCCTTTCAGAAACCCATTATTTTATAATTATAATCAAGACTATTAGGATGGGACAATTTGTGCCAAAAAGCACATTTACACTCAGAATTGTCACTTAGCACTGTCACAGAGTGGTATCAACTCTATTTCTGTAGAGATCAAGGCAAAGAGCAGACACTGCCTTTTAAACTTTCAATTTTTAGATGGCATGGGAGTTACTGACCTTGGCTACATTATTCCCCAGTCACTCCTCTGACTACCCCTGGTAGAATAGCCAGAACACCATGGCAGTTGTTATGTGGCGGGAGGAATATAGCCCTGGGAAATCAGGTCAACTTGGGTTCACACCCTGTTCCTTCCTCTTCCACCTGGACAATTCACATTTGCCCCTCAGTTTCCTTATCTGAGAAATGGCAAACCTTGGTAGCTTCAGCACCAAGTACTTGCCCAATAGGATCATTTTAACAATTAAATGAATTAATATACAGATTAGAACAGCCCCCTGCATGTACTGAGAAAATAAAAAGCCAATGCTAGTTATTATGAATGCATATAAAGTGTGCGACCTTGGACGTGTGACTCATCCATCCCCTCACTGCTAAACTGAGGAAAGTAATACCTCACTCACAGGGGAACAGCAACAATTGGAGGAGCACACGTGGTGCTCAGTGTATTTAGATCCTTTGGATCAACTACTTCTTCCACAGGTTTCACTTTGAGTTGAAAAGCTTGGTGATCTCCATAACAGAACCCAGAGTGTGCAATCTTATTCCAACCATCTGGAAAGTCCTTAGCTTTTGGAACTTCCCCCGTAACCTGTTAAATCACCAGTCAGTGATTCCCATCAGAAAGTCAGACTGACTAAAAACTGATACAGCTACTTAAGCATGCTGTTTATGGGAAGCCCATCATCTAGCGGTCCTCATTTGTCCATTGTTGAAAATCTTTAATCATGTGTATCTTTGATTAACTTTTTCCCAGCCTCATATGGCTGTGATATTAATATCAATAAGTAACAATAATAATAATGCCCTTGGGTAAATATCAGTCAAAAGTATAATGGTGAGATAAGAGGTTTTATGCATTTTTTTTTTTTTGAGAGGAGGGTGCTCTGGTTAAAGAACAGTGTTAAATAGTCCTTCCTATGAAGTGGAAGTGATCTTACGTCCTAACCTCGGAGCTCCCATTTATTAGCAGGTGATCTTGACCACATTGTAGAATGTCAGTCTCCTCATCTGTAAATTGGAAATAATTAGTGTCTTCCTATTTCATTGATGTGATATGGCAAATGAGTTAGTACATACAAAGACTTTGCACAAAATGATTGGTCAATTAAAGGCGGTGGTTATTATTATCGCAAACATTATCATTATAGCCAAGTGAGGTCTGCCAAGAAGGTACTATTACCCCTATTTTATGTGCTGAAATCTGAGCCTCAAGGTGCTTGAATGACTCTCCCACAATTACACAACAAGTAAATGGAGAGCCTAGACCAGATCTCACTTTCCACCCTCCCAGGCAAGGCGGTTCATTGTCCACTGCACCAGGATTCTGCTCCATTAAAAAAAAAAAAGAGAGAAGAAGAAGAAGAAGAAGAAAAAAAACAACAGAGTATGGGATTGCCTGCATAGCTCAGTCAGTTAAGCTTCCAACTCTTGATTTCGACTCAGGTCATGATCTCAGGGTTGTGAGATAGAGCCCTGCATGGTGTTACACACTGGGTATGGAGCCTGCTTGAGAGTCTCTGTCTCTCTTTCCCTCTGTAGCCCTCCCTTGCCCCCTCTAAAAAGGAAAGGAAAAAGGAGGGAAGGGAAGGGAAGGGAAGGGAAGGGAAGGGAAGGAGGGAAGGAGGGAGGGAGGGAGGGAGGGAGGGAGGGAGGGAGGGAGGGGAAGGAAGGAAGGGAGGAAGGAAGGAAGGAAGGAAGGAAGGAAGGGAGGGAGGGAGGGAGGGAGGGAGGGAGGGAGAAGGGAGAAGGGAAGAAGGGGCAGGGAGGAAGGGGAAGGCAGGAAGGACAACAGACTATGGCTTTTGCCCCTTCGTAAATTCTAGCAGCAGTATCTGATGATCTGATGTGTTTCAGAGTTGGGGCCCTGCCTCCTCTTTCCATTCTCCCTCCCCAAGAGTCAAATGCTGGACTTTTACTATGGGTGTAAGATCTCCTGCCTTAGAGACCTTCAGAATTCCAAGTTTCTGTATCAACTTCATATCAGGCTTGGGATATTTCCTGTTGTTAAGGTAGACCCTTCAAACAGGTAAATTTAGAGTTGTGCTGTGTCTCCCTTTCACTCTCTATTGTACTTTCATAGTAGACCTGTAGCGTAGGAGAGGCTTACCCTTGCTACTCAAGAAAAACTAGAATTAGCTTAAGAGACTTGTTCAAAATTACATTGTGAAGGTATGGCAGAACCAGGATCCAAACCCAAATCCATCATACACATCTGCTGGGACTAGCACCTCCATAAATAAGTCCACATAGAATTTTTTTAATCTGCACCCCATTTATTTATTTGAGACGGGGGAGGGGCAGAAGGAGAGAGAAAGAGAGAACGTCATGCAGGCTCCATGCCCAGCACGGAACCCCATAATACAGGGCTCGATCTCACAACCCTGAGATCACGACCTGAGCCAAAATCAAGAGTCAGATGCTTAACCAACTGAGCTACTCGGGCACCCCTTACACCCGCTATGTTTAAGAACAAATGCTAGAATATTACATGGGAAGAATATAAAAGTCAAACTTTCCAGTCACTTCTGATGTTCAAAGCATCAGTATTCTTCTTCAATTAGCAAAATAGATTATTGGTATTCTAGGTGGTAGGCTGAAATTCACACTCTCGGGACTCTGAGCTATTGGGGTCCTCTCATTTATCCAAGCTAAAGAAAGGGAGAGTAATGGTGCCAATAGGAAACCCAGTGCAAGGTTCATGCTATGCTGCTCCTCCTCCAGATAGTTAAGTTTAAATCCTGTGTTAAGGTACATTGCTAAAGTTGATGAACTCAGAATATATGGGCTCCATATCAAGTTGCTTTCCAATGCCGTTTAATGAAGACATGGGAAGGAATAGTCTTGTTTGTTTGTTTGTTTATTTATTTATTTATTTATTTATTTATTTATTTATTATGTTCAGTTAGCCAACAGATAGTACATCATTAGTTTCTGATGTGTTGTTCAGTGATCCATTAGTTGCCTATAACACCCTGTGCTCATCACAACACCCTCTCCTTAATAACCATCACCCGGTTACCCCATCCCCCCACCCCGCTCCCTTCTGTAAGCCTCAGTTTGCTTCCTGGAGCCCATAGTCTCTCATGGTTTGTCTCACTCTCTTATTTCTTCCCATTCAGTTTTTGCTCCCTTCCCCTGTGGTCCTCCATGCTGTTCCTTATGTTCCACATATGAGTGAAACCATATGATAATTTTCTTACTCTGCTTGACTTATTTCACTTAGCATAATCACCCCAGTTCCATCCATGTCAGTGCAAATGCTAAGTATTCATCGTTTCTGATGGCTGAGTAATATCCCATCGTATATATGAACCATATCTTTTTATCCACTCATCTGTTGAAGGACATCTTGGTTCCTTCCACAGTTTGGCTATTGTGGACATTGCTGCTATGAACATTGGGATGCATGTTTCCCTTCTTTTCACTACATCTGTATCTTTGGAGTAGCCTTATTTAAAGTCATGTGGCAGAAAGGATCACTGAGTACAGGGTGGTGGGTAATTGCTATTAATACAAAATCAGCTAGGCCCACCTGCAAGGCCATTTGGATGGACCTATTTGCATGAAAATCCTGGGAGCATCGTGGGAAAAAATGTACTCTGTTGGAAAAGAGAGCTAAAGTGGGAAGGGCTTAGTCCTTCCTTGTGAGAGGCAATGGTTGATTTCATGGACTGCTTGATATCTCTTATATAGCTCAGCCTTCAGCCCAACACCCATCCTTTGGTTTCACCTTCATATCTGGGTTCTGGTGATGAGCTCTGGCCATAGCAAAGAGAAAATAAAAATAAAGAACAGTAGTACTAAAATCTCGATAAGAAATAGAAGAAAGGCATTAGAGAAACCATCTAGCCTCATTGGCTTTTGATAGAAGAGAGACTGGATTTAAATCCAAGCTGTGCTTTTATTAGCTGTGTGACTTTGGATAGGTTACTTATAGTCTCAGAGTCTTTGCTTCCTAATGGGTAATAATGCTGATATTACTAGTATCCATCTCATAGTCATGGTATGGGAATTTAAATTAGATATCATACATAAAGCAGTAGAGTAGGACCTAAAAATAACTATTTTTTTAAAGATTTTATTTTTACTTATTTGACAGAGACAGCCAGCGAGAGAGGGAACACAAGCAGGGGGAGTGGGAGAGGAAGAAGCAGGCTCCTAGTGGAGAAGCCTGATGTGGGGCTCGATCCCAGAACACCGGGATCATGCCCTGAGCTGAAGGCAGACACTTAACGACTGCGCCACCCAGGCGCCCCCAAAAAATAACTATTAAGGATAAATGTTATCAGTCTGCTTCCCTTCTTTTGCAAAGTAACTTCTGGAATACTTGGAGTTAAGTAGCTGAGTGGAGGAAGCAGTTGAGAACATTCATGAAGACAATAACAGAGACAAGAAATAGCTGTAGAAAGCTAGAGCCCCAGACACTGCATGGACAGCAAAGAGCAGTGGTCTGGAACCTGGGGGCCTTGAGACACAGAGGACAACAACAACAAGAGATGGGTCTTCATTCACTCATTAGTTCTTTAAATAGATGTTGTTCTGTCTGCTCTGTGCAGGCCATCAAGCTCAGGGCTGGGGCAGCAAAGGATGAATGGACATGCTCCCTGTCCTCACAGAGGGCGATCATTCTTGTGTTTATGTAAGACCTTCCAGGAACCTGCTGGTGATTTCTAGAAAGGTGACAAAGTCCAGAAGGAGGCTGGGGTTCTGACAATCCTGTGGGTAGGAGCCGAGTCAGAAAGAAACTGTCTAATTACAGTCCTCCTGTGGTCCCACAGGCTGGGAAAACAGCAATTGCTAAAATGCTGTTTTTTGAGAAGACCACTCAATATTGCCTTCTGTTCGCCCTGTACAAAGTCGCAGAGGATTACTCCTCCATAAAAATAGTATCCCGTACACAGACAATCATGCTTAATACTGACAGCAGTTCACAGAGTAATAGTCTACCCTCATTTTATATTTGAGTTAGCTAGGCACTCATAAAAGTGAAGCCCAGAGCACACATGGTACATGGTAAGTCTGAGTTGTGGCTTTCTCCAGAAGACACACTATCTAACTATCCAAAACACTGTGGGGGTGGGGGAGCTCTCTGGAGTCTGAATGGGGAAGCACAATGCTAAAGCTTACTCTTAGTGTCTTCCTTTCCTATTTTTCATTCTTCATCCAGCTTTTCTGGTTCTTGTTGATTACCCTTATTGTCTAGGCATACTTTGTTTGAATCTCCCTCACGTCCTTTATGGAAAGAAAAGTGCTATAAATAAATCATTCAGTATATGTAATATATATATGCATATGTATTTGCCTAATGATTCACGCTTTCAGTGAAAAACCCTTGACCAGTGTTGACTACGCAGAGAACTACAGCGGTTTCACTTCTTGTTTTACTGATGAAGTGTGAAGCATTAGGGTGCAGTGGAAAGTGAGCTGCCCCAAGGAGGCTGGGGACCCAAGTCCAGGCCCCGCCGTTCACTTATACTGTGGCCTATTGACAATAAACTTACTTCCTTCAACTTCAGGTTTCATGTCAGTAACATGGGGATACTAATTCTTAACCTGCTACCTCCCCCAGATAAGAAATTCAGATGTGGTCATAATTGTGTGACTATGATCCAAGTTGTAGGGTATTACACAGATTGAAGGCATTCTAATTAGTATTAATTTTGCTCTATTCCACTCCTTGTCTCTCTTTACTATGGAGATCTTAAATGGCTTCAAAGGATCTGCCCATGGTCTGACTTTCCTCTTCCCTGCCCTTATGTTTCCGTCCTATCATTTCTTTCCCTCCTTGTCTGTCTCACCTGCAATTTTCAGAACTCCCGTCTGGGAGAGGGGACTGATGGGAAGGAGGTCAGCATCAGCCTTCTATACAGGAAACATTCCAGCTTCATTTTGATTTTCCTCCTTGGAGTCTTGTATATTTGCTTGAACTAACACACATATACAGAACCCACACTCAAATATGAACACAAGAACACTCACAATAGCCTTGGACACACACAAAAACACATGTCTTCAGGCATACGCAGAATAACACAGATATTCATATATAAGCAATCACATACAAACACAAGAGTAGAGAACCTATCTCAAACAGCTGTAGACTTCCACATCAAATGCACATATAGAATCACACTGTTCCACGCGGACATGATCACACAGACACACACGCTCTTGCATACACACAGACACAGACAGCAGCACATAGAGGCACTCTCACAAAGACACAGATCCACTTTCACTACCATGCAAGACCTATAAACACACCCAGGTATGTTCAACAACTCCATTTAGGCTCCAACCAAAATACACTCTGAAACAGTCACAAGCAGACTCCTGGGTTATGGCCATGTTTTCAGTTTTAACAACCATATTTTCCAAATTACTTTGTTGTTCTTCCTGGGGAAGAAGGGTGTGTGTTTTTCTAAGAATTCCCCTTAACATAACCCACATTAACCTCAGTGACATTATTTTCTTAGTGATAACATCTACTCTTTCCTAAATGTGGTCACAGGGAGTAGTACTCAACAGGAAGCAGCAGTGTGCACTCCCTACTTTGAACCATTTCATAATCCCCTGAAAAAGTCAATGTTCCATCAGCAAATACTCATTTCCTGCAGAAGAAACTGCTGCAGCTCTTGTCACATGGTCATCCCAGCTATATCAGCCCTATGTTTCTGGGACCATCAACAACTGACCTCCAGGTCAACTCATTTCTTGGCCACCCTTAGCCCCGAATTGCTCATTATAGGACCGGGAATTTGGACTTCTCCCTCTCTATTACAATAAGTGCCACTTTCAACCAAATTATTTTAATTCTTCCTTCATGACATTCATAACTTAGTAGGTAATAACTTTAGAGTGACATCAAGTGACAAAGTGATGGAGTGTATTTTACATATTTGCTTGAACGATAGTGCTTAAATATGGAAATTTCCAGCATGCCTTATTTATGGTAAGAGTTTATAGAGGAGACATGAAAAATGAGACCCGGATTTTATAAAAACAAAAATGTATCAGACACAATTAATTAATAAATAGAACATACTAAAGAATGGCCAGGATGTTTGTGACTATGTGTTAATCAGATTTCCTTGGATATGTGTTAATAAGGGCTCCTGCTAGTTTCTAGACTTTAGCCTTTGTAAAGAAACTGGCTTCAAGTGGAGGGGAAGTGGTCTGAATCAGGAGATTTCAGAGTCATCAAGTGAAATTTCAGTTGCATTCAACAGAAAAGGAAAAGATGAGCAAAGACCTTGTTTGGTTAAAACTGCCAAAACAGCTTTAATATGGCTAGCAGGTAAAACATGAGGTAGTTTCCATTCCAAAGACTCAGGTGAAGAACTATGTCTTCTTCCTGATCTCTCTGGGGCCCAGTCTCTTAGGTCTAATTCATTTTGATGGGGTAAGAATTGAGTTGACTTTCCATGCCATGGACTCCTGACCTGATTTGATGGAAACATGCACCTGGAGGTTCTGTGATTTAGCACAGTATTATTCCCTCTGTACTGTAAACTCCATGAGGTCAGCAGTCCTCTATACCTCGTGCACCACTGGATCATCGGCCCTTAGCACAATGCCAGATACGTCACAGCATTTAATACTTGTTAACTGAACAAGTACTGTGTCCAGCTGGGCAAGAAGCACCACGGGAGCTTTTCCTCCCCAGGCAGAGGTTACCGTTTCATGCTAGCTGTTTTCTGCATCTGCTGTTCCTTCTGGACTCCACTGTTTACCATCCAGCAAGGCTTTTCGGAGTCGTCTCCAGAAGATGTGCCGCCCCAGGACACTGTCTTCCCACTCTAGGTAAGTGTTCCTGCTAAGAAGCCGATACAGCTCCACCTGCTGCCGCAGCAGGGACTTCTCCACCTTCTGCAGAACAATGAAGATGATGCCGGCACGACTACTAAGAAACTGCCAGGTCTGGGCAATCTCATACTCAAAGATACACCACCGACTCTGGATGAAGTGTTGGGACACCACAACAATAACCTTCCGGCTTTTGTGGAAACCTTCCTGGATGATGTTGGCAGCAATGGCCACACCAGGAATGAAGTCTCTATAGTGAAGGCAGAGCTGAAAGGGGGGCACCCCCTCTTCCAAGTTCTTTACCAGTTCATTCCTTACCCAGTCTTCATCTTGACTTGAGTAGATAACGAAGGCATCATAAGTGCTTTCGCCTTTGCTGTACTTTTTGCAGCCAGCAAGAAGCATCAGGTGGAAATAGAACTTATACACCAAAACTGCTACCAGAGAAACCATGAGTACAGTGAACACCGACACAGTAATGATAGTCTTACTCCTCTGACAGGTGGCATTCCTAAAACTCAGCATGGGCATGCCCTGCATGTCTAAAGGTTTTGCACACACCATTTCTTCAACTTCCACCAAGAGCTGCCTGTGGTCCTTGACCCACTGCAGGAAGTTCTGGTGTTCACAAACACAAGCAAAGTCATTCTGAGTAAGATTTAAGGAAACTAGATTACTTGGAAAATGCTGTCGTTCTCGCTCTTTGGAGGCCACTATTCGATTAAAACTGTAATCCAGAATTTGGAGGGAGAGGAGAGGTTCATAAGGGAGTGTATCCAATGACAGGAGATTGTTGTGACTCATATTTATCAACTGAAGTTTCGGAAGTGAACCAAATGCTACCTGGGACACCCGTTCCAGCTGACACTTAGAGAGATCTAGAATGGTCAAGTTAGTCAGGTCTTTGAAAATATTTGGAAGGAAGTTGTCCTGAAAAGAATTACCAGCCATTTTCAAGACTTGGAGGCTGACCAAGCCATCAAAAATGCCGTGGAAGACAACTTGGGTGTGAGTATAAGAAATATCAAGGTAATGGAGGTTTCTGAGGGATAGGAATACTGAAAAATCACTAGCCTGTTTCAAATTGGAATGCTGGAAATCTAGATATTCTAGTTGTTCTAAGCCCAAGAAGTTTGAACTCATGGTAATAATATCATTGAAGCTCAGATCTAAATGCTTCAGTCTGGTTGTCCCCAATTCAGAGTGAGAACAGCAACCCTTAAAACTCAGGCCATTTCTACTGAGATCTAGAAACTCAAGGCTGTTCGGGTTCATCTCAGTAAAAGTGTTCACGCCTTTGTTGGCAGTGAAAACAAACTCCTTGAGAGAGTCCAGCCCCCACGTGGGAAATTCTTCAAATCCACAGTTAACCATTTCCAACCGTTGCCATCTGAGATTTTTAGGAAGGTATCTTGGCCTGTTTAAAAACAGATGCACCAGAGAAATTGTAGAAACATTTCCCAAACAATTAAATAAGTCAGTAGTATCCTTTGAGAACTCATCAAAGTATGCTATCCGGAATTTTTCAATGGTCAAATCACACAGTCCCTCCAGGAGAGATTTATCAAAGCTTTCCAACTTCCTTTCATTTTTAAATTCTCCCAGAACCAACTGATGGATCTTTAAACCAGCCAGACCTTGAATACAAGTTTTCATTACATGTGTACTATTAAAATTACTTCTCAAAGTCAGTTCATGGAGTTTAATTTCTTTAAAGGCACCTGGTTGGATAAAGTATAAAGGGTTCAGGGACAAGTCTAAAGAAAGGTTGAGTAGAGGCATTTGACGTAGAACCTGCAAGTCTTTATGATAAATATTTTGGATCTTGTTATTGGAAAGATCCAAGTACTCCAGGTTGGGCATGTTAGAAAAATATTCAGGTAACTTGAAGGAATGGATAAGATTGTGAGCTACATTAAGCTCCTTCAAGGTTTTGAGATGTCCAATGGGGAAGTCCTCTAGAGATTGTACATTTGTCTCCACGACCACCAGCGTCTGTAAATTTGAGAGTCCAGAAAAGGCTCCTGGGAATAACTCCTGGATAGGGTTTCCTGTCAATATCAAGATGGAGAGGTGGTTTAGGCCCTGATACGCATCATCTTCAATTATCCGAATTTCACACCTACAGGGAAAAGAGATACAGATTATGTAATGTTTCTGCTGAATTAAAACTCAAAAAGGAATAACCATACCAGTCTTCTAGCTCTCCGCACAGATGTGACATGACATATGATTATGCATTGACAAAGACATGAAGCAGGACAGATGATGACATGAGCAAATAAGCCCCACAGATCCAGTATTATCCTACCAGACACAATGACAAACTCTTTTTGTCACATAAGGTACACATGCTAAGCGGAGGCAGGACATCCCTCAGAAGGAAATCAGTTAAAGATCAATAATTGGGGCACATGAAGACTGTATGGCTGATAAAAGTATGTAACTGCCTTGGATTAACTTCAGCCATTTCCTGCCAACATAATTGTGATTATCCATCAGATTGGTACAGATGATAAAGATAGCCAATAGCTGTTAGGCATGATAAATGACTGGTAAATGTCAATTTCAAAGATATAAAAAATTACACATAAGCATCACAGATACCCTCAAGGTTTATGCAAAACTTTCCATATATGACAGCTAGATATTTGTAAGTTGTAGTTATCAGAGGTAAATGTTAGTAATGGGTGGTAGGAGTAAGTTCTGTGGAAGAAAAAGAAAGTGTACTATGAAACCTTACATTAAAGGAAAGGACTTTTAGACAAGGGGGATCAAAGCAAGCCTCTCTGAGAGTACATAAGTTGAAATCTGAAGGATGAGTAGGAATTACCAAGAAAAGGAAATGAGCTGAAAAGCAGATACAAAAGCCCTGAGGTAGGCGACAGCCACAATACGTGGAGGAACTGTGAGAAACTGTGAGAAACTTGTGTCTGGTGTACAGAGAGGGAAGTGGAGTGGTGTGAGATGAGGTTGTGGAGAAAGGAGAATACAAAGCAGAGGCTTACACATTGGAAGAGTATTTTGAATTTTGCCCCAAGAGAAATGGCAGCTATGCTATATACAATATTCATGGATGTGTCCTAGAGACAAGGTTCTTATCCAGCCAACAAATGGCAAGCTAATGATAAACATTTGCTAGCAGTGCAGGTGCATGCCAGTTAACATTTGCAAATGAGTTATTTCCTAGTTCAGTCTGAATTGCATTTACAGTTTCTCCACTTGTCCTATCCCCTCCATGACGGTCAGGGGTAATAAAAGCATTTTGGCCCAAGCTTTTATTGATTGGTAATTTGATAGAGGGTGATGGGTGCCATAGAAAGAACACTGGAAAAGGGGGTGAGACAACTCAGTTCTGGTGTCTCTGTGGTCCTCTCATACCTCTGTGGATCTCAGTTATCACCGTTCTAAATGAGGGAGCTAAACTCAATTATTTCTCACATTGCTGTCAGTTCTAGGATTTTATAACCCATAATCGTATGTATTAGGCAACACTGGAGGGGTCTTGCTGTGTCTTTGTCTCACCAGAGGGAGCTCATCACTTTTGAGGAGCAGAGCATTAAGATGAAGAGATCATTTAACTTGGAAGCAGGAGATGTGAATATGAATCTCTGCTGCTAACAACCTCCACAAAACAGAATGTGAACGTAGATAAATTACTGAAACTCTCTGAGCCTCAGTTTCTTCATCTAAAAAAGAAAACAAATATAGCAATAGGTTTCCATAGGAATAAAAGTTTGCCTAGAGGACTAGCTGAGTTACTATATGTGAACATTGTGAAGGAATATGAAATGGCCAGGGGTATCTATGGTACTATGTTTGTCTCTGTCCTAAGCCAGGATCTCTTCCTGGCTAACCAGAGGGAGAGCTGTCCTCTCTCCAGACACATAGTTAAGGCCTCTGAGGGAAGTTCCTTATGTAGGTGGTGGATCGAAGATGAATTATAAGGGACATTTTTTGATGAGAAACTACTTCTTATTTTAAAAAGGAGAAGGGATGATTTGTCTATCTTAATTATAGGTCTTGACAAAATTCTTACTCAGAAAACTGAAATTTAGAAACTAATGAAGTGCTAATAATAATGTTTTTATCCTTATAAAGTCTACTGTATAATGTTTTATATATATGTGTATATATATAAAATTTATATTTATATATAATTTATATAAAATTTATATAAATTATACACACACACACACACACACACATCTGCTAACATTCATTATCACATTTATCCCTATGGAGTAAGTTTCACCATTTCTGTTTCACAGATACAAAAACTGACACTCAGGGAGATGAAGTGACATGCTTCAGTCCACATAGCTGTAAATGGTAGAGGAGGACCCGGCTTGGGTCTTCCGACCCCCACAGAGCTCTGTGCTCTATCCCACTGGCTTTAAAATGCTTCATTCCCCCTTTGCTATATACTCTGTAAGTTTCCAAGTTAAGAGTATAAGACATTGGATGCCCATTCTTCTTTCTATAGAAATATCCACTATCCCCAAATCAGGCAAAGACCTCATCAAAAAGGAGAATTACAGACCGATTTCCCTGATGAATATGGACGCCAAAATCCTCAACAAGATCCTGGCTACTAGAATCCAACAGTACATTAAAAGGATTATCCATCATGACCAGGTGGGATTCATACCTGGGATGCAAGGGTGGTTCAACATTCGCAAATTGATCAGTGTGATAGATCATATCAACAAGAAAAGAGTCAAGAACCATATGATCCTCTCAATAGATGCAGAAAAAGCATTTGACAAGATACAGCATCCTTTCCTGATTAAAACATTTCAGAGTGTAGGGATAGAGGGTACATTCCTCAATTTCATAAAAACCATCTGTGAAAAGCCTACAGCAAATATCATTCTCAATAGGGAAAAGCTGGAAGCCTTTCCCTTAAGATCAGGAACACAACAAGGATGCCCACTCTCGCCATTATTATTCAACATAGTACTAGAAGTCCTTGCAACAGCAATCAGACAACAAAAAGGGATAAAAGGTATCCAGATCGACAAAGAAGAAGTCAAACTGTCTCTCTTTGCAGATGACATGATACTCTATGTGGAAAACCCAAAAGAATCCACCCCCAAACTACTAGAAGTTATAGAGCAATTCAGTAATGTGGCGGGATACAAAATCAATGCTCAGAAATCAGTTGCATTTCTATACACGAACAATGAGACTGAAGAAAGAGAAATTAGGGAATCCATTCCATTTACAATAGCACCAAAAATCATACGTTATCTCAGAATTAACTTAACCAGAGACGTAAAGGATCTATATTCTAGAAACTACAAATCACTCTTGAAAGACATTGAAGAAGACACAAAAAGATGGAAAATATTCCAAGCTCATGGATCGGAAGAATTAACATAGTTAAAATGTCCATGCTACCCAGAGCAATCTACACTTTCAATGCCATCCCGATCAAAATACCAATGACATTTTTCAAAGAACTGGAACAAACAGCCCTTAAATTTGTGTGGAACCAGAAAAGGCCCCGAATCGCCAAGGAATTGTTAAAAAGGAAAAACAAAGCCGGGGGCATCACGTTGCTGGATTTCAAGCTGTACTACAAAGCTGTGATCACAAAGACAGCATGGTACTGGCACAAAAACAGACACATAGACCAATGGAACATAATAGAGACCCCAGAAATGGACCCTCGGCTCTTTGGGCAACTAATCTTTGACAAAGCAGGAAAAAACATCCAGTGGAAAAAACACAGTCTCTTCAATAAATGGTGCTGGAAAAATTGGACAGCTACATGCAAAAGAATGAAACTTGACCACTCTCTCACACCATACACAAAGATAAACTCCAAATGGATGAAAGATCTAGATGTGAGACAGGAATCCATCAAAATCCTAGAGGAGAACATAGGCAGCAACCTCTTTGACATCGGCCACAGCAACTTTTTTCATGACACACCTCCAAAGGCAAGAGAAACAAAAGAAAAAATGAACTTGTGGGACTTCATCAAGATAAAAAGCTTCTGCACAGCCAAGGAAACAGTCAAAAAAACTAAGAGGCAGCCCACGGAATGGGAGAAGATATTTGCAAATGATACTACAGATAAAAGACTGGTATCCAAGATCTACAAAGAACTTCTCAAACTCAATACACAAGATACAAATAAACAAATCAAAAAAATGGGCAGAAGATATGAACAGACACTTTTCCAATGAAGACGTACAAATGGCTAACAGACACATGAAAAAATGTTCAAAATCATTAGCCATCAGGGAAATTCAAATCAAAACCACACTGAGATACCACCTTACGCCAGTTAGAATGACAAAAATTGACAAGGCAGGAAACAACAAATGTTGGAGAGGATGTGGAGAAAGGGGATCCCTCCTACATTGTTGGTGGGAATGTAAGTTGGTACAGCCACTCTGGAAAACAGTGTGCAGGTCCCATAAAAAGTTAAAAATTGAGCTACCCTATGATCCAGCCATTGCACTACTGGGTATTGACCCCAAAGATACAGACGTAGTGAAGAGAAGGGCCATATGCACCCCAATGTTCATAGCAGCATTGTCCACAATAGCTAAATCGTGGAAGGAGCCGAGATGCCCTTCAACAGATGACTGGATTAAGAAGATGTGGCCCATATATACAATGGAATATTACTCGGCCATCAAAAAAGAATGATTTCTCAACAATTTGCTGCAACATGGACGGGACTGGAGGAGATAATGCAAAGTGAAATAAGTCAAGCAGAGAAAGACAATTATCATATGTATCATTTATGGAACATAAGAAATAGGAAGATCAGTAGGAGAAGAAAGGGGGGGCAAACAGAAGGGGGAATGAACCATGAGAGACTATGGACTGTGGGAAACAAACTGGAGGCTTCAGAGGGGAGGGGGGTGGGCAAATGGGATAGGCTGGTGATGGGTGTTAAGGAGGGCACGTATTGCATGATGCATTGGGTGTTATACGCAAGTAATGAATCATGGAACTTTACATCAAAAACTAGGGATGTAGTGTATGGTGACTAACATAATATAATAAAAAATATTATTATAAAAAAGAAAAAAAAAGAAATATCCACTATAAAGAGGATTTTCATTCTACGATCTTAGAATTTATTAAACGTTTGTATAATAAAAAGCCACATATAAAATGCTTCTGCATTTTCCACAAACTCTTATACAGAATATGATCCATTATCTAGTACATTTTAAAATAAGACCTTAATGATGATAATAGTTTTAGGATTCAATTCCCCCAAAAAATAATGATAATACTTTCACCTGCCCTATTAAATGATAAATTTCCCTGCATCAGAAAAGAAAATCTTAGTCACTGTTCTTTCTCGCAGCAGATATTTTCCTTTGATCTTGTCATCTTTCTCTTTGGGTTACTTATATCTTCCTATTTCCCTATCCTACTTTCAATATTCTAGACATTCTTTGAATCCCACTCAGTTCATGAAATCTGTCTTTACTACCCACTGCAGAGAAGCCCCCTCTTCTGAACAACACAATATGTTGCCTCTAGTTTGCACATAGCTTATCAATTACTGGTGTGTATTACCGTCCTTATCTCAGGTTCAAAATCCAAAATCGGAATCAAGTAACATTTATTGCATGCCTACTATGTGCCTAGCACCATGCTCAGAATTGTAACATGTTACTTCTTCAGGTGTGTGTGCCCTCCTTAATAGCTGGAATTGTATATATCAACATACTCTTGTTTTCTAGCAGACTGTATGACATATAGCAAGTAGTCAGTAAATATCTGCTGGTGAAAGAGTTTAAGTCAATTTTCTTCCCTGACTTAAAAGAATATCAAAAGATAGAACTGTCCTCAAAATCTTGCTCATCCAGCTGCTCATTTCACAGGTGAGGCAATGAAATCAGGAGAAGGGAGATGGCTTGCCCAAAGTTATACAGCAAGTAAGATATCTGTTGAATGAATAAGTGAATAAACGTAAAACTCCTGACGTAAGAATGAAGCGAAGAAACAATGAGCATTTTACCTTGGGCAATGTGTAAAAGCTCATTGCTTACCTGGATAAATCCAACACCTGAAGTTCTGGGAAGTTGGAGAAGCTATGGCTGTCTAAATGCCTCAGGGGGTTAAAGCTCAGGTCCAGTTCCTTGGTTGACGTGGGGATGTTGTTGGGAATTTTGTCGAGATTCAGTTCCATGCATTTGTAAGTAATGTTAGGAACCACCTGCAATGATCACATGTTAGATACAGTATCTTTCTTAATGTGTGCACCTCAGCTGCCCTCTCCACTCCCCTCTCCTAAGCCAGAACCTTGGAGACCTCCAGTAAAAACACAGGGGCCATCTGTCCAACCATCAATCATCCAATCATCCATCCGTCCATCAATCATCCAGTTGTCCATCCATCCATCCATCCATCCATCCATCCATCCATCATCCAATCATCCATCTGCAACCACCCATCTGTCATCTAATCATCCATCCGTCATCCAACCATCCATCCATCTATCCATCCATCCACACACCCGTTCATTCATTCGTCCACTCACTTTTTAATTCTAAAATCTCTTACTCCAGATTTGGACGGGGGGAGCACCCACTATGTCCCCAGTTTTCTAACCTCTACTATCACAATTATAGCATTTAGGGAGAGGCAATGGAATCAAGTGGTGAAGAGCTGAGGCTCTGGAATCCCAAAGCCCTGGGTTTCACCCCAGTTCTTCCATGTGATTTGGGGCAGAGTGTTTTTCTCCAAGTACCCCCAAAATTGTATACAGCCTTGGGGAGACTACTAGTTAAGGTGTCCACACTTCACAGTAATAGCTCAGTTTTTGCCAGTGGCATTCTCTCCTTTGGCTCATTGACCTTAAATAGCAGGTGATACAGAAATGGGGAAAAAATCTTTAGGATGTGTGGACTCCAATGGTGAAACCTAGTAAATAAGGTCAAGTAGTTTATGCTCCTTTGGTTCATGTGCTTGTTTCCATCATACTTTCCCAAACTCTTTGTAAGCTCTTATTCTGTAACCTCCCATTTAATTTCTGGGTTCTCTGATTTCTTCAACAAAATTTCTTGCTTAAGCCAGCTAATTTTGGTTTTCTGTTTAAAACCAAAAGAATCTGTTAAAAGGATTAAATGAAATAAGGTATTTAAAGAGATTATCTCGAAGCCTATTACAGTGAAAATGATCAATAAATGTTAACATTTATTATTAGCAGTTATTATTAATCCCCTACCATATGTGGGCATATTTCTTATATGTTATATACTTTAATTTATCTTCAAATAAACCTTTTAAAGAAGAAGAATTCAGAGAGAAGAAGTAATATGCATAGAGTATCACAGGTCACAAGTGCAGCTCTTCGCTTCAGTGGCATGTCTCCTGAAATGCTACCCCTTATAGGAGCCTCCCAGACCATACTATGTAATAACGGATGATAACAGGCTTCCTTTCTTCACCCTCTTCCATCTACCTCCATTCGGTGTATCACCATCTAATATCAATTACCTATGTGATCGTTCCATTTGTGTTGTTCATTTCCCTCACTAGATTGTAAGCTTTGGTATTCTTGCTCTCTGCTGTCTCTCCCACGCTCAGAATTGTGCCTGGCAAATGGTTAATGCTTATTATTTATTGAATAAATGAATGAATAACTGATTGAATGAAGATTTGCTTAAATCCAAATTGTAGGCCTTTTCTCTAAGTGCTGTGGGCAGTGCCAAGACCCATGTGATACGGCTCCAGACTTCAGTGAGCTCACAATCTAGAGGAAGAGTTGAGATAGGAACACTACTCATACTACTGAAAAGGGCCATAAACCAGGCCTGGACAATACCTTCCTCCAGCTCATAAATGGTAGAGATCAATTCCAGATTCAAGGATTATAGAGTGTTTCTGAGAAAGAGAGAATTTCAAGATGAGTCTTGAAGGATGAGTAAGATTTGGATATGCGGAAAGAGGAAAAAGGAGAGAGCAGTGTAAGCAAGAAGGAATGGAAACTAATTCAGATGAACTAGGAGTGTAAAACTAGGTAGGTGGGGTATGAACTAGGAGTGTAAAACCTAAGTAGGTGGGGAAGCCAGAGCCTTGTGGCGATACTTTTAATTATCTAACACGTATAATTTGAGCACCTACTATGTGCTATGCACTGGGTGTAGTGTAAGCCTTGACAGTTGGCTTTTGTCGTAATGCAGGTGCCTGATTTAAGCTTTGATTGGGGAGGCATCCACTTCAAAGAGGGGTATTTCCAAGAAACATAATGCCAGCCACATGACTAGATAAAGAGCCAGGCCACTTCACCTCACTGAGCATTCTTCCTGCCCCCCCCAAACCCTTCCTAAATACCTGCTCTTGTGTTTAAATTCACCAATAAAGAGGGAGCCAGGGAAACCCTAGTCCCCCATCCTCAACCCCAATAATAACAGAACTGCACGTGCTTGAGAGCTGTTTCTCTCTACCCTCAGCATTGCTCGGTAATTTCCAGGTCTTAGAAGTAATCAACTTTCAGTTTTTCAAAGTTTCCTGATGGTTATTGCTGAAGGGTACCTTATAATCATAAAGAACCACAGGGGCTGGTCCAACCATAACATGGGTTATTGATAGGCTGGGACCAGCACTAAACACTGGGATACAGTGGTAAATAAAATCAGCAATGATGTTGTTCGCTTATAGATCCCATTCCAAAGGGAAGGACAAACAAGGAACAAATACGCAAAAAACATATAATGACAGGCTATAAAAAAATAAACATCTAGAGATTAGAGGCAAATATGGGGTGTGGGGAGTTCTACATGAGGTGATCAAGGAATACTTCCAGTAGGAGGTGACATTTAAGCAGAAATTAAATGAAGTGAAGGGTTAAGTCATGAAGAAATCTAAGACTGCACCATCCAGCATGGAAGCACTAGCCACACATGGCTCTTGAGCACGAGAAACTTAGTCTAAGCTGAGAGGCATGTAAACTGTAAAATATATACTAAATTACAAACACTTACTACCAAAGAAAGAATGTGAAATATTTTATTAATAGTTTAGTATATATTACATTTTCAAATAATATTTTGAATATACTGGGTTAAATTAAAATATTATTAAAGTTAAATTTACCAATTTTAATTTTTTCAATGTGGCTACTAGAAAATTTAAAGCTGTATCTAACTGATGAATCGTTGAACACTACATCTGGAATTAATGATGTACTATATGTTGGCTAATTGAATTTAAATTAAAAAGAAAACTTAAAAAGACATTAGAATGGGGGTGCCTGGGTCATTCAGTTGGTTAAGTGACCGACTCTTGATTTGGCTCGGATCATGATCTCAGGGTTGTGAAATCAAGCCCTATGATAGGTTCGGCACTCAGCACAGTCTGCTTGGGATTCTGTCCCTTTCCCTTTGCCCCTCCCCCTCCGCTCACACATGCACACACAGTTTCTCTTTCTCTCTCTCTAGGGAGAAAAAAAAAGACATTAAAATGATTGGTAAAAAAAATAACAATTATTAACTTCCAGTCATTAATTAACTGATTAATTAATTTAGCTAAAATTTAGTTAAATAAAAATTTGGCTAAATTTAGTTACATTTATTATTTAAATTTAAATAAGTTCATGTGACCCACATGGTATTGCCTTTGGGCAGCAGTGATCTAGGAGCAAAGCATTCTAGCTAGAGGAAATAGTCTGTGCAAAGGTCCTGGGGTAGCAACTGTCCTAATAGCACTCAGAAGTTATTACAAGTTGTTAAGGTGGCAATTTGTTAGAAATGAACCTCACGCAAAACAACAACAAATAAACAACAAATGAAAATCTGCAGAATGAATTAGAGTGGAAAGCGGACTAGGAGGCAGGAGACCAGTCACTATCCAAGAGTCAAGGCAAGGGGGACTGAGGACCCGCCCTAGGGTGACACCGAGGCGATGGACGGGGTTGGACAGGTTTTGGAGACTGAGAATATGGCATGTGGGGAAAGGGAAGGTGTGATTTTATCCAGGGGTGACTGATTAGAGGATCCATTCCCATTAACCTAACAGCAGGAGGGACACAGAGAAGACAATGAGCAGGGCTCTGGGTAGGGAATTAGAGGAAGGGAGGACTTTGAGATGACAAATTCATCTTTGTTACATATTAAAGTATATATTTCCCCAATGCCCTCAATCTCAGGACTCTGGCTGATTATACTTTTCTTGAGTTTCTGACTCTGCCACACACTAAATCCCAGGACAGTCCCTCGGTTGTTGGGTTCTACTATGGGTTTTCCAAGCACTTGTGAAGTCCACGCAAGGGAAAGCAAAAGAGATCCATCATGAATGAGATTATGCAAAAGTCGTTTGGTGTTTCACAAAGAAAGAAACCATTGCATTAGCTGTCATTTTACATGGTTCTCTCTCCCTTTTCCCCCTTCTCTCTGTCTCTTTCTCTCCGTCTTTTTCTTTATTTCTCTCTCCACTTTTCTTTTCCAATCTCATTTCTTTTCTTCCTTGAAACTAGGGCTAGATCTAAAAGTCTGGAATCCACTTAGAAAATTCTCCCTATTAAGAGACAAAACACAAAACAAAACACCTTCCTGAAACTGAAAGGGGCAAAGTGAGTGCCTGAAGCTGAGTCCGCCAGCAGAAAGGAATGACAGGAAGCAGACCTCTTACAACTCTCTGCTGAAGTAGGTATTATTATAAGGCTTCTATGGATGTAAAAACTAGCTTCAGAGAGGTTTAATTACTTCTTCAAGGCCACACAGCCCAGAAGTCAAAGAAGAGTGATTTTAAGCAGATCTATCTGACCTAAAGCTCCTATTAGCCCTTGAAGTCCTAAATGGGCCATGAGCCCACTGGCTGCCTATTGGTGCAATGTAACCGTGAACTGTGGCTTCTCAAGTCCTTAAGGTAATTTGCTTCCTTGTTGCAAATGAAACTAGCCAACTAGGAGGGAGCCACAGTGGGAAGTTCAAGGCAGAGAGCAGTTTTTCAGAAGCAAGGCAAATTTCTCAGGAGATGAACTGCTATGGAACCACATACCTGCACACAAGGCTCCCAGCTCTCGGGTCTCAGGAAGGAGAGGAAGGCCATGGCTGGGATCAGCATCCCAGCCAGGCGGGTAGGAGACATCATTTTGGCATTTTCTGTGTCCAGAAGGGGCTCTGTGAAACATGACACGCTGTATCCGCCTGCTGGGGTGGCCGCTGGGGCACTGCCGCCTTCTCTCTCGCCCCTGCCGGGTGCCCCAGGACAATTACTGTATTCAGAACAGCGCTGCTGCGTTCAGGGCAGGAGGAAGTGAGAGTGGCAACCTTAGCATTCTGGGCTTTTGTTTCTCTAATATTTATGTCCCCAGTCACAGGAGAGGAAGTTAGAAGAAGAAGAACAAAACGTCTGCAGATCAGTGGTCCAAGTAACAGCAAGAGGAAGCTGGCTTCCATCCCAGGAAGTCATCTGACCTCCGGGTTAGTGAACTTGGGAAAACAGTCAGACCGGTCAAACAGCCTGAACGACAGTCCGGGACGGTGGCTTTCTGATTTCCTTTTAGTAGTGCAAACTCGCCCTGTGTCTACGTTTCCTAGCACCACCATGACAGATTACCACAGGCTGGGAGGCTTCAAGGACAGACATTTATTTGCTTATGAAATTCTGGAGGCTCGAAGTCTGAGATCAGGGTGTCAGTGGGCTTGATTGTTTCTCAGGCTCTCCCTGTGGCTTGCAGGTGCCTGTCTTCACTTGGTTTTCCCTCCTTGTGTGTCTGTACCCTAATTTTCCCTTCTGAGAAGGACACCAGCCATTTTGGATTAGAACGTACCTGTATGACCTCATTTTACCTGAAGTACCTTTTCAAAGGTCCAGCCCCAAAACACAGTCCTGTTCTGAGGTCCTGGAGGACTTCAGTAGGGATTTTGAGGGGAATATAATTCAGCCCACAGTAATGTCCTCTCTTGTGAAATCCTGTGAAGAAACTCATGTTTGTGAAACTGAAAACGCAGCTCAGTGAACCACCATTCGAAAAGCACAGGAATATTGGGAGGAGATTGGAATGAAGAATCACATATACTGAAATTCATATTGAGCCTGGGTAACTTACGGCCCCGTGGCTCCTGCTGATCCTTAATTTCTAGTCTGCAAAATGGGACAATGGTTTTAATCCACAGCAGAAACTCACATTTATGAAATTCGTAAAAATCAAGCCATGTGATAGTAGTCCAAGGAGACAAGCCATCAAGCCTTAGTTTCTCGTCTTTGCAATGGAGACAATCACGTTTGTCTTATGAGATCAACATTAGTTAATTTACGTAAAATGCTTAGCCTAGTGCATGTTTTGTCAGTGTATTCCATAAATTGGTAACTATTGTGATCATTAAACGTATGAGTAAAATGGGGATAATAATAAATACCTCAAAGTATTACTATGGGAGTAAATCAGCTGGCATTTGTGAAGCTTTTAGAGTATCTGGGATGCAGCAAGTGCAAGGCAAGTTTCGGTTAAATAAGCACATAGGTACAAATGGGGATATTCTGGGCATTGTGTCCTAGATAATTCTATCAAGATGTCCTGCATGGACCTCAGATCTTCATACCTAAAATCAAGCTGTGAGGGAGCATGTCATAGGGGACTGAGCACAAACTCTTGCAGGCCTCTTCAGCACAGCTGTAAAATTAAACTGAAAGTAGTCCTACTGTCAAAACTTCGCTTTAATTGAGATGATATAAAGGTCATAGGAGGTGCTTAATAAAGTTTAGTTCTCTGGAAAGTTAATAGCATTTCACTTCCATATTGTCATTCCAGATGGAAATCACTTTGATTTCTTCATTTTTCTCATCAACTGCATGTTAACCATATTTTGTTACTTTCTGTATATTTGTTCTTTTGGCATCTGGCCTTGCTGGCTAGCATCACCACCCCTCCCAGGGCCGGCCAGTCCTTAGAGACAGCAAGGGGTTTGCCCTGGTGTTCACTTTTCATGTGCCAATGAACCAATTCAAAACTCCTACTCTAGATGGCAGTATTCTGCCCGAATCATCACAGGGCCAGGTGCCAGATATCTAGAGAAAGCCCCCGTACCCCACAGCCTCCTGAAATTATTCAAACTAGCCAATTTTAAGCCTGCTTATCCTGCCTTTCCTTGCCTTTCCCACAGAAACTACAGCAAAGGCTCTTGCCCATGCCTTCCGCTTGCTCCTTCTACCTCCTGCCTGATTCTGGTGCTTCCCCCTGTGGCCCTGCATGGGGTGGGGTGCAGCCCCCTCCTTGGGAACTGTAACAAACCTTATTTTCAATGGCAATCATCTCTTGATCCATTGGTCTCATCACACCTGAAAAATAAAAGCCTTATTTGAAAATAAAACATTCTACCATCTCCTAGAGAGTTGATCTATAAAATAATTCTAAAATGTCAGTCTTCGTTTCTATTGGCATTACCACTGAATATATCCCTTGGCCTAGATGAGTGGAATACACTATTAACGGGTCTCTCAGGGACCAGGCTCATTTCTTCCAACGTCTTAACTCTTCTAATCCATCCCTTATCCTGAAATCAAAGCAATCCTAAAATGCAAATAAAATTACCTCATGTTAATAATATTCTAATGCTCTGTATTACCTAGACTTCATGCCTCATGCCTCTATCCCCCACTATACACACACACACACACGCACTCTCTCTCTCTCTCTCCCTCTCCACCTTCTAAGAAACAAACGTGTGTTATCTTATGCCAGACATAAGGAGACCCCATTACTAGAACACAACACTTAAGTGAATAGAGTAGTATGCGTGTAATGGTGCAAACCCCCTTTCTTCCCATCACTAAAGAGAAAACCCCATGATGGTCAAGATGAGGAGTAAGAGAAAGAGTTCAAGACAATCTCTCAGACTGTGTTTCATGAGATGTTAATACACATGTTTTATAGAAGTCTTCCTGAAAAATGTTCCTAGCTATGACTGGGGAATTAATGACAGAGCCTTGTGAAGAGGCTCTTTCCCCCTCCTTGGGATTAACACACTATGATCTACTGACCTTGGTCAAAGAGATCTCAGTTGTGTGTGCCTCTGCCAGTAGACAGGCAGTGTATCAGTTACAGAAGAGAAACTCCTGGGCCCATGATTTCTGCTACAATACAGTAGTAATTACACCCTGGCCACAGTGGTGGAAACTAGGCCAGCAGGGTGGGCAGCAACTTGCGTTTCTAGTCCAGGTGGAGCAAGGTCAACAGGACCTGTAATCATTCAATTGGTTGAGGAATTTCCATCTTCATCGGAGTTCTGGAAGAAGTCTTTGATATTCTTTGGCAGGCACTGCATGTTTCATAAGAAATAAAGAAAGGGCAAAACTGACCTGTGTTAGGTTAGGCTAATTTCTGTATCAACCTTCGGTGACTCAAAACAATAAAAGTTGATGTCTTGCTCAGGCAATGTTCAATGAGAATATTCTTGATTGATGGATCCAGGATCGTTTTATTTCAATATGGTACCATATTCAATATGCAGCCTCTAAGTTTGCTGTGAAACGTGAAAAGAGCATAGGAAGACACACAGGAGCTTAGATGCCACTGCTCAGAAATGACCTGCATTATCTCTGCTTTCACTCCCTTGGCCAGAACTAGTCCCAAGACTACACCCAGTGGGGACTCTGTCTCCTAAGCTTTAGGCCTCCTATTCTGTACCCAGAACTCATATGCATGCACACACATGCACACACACAGCCACTGGTGGGTACCGCTCCACAGCACCAATTCTATGTTATGGAAAGGAAATACAAGTCATCCTTGATCAGAGAATTATCTGGGCCACAACATTAGTATCCTGTAATATTCATTTATGGTAATTAAAATAAAATAGTAAGAGTGAACAATCACAACATAGCCTGGCTCAGAGAAGAAAGGCCCAATTAGTTTGACATATCTAAGAACCAAATTTGATTCTACCCAGTGGTTCCAAGTTTCACATTTTTTCACATGTTAACACCTCTCAAATCAGAATGTGTCTCATAATTGACAATATATTACGATCATAATTTGTTTTATTCTTTGTCCAATAAAGTAATGGTACATCTTACAATCAGTGGCATCTTACATTCAGTGAAGAGCAGTGCATCGCTAAGAGGACAAGCAACAACAAAACACAAGTTAAAAAAGGAAGCAAATTGTTAAAAAGAGAATAAAGAGATTTATTTTCTAAGGACTCCTTACAACATATTCTAGGCTAATATATATCTGCATCTACAAAGGGACACAGAACACTCAACATTTCCTTTTTGGACCCACAGACTCTCTTTTATCTTTGGATACCCACTACCAGTCCTGTATCCTTTTACGTGCCCTGGACCAACATTCCTGTGATCTAAAGCACAAGAAAAAAACAAAACAAAATGAAAAACAAAAATGCTGTTTTTAAGCAGAAGCATAAAGTGTACCTTCCTGGCTCCAGGTGACCCAATTCCTGTCTCTGGGGCTGGGTCCTGACACTAAGTACTACCCCATAAGTCTTAATACTTTCTCCAGAATACCTTGAGTACCAAGGGTGCGTGAGGGTACTCCCCAGGAGCTAGCAAGGCAAACAGTGTGAGTAGTGCCTACCTCCCCAGCCTGAAATGTTTATGACCTTTCCTGTGTTATTTTTAAAAATTACTTTGAATTTCCCATCTCTGTATCATCTGTCTCTACCAGTAGAATATAAGCTCCATGAGGGAAGAGGCTTTATCAGATGTTCCCATGTGTTGTGCCTGAGTAGATACTCAGTAAATAGCTGGTGAATGAATCAGTGAACAATGTATCTGAATTTGTTTTCAATATGTGACTGGGATTTTAGTGTACTCCTCACCTTTCCATACCGAGTACTGTGACTCTTATTTATCAGTGATTATTCTGGGCTTTTTCTTATGCTTTTCTACCTCCTAATATCCCCTGGGGATACATGTGTCCCAGGTTAAGCAACACAGAGGTACATAGAGTCACAGCCAGTGGGTTAAGATGAAAATACTTGTTGCAGTAAACACCGTACCTTCTCCAGGGGTAGAAAAACCCTTTGTCTCTTGTACTCATGAGCCTGAGGCAAGAGGTTGATTATAGCCAGGAGACTCTCCCCTCTTTGCTCTACCTCACTACTCATCAAATTTCCCAGTTCATTCAGACTCTGGAAAAGCATCTTGTAATGCAGAGAGGGCTATATTTTAAAATATTTAATTACTTGATTTACTTTCTGACACCATCATTTCTTGGTGTGAGACTTACCTTATCATCATGAGTTTCCTTTTTTTTTTTTTTTTTGATGGTTATAGGTTGATTAGTGTAGCTGCTAATCCTATTTTATTTTTTTATTTTTTTCTTATAATAATTTTTATTTTGTTATGTTAGTCACCATACAGTATATCCTTAGTTTTTGATGCAATGTTCCATGATTCATTATTTGCGCATAACACCCAGTGCTCCATGAAATATGTACCCTCCTTATTACCCATCACCGGCTTATCCCAACCCCCCACCCCCCTCCCCTCTGAAGCCCTCAGTTTGTTTCCCAGAGTCCATAGTCTCTCATGGTTCATTCCCCCTTCTGTTTGCCCCCTCTTCATTCTTCCCTTCCTTCTCCTACCGATCTTCCTACTTCTTATGTTCCATAAATGAGCGAAACCATATGATAATTGTCTTTCTCTGCTTGACTTATTTCACTTAGCATAATCTCCTCCAGTCCCGTGCATGTTGCTGCAAATGTTGTGTTATCGCTTTTTCTGAGGGCTGAGTAATATTCCATGAGTTTCCTTAACTGTATAATGGAAATAACACTGTGGCCTAATTAATAGTATTCCTTGAGAGTTAAGTGAGGATGTACCTAAAAACATTACCGTTTCACACAAATGTTGACTGTCATTCATTTATTCATTCATTAATTCACTCACCAAATATGTGCTGAATGTTTAAACTCTACCAGGCACTGTTCTAGGCACAAAGGACACGGCCATGAACAAAACAACACCTGCTCTCATGGAACTTAAGTTCTAACAAGGAGAGAGCCAACAGCAATTATAAATTATATAGTACGTTAGACAATGTTAATGTATGTGGATGAAAATTTTTAAAAGTGAGTGGGGGGATGAAGAATTAAGTGAGACTGAAGGGTTTGTTGTTGTTGTTGTTTAAGTAGGCTCCATGTCCAACATGGGGCTTAAACTCATGAGGAGTACCCGATACTGAAGTTTTAAATAGGGCAGTCTGAGTATGAAAAAGTAACATTCTGAGCAAATTCTTGAAGGATTAGCTAACTGTGCAGGTATCTGGGGGAATATTGCAGTTAGAATAGTGGTTTTCAGGGGCGCCTGTGTGGCTCAGTCGTTAAGCGTCTGCCTTCGGCTCAGGGCGTGATCCTGGTGTTATGGGATCAAGCCCTGCATCAGGCTCCTCCACTGGGAGCCTGCTTCTTCCTCTCCCACTCCCGTTGCTTGTGTTCCCTCTCTCTCTCTGTCAAATAAATAAATTAAATCTAAAAAAAAAAAAAAAAAAAAAAAAAGAATAGTGGTTTTCAGCTGGAGGTTGTTTTGCCCCTAGGGGTCTTTTGGCAGTTAATGCCCCTGCAGGCATTTTTGGCTGTTATGACTTGGGAGCAGGGAGTGTTGCCATTGGCATCCAGTCAGTAAGGTTCAGGGGTGCTGCTAACATCCACAATGCACAAGATAGGCCCCTAATCTAAAATACCAATAGTGCCAAGGTTAAGAAACCCTAAGTTAGAAGGATAAGCCAGTGCAAAGGTCTAAACGCAGGAAATTGCCAGAACCAGCAAGGAAGCCAGTGTAGAGAGATGGTCATCCAGGTCACTTAGGGCACTGTAGACCACTGTAAAGATTTTGTATCTTCTGGATACCTGCCCAAGCCTCCCCAAGGAAGCCATTGTCACTCTCTCCTCAAGCTCCCCCAGCAACCATCTGTTATGCTCAGGAGGGATGACTTGTCTGCCTCTCTCACTACACTCTCAGCTCCTCGATGACAGCAACCAAACCTGGCCCATGTCCACACCCCATGCCTAGCACAGTGCTTATACCCAGTTCAATGCATCGTTAGTCACATCAATGATTATACAAATAACTTTGGATGACAATAATAATTGATTTGATTTTTATTTCATATACAAGCTAATAAGGTTCAAGAGAGGACAAATTGTGAATACTCATAGCTGTAGCTCCACTGCCTCATCAGTACCAGGTACATAATAGGTGTTCAATAAAAATTAATCGAATAAAAGAATGAGTAGATTATATACAGTCAGCCCATCCCTTAATGCTGGTCAGTCAGATGTTTCCTCATCTTAGCAACTTTCTTGCAAAAGAGGAAGGAAAAATTGAAAAGGGATGCCTGTATGGGGCACCTGGGTGCCTCAGTTGATAAGCGACCGATGCTTGATTTTGGCTCAGGTCATGATCTCAGGGTCATAAGATCGAGCCCTGCATTGGCCTCCGTGCTCAGTGGGGAGTCTCTGCTTATTTTCTCTCTCCCTCTGCCCCTAACCCCCTCAAATAAATAAATAAATATTTTTTAAAAGAAGAAAAAAAAAGGTGTATCCTCCCTTTTTCTAGAAGACAGCCTATGACAACATATTTCGAGCTGCTATCTGATGCAATCCTGTGCTAGACTTGTAGGTCCATTATAACACAGCTCTGTGGACAGCACATGCTTGCATAACCCAGGGCATGTATCTTTGGGGGGAAAAGGGTAAGGAAATGAGTAAATAAATATTATTTTTCAACTACCTGGTTGATTCCATGGGTGGCTTTCTTCTCTTTCAGTCTCCTACACTAGAAGAATCCAGATACCTAGAAATGATCAGGGAGAAAAATGATGGGAAAATATGCAGAGTGAGCAGATACACTTAGAGCACTGAAAAGTACCTAGGGAATGCCCTCCTTGAGGTTCAAGAAATATAATTCAATCCATACAGAGTCTAAAGTGTGGTACAGAATTCAGAACAACATTCCTAGGGGGATGAACTTATCTCATGGACACTCCACAGATCCCCACTTTTATTCCTGGCCTTTGTGAGAGCTGTACCTGAGACCTATCCCTTCCACTGCAAACAGCATCATCCCCAAACCCTACTCCTTGCGTGATCTCCACCACCCCTGCAGACCCTTGATCCTTCTCTTCTTCCCAAATCGAGCCATCCTGTTAACTACAGACTTTAAGATGAGTTGATAGTTTTCTTCTGCTTGGCTTGGAGTCATTGGTGGGCAGGAAGGGAAATCTACAGATCTTAAGCATGGGACAAAGAGCCCCTTGTGAAATGACCACCAAAGGGGGGAATATTAAAATAAAAACAAACCAAAAGGATAGATACTTACATGATGAAGATAAAACTCTTTCCACCCAATTATTTTATATTTTATGCTCATATAAGTAATTTTCTTCTTTACTGCTTTGAGTCAAAATAGGAAAAGGAAAAAAAAAATAGAAAAAAAAACAAAACAACAACAACAAAAAACATTCTTAGTGCCTTGGTCTTAGAAGGTTGAGGCTCCGGGGAGCAGGAGGATGCAGAGAGAAGAGAAAATAAAAGGTTTGATGTGACATTGTGGAAAGGGATTGTGCTTGGAGTAACTAAAAAATGTTTAGAATACTAAACATAACTATGTTTCTATTTTGACTCTGCCCTTTTGATCTATGCCAAAGGGACCATGCTTTTCTCATCTTCAGCTCCCTTAGAGCTCAGCACAGGGAACTGTTCAGAGTAAATAGCCATCGACTGTCTCTTGAATGGCTCAATAAAGGAATAATCTCAATGACTTGGCATGAAATAATAACTGAAATGCGTGGGCTGTGCATCGATTGGGAGTCTGCTTCTAATTCTTCATCACTTCCCAGCTGTGTGACTTCACCCAAGTCACTTAAATTCAATAAGTCTTAGTTTCCTTCTCTGTACAATGGTTCTCATAAGGAAAAAAAAAATGTGATAATGTAGGCTAAGACCATGGCGAATTTAAGATGTATTATTTTGATTTATGTTAATACTTGATGGAAATGTCTCATTGCTTGTGGAAGAGTAAAACTCATTGCACCTTTTTGAAAACAGACAGCTCATTCTGGGTTGATTTCTTAATATCTTTCATCTTTGAGTTAGAGTTTCCCATCACTTAAGAAGATACAAAGTAAATGGCTGGTGGAGCTCCTATTAACTATGTTGGGGTCTGATTCCCACAGTCTGTTTCTTTCAAGAAAGGACCATATATCACCATAACCAGGGCTACTAGAATTGAATGTGAAAAGAAGGTAGTGACTCAGGCTGTGTGGGAAGAAAAGTTGTCTTCAATGCTTACAGCTCAGCTCAAGGTTGACCTCTGCATGCTGAAGTTTCCCTCTCCAGGATCCCTTCAGCCCCACCTACTCACACATACCAGGTCAAAGTGACTTCATTTTGCTCCGAATTTCTTTAGAAACATTGCCCTGGCCTTTATGCGTACTTATCTGTATAGAAAGACATTTTATCATAGTTCATATGCCCCCAAAACCAGGAACTCCCCCAAGACAGGAAGCTTCCTTTGCTCATGTGTGTATTGTGCGTTGCACTTTACCCTGTAGAAAAGAAAATGAACTAATGGAAAGAAGGAGGGAAAAGAAAGAAGGAAGGAAGAGAGAGGAGGAAAGGAAGGGAAGGACGGAGGGAGGGGGGAAGGAAGGAAAGGAGAGAGAGAGAAAATTAATGAATAGACTTGATAACAGAATATGTTTTTAAAAGTAAAAATTGGGAAATGATTGATAACATAATTCCCCCAAACAAAATGATGACATTGAAGCACAATGTAAAGCTCGGAAATCATGCCACTGAAAGGGAAAAGACCCTCACACTCTAAGAACGGAAGCGCATGCTCTCTGCATTTCTTTCTAGTACAGTGATCTGGGACTCCTTGGTCAGGGTTGCACGACGAAGCCCACAGGCCCAGCTGCCTCAGGGCCTCTCAATAGCATTTGCTTTATTTGAAACAACCACAAGCCTTTGCTTCTGCCTCTGTCCCAGTCCAGCTGGAGAACACATGCTAGAGGACTGGCCCTTCTAAAATCTCTCTTCCGCTCATTGTAGGTGGGTTCCACAGAGGTCCCTCATTCCTGTCTAACTCCTTCACCTTTAAATGTGCTGAAAAGCGAGTTTGAAATTAGACTCAGAGCCATATGGCAAAGCTTGGGGGCAGCATATGGTTGCAGGTTGCTCAGTGCTGATCTACAGCGTCTTTAAGCTCACCTATCTCTCTTTACACAGGAAGCAGCGATAGGGTCACAGTTCTGTATTTTGAATTGTTCTGTCCTTCATGTGGGAAAATGAGACTCAATACAACATCCATGTTGAAGTTTTAGTTTTCTTGGCCATAGTGGGGGTACAGTGCAGAGAAATATCTATACTGCTACTTGTGATCAATGGGAAGTAACATGTTAGGGGTAGAGATTCAGTCTGTGAACTTGAACTATGGTCTATCCAATAGATATGTAAGTTTAAGTCAGCCTAACTAGTTTCACCTGCAGATTTAGGTCATGCCAATATAAACTGCAGATAGGGTCAAATCAGTCCCATGGAAACAAGGAGCATACTGCTAAACAGTTAATACAGTGAAGTGACAGAGAGGAGTTCTGGGGTCAAAGCAGGGGAGCTAATTTTTTTAAGAAGATGAAAGACCTAAAAATAAGGGGGTACAGAGGAAAAGTGGACAGTCAACTGCAAGGAATCAAAGAGAAAGAATAAACACAGGGAAGTAAATAATTCAGGATGTAGCTCTGAAAATGCTGGGCCACAGCATATCTTCCTCATCTCACTTCACTACCAATACCATCAGTATTGTGAGGACAAAGAATACTGTCATAATTGAGTCAAGTTCCAGACCTTGACTAGATTAACTGGCAGCGTCTTGGCCATGCCCCGCCATTCATCTCTTTTATGGAGTCAAAGTTTCCAAGAAAGGAAGCTCTTGTTTCCATGAGGAATAACATATTTTTCTTTATGAAAACTAAAACTTAGTTACACAAATATACTTTTTCATACAATTAAATCTGGAAGCGATGGAATGCAAATCCAGGTTTCTTTTTTAATTCAAACTGTATAATTACACTATATTTATACACTAAACCAACAAACAAGCAGACAATGGGGAAACCCTTTAACATGGAAGAGGGAAGAACCACGACAGAATACCCTGAAGAAGAAAGACAAACAAGGAGGGTTTTAAAACTTTGAAATAAAACAGGGTGCCTGGATGGTGCAGTTGGTTAAGTGTCCAACTGTTGGTTTTGGCTCAGGTGGTGATCTCAGCATCATGATCTCTGCATTGTGAGATCAAGCCCCATGGCAAGCCTCATGCTCAGCATGGAGTCCGCTTAAGATTCTCTCTTTCTGTCTCCCTCCACCCTTCCCTTTGTGAAGGGCTCTCTATCTCTCTCTCCCTCTCTCTCTCTCAAATAAATATTCAAAAATTTTTTGAAATACAACAAGTCAATGTGATTCTTTTCATCATCACCATTGCCATCATTAATTAAGATCCAATTCATGTATCAGGGAATAGCTTTAATAATGTATCACTGAATCATCACCGGGGCCCTAAGGAGCTTTTTTTTTTTTTAATAGATTTTTTTTTTTTTTTTAAGTAATCTCTACACCCAGTGTGGGGCTCGAACTCACAAACCCGAGACCAAGAGTCGCATGCTTCACCAACTGAGCCAGCCACAGACCCTGTTAGCTTGGCTTTGATTTGCATTTCCCTGATGACTAATGATGCCAGGGATCTTCTCAAGTGCCTATTGGTCATTTATGTATCTTATTTGGAGAAGTATCTATTCAAGTTTTTTTGTCCATGTTTTAAATGGGTTGTGTCTTTCTTACTGAGATGCAAATGTTCCATATATATTCTGGATACTAGTCTCTTATCAGATACATGATTTGCAAATATTTTCTCTCATTTTATGGGTTGTATTCACTTTCATGATAGTGTCCTTTGAAGCACAGATACTTCAAATTTTGAACTCAAAATTATCTATTCTTTCTTTTATGTTCATGCCTTTGATGTCATATCTAAGAATCTGTTGCCAGATCAGAGGTCATGAGAATTTATCACTGTTTTCTTATCAGAATTTTATAGTTTTAGCTCTTACATTTAGATCTCTGATCCATCTGAGTTAATTTTTGTAAACGGTGTGAGGTAAAGATTCATTCTTTTGCATGTGGCTTTCCAGTTTTTTCACCACCCTTTGAATGAAATCAGTTGTCCATAGACACACAGGCTTATCTCTGAACTTTTAATTCTATTACCATACTAATCTACATGTCAACTTTTATGCCAACACCAGATTGTCTTGATTACTGTTGCTTCATAGTATGTTTTGAAATCAAGAAATGTCAGTCCTCCAACTTCGTTGTTCTTTTTCAGATTGTTTTGGTTCCCCTGGGTCTCTTGAAATGCCATGCAAATTTTAGATCAGTTCCTCATTTTCTACAAAGAAGCCAGCTAGGATACTGATAAGGATTGCTTTGAGTCTGTAGATCAATTTGGGGAATATTGTCATTTTATCATTTTCAAGTCTTCCAATCCACCTAACAAGCTAGCGATTGTTTCATTTCAGTTATTGTACTTTTCAACTCTAGAATTTCCATTTGGTTCATTTTTATAATTTTCAGGCCTACACTTCAATCTGTGTTTCCATTGCACCTACCAACATCTTCCCAATTACCATTCATCACAACTTGCACTATTTTTGAGAGTGCTCTTGAACTTGAAATTCTCCACATTGTTTTGTAAATGAAGTATATTCCTTTGGGAAGAGATTAGGAACTGTCCATGTTAAGGCCTGCTTTTTCCCCTAGGCAAAATCTCTGAGCCAGGACTCTAAAGCTGGGGTTTGGGACAATGCCATGCTTTTACCTGAGTGACACCCTCACTTTAGGAGCTGAGTGCTCAGTGGCGGGGGTGGCAGGTCTTCTTGGCCTGCCTCTCCCAGCAGGGAACCACTGCCTTACAAACTGGACAAGAGAAATTGGCCTCTTGGTACTTTTAGTGGTATGTGCCCAAGGTAGAGCCTCCATCCCATCGATGGGGGGCTGAGGAGAAGAAGGGAGCAGTGGCCTCTTGGCCGCACACACATAGGCTCGGCAACAGATAGCCGGGAGCAGGATGAGAGATGCTGACACAGTGTTCCGCCTGGGAAGATAACGCCTTGACCTGGGGCAAGGGGAGATGGATTCCTGTGTTCCTGATAGCATACATCTGAAGTCCAGTTTCTGTCTTACTGGGAGTGGGGACTGAATGAGTGTTTGTTGAAATACTATAGATTCTCACTGTTCCTACCGAGTTTTAGATTTTCTTGAATTTGTTTCTTCATTTGCTCGGTGTCCTTTGAACCATTTCCAGAGACTTTGAATGTTTTTTTGTTTGTTTGTTTTCATTTTTTAAAAAAATAATTTTCACCAATTTCCGTGGGGAGTCTGTCTATCTCACACTGTCATGCCAGAATTGGAACCCAAAAGTGGGTGATATTTTGTTAAAGATATATTTATTCATTTGAGAGAGAAAGAGAGGGGGGGGGAGGGAGAGGGAGAGGCAGAAAGAGAATCCCCAGCAGACTTCCCGCTGAGTGTGGAGCCCAGTGCTGGCCTTCATCTCATGACCCTGAGATCATGAGGTGAGCCAGAGTCGGATGTTCAACAAGCCAGGCACCCCAAAAGAAGGTGATTTTTTATACCAAATTTAATATCCTTAAAATAAGGGTAGTAAACATAGCACAAGCAATAGGCAAGAAGAACAATGAAAAGGAGGTAAGTGGGGCAAAAGAACAGAAAGAGGAAGAGCAGTGAGAAAAGCACATAATGGAGGGGAAAATGACAGCAAGAATATGGAAAAGACAGTGCAAAACAACCATGTTTGACCCAAGTTAGGTCAGAATGAACTCGAGTGTGGAACAGCTGACATGATGTTGATATCCCTCACTCTGGCCCTTCATCACATACTGACCTACCTTCCAGCATCACCCAGATATTTCATGTGTGCATGTGTCAAGTTCCCTAAAGGTGATCTGAGCTCCTACCAAATATTATCTTTTCCCCTTATGTGTCCCAATGCATATCACTCCTCCCTATCCTTGAAGGATCAGCTCAAATTCCATCTCCTCCATGGGGCGCCTGGGTGGCACAGCGGTTGGGCGTCTGCCTTCGGCTCAGGGCGTGATCCCGGCATTATGGGATCGAGCCCCACGTCAGGCTCCTCCGCTGGGAGCCTGCTTCTTCCTCTCCCACTCCCCCTGCTTGTGTTCCCTCTCTCGCTGGCTGTCTCTCTCTCTGTCGAATAAATAAATAAAATCTTTAAAAAAAAAAAAAAAAAAAAAAAAAAAACAAATTCCATCTCCTCCAGAAAGCATTCCCTTATTCACCCAGATCTACCTTGATGTCTGTTCTCTCCATTCTCTGATTTTTCCAAATAATTTATCTGTATCTATTTTGTGAGGTTATCATTTGACCTCCCCTCCAGAGTTACTTGGTTCTTGCTTATTCCCAAACCTAGTCCCCTAGGATATCCTCAAAGATCCTTCGAAAATATTTCTCTTTTCTTACATAACCAGAGTAAAATTATAGTCAGTAAAGATACATCAGTCTATTTGTTTTAATTATGGAGGGGTATTGGTGCAGTGATATCCTCATCGTCTCCAAACCATCAAATGAATGTATAATATTAGATGAATGGAGTAAATGAATGTCAGAAATAATGAACTGTGTATTTTTATCAGACTGGAAAACTAAGCAAAGCAATTTAGTAAACTTGTGGAGAATGAAGTAAAGACAGAACAGGGAACCTGGATTCTACTCTTCATGGATCTATGTTGCTATGTGATCTTGAGCAAATTCCCTATGTCTCTACTTCAATTAGTTCATCCATAAAGGAAAGAGGCATATTAAGTTTTTCTCCTGCACAGAGTTTCTGGTATGCTATGCAGAGGCCTATGATAAAACAAAATTGGAAGGGTAACAAATGCTCAGATAATTTTAAATTTAAGAGCAAGATGATTTTTTTAATTAAATGAAAAAAAAAACATAAAGAAAAAGTAACTATAGCAATAAGATGTTACACACTCCACTTCAGCTTCAAAAGGACATTTCCCTTCTCCTCCCTCAGTTATACAATCAACTTGAACAAAGATCCCATAACCTAGAAATGTTTATTTTTAACCAAGAGAGTACACTGGACATAACATCACAGTTTGGAAAATCTTATCTCTCCAGAGTTTTCAGCCTAGATAATTGGATCAGTCTCACCTCACAAATGCTGCTAGGTCCCAGTCTACATAGAGAAATCTGGTTTAAAATTGCCACTCAGAGCCATGCAGGACCTTAACATCTCAATTAAATAGTCAACATAAGAGCAAGAAGGGAAGAAAATGGAAGGTGAACCGGGTAATTCTGGGGGGAAGGGAATTTGGCTCCTTCAATGCATAAAACATAATCTTCATTTAAACACACGTTGTCAGATATTTTCAGCTCTAGATACAAACATAGAAAACTACAATAACAAAACTACAATTACAAATAATTCAACAAAAGGTATCTGATTTCTTCGTGGAGGATTTCAATTTCAATATCTGTACAGGGGAAGTTGAGGCACATTGGACTTCTCCCAGATCTCAGAATGAATCATGCCTGGGTTTGCAATCAGGAATCCTCTAAATTAGGCCAGACTTGTAACAACAATTTGCCGGCGGCTGTCTCTGCCAAATGCCAATAAGATATCAGAATCCCGCTGACATCAAGGAGAGAAGATACCTTCTTAGGATGTCCCAAGGATACGGATTCATCATGTCAAAAATCTGACCTTCAGAAAACATTTTCATCTAGAATTTCTGTTCTGCTGAGGTCATGTGGCGTTACCTATTGAAGGAAGAACAGACTTCTAAGGAAGAGGAGAGAAAGTTGTAATCTTGCCCTGAAAATAATACTTCCCTAACAGTTTAAAAAAAAAAAAAAAAAACATTTCTTACACCTTGGGTAAGTGGTTATGGTCACATTTGGAAATGATAAATGTTAAGGACTGGAAAACAATCCATATAACAGATTTATTCCACTTGAATGAAAGCCAAATGGCGGAAGGGAAATGGAGCACATTTTGGAGCAGGCAGATTTGAATTTGAATCTCTTCTTCACAATTTACCAACTGTGTAAATTTGGGCCTCTTCTCTATCTCCATCTAAGAAAATGAGGATAAATGTACTTTACTTATGAGTCTGTCAGAAGGATGACATGAGAAACTTCTAGCACAATGCCTGACACATAGTAGGTGTTCTAGACATATAAGATACCATTGTTTTCATTTTTCTTTTCTTCAAATTACAACTTAGAGTTGTCTGTGCCCTTCATTTTCATCTGAGTATTAATGGTGGAGCTAGAGCAAATAAAGATGTTGACACATAACTAAGACTGTCTAGTCCACCCCACTGCACTCTCTTTAGCATTCCCTTTAGCTTGGATATATCGTTGGCCAGTGGTATTAGGGTTGGAGGAAAGGGCATTATATCCAGTGTTAGGAGATTTGAATGCTTCCCTAATTCACTTGCCATATGACCTTGAATACATCACTTGGCCTTTCAGAGACTGAATTAGCCCATCTGTAAACAGGAACTCATCATACAAACTCTGCACTCCACTATCTAATTTTTTAAAAGTCTTCACTAACCTGAATCTTCTCCCCAAATTACCCAGCTACCCTATGTGAAACTCTCAACACTTTCCTCAAGTCCACAAAGCATTTTACAATCTAGAAATGCTTTTACATTCATTGACTCAGAATAAGTTCCACCAACCAGTTCATCTGCCCGGCACTATGACATGAGAGACAATCAAACTTCAATTCTACTTGAACCTTTTCAGTTGAACCAATTATACGAGATAACAAATCTAGAAATGTGTTTAGAATAATTCCAGACACATATTAAGGTCAGTAAATGTAAACTACAGTTGTTATATCTCAAAGTAAATTATAAGATCTTTGATAAATGGGGCCATGCCTTCTATCTCCCAAAGTGCATCTCTACAATCCCAATGTAGATAGGACAGTGCTGGGCAAAGAAGGGATGCACCCAATAAATAAATACTGACTACATGAATCCATTGGTTGTGGAGAGATCTTGGAAACTAAACGCCTTTCAAATATTTAAGAGTAGAGGTCTTCAGTAGTGAGCAAGAGAGAAATATCTTCCTAGAACAAGTAGATTAGATAAGTGTGTGTGTGTGTGTGTGTGTGTGTGTGTGTGTGTGTGTGTTTTAACAGCACTTCCTCCAGTCAATGTCTAGCTAACAAAAAGACAACACATCTTCACAACAGCCTATCCCTCACACATCTTCACAGCAGCCTATCCCTCTGCATTCCAAAGCTTCAGTGCTAAAATGGACTGTAGACTTCATGAAGTTCAATGGAGAGCTGCCAACTTTCTAGGCTTTTAAGACTCCAGTAAGGAGAGAGCATACGAGGGCATACACTGGAGTTGCTTAGACTTTCCAAGCTACATGGTGTTCAGTTCAAATGTCATCTTCATAAAACTTTCTCTGCACAACCCATCTAGAAGTATCTGAACCCCTCTTCTGGGTTTGAGAGTTATCTGTGTTTCCTCTAATTTTTACATGTGTGCCCTATCTGACATTATGCATGCTGCACACATTTTTGTCTTGAGGCAGCACTGGCATAGCAGCAAGAATATGGATTTTGGAATCAGGCAGAGATCATGGTTTAAATTCCAGTTCTGTCACTTCCCATCTGAGTGTACTTGGGCAAATTTTCTGAGTTAATGGGATCTACGCATAGGAACTATCATTGGGACAATAATATAAAATAGCACGTGTAGATAGGCAACAAATGCTAGTTTCTTTCTTTTCACTCCCTCTGTCTCCAACCATATGACTTTTTATGTTCCTTGATGGCAGGCTCTTCTTCTCTAGTGAAATGCCCTCCTCAGAGAAGACTGGTATTTTTAAAATTTGTTCTTCTGTTCTAAACACACTTTGGGTACTCTTTGCAGTGTTAAATAGCCTTTAGACACACAAACTATCTTTCTACTCCCACCCATTCAAAAGTGAGGGTATAGAGCCTTCTTTTGGGCAGTTACCCTAAGCGAAGTGGGCAAGTAGTGATTATGAATTTTGGTCTCATTCTTTTCTGATCCCCACAAGCACCAAATGGATTAAACACACACATATACACAGACAAAACCCCCAGGTACATACAGTGTTATTCCTGGAGAAGTAAAATCAATCAGTTTATAGAGGACTTCAAAGAATTGTTGTGGAAGATATAAGATTAAACCAAAGGGGATCAAAGATTATAACTGACTTTCCTCCTTCAAGCTCAACAAGAAGTATGTGGTTTCATAGGTGACCAAGGGTTAAGAATACTTATTTGAAATAAAGCTTTACTTCATGTGATGGTAATTGGGGTCTAAAAGTATAACACACACACACACACACACACACACACACACACAATCAAATACAATGTAAACACATTAATACACACACACACAGCAGAGTCAGGGACCTGAATCACCCTGTACTCCCAGGGGAAAACAAGTAATTAAACTGACAGGTAACAAACATTCAAAGATAATTACCGGTAATGCTCAGACACACATCTGATGATTAATAGCAGTAGATTCCATGGAGGTGATTAATAAGGAGGCAGGCAGTGTAGAGATAATATATAAATGATTAATAATGAAACACCCTTCAGTCCTTGAAGCAAACAGGATGGAGGACTAAGGAGTTAGTTTGTCTTATCTAACAGCTGCCACTAGAAGGGTTTTGTGGTGTGGAGAAAACCAGGGAGAAGTCAAAGATCATAACTTGCAAACAGAAATTATTCTTGTAAGTCTGTTACACCATTCCGTTTCACTGTCCTCATCTGAAGATAGGACAGAATGATAGCTCAGAACTTTTCCAGCTTTTTGAAAGAATGATTATCACTGGATTTCTTTAAGCGTCTGTTTTTAGATAATGAACACAGTGGATGAGAGACTGAACGAAGATTAGGTCAAAAAAGTTTTATAGTAAAGATTAAGAGAGACAAATGTTGAATATTTGCCAACAATTAAAAATAAGAATCTTGGAGATTCGAATCTCAAAATGCTGATTCATGCACCAGAAAGTGTGCATTGGATAAATGTCTATTAACTGCATTTATATAAATTCAGAAGATTGAAAATAGCTCCATTATCCTAAACAGGATGTCTTTCAAAACTTAATTCTCTGAGAAATTTCAGCAAAAACTTTTCATCCAGAAAAATAATCTTCTGCTAAATTATTAAAGTATAATTGACATATAATGTTATATTAGTTTCAGGTGTACAACCTATCAATTAGGCAATTCTATGTGTTACTCAATGCTTACCATGATAAGTATCTGTCAGCATACAATGTAATTACAATATTATTGGCTGTATTCCCTATGGTGTACTTTTCATCTCTGACTTATTTATAACTGGAAATTTGTATATCTTAATCTCTTCTATTTTGCCAATCCTCCCACCACCCTCCTCTCTGGCAACTATCAATTTGTTCTCTGTATTTAAGAGTCTGTTTTTGTTTGTTCTTTTGTTGTTGTCGTTGTGGTTGTTTTTTTAGATTCCACTCATAACTAAAATCACATGGTATTTGTCTTTCTTAGTGTGACTTATTTCACTTAGCATGATACCCTCTAGGTCCATCAATGTTGTCACAAATGGCAAGATTTCATTCTTTTTTATGGTTAAGTAATATTCCATTGTGTATGTACACCATATCTTTATCTATTTAACTATGAATGGACACTTGGATTGCTTCCATATCTTGGCTATTGTAAATAATGCTTCGATAAACATAAGGATGCATATTTTTCTGAATTCATTTTCTGGGGGATAAATACCCAGTAGTAAATTACTTGATCACGTGGTATTTCCCTTTTTAATTTTTTGAAGAACCTCCATTCTGTTTTCCACAGCATTTGCTCCAAAGTATATTCCCACCAACAGTGTATGAGGGTTCTTTTTTTCCACAGCCTCGCCAATACTTGTTAATTCTTCTCTCTTTAACACTATCCATTCTGACTGGTATGAGGTAATATCTCATTTAGGTTTCGATTTGCATTTCCCTGATGATTAGTGATGCTGAGCATCTTTTCATGTGTCTGTTAGCCATCTGTAGGTCTTCTTTGTTAGAATGTCTATTCAGGTCCTCTGCCCATTTTTTAATCAGATTGTTTGGTTTCTTCAGTGTTGGGTTGTGTAAGGTCTTTGTATATTTTGGATATTAACCCCTTATCAAATATGTCATTTGTAAATCTCTTCTCGTACTTACTAGGTTGCCTTTTTGTTTTGTTGATAGTTTCTTTTGCTATGCAAAAACTTTTCATTTTGGTGTAGTCCCAGTAGTTTATTTTTGCTTTTGTTTCTAGAAAAATAATAAATCTTGAATGGAATCAGGGCACCTGGGTGGCACAGCGGTTAAGCGTCTGCCTTCGGCTCAGGGCGTGATCCCGGTGTTATGGGATCGAGCCCCACATCAGGCTCCTCTGCTATGAGCCCGCTTCTTCCTCTCCCACTCCCCCTGCTCGTGTTCCCTCTCTCGCTGGCTGTCTCTATCTCTGTCAAATAAATAGATAAAATCTTTAAAAAAAAATCTTGAATGGAATGGAGACCAATAATAAATCTGTCTATTGTTCAATGTGTTAAATGTGGAATCCACAAAAGCTCTCATCCCCCAAATTTTCCTTGATTCCTTTGATTGGTAAGTCTTTGAACATGATGCAAAAAATAACAAAAAGAAGAAGAACAAGGAGAAGGGGAAGCATTAGTTCTCCATGAGGCATGCCTCAAAAGAAGTGGAAGGGACGTTCTTGGAAAAGCCACTGATCTAGTCTTTCCATTTTGATGACAAGGAAAATGAAAACATTAAAGTAATTTTCTCAAAAATAAGCAGTTGAGGGGAAACTATATTAAATCCCCATTTCAATACTAGACTCTGGACTTAGAATAAAAACATCTGGGTAATTTGTCCCTGTTCTGTCACTAACTGTGAACTTTGACAAGTGACAAACTCTCTCTCAGTGTCTCAGAATGGTCTTCAAGGGCTGTCAGTGCAGACATTTCAAGATTCTGTGACTCTTTCCTGATTAGACACGTTCATTAAGAAAAGAACATATTAGCTTTAATGCCAAGCCTACAAGGATAGGGAGTTGGAAGGATTTTCTTTTAACAAACAAATTCTCCTTTAGTATTTCAAATAAAAAGAAAACATCAAGATGAATAGACCCCTACAATCTCAAGATTGTTTTTTTCCCTGATAGTATTAGGTCCTTGACCTTCAATTCTTACTTATTTTTCGTAAAGAAAGTTTTCTGTTTACTTGCGATGTGGGAGACCTCTCAGGGGAAAAAATGGCTAAATATTTTGGGACACTGACTACTTCATTTGATGATTTACAAGATTTGTGTGCTTTTTAAAGATTTTACCCAGCTTCGATAAATTAAAGATTACCTATTCTATAGCTGCACATAGAACACTCTTCCCAGATTGGGCCATTCTTGGCCGTATCTTTTGCCAACATTGTAACAGTCAAATTTCTTTCTCCACTTTATTCCCTTTAAGTAGAAACTATCCTATATATGACAGTTAAAATGATGTGGGTGGAAGAAAAACAAATCTTTCTTGCACCTTCTCATTAAATCCCACAAATCTCTTTCTAACTCATCTTTAATGCTTTGGGCAAAATTACATTATTAAAAATGTCCAACATTACCAAAAGTTATTGCTTTCTATTTCTTGGTCATGAGACCTAGAAAAGGTCTTCTATTAGGACTAAGCATTTGGGAATATCTTGCCGAAACTGTTGTTGAGTTCAAGTAGGAGAAAGGAAATATACAAAGAACAGAAATGCCCCACAGTTTTACATCATCATCATCATCTTTATCATCATCACCACCATAGCAAACTCTCACAGCAGTATTCTCTTCCAGGCACTGTTTCGAGTACTTTACACATATTAACATCGTGAAGTAGAAATGAGAATGTAGTCACAACTTGAGTTACAAAAACTCAACTTGTAATGTCCTATTGAAAATCTGTCCACTCAAATACATCTCTCCTGCAAAAAAACCATCCTGGAATAAGAGTACCACCCAGTGGTGATGTTTTTGTCCATTAAGTTTAATATTCGTTTGCCTTAAGATGTGTCTTACCCCCTCCAGTAAGGATAGTCATACTGTCTTTCACTAGGTAGGGTTGATTAAAACCTCAGATTATCTCTCTATGGGAGACGGTAATAATTTTCCTTCCCTCCCAACCTCTGTCATCATTCACTGAAGACAGATTTTACTTTTCCACTCTGAGGACTTGGGTCTTGGCCATGTGACTTGCTGACCAATGAAATGTGTGTGAATATAAAGTAGATCACAGCAACCAGAGGCTTTGCATTGGCTTGTGTTGTCTGACTTGGTCTCTTGCACTCCAGCCCTGTACCATAAGAAGACTATACTCTTGTAAACACTACAGCTTAAAACCCAAGTGCTGCCATGGCAATAGATAGAACCAACCTGAACCAACTCAGCTTGAACCAGAGTCTCCCAGTTGACTTGCAGACCTCTGAGGGATAAATAAATGTCTGCTACAAATCATTGAAATCTGGGGAGTAATTTGTTATTCAGCATTATTATAGCAATGGCCACCTAATATATTCTCCTATGTCCATAAGCATGCTAATTAACTCCATTGCTCCCCAACCCCTTCCTCTCCCAATTCTTATTCAGTTACCTTCAATAAATCTACATTCTCCTTTCAATTTCTTCCCCCGGTTCTATTTATGAGTCTCCAAAGTCTCCAAGAATGGCCAGTAAACATAAATAAATTCTGCTGATAAGCCTTTATCAAAGAAGGAAAATTAAAGTATACTTAATTAGAAATTTGAAGGATAGGGGCACCTGGGTGGCTCAGTCAGTTAAGCATCTGCCTTAGGCTCAGGTCATGATCCTGGGGTCCTGGGATCCAGCCCCACGTCAGGCTGCCTGTTCATCAGGGAGTCTGCTTCTCTCTCTCCCTTTACTCCTCCCCACCCCCCTGCTCATAATCTCTGTCTCTCAAATAAATAAATAAAATATTTTAAAATTTTTGAAAGTTAGCTTTAAGAAGACCTTATACATATGTTACTATTTCTTTTTAATTACTTATTTTTTATTTAAATTCAGCATAATTAACATATAGTGTATTGTTAGTTTCAGAGATAGAATTCAGTGATTCATGAGTTGCATATAACACCCAGTGCTCATTCCATCAAGTTACCATTTTCATATTTTCTTTCAATGCTCTTCTTGTAACACTAAATCCATATTACCTGGGTTTGAATACTGTCTTCAACCTTTACTCGCTATGGGGTCTTAGACCTCTTAGACCTTGGTGTCTCAGTTCTCTTAAATATAAGTGGGAATGACAGTATCTACTGCGTAAGATTCTTGGCAAGGTAAATTTCATTCATAGACACAAAATGGTAAACATAGCCCTAGAAAATGGTAAGTACTCAAAAAGTTTGGCTATTAATTCTACCATCATCACCTACCGCATTTCAAAGCCAGAGGATGATGTTTGACCCATGTTATGGTTTACTTAGTTGTTTCTGAGTGTGATTTAATTCCTTCTAATGGGAAGGTGTAACTACTACTTACAATTCTAGACAGCATATTGCTATTTGCAAAGTGCTTTAATAGTCTTGAAATAATACAGTCTTCAGAATGCTGAGGAGAGTGAAACAAAGACTTTTAGAAAATCTGATCCAACAACAGCATGGAGAAGGGATTTGAAGTAGGCCGAGCAGGAGGCAGGGACCCAGTTAGTTGAATATTGAAATCATCCAAGTAAGAGAATCAGAGGATCCATAGGCCGCAACAACTAAATGGTTGAAGGTGGTGATAGGAAAAAAAAACAAACAAACAAGTACATAATGGAAGTTTCAAAAAGTTGTTTTGTGCTGAATCATTCTGGGAGATTGTTCCCTGAAGATACTTTTGCAAAATACACACTCTACTCATAAGTTTGGCAAATCCTAAATCATCTCACCAGGACATTCTTTTCCTTCTTTTCTCATCAAAAGATCAGAATTTTCTGGTCTAATGTCAGATGTAGGAAACTCTCTACACCCTCATTACTCACTCTGCATGGCTGACAGACTTTTAGACCTAATGCCCACCTCCTCCAAGAAGCCTGCCCTGATTGGTCCAGAAGCATAATCTTTCCTAGCCCCCAGGGTTGAAAGGGAGCAGAATGATGACACCTTCAAGATACTACTTTAACAGCCCTCAAAAGAACAGAATATCTCTATTTGGCCTCTTAGACCTCACGAGCTGAGAAAGGCCTTCTTTGCTGCTTAAGCTCTGGAGGTCATACGAAGTCTTTGAAAATCTAATGAAAGCTATGGATTTTCTCCCCCAGAAAAATGTACATTTACACATCCATACAGTTATGACACATAATTTTAAGGACCCCTCCATGAATGCCTTAGGGGTACCTGTGAAGAACCCACAGTGTCTAGCCCAGTGCTTGCTGAGCTAATACTCTGGAGACTGACTGAATGAAGGGATTTGAAAGTGTGGCTCACTGAGAATTCTTCACCCCACATCCAACGAACTGGTCTGGGGGTTGTTGATCCATATATGTTAACGAGGTAAAATAAACCAAAGATCCTGCTATGGACTAAATTGTGTCTCCCCAACCCTGATATGCTGAAGCCTTAACCCACAGTGTGACTGCATTTGGAAATAGGGCCTGTAAAGAGGTGATTAAAGGTAAATGAGGTCCTAAGGGTGAGGCCCTAATCCAGTAGGACTGGCGTCCCTATCAGAAGAGGAAGGGACACAAAGAGTGCGCTGTCACAGAGAAGAGGCTGTGTGAGGACACAGCGAGAAGGTGGCTGTTGGCAAGCCAAGGAAAGAGGACTCAGACCAAACCCGCCGCGACCTTGATGCTGGACTTCCAGCCTCCAGAACAGGGTGGAAATTAATTCCTTGTTGAAGCTCCCCAGTCTGTGGTGCTTTGTAATGGCAGCTCTGACAGACTAACATAGGTCCTGTCTCCAGAGAACCATATTCGGAAAGTGAGGAGAAGCTGACTGAAGAGAGACAGTGGGTTCTGGGGATCCACGAGAAAAGCGCCGCCCACTTTGAGCTTGACTGACTGGGTCCAAACCCCTGCTCAAAACTCCAGAAGCAAGATTTTTCTGAAGACTGTGTGGCCTGTTGGAGATTCGGCTTCCTCGTTTATAAAACACGAATATTTTCCTGAAAGAAAGTGTTCTGAGAGCTAAATGAGAGAATGCCAGGAGCCCAGTGGGCAGTTCTGCATCGTGTCATCACTAACAGCAAAGACAGGGAGTGGAAGCAAGGGATGAAAGTGATTTTCACCATGTTCAGTCACTGCCAAGAGCAGCAAAAATGCACAAATCTCTGTATGCCTCTTATTACAGAAGATAGCCCTGTCCACCCTGAAAAAGGTGGCAACTCCCATGATCTTTCTTGTGAAGACGGCAGAGGGCATGTCTCAGGTGCTTGTGGGATATCTTATGACACCGTGATTGATTAAAAAAAAAAATTCAGGGGCGCCTGGGTGGCACAGCGGTTAAGCGTCTGCCTTCGGCTCAGGGCGTGATCCCGGTGTTATGGGATCGAGCCCCACATCAGGCTCCTCCGCTATGAGCCTGCTTCTTCCTCTCCCACTCCCCCTGCTTGTGTTCCCTCTCTCGCTGGCTGTCTCTATCTCTGTCGAATAAAAAAAATAAAATCTTTAAAAAAAAAAATTCTAAATTCTAACTATATATTGGAATTACCTGGGGAGCTTTGGAAAGAAACAGATGTCCAGGCTCTCCTCAGACCTCTGAACTGGAATCTCAGAGGCAAGCCAAGGTTGAAGATTGTAAGAATTTCTAGATGATTCTAATGTGCTAAGATTAGGGTCCGCTGCTGTAGACCAAATTTTCTAATAAGAAAACTGAGGTGGCAGAGGAGGGATTGAGGGATGAAGGGCACAGAGCCAAGTCTCCTGACCCCCAGTCTTGGGCTTGCTAAGACATAGCGGTATTGTCAAAGGGCCACCCTGTGGCCATCTACATGAGAATCACCGAGGTCACTGTTAAAAATGTGTATTTATAGGTACCACCCCATGTTTACTAAATCTGGATCAAAGTGAACAAGCTCGCCAGATGATACTCAAGCCTAAATTTGAAAACCACTTCATGACATCATGCCACTGCCACTCTGTTTGAAGATCCATCACTCTTTGTAGATAGAATCTAACATTCTTTACAGGTATAAAAGGCAACATACAGGAGGGAGATCCCTGGTGTAGGAATTTCTGGTCTATTTCTGGCCATGGCTCTTGCTAGCTCCACAAACCAGCCACATGATCTGGGAGGCTCACAGGAATGGATGAGAAAATATATATTTGAAAAATTAGAAGCTGGATAGCAATCATTAAGAATGTTTAGGGATGTTTGCCATTGCTTTTTGCAGCATAAGCCACACTGTTGTTTCCTTAAATATGAAATGACAACTAAACATGGGCTTCTCAGAAATGTTGAATATCAGATGTGATTTTGTACGTTAAGTGCCTGACACAGGGTCTGTCATACAGCAAATGCTCAATAAGATTCCACTACTAGTTTTGAGAGAGAAAATCCAAGTGGTTGCTACCATGATGCTCCCCTCACTGTGGGGAGCTGCTAGCCTGGTTGGGTGGGAGTAGGGAAGCTAGTACGAGGAAACAGTAGAACACCAGAATTTCTGCATAGGAGCTACAATTCAATTAGTGTTGGAGCAAGGAGGCATTTGTGTTGGGGCCATGTTCCTGTACCAAACACATTACAATTACATAAGCCCTCCCTCCTCAAAGGGTGGTCCATATACTAGCAACTTCAGCGTCACCAGGGAGCTTGCTAGGAATGCATAACTTCAGGTCCCACTCTGAATCTGTTTCATCAGAACCTGCATTTTAAAGACATAACCAATGGCGTGATGTGCACATTAAAACTTAAATAGAGTGACTTGGAAGGACACTGGTGAAAATGAAGGATCAAGGGATACCCCTCTCAAGTCACCCTGGACACCAACTCTATGTTAGGAGCAGTACCCCAAACAGCAATGGAGAAGTGCCTGAGATCGCCATACTTAAGAGAGAAAGAGAAGGATTAAGAGGGGAGAAGAGACAGAACAATTATCCTAAAGTGTTGTTTCCAAAAATAAGTAAATGAGCCTAAGAATACTTTTTAAAAATAAAATTTTACAGACAAGCAAAATATAAATCAAATATAATCAGGGCTGTTTTTGCTTAAAATAGTGGAGGATTGCCTTCCCCTACCTCTACCTACATCCACTTGAAGTCACCTCCACAAAACCCAGCTTTGAAAACCACTGGCTTAGATGTCCTTGCTTTTATGGGTCAATTGGGGCATGGCCCATGAGGCTGGAGAAAGTGGCCTGAACTTACGGCCTTGTCCTTAGCTAAACCAAGTGAGCAAATCAGTCACAAGTCAGGTGTTCTGTGTGATTGCACCTCGATTCAAAGTTAATAAACCAAGGTTCGTGCCATGTGACTTCCAACCCAGCTCCACACTGGGGTCCGGCAGATCTGTGGGTGGCTGCAGCACTCAGCTAAGGAATTAAGGCATTCATGAACAACTAAGACAGACTTCTTCAGCCCAAGCAGTATATCACCTCAGTGCCTAATGAGGTCCTTCTCGGGACCTGTTACACAGACCTAATAATACACTGGGAAGCAGATGGATCCAGGAAGGAAATGAAACTCACAGTTGCCGGTGCAATCGTTTAAATTGAGAGAGTTGGGCTTAGAACCAAATTATCATTGCTGATTCCTCAAACACATTTTGAGAAGTCTGTGAGAGGAGCAAGTTCATTGCAAGGCATCATCACTTTTGTAAACACAGGTGGAAATAAAGGGATTTCCAAGGGTGAAGGTCTCATTTTCCACTCAGCTTCTTATTAAATGGAAATTCAGAGACTGGAGTTGAGGTCAAACGCAAGGTCCAGTGGAAGATGAAACACATGCAAATGTCTAGAAATTCAAATGTTTGGTCCCAGGGGGTCTCTGTAACCTGCAAAGGGCTGTTTGGACAGTCAGTATATTAAAATCACACATGCACAAGGAGATAAATATATCTAATGGGGGAAATGGTAATTTTTAATAGATAATATTAATGCTAATTATAATTATAACCAAGTTTGATTGAATGGTAATAGCTGATCTGCTGTAATTATTTGTAACATGTGGTTACGTACATTTATTAAGTTCCTACTATCTGCCAAGCAATTTACATGTGTTATATCACCTTTATTCACTGCTGATTCTCCAGCAGCTACAACATTTCCTAGTGGATAATAGGGGCTTGATGTAGCTATATGAAATAAATGCATAAATACATGAAAATCCCCACACTAGCTCCAAAGGATAGTGATTATTATTTTCATTATACAGAGGAGGTAACAGAAACTTGGAGAAACAAAGTGTCTTTCTCAAGATCAAACAGATACCATATGTCAGAATCAGCATGGGGACAGGCTTCTTCCCAAGCTGCTGCAGGAACATATATGCATGTATGGATTGTCATGACAACTAGGATTTTGAACACTTACTTTGTGCCAGATACTACACTAGCAATTTGACACGGTTTATTTCCTTTCATCCTTCTCCCAACTCCTGATTAGGTAGGTACCTGTACCCCCTTTTACAGAGAGAGGAAATGGAAGTTCACAAGATTAAATAATTGCCCAAGTGCTTATATACACATGTATACATGTGCTAGGAGCAGATGAGGCTGACTCCAAAGCCAAGATATTCATCACCGTGCTACTCACTGCGTCCCCTGCCAATATATACACAAAACTCACACATGAAACAAGCCATGAATTACAATGCCAGGATGTGACTGTCCATCCTGCTTTGAAATGCTGATAAATGAATGCAAGCTTTAGAAGAATATATTCAAATGTTTGCAAGGTGTTAGTGAGGAGAAAGGCTGTCTACAAATTTTTTATAGATTAGAATGTTCCGGATTGGTTTTCTTTGATCTGGTCGCTAACAATGATTATGTGGTCCTTAGTAAACAACTTATGGAATTTATTAAATGTATATTCCCCCAGACTTTGAGCCTTTGAAGAGCAGGAACTCAGTTATTTCATTTTTTTCTTCCTGATCCTTAGCACATAGAGGTTCTTAATAAAGTTCGGAATTAAATTAATAAGCAAAGCAAATGAAAAGTTGATCTGTACATTCTTGCTTCCAGTTCTAGCCTTATTACTGTATATGATTCTAATAAACTAGAGGATTAAAATACTTCTATGGTAAACCATCCCATTTTTGTTCTCTCTATAATAGCCTTACAGAAAATATAAGAGGCACCCCACAGTTCCTTGTCCGGATCAAGAAGTTAATAAACTGAGAGACCGAGCCCAGTCTCTCTAAGCCTAGATACCAAAAGTGGTAGGTGCAGTGGCATTAAAACTAGATTATATCATAAATCCAGTGCAAGTCTGATAAATGAGTGGCAGCTTTACCTCAGATTTGACTGGCACAAGCCATTGCCAAGAACACAATGAGCTGGTTCTCCTATACCACTCCACTGCGTAAAGGGAAAAAAAAAATGTCACTTTCTGGAAGTAGTGGCTGAGTGATATTCTTACCTGTACCCTCTTAAACATCAAACAAAATATGGTAAAGTCTCTTCGGATAATACTGATTTCTCACTTTCATATAGCACTTAACAGCCTGCCAGCCACTTTTGTTGTTATTATTCCATTTGATCCTCAGCAACCTGGGAAGATATGCAAGCAGGAGTGGGGGGATAGGTTCAAAGAAGTTACCTGATTTTCTCAAGTGCAGGAAGTAACAGAAAACTACCACTATATGTGTCTTATAATTCCTTCAGTGGAATCCTCTGGCCCTTCCCACACATGAAACAGGTTCCAGCTGCCTCCTAATGTTCTGGGAGGCAGCCTGGTCTAGTGAAGCCAGCACTGCTTAGACATCAGAGAGAAAAGTTTAGGTCCATCTCTGTCCATTACCATCAGTATGAATTTAAGTAAATAATTTAGAAGCATCAATTCCCTCAACCATATAATATAGGATGGTACTGTCTTCTTCCCAAGGTCAGTTTAACGGCAAATTATGGAGGAGCATGAAATGTACCAGCACATATTAAGTATATTATGTCAGTTCTTCTTTACCTTCCTCCTAAAGAATGTAATCACTGCAGAGCTGTCTTTCCAGAGAGAGATAGAGAGAGCTCCTGAGATATTGTGGAAATAGTGAATTGAACCCAATGGTGGACAGGACCAAATGGAAAGTCCCTGCTAGTTTGCCTAGGAGACTGCTGGAACTGGGTCTTTTTACAGAGAGGAAGCAGAAACAATGCATTTTCAGTTATGGCTGATGAATCAGTATGGATGTAGACAATCTACTTCAACAGAGACACAAAAGGATGGATGGATGTTTCTCTTCAAAGTAACCCATTAAAAGTTCCCTAAATTCCATGTGGTAAGCCTTAGTTCCACTGGTGACCTGTGGTCCCTCCAAGGACTCACACATGAACTCTTATCTACATCTAGATGCCAATGCAAAAGGAGATTAAATCTTGGGGGGAAATTCCAAATGATAATAGGAAAAGGCATAGATAATGCATTGAAGTTTCCAAAGGTCTTTCTCAGACACATATCATGGCTTGTGGTTCTCCCAGCAACCCTCTGAGGTAGGCATTTCTACCCTCTTCAACTTAGAGATAAGAAACCATGAAGTTAGTAAGTGATAGAGCTAGGGTCTAGACCTGACCCTTAGACCCACTCCCCAGGCTTCTGTTATTTCTATACCATGCTGAGTCTGCTGTCCCCCAGAGTTAGGACATGAGCAATAACCCCAGAAATGGAGCTTTTTAATATCTCATTATTGTTGTGTGGATCACACTTTGTTGAGGGAAGATCACCCTCATCCAAATGAGAACTGATGACCCAGGTTCTAACCTTAAGTAATGTAGTCTATGCCCTTACCCCTAAACATTGCATATAGCACTAGACTGTGAAGGTTCCTATATCATCCCCAAACTCAAGGCATTCACAAAAATATCTATCACAACTCTTTCTCTTGGCTTCACAATGGTGTCTGCCAACCTAGATAAGAAGAACCATAGAACTGTGAAAAAGACTGAAATTAAAACTCAGTATCCTAACCTATTGGCCATACCCACATAGTATGTGTCATTCTAGCACATTCTAACAGATAAGAAATATTAACATTTTGTGTCTTCATTTATACATTTTATTTTAAATGCAATAAGTCTTGTGCTCCAATGTAATCCCTAATGAATCCAGTGAGCAACTCCTATCAAGCCATGACTAAGTACAGTTTTCATAAGGTTTAGACAAATTCTATTAAGTCTGTGACTAAGATATACCCAGAGGTACAAACAAGTCTTAAAAACCTTTTTGAGCCACTGCATTAAGTTCAAACAAATGATATGTGCACAGAGTTACATGTGGTTGAAAGTCTAAGATTCACTTTTAAAAGATAAATGCTCAGACATATTAAATTCAAATAGGCAGTAATTACCTTCTCATCGTCTGTCACTATCAACATATATAAAATAAGAGGATTTTTTTTTTCATAATAACTGGAAGTTGATGCATTCAAGGGATATTGAGTAAAAGCCAACCCAGTTCAACTCTAAAAAGGAAGAGCAGGCTGGCTGGGGAACTCTGGGTTTGCTCAACCTGGCCCCCATGGGTAGCAGGCAGGGGCCTCCCAAGTAACTGTAGGATCTGAAGAAATGCAACCAATTTAATCCAACCAAACCATGAGACTCTCCTTTAAACCCCAACTTCCTTCATACATAATCCAATGAAGTGCGGCTTCTAGGTTTCCTAACACAGGAGATTCAAAGGAGAAGATCAGAAGCTGAGTAAGAGGTGATTTCCAGATGATAAGCAAGGAGACAGAAAAAAATCATAAAATGCAGGCAACAATAATTTACGGAGCAATATAGATGAAGCTATTTGGTAAAAGGGCAAAACCTCTATGTGCTTCAACAGGATGTCCCTTGTGAAAGTCATGAGATAGCAGATGGGATCTTTTTTTTTTTTTTTTAAGATTTTATTATTTATTTATTTATTTATTTATTTATTTATTTATTTATTCGACAGAGATAGAGACAGCCAGCGAGAGAGGGAACACAAGCAGGGGGAGTGGGAGAGGAAGAAGCAGGCTCATAGCAAAGGAGCCTGACGTGGGGCTCGATCCCATAACGCTGGTATCACGCCCTGAGCCGAAGGCAGACGCTTAACCGCTGTGCCACCCAGGCTCCCCGACAAATTGCATTTTATCTTTCTGTGATTGAAACCAGCATTATGAGCATCTGCTCTGACACCATACCCTAACCACAGCAATGCCATGATGCCTTCTCCTTTAGTATCTTTTAGTACCTTCTGTATGTTGAGTGCTTACACTGCACTTCACACTATGCTTAATGATCCCATCTGCTGGGGCGCCTGGGTGGCTCGGTCATTGGGCATCTGCCTTCGGCTCAGGGCGTGAACCCAGGACCCTGGGATCAAGCCCCACATCAGGCTCCCTGCTGGGAGCCTGCTTCTTCCTCTCCCACTCCCCCTGCTTGTGTTCCCTCTCTCGCTGGCTGTCTCGCTCTCTGTCAAATAAATAAATAAATAAATAAATAAATAAATAAATAAATAAATAAAATAAAATAAAATCTTAAAAAAAAAAAAAAAGATCCCATCTGCTATCTCATGACTTTCACAAGGGACATCCTGTTGAAGCACATAGAGGTTTTGCCCTTTTACCAAATAGCTTCATCTATATTGCTCCGTAAATTATTGTTGCCTGCATTTTATGATTTTTTTCTGTCTCCTTGCTTATCATCTGGAAATCACCTCTTACTCAGCTTCTGATCTTCTCCTTTGAATCTCCTGTGTTAGGAAACCTAGAAGCCGCACTTCATTGGATTATGTATGAAGGAAGTTGGGGTTTAAAGGAGAGTCTCATGGTTTGGTTGGATTAAATTGGTTGCATTTCTTAAAAAGATTCTTAAAAAGAATCCACGTCAGTGGATTGCCTCATTTCCTGGGAATGCCAAATCAACAAGAAGGGTCCCACACATGTCCACCATTGTAATCTTTTTTGTACTTTTACACTTGATTGGAGGTGATATGTGTCTCTTCCCAAATTGCCTATTTTCCCTTCTAGTGGGTCAGCCAAGCTTTTACTCATTTGCCCCTGGTTCTTATCTGCTCTCCATATCCACTTCATGTATGTCTAACGGATAGATTTCAGTAATGTCTTTATTTACCACCTACCTCATTCCACCAAAGATTCAAGGTGGCTTGTAGGAAAAACATACACACTAATAGTAAGAAATAAACACTTAAAAATGAGGTTCAGAGAATATATTTCAGTGGAAATACCTGCCTACAGGTAGGCCATATCCAAAACTAGAGATCTGCTGTGGTGGGCATGTCTGGTAAGCATGTAGCCCAAGTAACCTAAGTGCTAGGAAGCACCATGGGGTGGTATGGGGTGGGGCGAGGAGGGGAGACATTGAGCAGTGTATGTGCACCTCCTGAGGGAAGGTAAGGACAGTTGAATCAGCTGACCCAAGAACAAAATCTAAGCATCAGAGGGAATAATGACTTTAGTTACTGTACTATGGTTGTTTTTCAAATCTGTTGCTGAGCCAGTCAACTGGAAGGGTGTGAGGGTTCTAAATAAACAATACGGCTTCTAATTTAGCAAATTATTTTAAGCATGGCAGAATTGTCAATACTGCTGTGGGACCTCTCTAACAGAATGTAACATCAAGTCAGGAGGGGAATCAAACATCCCCTTTAACTCACCTCGATCTGCTGAGAATCTTTTGCTCTGCAGTAGCTCAAGTGTCCAGGGACGGTAACAGTTGGCAAGTCAGTGGCAATCATCCAGAGAAAACTTTAGAATGCAAGAGAAACCATGGTACACAGACATACCCTCCCAGGAAAGCCATTCTGCATGGAAAAGAGAGGGCACATCAGGGGCTGGTGAAGCAATGGCAGCCATCAGTACAATGTTGCTGATTCAGTACCAGGGCCAGTCTTGTGGACTGCTGCATCTTCTAAGCATCCTGTAATACAAAATTCGTAGCCTTCCCCTTCCTGCGGTCCACTCTGGGGGTTCAAGCTTTGCCCACCGCCTTATCTCTTGCCCACCAAGGATATGCTGTAATCGTTTCATTGGTTCTCTAGATTTTTATGATGTAGAAAAGAGAAGGAAAAAACTACAGGGAAGCAGAAAAGAAGGACAAGGGGTGCATGAAGGTAGCCGGAGGGGAGGTTTTCTCTTGAAGCACAAAGCAAGGCTGCGCAGAAATGGGATCGAGAAGGTTTCTGGTTTGTTTTGTTTTGTGTTTAGGAAATGGTGCCAGGAAACCGATGGGATGTGAGGGTGTGGCTAGAAGGAAAAGGGTTTAATGAGCACGGCTGTGGTCTCCACATGGCATTGCTATCATGAGGCTTGATTGCAAGAAAAGAAGATGAATGTACACTGAAAATGTGTTTGGGGGGCTGGACCATGTTGCCTGCTATGATGCTCTAAGACTGGCCTGTGAAGGTCACGGTTTTGTATGCGTTACACCTGCGATGACTTTTTGGCCTTCTGTGTGGAATTCTGCTGTCCAGAGAGCAGCAGTTCTTAACAGAGCCAGGGAAGCTGCGGAAAATGTGTCCATGAGCATATGTGAGAAATTTCCAGGGACTCAACACACACACGTACACATACACACACACACACACACACACACACACACACACAAAACACTTAATAGGGAAAGAGAGAAGAAGAGGTTTTGTAGGAGGGGAGGTATTTGCAGATTCTCTGTCAGCAATTGGTGGCAGAAGCTAGTGCAACCTGAATTATTGCTGTTAATGAATTTATAGGCAGGTAAAGTGAGAAAATGTGCCTTCTGTGTATATTATAATAAGAGGATATCCCCATGTGCTTATTAAAGATCATTCACAATCACCTAAAAAAATAGAAATTACTTTAGTAAGACAGAAGAAGCTTACTGTGATCTGGCTGTCAGGTCGGCCTCATTTTTCATCTGAATTCTAAAGCTGTGGTTCTCAGCTGGGGAAGATCTTTGCCCCCAGGGACATTGGACAATGTGTGGCAACACTTTTGATTGTCACAACTGGTGGGAGAGAAGGGAATGTTCCTGGTATCTGATAAATAGAGGTCAAGGATTTGGCTAAACATCCTACAATACAGAGGACAGTCCCCAGAGGACCATCCCTACCACTAACCCAGATGCAGGAGCACTGAGGGTGAGAAATATTCTAGATACGCTGAGTCTCTTGTAATTACCCCAGCTTGGCTTAGCTTCTCAGTTCCAACCCCCCAATAAGACTGCTCCCTCTTCCTGGAAAGCATAGTCCAATCCCAAGCAACCATCAAGCTCTTACTCTTAACACATTTCCACTCAACTCTGGTCGTGTCTTTGAGAACTTCCTTGGCTTTCAGAGAATGACTTGGGTGCTACTTCCCAGATTCTGCCACTGCATTTTGTGTACACTTTCATTATGCAATATTATAATTATTTGTAACGTCTTGTCGTCTTCTCTTCCCCCTCCACTAAGACAAGGGACAGGGGAATCTTTGTATTTTTTATCTTTATATTTACATCTCTTGGCATGATCAAAAAATATTTGATCAAAATATTGTTGATCAAAAAATATTTGTTGAAAGGATAAACAAATAAGTCATTTAATCTCTGGGGTGGTTTCTTTCATTTTAAAAATTGGACATAATGATATCTGCTCTGCCTTCTTCATATATTTATTAACATGATTGAATGAGATAATAGATGGCAAGGTATTTCATGTTTCATAAAGATAATAGCTTCCATTTACCAATTGCCTTCTATGTGCATAGGACTGGATTAGTTGCTTTACATGTAATGCATCTAATTCTCCCCAATTGGTAAAAGGAGTGCTATTATTGCCCTCTGTACTGATGGGCACAACTGGGCATATGAAATTCAAGTGACTTGCCCAAGGTCACAGAGTTATAAAATAGCAGATTTGAAGCTCAAATCCAAATTTTAGGAGTGGGAAAGGGGTATAGAACTTGATATCAGTGCAAAAACCTAAGGGTTCAAAGATAGGGAGATTCCAAAAGATAGGGAACTTATCCAAATAGTGAAGGAAAATATTTTTTTTCTCATCACCTGACCAACACTGAGACCTTTCTCAGGGGACCTGAAGTTTTAATAGCACAATTAACCCACCTGATTAATCAGAATTGCTGTTTGTTTGTGCATGAAAGATAACTCATTATGGCAAATATGCATTAGAAGGCCATAATATATGCATTTATTCAATTAAGTCTAATGTATTATTTAAGGCTCAGTGTGTGATATTTATCACTAGCAAATGCTAATTTATACAGATTATCAGAGTCTAATTAGGTGCACAGCTTGTGAGGATAGCCTGTTACTTGGAAGGTATAGCCATGACTTACTCTACTCTGGGCCAGTATATTAGAGAGTCTGGCAACTGGCACCACCTGCACACTCCATCTCCTAAAGAGCTTTAAAAGCAAATGGTTGGACCCCATTACCATGGCCCCCTCCAGCTGCTCGTGAAAGCCATTGCCAACACCTTGAAGGGGAACCACTCACTCGCAATCGTGTATCCTCTTCAGCACCAGTGTCCTCCAACACTCTACCAACAAGAGTTGGTGCTTATTAAGTATCTGTCTTCTCCATTTAACCAGCCCACCTGTATGCCACACACAGGACACAAGGGAGTCCTTGAAACATTAACTCGATAAACAAGCACTGAAAATCCACTCTGTGCCAGGCTTTGTACTCAGCTCAGAGGATACAAAGATAGACGGGGTGAGGGCCCTGTATCAGGGGATAAGAGTTATGCGGACTTTAAGGCACAGACTGAAGCATCCTACAGTCCAGAGACAGAGCCCTCACTCTGTGATTTATCAGCTCTGTGATCCCAGTCAAGTCACTTTAAACCTCCAATCCCCAATTTCCTCATCTCATACAGGGGAGAACTGACATCTGCTCCTGGGGTTGTTGTTTGTATAAAAGAAGCCACTATTTTTGACACTAGAGGCAGACCCGCCCTCTCACCCATGCAGGGCCAGCCCTTGGGTCCTGCTGTGTGTTTAGTTCAGCTATTCAATCACACCCAACATTGCTTGGTTTTTTTTTTCTTTTTTAAGACTTTACTTTAGCTTTCCCTGAGAAGTCAAAGTCGAGTGTTAATATATTTTTTGTTGTTGTTCCACAGCAATCCACCCTAAAACATCTTTACCAGAATTAATTGTTTTTCCAGTTTGTTTTTTTCCTGATACCTCTATCCTACCAGGCATTGCTTCTCTGTCTTTTCCCAGACGGAATATATCTTATTTTCAGTTGTTCTCAGCCGTTGGCTCTCTTTTCCAACTTCCATGCCTTGCATCTCAAAAAGAAATTCCTCAAGTTCACAGGCCCAACTGGGCAAAGGGGTCTTTGTAAAACCCTCCCTCTGTAGGCTGAGATCAGTGACCATTTGCATGAAATGAACTGTACTCAATTTGGGAAAAAGACAGGCTTGATAAACTATCTCTGTATATGAGCTGTGCCATAACAAAGAGATCATCTCTTTGTAACTAAAAGAGGAGGGAAAGAAAGAATTAGCTGGCCTTCAAACAAGGACAACACCCTACCATATTTAAATCTTGTGAAATCTTACCAAAGGCTGTCACAAGGCTGCTGGGGTTACAGTAACAATGCCTTGTAGTTGTGGACTATTTCTGTTATCAAGCTGGAGGGCATTTTACCAGAAACAGCTGTTGAGATGAACTACTTAGCAAAGTGAAAGAGAAGACTGTAAGTCATCACTATCTTAGTATAACTGTTTCTTCCCAAAAGAAAAGTTACAGTGATTGCACTTACCACTCTATACTCCCCACCAGAACTCAACCTTTAAGATGTTTCTGCACTGGTGTCATCAGTGAAGTAATAAGCAAGCCATCAAGAAGAGGAAAATGTGATTTTGGCACATCCTTCCAGCCCATCTTCCTCTACTCCTCACTCCCCCTTTGCTTCCACTAAAGGCAATTCCCCTCATCCTATAAATGCCCGGCAATTCCCCCAAAACTTGGTTTTTTCTTATTATTGCCTTAATCTAGAATGATCTCCCTGCCCACCTCCACCTATACACACCCAATCTCACCCATCCTTTAAGGCTCAGCTCAAGAAGAGTTGACATTTTTTGAGCCCATGCTACATACTAGAAACTGATTTGCTGCTTTATTTGCATGAACTCCCTGAATTCTCATACCAACCCTAAGACGAACGTAAGTATTATCCCCATTTCACAGATGAGGCAACTGAGGCCCAGGGAGGTTAATGACTTGCCCCAAATCAAACAGCTAATAGAAGGCAGAGCTGGGATTTGAACCCAAGGATATGACCCCAGAATCTCATGCCCTTAACTTCTGTGTTCAGTACCTTCTAGGATTGTCCCCTGGAATGTTCTCCTCTCCTTGGAGCGTCCATTTCTGTTTACTTCTCCTAAGACTATTCACATCCTACCTTGCACAGAAAAAGTCCCTCTTCCCTCCTCCTTCTAGATTAGATGACGGTTGAATCTACATTGGCTTTATCTGCTTACTTTTTTAGAAAGTAGGGGTGCCTGCATGACTCAGTCAGTTAAGCATCTGCCTTCAGCTCAGGTCATGATCCCGGGGTCCTGGGATCGAGTCCTGCATCAGGCTCCTTGCTCAGCGGGGAGCCTGCTTCTCCCTCTGCCTGCTCTGCCTGTCACTCCCCCTTCTTGTGCTCTCCTTCTCTCTCTGACAAATAAATCTTAAAAAAAAAAAAAAAGTATAGAGTAGGGGCTCGATACATATAACAGCATAGACATGATAGACCAGAACCAAACCTCATAATTTTTCTGCAGAATGGATGTGCTCATTTTAGCATCCAAGAGGTCACTCTTGAACAGTGGAAATCCAGGGAAATATTCTGTGGTTAAACAAAGGACCCTCTGTTCCCCCCACCCACTCACTTCTCTCCTTTATGCAATATTTGGGCTGAAAATATTGGTTTACAAGCAGAGTGATTAAGAATGTGTTGGGGACTTAAAAGAAAACAAAAAAAGCAGGAGATTTGTCTCCACAGCAGGAAATGAGGAGCAAGACAGAGGAAGCAAATGTAAAGAAGCCAATTTGTTTTTTCAAACATGAAAGGGAAAAAAAAAAAAAGATATATATAATTTAACCAAAAAATTATCTCCAAACGCCCAGGGAACCCCCTGCCTGTCTGAACAGACAAAACACACAAACGTTCTATGTGTGTTTTTGTGGGTTGTTAATGCCGGCAGTGCAGGAGAGTGGCTTTAGGAGCCCAGAAATGCACATCCGCAAGACAAGAGCAGAGGAGTCAGAAACTGGAGGATGTGTGAGGCTAGCAAAGGCTGTGTGTCCAAAGATCCAGGGTTGTGAACAATTTCAGTGCACATGTGGTGTGACAGGGGAGGGATTCAGGTCTCCTAATCCCATCTGCTCTTGACTGAAGTGCCTTCGGCCTTTCCAAACTTGATATTAAGAATCACCTGGGATGATTGTTAAAAACAGATTCCCAGCCTCTATGCCAAGCCTCTCGAGTCAAAATCTCTCCCAGGGGAACCCTGAAATCTTTAAATTCAACACACACCTAATGTTTCATCGGATCAACTGAGGCAGGGAAGCGTGGCCTTGAACAGTTGGAGCTAGATCCTTGTTTTGTGGCAGGCTGGGGTGCAGGGATCAGAATGTCCAGGTTCCCATGGTAAGGCATGGAAGGAAGCCAGATTAGAAACTGGGAGACCAGCAGGTCACTTAAACTCTCTGGGCCTCACTGTCCCGGTCTGTGACGCTTCTCTACTATATCTAGCCTGTGCAGTGCTTTCTGAAGGTGATCTTCTGGTTTCTGAGGGCATGTTTGCCAACGACCATCTCATCATGGCCACCTAACTACAAGCACTTCCCAAAACAATTCCGGGTACAAAACTACTCATCCTGAGACTGTAGGAAGGCGCTGTGTGGCAGCCAGTTTTTAAGATAGCCTCAGAAGATTCTATCTACCAGCCGTCATATACTGCTTCCATATTGGATAATCCATGATGGTAGAAAATAATTTTGCAGAAATAGCAAAGTGTGGCTTCTGGGGCATAAATGACACTGCAGCTTCGACTTTGCTCTTGTGTATCATGGGATCACTGTCTAGGGGATGGCAGCTGTGAGGAGGTGCAGAAGCTCTATGGGGCAATCCACAGGGCTAGGAATCAACGCTCCCTGCAACAGTCACCTTCAGTCTGCTGATTGAGCCATCTTGGAATGAGACCCTCCAGCCCCAGTCAAGCCTTCAGATGACAGCAGCCCGGGCCAACATCTTGACTGCCAGCTTCTAAGAGACCATGAGCCAGAACCACCTTCGTAAGCCGCTGCTGAAATTCTGATCCACAGAAATTGTGTGAGGTATTGTCATTTTTAGCTGCTATGTTTTGAGGCAGTTTGTTATATAGTAATAAATAAATATGCCATCTCTCTCTCACCCGTGTTTATAATGGCTCCAAGGGAACCTAGGAATTGATGGTCCACATGGGTCCTAGCTGGCATAGTAACAACTATATGTATGAAAGGAATACTAACCCCTTTACATGTGCAATTTCACTTAAAATTCTTAGGAGACAGATGCCATTATTCCCATTCTATAGATAAAGAAATAAGGTTCAGAGAAGTCAATTAATATGTCCAAGTCCTCTGATTTAATATGGTGAAGTCAGAACTTGGAAGAAGGTATGCTTCAAAAGGAATTCTCTCTCTTTATGTCTTAAGGATGAGTACTATTCTGTTGTATGCATATACCTCATTTTCTTTATCCATTCATCTGTCAATGGACATTTAATTTATTTCCATATCTTGGCTACTGTGATAATGCTACAATGAATGTGGGGGCACAGATATCTCTTTGAGATCCTGATTTCAATTATTTTGGATAAATACCCAGAAGTGGGATGGATGGATCATATGGTGGTTCCATTTTTAATTTTTTGAGGCCTTTGAAGGAAGGAAATTCTTCAGTGTTCAGCAACATGGATGACCCTTGAAGACACTATGCTAGGTGAAATAAGCTAGTCACCGAAGAACAAATATTCTGTGATTCTAATTACATGAGGTATCTAAGTAGTCAAACACAAGGAAGCCGAGAATAGAAAGGTGGTTTCCAGGGGCTGCGAGAAATGGGGAGCTGCTATTCAAAGGGTATAAAGTTTCAGTTATGTAAGATTAGTAAGTTCTAGGGATCTGCGATACAATATTGTGCCTGTAGTTAACAATACTATATTGTACACTTAAAATGTGTTAAGAGGGTAGATCTCATGTTAAGTGTTCTTACAATAATTAAAAAAAGAAACCTGCACTCTGGGTCAGCTTACTGTAGAGTGTGCAGGCAATTTGTATCTATTTTAACACTTTGTAACTATTTAACCTGATTGAAGGTGTTCTGTTTCACTAAGCTATAGTCTTCAGGTCTGTGGGAAGAGAATACTTTAGGCTGCCCCTTGATCTTCATGCATGTAGTGGGAGGAATACAGGTTCAAGGCTCTCTGAGCCTCAGTTGTTTCATCAGTAAAATGGGCATAACAACTACTTTACAGAGTCATTGAAAGAATTTAGTTTCACAACGTACATACCATTGTTTTATAAACTCTAACAGCTAACACCAAAGCAAATTATTGTTTTCCTCATTATGGTTGGTATCTTTATTTACGCCAAGCTCGTAGAGATTACTGGATTAAAAATGCCAATTATGACTGCCCACCTAGGGTCTATGTAAAGGCCCTCAGCTTTAAAGACAGTCAATACATCCTTCTTCCCCAGAACACGAAAGAAACATTGAATAGCTATTTATTGTCTTCCAGCTATAACTGATTATGGGATAAGAGTTGTTTTGTCAATCTTCCACCACAGTCCTTGCATAAAAGGTTAGTAAATAATAATGATAAAAAAAAAAAAAGAAAAGGCACAATGCATTCTCTCTTGAATTCTGCCCACGCAACCTCTCTTACTTGTATCTCTTTGAAAATGGTCTTTATGAATATCAACTTCTGGAAAAAAAATGTCTCTTATGTTGAATCATCAATAGTAGACAAAGAAGCAAATTAAAACAATTGCTTTGTCTCCCCACCCTTGGGACCCACCTTGGTGTAGATGACGGAGGAGAGGAGAGGGAGTGGGGAAGAAAGGGAAGGAAGAGAAAACCCATAACTGGAATTTCCAAGCCAGAGGGACATTTTTTCTTTAAAATTAAAAACACAAATCAATTTCATTCAAATTCTAAGAGCAGAAAGGAATGGGGGATTTGACTGGCAATGTTTAGAAATGAATGATTTCTGGAAATTGATTGTGACTGAAAAATTGAGAGGTTCTGCCTTTTTAAAGAAGAGCTACAATTTCCACACACACAAATGCCTCATCTCATCAGCTCTCCCCACTCCAGTCTCCTCGGCATCGTCCGGGTCTCTGTCTTCTGTAGCTGGGACACGGGCTTCTTCCTGGACTGCAGCCTGCTTGACTTGGGGCGGGCTATTCCTGTTCTCCAACACTGCTCTCCTCGCTGGCAACACACCATGGGCAAGGATTCTCCTACCTGCATTCCTTCCTCTTCTGGGAGGACTGCAGCTTCTGACCCTAATCCCTTCTCCCCCAGCAAGTTTCTCTTTGAGAGTACCAGAAAAAAGGGTGGAAACTAAGGATGATGGAAGTAGAAAGGTGGGGGGGGGAGGGTTGGCTATTAAAACAGAGGAAGAGCAAGACAGACACACAGAGAATATGTGGGGGAGAGGTGGAAATGAAGGGGTCAGAGAAGAACAGGGGTTAAAAAAAATCTAATTTGAAACACTCTGCCAGAGACTCCAATCAAATCATGTCCCTAACCCTGGGAATCTTTGGGAATTCAGGTACCCTCCCGCCTCTCACTCCCCTCCCATTCTCTTCCCTGTTCTCTGTCTTGTACCCCCCACAGCCAAAAAAGACATCCATGCCACCATCACCACTTTTATTACTGTCACCTCCGCTACACGCGCACATGCACACACACATATCCACACACACGACCACATTCACAACCCCACAGACCTCACACAACCACACACACAACCTCACACACACAGCTACACATTCACAACCTCACACACAGTCACACTCACAGTCTCACACACACAACCATAATCACAACCACACACACATCCACACACGATCACATTCACAACCCCACACACAATCACACGAAGTTTCACACACACAACCACACTCACAACCACACACACACACACACACACACAAGTCTCACGCCTCCTTTCCCTCACTGTATATTCTCTTAGGGGCTCTGGTGACATTTATTTCATTTCCCACCATTACCTCTCATTTTCTTCAACCAAGGTGGCAGGCAAGAAGCCACTGCTCCTCAACCACCATTGGCACAGTCCCCACAGAGGAGAATTTCCTTTAGGGAAACTGGGGAATAGGGCACTGTAAGTCCTTTTACTTTAAAAAATGGGTATAACTCAAAAGGGGCTTTCTTCATGGGCTGCGTCTCAGAAAACATCTAAATTGTCTCCAGAGAATTCTGAACAGACCAGAGATTTAGAAGGAAAGTACCTGCCTTCCCAGCTTTAAAGGCTACTGTCCTCCCCTAGAAGCTCGTCCCCGCAGCTCTGGCTTCTGCTCTGGGGCACCCTTCTTTCCTGGCATATTTTGCAAACATACCCTTCAAAAGTACTCCGGAGGTTGCTCAACCCTTTTGTAGCCCTGCACTGCCATCGTGTGGTCAAAGCTAGAACTGCACCCACTTAAGCCGCAAAAACCAATGACCGCCCTTAGGCCTTGGCCGCATGGAGTAGGATCGGGGCTGACCTCCAATAGATGCTAAGTGGGGTACCTTCTTGTTCCTATAAGGAGTGCTGGCATGTTCTGCAAAGGACATTTGGATGTCTTCCACACATCTTTCCATCCATTAGTCCCTTTTCATAGAATGCCTTTCCCCACAAGCTGCTCCAATACAACACTGTGCTACAACACATATGCCCATCGGTCCAAGAACAATTACTCTCTCCGACCTTCAGACATGTGCCATTTGTTGTATTTGTGGCATTTACCAACACTCTAAACGGTATGGAAATTAAATGTGCGCGTGTCTCTGTCCCCTACCAGGAAGTGAACTGGCAGATGGCAGTGACTGCAGTTTTTTCACACTTTGCAAATAGTAGGAAGTCTTTAAATGCATATTGAAGGGAGGAGAAAATACTGCAAATAAATGACTCACTAATTCCTTAGCTGCCTGCCTTCACTTACCTGCTGACCCCTTCCTTATTCTTCCCAGTGCAGTGATGAGCTGGGAATCTATCTAAGAAGCCCAGACTAGGAATCAGAAATAGATTGTGCCTGTACGAGCCACGTGTCCTTGGGCATGTCACCTTCTCTCTCTCAGCCTAACCTTTCCCAACTGCATAGAGAGGATTAACTCAACCTAATCACTGAGCCCCCCTTCAGACAGATGATGGGGAAGGTTTAAACAAACCTACGTGTAACCAGGGGTGCTGTGAGTATACAAAGAGAAAAAAGACGCTCCATAGTTTTGATCTTTCCCCATTGACCCCAAGGCAGAGAGCTTGGTTCCACCAATGAGGCACTTAATAAATATCCAGGAGAAAATATTAGATGGAAGAAAAACAAATCGTAGTACACAAAAGCAAAAGGACCACAGAATCAGTGTGCATGGACAACAGTACGCAGCGCCACTCAGAGCTCACATTTGGATTTTCTATCCCCCGGCACAAGCATGCTGCAAACAATATGTGTCCAGAGCTGGTGTCATTAAATGGAGGCTGTGGTGGTCTTTTCAGAGGACACTTCTTCAAGGGCAAGTGATATTACCCACCCAAAGGAATCAGGCTCCAGACAGAAGGGGAGGCCTGTGTTTGAGATGTGGTGAAGACAGCCCAGGAAAAGCACTGCCAGGCAGACAGAAACAGTGGACACCTGCTGGCAGCATTAGCCACAGACGCTCAGCCTGACTCCAGAAGCCTCTCTCAATCTGTAATCCAAATGGGTATCACCTGAAGGATCACCCTGCTCCTATCACCAGAAACCCAAACGGAATTCTGTCGTTGGTCACATTCTATCTCATACATTGTTGGACATGGTCCGGCCCAACCTCTTATTTTCAGAGAGGCACAGAATGCAGGGAAGTGTGTGCTGTGTTCAGTGAGACCTCTTCCTGTGCCTAGCAATGGCCCAGCAACATTCTATGTGCTTAATAAGTTGTTCAGTACAGTGGCCTATGGCACTCTTCCTTCCACAAATATTATCAGACATTCTAGTAGAAGCCAGGAACGAGGCTAGGCAGATGACTACTCCCAGTGCAACCACTTGAGGAATCATTACCCTGGAAGCACAGAGCCAGGAGCTTGGATACTCATGGGCTCGAGTGAAATAGTCACCATGAGGCCCTTGGAGTTAGTCAAGGAAAGGCTTGAAGCCTTAATACTAATTGCTGGCTTATGCATCCCTTCTGTGTATGTTTTCCTGATGAATACAGTTATGATTATTTAATTTGTAATGGACCAGAAGGAACTGATTTTACCGTGGCTGATAGCCAGGGACTGAGGATGCTGAGACAAGAATTTTTCAAAATGTATCTCAAAATAAAAGCAAGTAGCCAGGAGTTTTCCTTCCCTCTTGCCAATATGGTACGTGCTTCTCTTCCTCTTGAAGTGGAATAAATTATCTCACTTCATCACCCTGCTGTCTTTCGAGGTTAAGCTACAGCGCTGAGGCTGTGGTGGGAATCACAGAAGTCTACAGTTCACAGGGACATGGAGGTGGACTTGTTGGGGTAGGACACATACCTGGCACGGGGGCTGCCACGCTCCCAGCACCCACCCGTGGCGGCCCCTGCGAACCCGTCCAGCCACTTGTGTCTTGAAACATCTCCTCAGCACTGCTCCAGATTAATGAGAGTTGGCAATTAAGATAAGTCTATTTTCCAGCTTTTGAACCTGAGATCTTGGGAGGAGGACTTCTCCAAGTTGTAGTTAAGATCAAAATGTTCTGAAACGCAAAACATTTTTCCGCTCTCCCTTTGAATGGCAAGCTTCCAAGAGATGAACATTATCTCCTTTGTTTGCCTTGGGATTTTTAAAAATTACTCGATCAATACATGAATTATTTTTCTATTTAGCATCTCTCCAGCCACCATGGGATCCAGAGCAGAAGGCCACACTCAGAAAGCTGCCAGTCTGCAACACCCACTCTATGCCTTGCTGCCTTTTCTTCAATGGTTGTCAATGCTGAAAGGGTCCCCTTTAGCCCCTCTACTTGAAGCTCTGCTCAGATGCCACATTAGCCACAGGAATCCCAGGTCTGTTTTTACCTAGAACCATCTTTATCCCCAACAAACATTAGCTTCTGCCTCTTCTGTTCTCTATAACATTTTTTTTATGCATTGAAACTAGACCTCAGTAACTTGTGTCTCTGGCGATGACCTCCACCAGACTGTGAGCGCAAAACTCGAAAACACGTTTTACTCGTATGATGAATAGAGGGTACCTAGACAGGACAGGCTTCCAGCAGATTTTCGTGGGATTAAATCGAGTTCCTAGAATCATCACCATTAAATATAAAATCATAAAACTTAAAACTGGGATGGATTTTACAGATCTTATGATCCAGTATGGAAAATGGGTTTTATTTTAAACGTAATCCCAATCAATTGTCAGTGGCTGCCAGGAGCTCCATGTTAGCACAGCTCAGGAAAAGTCCAAGGTCAGTAGGAAACAGTGTTGAGTTGGGTCTATGATGTCTGTCAGGAGCAGGAAAGGAGGAAGTGAATGCATGTGTCTACTGCTATTAGGGGTCAAGTTCACCCCCTACTAGTTATGTTAAAGTCTGTAGAATGTAGTGGATGGTTTGGAATTGGGCTGGAATACTGAACTGGAATGCTCTACTGTGAAGTGGTTGTATAATTTTATTCAAATATCTTATTTTCTTGGAGCTTTAGTTTCATTGTGTATGAGATGAGCGTGGTGGTTCTCCCTTTCCTTACCTTGCCAGACTCTTGTGATGGTTGAGGATATGGTCATGAAAGCATTTTACAAACCATAAAACCATGTACAAATGCATGATGTTCCCACAGAGCGCTGACCTCAGTGACCATTCAGTAAGTGGAAATAGAGAATCCAATCCTAAGAAAAGAAAAAAAAAAAAAAGATTGGTTATTACTAAAAGTAGGTCAGGCACTTTGATATTCAAGCATGCTCCTGGTTTGAGATGATGATTTATCTACCATGTGAGAAATGGTCACATTTGGGCATCATATACCCAATAACCTGGACACTTGTCAAGAGCAGAGGCCCTTCAGGCCAGAAAATTACTGTCTTGTCACCGTTCTTACTCACTGGTAAGTAATTATGTTACTGGATATTAACCTATGGCATTTGGACAGGATGAAATTTTGTGCATTCTCTCTCTCCTGCTAGATTCCATTGCTATGTCCTAGTTCATGGTGTCCTTACCTCTCTTTTGAGCTATGGCTATAGTCTTCTAAGTGGGCTCCCCTTCTCTACTGAGATTCCCCCTGAATCTAGCCTCCCCAGAGCCAGCAGGTTAATCCTTCAAAAACACAGTAGGTACCCTGTTATTCCTCAGTTCAAAAATCTTCAACAGCAACCTGGTGCCTTCAAATAAGATCCAGAACCCTTAGAATGACAAACAGGCCTATTACAAAGTGACCTGAGCTTAGTCTTCCAGAATCCCCTCCAGCCATTCTCCTATTCACTGAATCCTCTAGAAAGAGTCTTCAGGTCACCTTTTCCTTAATTTTCTGAATTTCCATGTTTCTGGGTCTTCGTTAGCATTGTCATCTCTGAAAATCCCATCCTTCCCCATCTAATTGGCAAACTCCCATTCATTATTTAGGATGAAGTGGGGATGTCCTCTGTTAGGACTCTGCTGTTCATCCCCAGGCAGAATTAATCATGCCTACCTCTGTGTCACTCACCTCAGTTTATGTATACTCTACCCAGGTATTTCACTCAAGTTTTCACTCCTTACATTGTCCAATTATCAGTAAATACAGAGGATTGTGCACCCCCCGTTTTGTGTTCTGGAAAATGGCATTCAGCATATTTTGAATCATCCCCCTGAAGCATGGTCCTCTGTTCAGACGTTTATCTCTCCTGTGAGACCATGACTTTGTAAGGTGAGAGACTCCCACCCTTGTCATCTTGCAGTCAGTGTCTACACACTAGCCCATCTGCTTGTAAGTCAGCTTTTGCTACTCTCCTACGCAAAACTTTTCAAACTTAAAATAAGACCCAAACTCCCCACCAGCGTTTCAGGCCCCGGGCCCTGCACAAAGTCTTCCAGGCTCTTCCGCCGTCACCCTCACCTTCATACACTAAGCTTCACCTTATTCCCCAGAGTAACCTTCTTGCCATCTTTGGTATGCTCCCTGCCTGGAAAGCTGTGCCCACAACTTTCACAAAACCCAATAGATGCTGATCCAGCTCTGAATACTAGGCTAGATATGAAATAAAAAAGTTAATAAAAATGTAATTCACCCAGGCTCTAGAGAGATGGACAGGCAAGGAGAGAATATTTGTTTAATGATAGAGATTGACTGGTCGGTGAGATGACTTAGGAGTTTTTGGTTCCACTCACCCAACTCTGAGCTTGTGCCTTAGTTTTCATTCTCCATTCAGACACCGTATCATTCAGAAGGTGCCAGCAGGCCACCATGTCTAAACCAGCTCCATTTCCAGTCACTTCCCACCTCTTTTATTTTCTGTAGATCACTAACCATGCTCTGAAATTACCCCGTTGGTTTACCTGTTCGATGTTCACACTAACCTCCTTCCACTGGAATTCAAGCACCATGAGCGATGACATCCTCTTTGTTTTGCTCCTGACTGTGTTCCCATGGACTAGAGGAGTGCCCTCAGTGCATATGCATTTGTTAAATGAGGAAATGACTTCATCTGATTCCTTGGTAAATGTCTGTTGAATGAATTAGTTCATAATTACTTTTTAGGTGGCAGCCACTAAGTTTTTAAATTTTAAACCCAAGTTGTTTCCAGTAATCTAGGGATAAATTATTCAAGTTGTAGAATATCCAGAAAGTTTCCTGAGGCTGCCTCAGGTCGGCCTTATCTCTGTTAATTTGGCCCTTTAAGCAGAGAATGCATGGAGCGGGTAACGATCCGATCATAGTAATATCCTCTTAGCAGTTCTGGACAATAAATAAATAAACGAACTCTCTGGTTGGTGCCAGGATTGAACCTGCAGCCGGAAGGGGAGCTTTTATATTTCCCAAAGACTTTATTTTGTTTCCCTTTTCTTTTCTGTTTTCACCAATTTTCTCCTACCCTCCTACCCCCCACCCACATATAAGTCCAAAGAGAGTCTATTTCACTAAATTTTTCACGAACCAAACCAGCAGCTCATTTTAGAGGAGGGCGGGAGCAGGGGAGAATCGGGGCACTGGGTGAGTGCAGGTGAAAACAACAGTCATTTAAGAGGACACAAATCATCCATCTGGCATAGAACCAGACTTCCTGCATCTAAGAGTTCTCTCGCCCTCTGACTCTACGTGAAGGGAAGAAGGCACAAATGGATTCATTCTTCTTCAAAAGCAGAGAACAGGGAAGCCCAGACAGATTTAAGTCACTTGCCCAAGGTCACCCCACACTCCAGGTGGCCAAGTCCAGCTGTGAGACCTGAAAATGTCCCTTCAATCAGCAGGTCTCCCTAAGGCTGTTCTGGCACTTGGCTACCTGCCTGTAATTTTCCTGGCTCTGAATGGGAGGAGAATTATGGAAGGAAAACAAAGTTAATAAAAATCAAATTCACCCAGACCCTGAAGGGATGGACAGACCAGAAGAGACTGTTTATTAGTGCAGAAGATGGCACAGGAAGGAGAACATTTATTAGTTATTGGTTTACACTTACTCAGGTCTTTCTCAGAGCTGCCCAAGGCTCTTTCTGACTTAAATTTTAAGTTCTGAATTCTCACATGGACCTTTGTGAGCCTAGAAGCATCCAAAGGCACAAGAAATTAGTGGTGCCAGAATTGTGGGAAGGCGTATAGTGTAATGTTGGACATGTTACTTGGAAGTGGAAGCCAAACATCCCCTCTCACTCCCCAGTCAAAGCTCAGAGGGCACCATGGTGCATGCTAGGTCAGTTAGAGACTTCCTAGGTCCTGTCATCCTGGTCACTGTGATTAGTTCAAAGATAAGCACATGACCCAAGCCAAGGTAATGAGAGCAGAATTTTTCAGAATTATCAACAAAGATACTTTCTCCTCTCTGGGATTTCTCCAGGCTTGGAGCTCTGGGGTCAATACCCTACAGTCCATAAAAGCTCACCGCAGAATGTGGAGAGGAGCTTCTACCAGGCTGAGGAAACAAGATTGGGAGGATTTGGAATTCTGAAGGAATGGCATAGGTGCTTTCTTTATAAATCCAGAGACCCTTCACCACCCTTTACACACACATACACACACACACTCCCAGAAGTGCCCATCTTCCTTTTCAATGGCAGTCATGACCTGCTCTACTCTCCTTGGGACACGTCTTTGATGGTATCTCCCTACACTTTTCTCCATGTGTCCTCTGTGTTTGGTTTCCTTCTCCTCATGTTGGTTTCTCCAACCTCTACTCTAAGGCTCTTCCATTCTCACATCGATATTCCTAGATTCTCCTGACCTAAAGCTTCTCCTGAACTCCTACTACCCCCTACCCTGCTTCTCATTTCTCCCAGAAATGGTGCTGGCACCATTTCTTAGAACCCGTCACTGTTTTTCACTGCCTTTCCCACAGTGTGGGGATGGAAATGGAGGTGGAGAAAGGCACCAAGCACAGCCTGGAGGGGTGAGGTAAAGCTTCCAGAAGAAAGTCACTTACAAGTTGAGCCCTGACAGATGAGTGAGAATTACTCCACTGAAGGACAAGAGGAACAGAAGAGTGTCCCTAGTGAAAGCAACATAATGTTCTAAGCCCTCAGGCTGGGAGAGCTTCTAGTACTCTCTGCATAGGCATCAGTAGGGCAGAATTGAGAGGACGCTGATTCTGGAGCAGATGCTGAAGATCATGGCATAGTGGTTGGTTTTATCTTAAGGGAAAGGGGGAGACGTGGAAGATTTAAACAGGGCTCCTTCATCCGAGGCCCATCTCAGTGCCTGTCAGTTCACCTAGGTCTTTGTGATCTTTTCCACCTGCTGCTCTCTCTGGTCCTCTCAAGCTAGCTCTATCTCTCCAAGTCTTATGAATTCTGGACTTGACTTTTGATCAATCGCCACTTTAGGAATCTTTTGGAGCCCGACAATCTCCCCTGGGCTTGCTCAAACCTCTTAGGACCAGTGACATGTTGTTCTCATGCCTTATCGGTGACTCTTTGGCTTCTGTCAGGGTCTGTCACACTTCTGGGTGTCTTTTTTTACTGCTGAGGTGTCAATACCCTCCATTTTGGACTATAACCCTTTTGTTAATATGTCTGTTTCTTCTGGGAGAGTCTGGCTTGGTGTTTCCTCATTAATGAGAGAATCAGAGCTCTCTCTCTCTGTAATTAGAGATGAAGCTTCACGGAAATAGAATCATTCACACATTCTCAGGCCAACCCCCCGGAGGTCCAGTGCTGTTTGAGGAGATGCTAAGGCAGACTTCATCACCCATTGGGTTAAGTGCATGCCAATCATAATATCTTGGCCAGTGAGCTGTAAAGAAATGAAGAGGTTGGATTCCTAGGACAGAACCTAGACTATCATTGGGCAGATGAGAGGTAGCAGGGGTATTTTTCTCCAGGGCATTGGCAAGAGATGATGTGAGAAGATTACTTTGCCATGCATGGATCAGGAAGCAGCGCTTCACCCAGGACAACTGAGACCCGGAGGAGCTTCAGTGGTGGTAGCATTTAATGATGTCTCCTGGACACAAAGCCAACGTTAGGAGCCTGGAACGCAGAGATAACCTTCAAATCCTGCTCTAGGATTGGGATGGAGCAGATAGTTACAGAAGGGAAGGTAGGAAAGACTTGCAAATATTCATTCCGTCATTGTCTGAAGGTTATTTTAGAAAGACAGCAGAGACTGAGACATAGTTCCAGTTCTCATAGGGTCACAACTCGAAGGGGAGATCCATGTGCCGCATGTCATGAAGACTGAAATGTCTAGGAAGGCCAAATTTGTTTACTGCAATGGAGAACCGTTGACAAATTTAAACAGTCAAGTGACTATGGAAGGTCACTCTGGCAGCGTTGAGGAAATTGATAGTAGAGGTCAAGAAGGGAAGCAGGGAGGCAATCGAGGAGGCTGTGTAAGGACGGAGGCTACAGATGATAGCCCCGGGTGAGGTGGATGGGTTGCACCTCAGCTGCCTGCTGTCCTGTTTCTGCTGCTAGTTGTTTCTTGTGCTTGTCTGCTGCATAGTCTGAGAGAGTCATTTCAGACCACCTTATTTCCTCATGGTTGAAAGTGGAAGTACCCCTGATAATAGTAACTATACCATAATAATAGTAAAGAATATAATATAAAATAATATAAATAATATTCACTGTATTAAATCACCTGTATTTATTATATTATTTTGTCCTCACAATGACACATAAGATATGTACTTTTATTTTCCCCATTTTATTTTATCTTATTTTTTAAAGATTTTATTTATTTACTTGAGAGAGAGCAAGAGAGAGCATAGAGAGGGAGAAGCAGACTCCCTGCTGAGCAGGGAGCCCGACATGGCGCTCGATCTCAGGACCCCAGGATCATGACCTGAACTGAAGTCAGATGCTCCACTGACTGAGCCACCTAGGTGCCCTATATTTTCCCCATTTTAAAGATGAGGACACTTAAGGCAAAGGCATAGCAGGTTTCAGTACTTGCCTAAGAATATACATTTTTTTTAAAGATTTTATTTATTTATTTGACAGAGATAGAGACAGCCAGTGAGAGAGGGAACACAAGCAGGGGGAGTGGGAGAGGAAGGAGCAGGCTCCTAGTGGAGAAGCCTGATGTGGGGCTCGATCCCAGAACACCGGGATCACGCCCTGAGCCGAAGGCAGACGCTTAACCGCTGTGCCACCCAGGCGCCCCCAGAATATACATTTTAACCAGGTCTTTTGAAACTAAATTCTCTGCTCTTTACTCTGCAAAATAATCTCCACAGCCAGAAAGAGCTTCTGTTACTTTTTAATTATTATTTTTTATTTTTATTTTTATAAAAATGTTAAAGAATGAAAGATTTGATCACATTTTTTCTCTTTGCATTAAAAATGCATTTTCTGTAAAAGAATCTCATATATTTGCCTCATCATAAAACTCAGCTGGCAACCTGATGCAAATACATATATCCATTCTTTCCTCAGGATTCAGTAAGTCTAGGGTCAGGCCTATGCTTTTATAAATCACCCAAAGAGATGCCAATGATCAGACAAGTTTGTCAAACATTCTCTATATGATGCTTTTTATTGGCTGTATAAGGTTTGATTATGTAGATATTTCACAATTTAATTTACAGTTCTCTGTTGGTAGATTGTCAGTTTTAATGATTATTTTAATACCGAAATAACACTGTAATGATCAGACAAGGGTACATCTCTGATTATTTCCTTAGAAAACCTTGGCATTGTAGCTCATCTCTGCAGCTCTGTGATTGAGTTCCCTATGCACGGAGCCTAGCAGGAGTGCTTCTCTACTGCAAATAATTCTTAGAATTTGGTCATTTAGGGATGGGATGTAGGCTACAGATTGGGGGAAAGGAGGCACATAAAACAAAAATGTTTAAATTGATATGTTTGACTTGTTCGTAACATTTGTGAATTTACACACATTAAATACCCATTAGCATTATCCTAGGTGCTTTCTATTTATTTTATTTGATCACCTCTGCCATCCCACAAGAGACTCTCACTGTCTTTTACAGATGAGTAAAATTGAGTTTAAAAATGTTCCAGTATTTGGACCCGGATACAGTTCATTCCTAGACCATTTCTGTTTTCCAACACACTACAAGTGCCTTCAATTAGACTATCATCAAACTCTTACTTTTAGATTTTACAAAATAAATATATTCCCCACACCTTCCCTAAAGCTCCTATAATATATGTAACTAAAAAGTCCAGGTGCCATCAGTGGGCATATGTTCTAATGAGAGGGCAAACCCCTATCATCTGATTCTGGGATAGAGATAAGGAATCTTTTGGACGCCATTTGGCAGAAACAAACTTTGAGTCCAGAGAAGAAACATGAGTGCGGTCCTCTGAACGGGGCTTCAGTCTAATTTCAGCGGCATGCAGAAAATTGAGGACACTGAGGCTGACAGACAGGCGAGAGGTAGACAAGTGGCCGCGGAAATAATTGTACCAACGTAATCTTAATTTTAGTAGGACAATAAGTCAGGTTATCTATGCTCCTGTTCTGCGACTTTTAATGGAATAGTCCAGAGGCAGCGTGAGGGAGAGGGCAGACTTGGCACCTCCTCCATGTGTATTCGAATCTCTGCTTATCGTCTGAGTGAACTTGGACTGATCATGCCATCTCTCTGAGCCTCAGTTCCTTCGTTTGTAAAGCAAGACAAAATCTAATCAAGGGATGATTGTGATAATTAAATGTGATAATGTGACTAAAAGGCTTAGCACATTTGGATTCAAAGTGTACCCTTATTATTAGACCATCCCCTGCCTTCCCAAAAAAAGTCCTTCTTCAGAGTGCATCTGCCCCGACTTTCCCAGGAGACTGAATTCACATTAGTCCTCTACGGTACACGAGATGGTTTCTGAGGAAGGTTCCTTAGGCAGAGGCAGTGGGTACTAATACTAGAACAGGAAGACCCCTTAGTCTTCAGCTCTCATTTTATAGATGGTATCAAAAAATATCTGAGTTTGTAACAAGGAGACAAATTCCAGCACTGTTTCTTTTAACCCCGATACTTACTAAAGGACATTGGGTAAGTCGCTTTGGACACAGATGGTGTTATATGTTACAGTAATAGCAGGAATGTCACAAACATCGGGAACATTGCAAACATCAAAGGAAATACTGATTTGCAAGTGCAGTGTTAACACATTTTGGTTCTAATCCTGAGTCTGCCTCTTTACCGTTTTGACCCAGACATTGTAATTCTTTGGACCAATATTTACACCGCCACAAATAAGAGGCTCATAACTTATGGTTTAAATCTCTTCTATCTCTGATATCTTGTGATTCTGTGACTTGACTAAGGTCCTACCAAGGTAGATAACATCTGGGTTGCCACACTTCTAGTCTGGATGTTTCTATTTGATACATTATCTCAGCTCAGAGATGTATACTTTATGGCTTTCTGGGGAGTCTCGTTTCAAGAAAGAGCTGCCTTGCATGGCTTCTCCCAATTGCAACTTTTTCTAGATCTCTGCAAAACCCACATCTGATCCGTGTCTCAGGAAATTCACCTGCCTGCCCCCATCTCTGTTCTTCACTTGCTGTGAAGGTTATCACATTTTAATTCACACTGCATCAATAAAGAAAACTTAATCACTCATGTGTCAAAGAGATCTAGTTTCAAATCCCAGGCATTCTACTCTGTGGTCTATGGTTGGACGTTCAGGGGAAAAAATTCTAAGAGCACATACATTGAAAATTTCAGTCAAAGCTAAGAATGACTCATCAATGGTGCAGCAAGTGGTTCAAGGCCTAGAACCCAGACATCAAGGCTGGCTGACATCAATCAATGAATAGCAGAATCATTGACCAAATTGTTATTCTTAGGAATGGATACACCTGGAACTACAAAATCATGCAGTTACAGGTCCCTTAAACCTAAAGGCACTGAAGTTTTAACAGGATGTGAAAGTCGGTGAACCTTGAATACATTTCTCTGAGATGTAATAGAAATAACGGGGGTCTATACTCTCCACCTGAGTTGTCATCACAAACACACCAAATACACCATTTTCTCAGGGTTTCTCAGGCTTGAGATTCTCTCCCTCTCCCTCTGCCCCCCAAATTAATAAGTACATAAAATTAAAAAAAAAAAAAAAAGAAATTTTTCAAGTAGAGCAAAGGCTCTCAATCAGAGGCACTTTTAACTTCAGGGTACATTTTTGCTTGTCATAATTTGGATTGTGCCAGGGATGGTGCAAAAACATTCTACAACAAAAACTTATGAGGTACTATATGTTGGTTAACTGGACATAATGAAAAATTTTTAAAAATTAAAATCTTAAAAAAAGGAAAAAACAAAAACATCCTAAAAAGTATAGACATTTTCCACAGTAAAGAAGTATCTGGCCCCAAATGCCAGTAGTCGTAAGATTGAGAAACTCTGAAGTAGAGCTATTAAGAAAGAACATTCTAGAACAAGGTGAATATACAGCCAGGAGTCAGGTTTGTTCAGAGTGATGGCAATGTCTTGATGCAGAGGAAAATAAGTTGAAGGCAAATGACAAATACTCTTTGAAAGTAAGGACTTTGAACATTGTCCTGTGAGTGTGGGAAGCTGTCCAGGTTCTTTTAAGATTGTGATTAGAAAAAAGGCCTCCTAAGTTTGAAATCCTAAAAATGAACAGGTTACTGAGACTTTGAATGTGTGGGGCTACCAAAGATCAGGGGAGATAAGGATTCCCACAGAAGACAATTTTTGAGGACTATGAGGCTAGAACAATCAATGGTTGTTAAAATTACTGCTGAATTTGACCAAAATGGTGCTAGTGACATTGATGAAGGAAACCATTGGGTCTGGCTTCCCTCTAATAAAAATGTTTATTGGATACTGAGCCAATCACAAGCCCTCCCTGCAAAGAGCCTTTTCTATCTCCCCTGTGCCATTTATTCCCTCTTTGGATATTGTGCCAATTCATCTTGGAAGAATTAAATATTTTTATAATGAATCAGATGCTGGTGACAGGTGCCAGATTGACGACTCTGGAGGAGGAAGCTTGAAGTGCTCACGTTCCTCGCACTGAGATGACAAGGAGAAGAGTTATGTGTGCTGAAAGATTTATTGTCAAGCTGTCCACAGGCACCTCTTTGGCCTCCAGAAAGTGGTCTAAAATTAGACACAATCTGGAAGCATTTTAGAGCCAAAAAGAAGTGTGTCATTCTGTTGATGTTCTTCCCTCTTGTTACCTTTGGTGAAAGTAAACTAGAGCTTGTATTCAAGGTCTACAACAATACTCAAAAGGTTGCACATGGTATTCTCCTACCTCCCTTCTGTGCCATCACCACTTTGTAGTCACTGAACTTTAGAGTTAGAAGAGATCCCAAAGATCCTTAATTCACCTGCTCTATTTTACAAGTGAAGGAAGTGGAAGCCAGAATCAGATTCATGGCTTCCTAGGGATTGTGCAAGATGTTATAGAATAAACTAGAGAGAACTTCTAGTTCTTTCTTCTTTTTTGAGTGCTGTCCCACTCCATTTCTCCTTTTTTCCACAGCTTTACTGAGATAGAATTGACACAACATTCTATAAATTTAAGGTGTACAAATGTGATGATTTAATACACATATGTATTCCAAAATGATTACCTCAATAAGGTTAGATGACACATCCTCCACCTCACATAATCTTTTTTTTTTTTTTTTATTTTTGTAGTGGTGATGGTGAGAACATTTAATATCTACTCTCAGCAACTTTCAAGTATATAATACAGTATTGTTAACTTCAGTCACCATGGTGTACTTTTGATCCCCAGAGCTCACCCACCTCATAACTGGAACCTTATAACTCTTGACCAACATCTCATTACCCCAACCCCAGGGTTTTTTTTTTTTTTTAGATTCCACATACAAGCGAGATCATACAGTATTTGTCTTTCTCTAACTTATTTCACTTAGCGTAATGTCCTCAAGGTTCATCCCTGTTGTCACAAATGGCAGGATTTCCTTCTTTTTCTCAATGAATAATCTTCCATTGTATATATATACCACATTTTCTCTGTCCACTCATCCCTCAGTTGACACTCAAGTTGTTTCCATACCTTGGCTATTGTGAACAATGTTGAAATAAACATGGGGGTGCAGATATCTCTTTGAGATAGGGATTTTCTTAGAGTACATAACCAGATCACTTCTTAAGTTGGTGTCCCTGTAGCCAACCTGACCCCTCTTCCCATCCTACCACCCTGCTCCCCTCAACTATGAATAACAGTAAAATTATCATTAGGGAGTGCCTAATCTCAGCCTGACACCACGCTACACTCTTCACACATATTAACCCTGATTTTCTAACAATCTTGGGGAATAAGAATTTCAGTTATCATCCTACAGATGAGGAAACTGAGTCTCACAAAGCTTAAGATGCCCCAAAATGATATAGTTAATAAACAGTAATTCAAAGTCAATGCCTGTATAACTGTGATATGCTTTGCAATCTACATAGGTCTGCTTCAAAAATGTTCCTTCTATTCCTTGCAGCTTTAAAAGCTTTCATGTCCATCAGGTGGCTCTTTTCAAGCAGTTGTCAGAAAATCAAGCTGATTGACGAAATTCACACTTTTTTTTTTTTAAGAAAAGGAAACATTTCCCTCATTCCTAGTATTTCCTTCCATGTGAAGGAAGCTCCATTTGCATTTTGCAGATGGTTTTTCTCCCCTAGCTTGCTATTATCATGAAAGGGTATTGGATTTTGTCCAATACTGTTTTCTGCATTTTTTGAGATGATCATGTGGCTTTTTTCCCCTTTATTCTAGTAATATGTGTATTAAACTGATTGCTTTTTTTAAAGATTTTTTATTTATTTATCTGACAGAGAGAGACAGCAAGAGAGGGAACACAAGCAAGGGGAGGGTGAGAGGGAGAAGCAGGCTTCCTGCCAAGCAGGGAGCCCGATGTGGGGCTCGACCCCAGGACCTTGGATCATGACCTGAGCTGAAGGCAGACACTTAACAACTGAGCCGCCCAGGCGCCCCTAAACTGATTGCTTTTTTATATGTTGAACCAACCTTGCATTCCCGGGATGAATCCCACTTGGTTATAGTGTATAATCCTTTTTATATTCTGCTGGATTTAGTTGCTAGTGTTTTGTGGAGAATTTTTGTGTCTATATTCATAAGAAATATAGGTCTTTCATTTTCTTTGTTGTGATGTCTTTGGCTGGCTCTGCTATCATGGTAATACAGGTGTCAGAATGAGTTTTCCTTCTTCTGTTTTTTTGGAAGAGTTTGAGACGGATTAGGGTTAATTCCTATACAAGAGGAAGTGGAGTGACCTATCTGCTGAAGTTGGAAGGGCACCTCGACACAAGCAGCACCCCCTACTCCCTCTTCCTTCACTCTCTCCTGTGAGTAAACTGCTTTCAGGTGTAGGGGAGGCATGGTCTTCTCAGTTTTCAGTGCCCTAAAGTTTCAATGAGGAAGGGCCTGTTTTGGCCTGACATGGTCCAACCCTGGATGTGTAAAGTTGTCTAACCCTGGGATTCAGCATTAGAAAGATTAATTCCTTGCAGCACAAACTATTTTCTTAATTTCAACTTTATGTATAGCAAAGGTAAAATTTTGAACTTCTTTAACCTTAAATTTAAAGCCTGGTCTGGGTATAAAGACTTTATAAGTCTTTCTCTTTTTAAGTTTTTGTTTAAATTCCAATTCATTAACATAAAGTGTAATATTAGTTTCAGGTGTACAATATGGTGATTCAACACTTCATATTTCACCCAGTGCTCATCACAAGTATCCCTCCTTAATCACCATCATCTGTTTAAACGCCCCCACCACCTCCCTTCTGGTAACCATCAGTTTGTTCTCTATAGTTAAGACTCTGTTTCTTGGTTTGCCTCTCTCTCTCTTTTTCTCTTTCTTTATTTATTTTGTTTCTTAAATTCCACATATGAATGAAATCATATGGTATTTGCTTTTTCTCTGACTTATTTTGCTTAGCAAAACATTCTCTAGCTCCATCCACGTCATTGCAAATGGCAAGACTTCATCCTTTTTTATGGCTAATATTCCATTATATATATATTGGGAGCTATATATATCTCTCTTCTTTATCTATTCATCAGTCGATGGACACTTGTTCCCGTACTTTGGCTATTGTAGATAATGGTACTATAAACATTGGGGCACATGTATCTCCTTGAATTAATATTTTTGTATTCTTTGGGTAAATACCTACTACTGTAATTGCTGTATCATGGTTAGTTCTATTTTTAACTTTTTGAGGAAACTCCATACTGTTTCCCACAGTGGCTTCACCAGTTTGCATTCCCACTAACAGTGCAAAAAGGTTCTCCTTTCTCCACGTCTTCACCAACACCTGTTGTTTCTTATGTTGTTGATTTCAGCCCTTCTGACAGGTGTTAGGTGATATCTCATTGTGGTTTTGATTTGCATTTCCCTGATGATAAGCGATATTGGGTATCTTTTCATGTGTCTGTTGACCATCTCTATGTCTTCTTTAGAAAAATTTCTATTCATGTCTTCTGCCTATTTTAAATTGGATTATTCATTTTTGGGGTGTTGAGTTTTATAAGTTCTTTGTATATTTTGGATACTAACCTTTTATCAGATATGTCATTTGCAAATATCTTCTCTCATTCAGTAGGTTGCCTTTTAGTTATGTTGGTTGTTTCCTTTGCTGTGCAGAAGTTGTTTTATTTTGGTCTAGTCCCAATAGTTTATTTTTGCTTTTGTTTCCCTTGCCTCAGGAGATTTATCTAGAAAGAGGTTGCTGTAGCTGATATCAAAGACGTTACTTCCTGTGTTGTTCTCTAGGATTTTTATTATTCCATGTCTCGTATTTATTTTTTCAAGTCTTATATTTAGGTGTTTAATCCATTTTCAATTAATTTTTGTGCCTGATGTAAGAAAGTGGTCTAGTTTCTTTCTTTCTTTCCTTCTTTCCTTTCTTTCTTTCTTTCTCTTTTTCTTTTTCTTTTCTTTTCTTTTCTTTTCTTTTTTTTTTTTTTGCATATTGCTGTCCAGTTTTCCCAACACCATTTGTTGAAGAGACATTCTTTTTCCCATTGGATATTCTTTCCTGCTTTGTTGAAGATTAGTTTATCATATTAATTATGGGTTCATTTCTGGGTTTTCTATTCTGTTCCACTGATCTATGGGTCTATTTTATACCAGTACCATAGTGTTTCGTTTACTACAGCTTCATAATATAACTTGAAGTACAGAAGTGTAATGCCTCCAGCTTTTCTTTTCTTTTTCAAGATTGCTTTGACTATTTGGGGTCTTTTGTGGTTCCATACAAATTTTAGGGTTGTTTGTTCTAGCTCTGTGAAAAATGTCGGTGGTGTTTTGATAGGAATTGCATTAAATGCGTAGATTGCTTTGGGTATTATAGACATTTTAGCAATATTTGTTCTTCTAATCCATGAGTATTTCAGGTCCTCTTAGATCTAGCATTGTTGAAAACAGAAACCTCTGATTATGTCTCAGGGAGGGGATAATCAGAGGTTTCTAAAAGTTACAACAGACATGAACAGCAAATTGTGAGATTTGGTATCTCACCATTTGAATCAAGATTTTTTAAAAAAATTTTATTTATTTATTTGACAGAGATAGAGACAGCCAGCGAGAGAGGGAACACAAGCAGGGGGAGTGGGAGAGGAAGAAGCAGGCTCACAGCAGAGGAGCCTGATGTGGGCCTCGATCCCATAATGCCAGGATCACGCCCTGAGCCGAAGGCAGACGCTTAACCGCTGTGCCACCCAGGCGCCCCTGAATCAAGATTAAAGTGAAGTATGCTACACAGTGTTTTCAACCTGTAACAGTGACTTTAACCACCCATCTCCCCGAGGACTAGCTATACAAGATTAGGCAAGACATTCCACCCTGCTAAGTCTCTGTTTTTCCATCTCTGAAAATGGGAATTAAAATACTCACTTTCTAAACCACAAGTATCCCGTACATCAAGTGCTGGAGCCTGCTTGTGCTGACTCACAAGGAACACTATGCACATCTCTTCACAACTCCACGTCAGTTGGGAGACTGAAGTCTGCCATGATGGAAGTGATTTTTCTCAAGACATCAGGAAATGTTACATAAGGGCTTTTTCCACCTGGAGAACCAGTTTTTAAACATTTACCGGCACACTAATCCAGCCTTGATCTCATAGTATATACCAGAAAGCTGCTACTGCCCCTTCTGTCCTCAGCTGGAACATTCCTGGTTTAGATTTATTTCTTGTCAGGAGATAAGCAAAGGCGAGAATAATGAGACTCTACTTAGTTTCCCAAGAAACATAGTTTTTATGATTTAAGACCCTCTCACTCTCCATTTATCTCTTGCCAAGTGCAGTTTAGAGAACTTAGTTCACCCACATGAATAGGTATCTTCCAGCCTCTTTGTGGCCCCTTACCAACCAATCCATCTCCTCTGTATATCCTTTTAAAGATAACAAACCAATAATCGGTGAGGTAATTAACAGTTTACAAAGTGCTCCCAAGGTTTTATTTCATTTAATCTATACAACTCTGTGTATTTTTTTTAAGATTTTATTTATTTATTTGACAGAGAAAGAGGCAGCCAGTGAGAGAGGGAACACAACAGGGGGAGTAGGAGAGAAAGAAGCAGGCTCCCGGTGGAGCAGGGAGCCCGAGGCAGGGCTCGATCCCAGGACCCTGGGATCACACCCTGAGCCGAAGGCAGACGCTTAATGACTGAGCCACCAAGGCACCCTGTATTTTTTTTTTTATTTAAATTCAATTTGCCAACATATAGTACATCATTAGTTTTAGATGTAGTGTTCAATAATTTATCAGTTGCATATAACACCCAGTGCTCATCACATCACATGCCCTCCTTAATACAACTCTCTTTAAATGGTGGGTTTATTGTCCGTGTTTTTTCAGTTGAGAAAACTGAGATTCAAGAGCAAGTACAACCACCTGTGCCTTTGAACCCCTCCTCTCTTCCACAGCCTTGAGGTCATCAATCAGTGATACCCCTTCTCTTTATACTTATCCCTTTCCTTTTAGAATCTTTCCCTAATAATATAAACATGCTCAGGTCTCACATATCGTTTAGAATATCATCTGACCTACAGTTACTCTCTATTAACCGGTCAGTGTCTATCTTTCCTTCATCAGCCAATCTCTGGGGGGACCAGTGGACACTTGCTACACTCATGGCCTCCTCCTACCCTCTTAAACTCACTCTCCTACTGCTCTGCAAAAGGGAGACAGTATAGAGATTGCCTAAGGTGGTATATTCTTGATTCAGAGACACCTGCATTTGAATCCGATTTCTGCCACTGACTAGCTTTGCGTTCTTGAATCAAAAACTCTTCTATAACCATTAGTTCCTATCTGTAAGTAGAATTATAGCACCACTGTCTGAGAACAGTTGCAAGGATTCCGGGATGCATGTACAGTGCTTAGCAGAAGAACTAATCATCAGGAAATGTCAGGTATTATTAGGAGTCTGTGAATTTGACATTTTGGAGTATTTAGGTCTTGATGTTATTTTCCTTTGGCATCCATGGCTATGTACTCAACTGGTCTTTCCATTTCAATGACTATTTTTTCCTCTGTCTACTTTAAGTCTCTGTTATGCTTCCTTCAACTTTCGTCCCTCTTGAATATTAGTGTTCCCTAGGGTTACATCATTGACCTCCTGCTCATGTTACTACACATCCATTTTAAGTTATTTCCTTGGGCTCTAGTCTGATTTACAGATAGTGGCCACCAAATAAGTGTCTTCTACCAGACCTCTTTTTAAACTTCAGGATCGTGTCTTCACTTGGCTGACTAAGTGCAACTCAAACTTATTAGGTCCATAATAAGATCATTTCCAAACCTGTCTCTCTTTTGCTACTTTCTATTTCATCTGATGGTACAGCTATTCACCCAGTTACCCAGACTAGGACTTTACATTTCAGATGTGACTCTTCTCCCTACTCCTTCTTGATCTTCCATTTTTTCCATTCTATATGTTTCAAATATCTGTTATGGTAGTGGCCTGAATATGCCCCTAAAATATGTTCACATCCTAATCCCTGGAACCTGTAAATGTTACCTTATTGCAGAAAACAGTATTTGCAAATGTGGTTAAGGATAAATGCCATAACAACGCTCCTTATAAGAGAAAGGCAGAGGAAGATTTAATACACACAAGGGAGAAGGTGATGTGAAGGCAGAGACAGATATTGGAGGGATACAACTGCAAGCAAAGGAACATTAAGGAATACCAGCAGCGATCAGAAAATAGAAGAGGCATGGAATGGATTTTCCCCAAGAAACACTGGAGGGAGGAGCATGGCCCTGCCAACACCTGAATTTCAAACTTCTGTCCTCCAGAACTCTCACTGTTGTTTTAAGCCACCAAGTTTGTAGTAATTTGTTACCATGGCCACAGGAACTAATACAGACCTCTTCTCTCCATCCCCACTTTCATGCCCATGTTCTGATTCTCACCTAGTCTCACCAGGATGACAGTAATATCTTCTCTTTCTCTCTTTTTTCAGTCTGGTCTTCTGATGTTTCTACCCCTTTTGCAGCCACTTCCCCTTCACTCCATGCTTCATCAACATTGACTCTTTACGGTCTCTGCACTCACCCAGTTGTCTCTGCTACTTGCCATCAAGCTTTTTATGCTGTCTATTCATTTTATGTTTATTTTCTTCTCCATATCTTCTATGTTACTCTGAACTTAGTACACATTTTAATAATTAAACTCTTCATTCAATCTTTATCCCTCACAATACTGTGAACTTCTTGAAAGCAGAAGCCACATCTTATTTTTCTAGCACTTCTTTTCCTAATAAATCTTACACATTTTCCTAATAAATCTTATGCATTTTCCTAATTTCCAGGTATTCGTAGATGTGGGTGAAGATAGGTGCTTGGCGAAAGTAGACTGCTGAAATCCATCCAATATTGAGATGGCTTCCTAATCCAAATGAAAGAACTCTGCCCATGCCTGTTGTCATGATGCCTTTAATGCCATTTTAAAAGCGTTGCCCCATCCAAATCCAAGTCTGCTGTCGAGACATTATTTGTGTTAATGATATGACTATATGCTGCCCATCACCATCAACCCGTCTAGGTTTTAGCATTCATCAGTTAAATAGTTAATGAAATTCCACCTCCTTCAGGAAGCCTTCTTCAACTGATGACGGTGAGGTGATTCTTTTCTATACCTCTAACTTATTTTGGCGTTGTATCCCTTCACTGGATATTCTTCATTCTCCTTTCTTCTTTCCTTTTACACATACACATATTATACTTGTGTGTGTGTATATATATGTATGCACACACATACACATATGATTATGTGTATTTATTTGTAAGTGTATATTTATATGAATGCAAACAACCATCTACACTAAACCTACATGTATAAACAAATGTGTATACACACAAACTATACATATGTCATATGTGTATTCATCTCCATAATTGAGTGAATGTATAGGAAAAACACTCTGGATAAGGATAAGAACTGAAGCAGCTGTACATCACAGAATTTCAAAGCTGAAGAGAACTTCGCAATTAATGGTCCAGTCCCTTTATTTTACAGACGAAAAATGGGAACTCAGAGAAGGAAAGTGGCTTACCTGCTGTTAATTTAGTGAAATGGGAACAGAACTGAGACAAAAAACTCTGGTCAGCTGGCACCATGGCTTATGTGCTGTTCCACTCCTCCCCATCCACACTGAAGCACAAGATTTAGTTCTGACATTCTCTAAAATATCTCTAACTCCATCCCTTAAGACTCTAAATGATTATTCGTTCTCTTTCTGGTATGTTTTGGTCAACCCCTACTCTCCACCACCCTTGCCAGCTTCCACATGAAATTTTAAAATCCCATTCTCTAGGGAATAAGAAAGACTTGCTAACCCAGTGCCCAAGTCAGACTGGGTTCCTCAGTGAGTATGACACTAATAAGATTTGTAACATGACCAGGGCTTGCAGTTGGTGGTGACAACTGGAGAATTGCCCCCAATAAATATTTGACATGATTTTGAGAGCAATAAAACATTTGACTTTTTTGCCCACAGTTTCCTCTGAGAGGAAGGAAAGAAAAAGACACTAGAAGGCAAGATAATAGTCCCATAATTCTTCCTGAAGGAGATTATGGTTGTCCAACTCTGGATAGATTTCTCTGCAGGTATGAAGAGGTGTCAGACTGGGCTAGGGGTCACTGTTCTCCACATTAACAATTTCCAGATACTTGGGAAAATATCTTGTGAAACAATTTATGAGGTTTGGAATAAGGAACAATTTCCTAAATTCAGTCATCAGAGTTTGGATAGTTTCTTTTTCTGTGATGCATCAAGTCCTGACATTTGGTTTGTTTGCCATGCCCAGTGCTTCAGGATTTCAACATTTACTTCCAAGATTCAAGAATGCAAGAGTATGAAGGCGTCTTAAAAGATATTCCAGTTTAACCTCAGTCAGTTAATAGGATACTGTTTAGTATTGCCACCAAGAAGCCCCCCCACCACGAAATTTCTGTGGATATATCCATTGATTAGGAGCTCACTGATTCATGAGCTAGAATAAGTTAATTCATGATAACTGTGATAGCTATAAAAACTCTTCCTTATCTGAGCTATTCCTTCCCTACATGTATCTGATGGTCCTATTTTTGTCCTCTAGAACTTCTACATGGGTTTAGATCAAATCTTTCTGCTCTGTGACAAATCTCAGATATTTGAAGACTGCATTCACTTCCAACCATTCACAGACAGACCCTGTTGGAGACCTTCAAAGCTCCCATTATGTGTTACAAAAGGAGGCCAGGACTGGACACTGGTTGACACACAGGATCTAGATACACATTCTCTTGGTTTAGGTTCCCCTAGAACCAGACCTTGAGACAAAGATTAAAGTTCAAGTAGTTTATTAGAGAGGTGATCTTCAAAAGAAAAACATCTGTAAGGGAGTAAGGATGTGAAATGGGGTTAGAAAGGCAATCAATAAACAATGAGTTATGAAGCAAGTTACCACTGAGGATAATTGTCACTAAATCCTATTGGGGTCAGTATGGAACACACGCATCAGGATTAGCCATAAGGAGAGGGAGCTGGGGATTTTATCCACCCTCTCCTGTCAATCATTGCTTGCAGAATGCTTGAGGGCTGCTCTAGGGGAATATTAATTCCCAACCACTTCTAACCTACTACTGCATAGGAAGAATAAGCTCCAGCAGCCAGAGAAAACCTCAGGCAAAGGAATATAGATGCTGGCAGTCAAAAGTCAGCCAACTTACATAAAATATATGGACTGAGGGGACATGGATGGACATTGATAATTTCTGCTACTCCCATTCAATGTTAGCTTAAGGAGTGGCTGCATCCAACAGTGAGAATACAGTAAACTGACCATGAGTGGGCATTTAAAAGCTTCTGTCTCCCCTGGTTCAGCTTAGCAGAGATGAGACATAAAAACAAAGGAGGGATAAATTGTGTCAAATGTGGACCATGTACCCCAAACACATCCTCTAATTACAAATCCCCTGAGCGGGCATCTGAAAACTATGGCCTGTGGGCCATATCCTGTTTCCATGTGTCCTATGAGCCAGGTTAGGAAAAAAAAAAAAAAGAAGAAGAAGAAGAAGAAAATTTCAAGACATCTGAAAATTATATGAAATTCAAATTTCAGTGTGTATAAATAAAGTATTATTGGAATACAGCCACACTCATTCATTTATGTATTGTCTATGGTTGCTTTCACACTATAACTGCAGAGTTGAGTAGTTGCGACAGGGAACATATGGCCTACAAAGCCTAAAATATTTACTTTTTGTCCCTTTACAGAAAAACTTTGCTGGCTCCTACACTAGAAACTTGGATAGGTCTAGTCTGTAGTGGGGAGGTGAGAAGATGAAAATCATGAGGAGAGTTTGACATTACCACTAAAGCATCTGGGACTGAGAAATAAATATAATAGCTAGTGTTCTAATATCTTAAAGTGGCTCAGAAGTAAAGGAACAAGACCAAGATGTTTTTAATGAGATTTCTGCAGAGTATAGTTGGGGTAGTTATAGGAAGAACTAAAACTACTTCATGTTTATCCTACAGAGAATATATATTCATATACATACATCCTGGTTGTATATGTGTAGTTTTGGGGTTTTTTTTGTTTGTTTGTTTTTATGTCTTATCACACCTAAAATGGAGCCCTGTGACTTCACAGCACCTTTAAGGCTATGCTCATCTGGTTCCTGTCTAACCTTCTGAGCAAATCACCCTCCACCTTCTTTGCTCCCTAGGACATCCCCTCCTTGTGCCCTGATGTACTTGCTCTTCCTCAAATATACTAAACTCTTTTTCCCTCCCAGGACTCTCTCTTCATTCTTCCCTACCTGACATCCTCCTCTTTCAGCTCATTAAATAGCTGTTTCATTGTTAGGTTTCAGGTGTCAGCCTGTATGTCACCCACTCAGGGAAGCCACTTAAACTGGCTTTACCCCATCACCTTATTTGTTTTTTTCAAAGCACTGACCTCTATCTAAAGTTGTATGTGTATTTATCTAATACGTAAAATAGTCTTTGAGCCCCAGGAGGACAGAGGTTTTGTCTTTTGTTCATCACTGTATCCCCAGCTCCTTAAAAGGTTGCATGTAATTTCTTCCTCTCACCCTGAACCTAACGTTGCACTGAAAAAAATAAGTTTTAAAATTTTAAAAAGATAATTGGCCATTTAAAGCAAAAAAAATGTATTTTGGGCTGATGGCATAAGTAGAAGTAAAATGTATGAAAAAAAGAATGAAGTTCAGCAAAGAGAAATGAAAACATACTATTTTAAGGTTCTTCTATGCATGAATCAGTATAATGTCATTTGAAGGTAAACTCTGATAAGTTATAGTATAAACTCTAAAGCAACCATTAAAATATCACAGCAAAGAACCTTACCTAATGGGCTAACAAGAGATAAGATGAAATCATGAAAAAAAAAAGATGAAATCATGATAACTGCTCAATCCAAAGCAAATCAGAAAAGAGAAAAAAAGGGACAAAGAAAAGATGGGACAAATATTAAGCAAATAGCAAGTAGTTGCCTTAAACCAAATCATATTAACAATTACATTAAATATAAATCACATCAGTATTCCATTTAAAAGGCAGAGATTGTCAGAATGGATAAAATAACAAAACCCAAACATATACTATCTACAAGAAACATGATTTAAGTATAAAGAATCAAATAGGTTACAAGTAAAAGGATGAAGAAGCATGTCATGCTAATCAAACAAAGCTGGGGTGGCTATATTACTATCAAACAAAGTACCATCAAGTTACCTTCAGGAGAGGTAGTAAAAGTATTCATCACTAAAATATATTACAAAGAAAAAAATTGCATCTATTAGGCACTTTAGTAAATACTCATTGGATAAATTAATATGTGTGTTTGAAGACATCAGAACAGCAAAATCAGTTCAAAGACATTGTCATTTGGTGACGTGGTGTTAGCCTTACAGACCTGGGCATGAGTCCTAGCTCTGCTATTTAGATGCGTATGTAATTACACTAGGCGAATTCCTTAATCTCTTTAAACCCCTTTCCTTATTTCTAATTTTGGAAAGAATACCTACCTCTCTGAACATTAATGAGATATTGATGCTTGCAAAGTCCGAAGGTACACAGTAGGGCTAAATAAAGGGTAACAATTCCTGGCCTCTGCTATTATCATTACTATTAGGCTGAAGTTGGAAAAGGTCTTCTAGGGGATAACCTTGGCCTGCACCTGACATCACAAAGACACAGAGGTCCAGGGAAAGTAGGGGCTTAATCACGGCTTTGTTGTGAGCTGAACCGTAGAGTCAGGACCAGGGTCCAGATCAACAGTCTCTCCAGTTCTGTGCACTTTTACTTTACCATCCTGCCTCCAGCTTAACACCAGACATCAACTGTGGGCATTCTCCAGAGTTCTTGGATGTTGAATACCATCTTGTGTGTAAAAATTCCTTTTGCTAACCAAATAATGTTTGTGTGAAACATTTTTGCAGCACACTTAGAGATAGTGTTTCTTATTCCCCCCAGCAACCTGGAGCCCAAGTAGAGTTCAGGATTGCAGAGTAATCATATTCTGATTTTTCTATCCCTTTTTTATATACCTATTTTGAGCCCTTCCATGTCCTGGGACTTTAATGCTCACTCTAAATAAAGTAGAAAGATGACTAAGTCATCTTGGCTCTGCTCCCCTCCCTCTTGAGTATCTCATGAGAATGAACCCTCTAATGTCTATGGAGCAAACCAAATACTGCAGAGAGAAATACTCCATGAAAGCAAGGATTACTCTGCACTAAATAATAATTGGCCTAGAGAATTGAGATTTGACTATACTTCATATGGCAGAGAAATAGCCTGCGAAGCAAGGGGGGATAAGATAGAGCAATGCCACATGCTAAAAAGAAGCTCTGGGCTGGGAATTTAGAGACCTGGGTTTTAGTACTGAGTCTGCCAAGAGATCTCTGATGGCTTAGGGGAATTGGGGAAACCACTTTGGAGGGCAGTTTTCTTGTCTATAACAGGAAGGGGTTGACATAATAGATTATGTCACCTCCCCTTCCTGGTCTGTCTTGGTGGATCATTCATTAGCTATGACGGGCAATGAGAGAAAGCAGGCAGGCAAAAAGGGCTAAGGGGCATATATAAGAAGGAGTGAAGAGAGGGGCAGAAAACCAAATTAGAAGGAATGAAATTAAGACTGAGTCAAGTATGGGGAAGCTAGATGGATTTTGCAGTCACTCTTGGAGATGTGATACACTAGGGGCTTAGGAATGAGGCAGCTGAGAAGATTGGCTCACAGGCCTGAAGAATCTCCATGAGAAATTGTGTTAATGAAATTTGCACACAGTTTGCCCCTTCCTCATGCCTTCTGCTGCCTGGTGGATTATCATCCAGACTGGAGCGTTTCTGATCTCATCTAATTTTCTTCCCAGAGAGAGATGAGGACACTGAGACCATCTGCTCTGGTGTTCCCCTTTGGATTACACCCCACGTACGGGCTTGCTGTGGGAATGATGGAGCCATGTCCCCACAATTTCTCTGCTCTTGCAAAAAAAAAAAAACAAAAAAACAAAAAACAAAAAAAAAAAAAAACAAAACCAAAAAACTTCCATAAATCCGGAGTCTCACATGTACTAGCCTCTTGTCCCTAGTCAACAGCACCGCCTCCACCCCACCACCAAGCACACAGCTGGCAACAGTGCTGTTTCCATGGTGATAATGAATGGCAACAGGCAGTAATCAGGAAGGGTCGCTGGAGTCATAAGTCATTACAGATTGCATTTAAAGGGACACAGCCACCTTTAAAATGATAAATGACTTCTTTATAGCCTCTCCCTGCTCTAGTCTTCCTGGAAAAAAAAAAAAAAAAGGTTTACTGGACACTTGTTTTGCATGTTTACTTTTTTCCCCCCCTCATTTGGACAATGAAATTACATTTGTCTCTTTTTCCATGAGGATGTCCTAAGCCTACACACTAGGGTTTAGGATACTTGGGAAGGCAGCCTAGGCAAAAAACGAAGTCCTCTTCTATCCCTGGCAGAACCTGAAATTTCTAGATAATAGATTCAGCTACCTGGTTTGTTAAAGACATTAGAGTTCCAAGTGTTTCATTGAAAGTCAAATAATCCCAGGAATCATGTCCACTGAGATTTCAGCTACATTTCAGAATAATTGAACATTACATTGAATTTGGGTTCAGAACACATGGGCTTGAGTTTCAGCCATGCCTCCAAAATGGTGACCTTGGGCAAATCCCTTAAGCTTTTTTGAGCCTCAATGTCTTCATCTTTAAATTAGAGATAATAAAACTTAGCTTGGAGGATTGTGATGAGGAGCAATTGAGATCCTAGATTCAGAAACAGTGTATATATGTAGAGTACTTTCCTAACGTACGATGCCTTTTACACATATTATTTTAAAATACCAAGTTTAGGAGTGAGTGTAATAGGCTTCTGGTACAAAGGAAAAAAAAAATCCTACTTTAGATAAGGCTGGGTAGGGATGGGGTATTTTACTGTGTGACTTTGAGGAAGTCACTTGTCTTTTCTGAATATTTTGTTTCTTAATTTGTAAAATGGGAATGGTACCTTCTGTCCTGCCTGTTCGTGGGGTTGCAATGAACGTCAAATGAAATAACCCATGTCTAGGTGCCATATATATAAACTGCTCAGTATTATCCAAATGTAAGCTATCATCATTTAAATGCATCTTGCAAAACCGTGATTGGGACAGTAATCATCCAACTTTCCTTTTTTCTTGCTGCAAACCTTCCATTTCAGCCGTAAAGTAGTGTCTCATTAAAGTCCAATCCTCCATGAGGTTAAAAATAAATTCCTCGTTTCACCCTGTAATTTATACTGGTGTCTTTACTGTTCCCTCCAGTCTCCAAAGCTGAATGTTCTCTAATGGTCTTATTGACAACCTGAGATCAAATAAGCATGTTAATATAGAACAGACATTTATTTGATCTGAAGAGCAAGGGAGTTGGTCCTGAAATGGTTTTTGCATAACAGGTATTCCTCATGACAAAACATACAATTATTTTTGAGATCTCTTTGTGGACTGAGTTTTAAACTAAATTGCATGCCATTAATATTTCTCTCTGACTGCTGGTCTCAGTTTTTTAATTAGGTAACATCTGAGGCAGGGTGCAATTTAGATACACAATGATCCATCTTCTATATTAAGAGATATTAATAATAATATTAGTGATTAATTATGCATGTCACCTCACAGAGGTCCTAATGCAAGCACAAATCAGCCGCAGCAACCTAAGAAATTCAACTCTGCTTATTCACCTACTGGGAAGGTGTGTGTCTGTGGCCCTCTAGGTGTCTGCATTGCATAAATCTTATCATTAAATTTTCCTTTCAGATTAACTCACATTCAATGGCTTATTGAAAAAAAAAACAAAACAACTTTCTACTGCCTTGCATCTGGAAATTTAGAAATTTGTATCTTATCTGAAAATAGCATCACTGAAGGTTTTGTCACACAGTTTCTTATGTCACTGTAGAAACTTAATTCAGACTCCTTTATTTCATCCAACTCTTCGGGTTAAAGACGATATATTAATCTAAACCACAATCATAATTGTTAGTAATGTCAACATTGTTGTTGAATTTCTGTTACTTGGATTACTTTGATCTTATATTTTGGTGTTATAAATTTGCAGTTCCAGAACTGATCTTATGTATTTTTGTATTTACTTATCTCAAATCTCTGTCCCTACCTCTGGGAGAGAAGTTTCACCTGTTTACCACATGCACTTCCTTAATAGAAAAGAGAAGTGGAGATGCCCCAAAGAAAATGCAACATTCCTCTTGTTTCCCAAACCCAACAACCTCAATGGAGACTGCCCCAGTATTCTCTGGAAGGTCATTCCAAAACCCAGCTGTCTAGTGCAACCCACTTTTTTTGTCATTCATGCCCATTTCCTGCTATGGAGCAAATCTTGTCAAAGAAGGGCACACTCGTTCCTGAACCTGTCCACTTGGCCCACAGTCCATCCTGATTCCTCCCAGTCTATCATCTGTTAGCCAGCAATAGCAACTTCGCACTTAGTTTTTCTGTTTCCAGCCTGGTTCTGATCACCTCAGCCATAAAGCAAGTTTTCTCCATCTTGGCAATAATGACATTTGGGGCCAGATGATTCTGTGTTGTGGGTAGTTGTGTCCTGTGCATTGTAGGATGTCAAGAGCATTCTTGACCTCTACTCGCTGAATACCAGTAGCATACGCCCTTCCAATTTGTGACAACCAAAACTGTCCCCTGAGGAGCCAAGTAACCTCTGCTTGAAAACCACCAGTAAAAGGGAGGTTGGAACCAAAATGCTGACAACGCCGATTACGAAGACAAACAATAAGACTCTGTTTAGTAGATGATATGGGACAATCAAATATCCATTAGAATTTGAGCTATTTTTAAAAAGATAACTTATTCAGAAAACAAATTAGAGAAAGATTAGAGGAGATTAGTCCAGAAGAACTACAGCAGCCTGGGGTAGAGAGAATTAAGTCCAGAACTATGGCAAAGGCATACGGAGAAATAGAAGGTTTGATTTAAGAAACATTTTACCAATACAAGTAGAAGACACAGTAAATATCAGACTGGGGATAGAGAGATGGAAAAGAGTTGAGATGACCTCAAGCTTTCTAGTTAGAGGACAGAAATAATTATGATGCTGTAATCAAACATGGATTTATAATCATCCTGCTTTGTGATAGTAACCAGGTAACATCACATCTCATTTACTATACAGTGAACACCTAGGGGACTAGGTGTGTGTCCCCTTTATCTTTTCATCTTTGAATCTGTTCGGTATCTAGAATTAAAGAATATAGTAGTTGTCTTTTACTGAAAGTAAAGCAATGTGCTTGCACCTGTATTAAGTACATTTCCTATAATCCATAAAGCAACCTTTGAAAGATCAAGATGTTATCCCCATTTTATTGCTGAGAAAACTGAGAAGCCTAGAAGTGAGGAAATTTGTCCAAAGTGACACATGGATTAGTTGCAATTTCAATCTGTCTGATTCCAAAACTAATGTCCTATTCTTTGTGCCACCCTGCCTCTTAATTAAAAGCTTGCCCTGGTTCCATTTATCCCCTCACCCCTCAGCCAGGTGCCTTCCTCCCTAATTTTGGAATGGAAAAGCTGAACAAGGGCACAGAAGAATTTTTGGCTAGTTCTGCCTCCCCCTCCTCCTGCTTTCCTCCTTCCTCCTCCCTCCTCCCTCTCCTACTCCTTCTCCTCCTGCTGCTGCTCTTCCTCCTCTTCCTTCTTTTTCTCCCATCCTCTTGATTTAGGAATTTCTGTCTTTTCCACAAAGGGAGACTTTTCCCTTCTCTGAAGCACAGGGCAACAGCTTAGCAACTGCCCGCAGGCATTCGGAAATTGGACTGTTCTTACAAGGCCAGAATGTTTGGGCTGAATGTCAATGAATTTAAAACATGATCGATTAATGTACCTTTCGCCACCACATGTGAGTTAAACGGTCAGGAGCAAAATTGCTTGGAGCAAAACTGCAATATTTGATCAAAGCCAGAATGTTAGAAAAAATGTCTGCAGTTAGTTTTTCCAACACCAAGTCTGGTTGGTTTTCCACTTCCCTAGCTGAATTCTAAGCACCTTGATCTGTTTAAAACCTCCCCGGGAAGGAGGGGTTGCATAAGCACTGAGAGTTCTTTGTCATCTCTTGTTTCGTTCCAGAATTGTAAGTAAACATGGTCAGGTGTGCACTGTGAAAGATCCCCCAGGAGGACGGTGGGTTGGAGACTGGACTATGCCAAGCATCCTTGTGCCTCAAGGAACCATTCAATGTACCAAGCATAATGCTGCCACCATGGTAAGATATCAGTCAGTAGTGATCAAGGCTTTTAGTCAATACTGGTCAAGGATTTTCCATGTTGAGAATAAAGATAGTTATGGTAAAAATGAGATGACTATGATGATGGTAGAATATGGACATATGACAGGGTTGTCTGGCCAGGGGATTATATGCCCATGAGCACTAAGCAAGCTAACAAGCATTTACAGTTTTCTTAGTGAAAGCTGGACTAGAGATGTTAGCTAAATCAGTAGTCTTAAATAGGAGAGTCTACCTCCTCCCTATTGATGCTTTATTCAAGGTCAGGATCTTGCTCTTGCAATGTCATAAAAAATTAAGTTAAAAATCACATTCACCAGTGTCATAGGAAAAAAGGGGAGAGATAGACGGGACAGAATACATTTTCTTATGGTCTCCAGTGTTAAGATGGCCTAAACTGTGCAGCCTATGTCCAAAGCTCTGAAACATACCACCAAGAACAGTGTAGAGAGTTCTTGGCCTCCCACTCAGGGAGAAAGTCCTGGTCCTTTCAAATAGATGAGCACGGGCTAGTAGAAATGCATAACACATAAGTATAGGAGGTGAAAAAATGTAGGTCAGTGCCTGCTTTTCTTCAAGGTATGAAGACCCTGCCCACTAGTAAAGCAGGGCCCTGGTTTTTAACCAATGACAGTGGACTAGAAAAAGTGGTAGGCAGCAAAATTGAAGATTACTCTATGAGCAGAAAGGAACAGGAATTACCCTCTTCACTTTAGCCTGAGGCAGAAACATTCTAGCTCTTTGACAATAATGATAAAGCAATGCTCATCACATTGGATATTGCAAAATAGATTCCAGCCACCATCTCAACTCCCAGAGATATTACTTAGCCAAGAAAAAGATGGACAAGAGGAATCTCTGTTTCAAACAGTGACTTTCTAAGAGCTACCTTCCAAAAGGATTTCCCCAAATCCATGGTGTGGCTTCCTTTTAGCTCCAGATTTCCCCCAGTTGATGATGACAGCAGCCCAAAGGAGGTATGTTATTTGTGAGAATAAATGGCACAGATTACAACTATCCTAGGCACAGCACAGAGCATATCAACCAAGCATCCCATTGCCCCTTTTCCTCCCCAACATTCTATTTAAAGATGGAAGTAAGAAAGTGTGCAGCCTGCCCTAATTGCTCAAAGGGGAAGATGCTGATAAGCAAATAGACTGTACAGTAAAGAACAAGCACACAAAATGTAAAAATAATGAAGTCTGTCTTCTGCGCTCCTGTATTTGCCTTTCCTCTACCTTCCCTAATCTATGGCAGAAGTTTGAGAATTGAATGGATCACAGCTCCATGAGTTAGATTGACCTGGCTCCACCATTTCTTGGCTAAATACCCCTGGGCAAGTAACGTAAGTTCCCCAAGCTATAGTTTGCTCCTGCGTAAGGTGAACATAATGAAATCTACTCCCCTGAATGGTTATTAGCATGAAGTGGTATAACTCATGTAAAATATTTGTTTCAGGCTGTAACCTTAGGTAAGTCATTTTCTCTCTCTGCTCCTCAGTCCTTCATCTATAACATGGAGGCAACTGCACCTAAAAATTAAAAAAAAAAAAGCTATTGTTTTTTAAGTTCATATTATATCTTAGACATCACATTAAATCTCACTTCTCCATACACATACCCAGTCAACATATGTCAAACTTTGCTAAATGTAAAATCATCTATTTAAATGACTGATGCCCATACTTTCCCCTAGACCTGGGATGGGATCTGTTGCTTTTCTTTTTTCTTTTTTTTTAAAGATTTTATTTATTTATTCAGCAGAGATAGAGACAGCCAGCGAGAGAGGGAACACAAGCAGGGGGAGTGGGAGAGGAAGAAGCAGGCTCATAGTGGAGGAGCCTGATGTGGGGCTCGATCCCATAACGCGGGGATCACGCCCTGAGCCAAAGGCAGACGCTTAACCACTATGCCACCCAGGCGCCCTGGGATCTGTTGTTTTTCTAACTTTAAGATGTGTTATCCGTGATTTTTATTATTAGGCAGGCTATGAAAACATGTAGGGTTGTTACAAGAATTAAATGAGACACAGAGTAAAATGCTTGACACAAAATGTTTTGTGTCTACCTCCATTTAAAAATATATTTAATTTTATTGAAGTATAAAGTACATACAGAAAAGTGCACAGCTCAGAAGCATGGAGCTCGATAAATTTTCAGACAGTGAGGACGTGTGGAACACCTAGATCAAGTAACAGAGTGCCACTGGCCTCCTTGAAATAGCCCAACATCCATTTCATTCACTGTTGCCCCAGGAGTACACACTCACCTCAGTTCTAACACTGTAGACCGGTGTTACCTGATTTTGAATTTCATATAAATGGACTTATACAGCATACACTCTCATTTACGTCTTCTTTGGCTCAAAATTATGCTTATGAAAGGAATCCATATTATTGACTATGGTTGCAGCCTTTCCATTCTTGCCCTTGTATCATATTTCATGGTTGTTTTTAAATTCTACTAGATTTAGTTTCTGACTACTCGTAGGCGATCAGAGATGACCACTTCATACACATGTAACTTGGTAAACATGTGTATACATTTCTGTTGAGTACATACCTGGGCATGGAATTCTTGGGCCATAATGTTGGCCTATGTTCAACTTCCAGATATTCTGTAAAATGAATTTCCAAAATGGCAATCCTACCCAGAGTGCCCATTGCTCCACATCTTTGACAACATTTGGTATCACCAGTCTTTTACATTTTGGCCATTTTGGTAAATGTGTAGCAGTATTGCATTGTGGTCTTAAGACTCATTTCCTCAGTGAGTAATGATATTGAACACCTCTCCATATGTTCACTGGCCATTTTTGTTGTCTTCCCTTGTGAATTACCTGTCATCATTTTCTTATTAATACACAAATCCTTAAAACTCACACAGAGTTGATTCTCATTATTTGTGAATTCTGTCCTTTCAAATTCTCCTACTTGCTAAAATATATTTGTGACCCGAAACTAATACTCATGTGCTTTCATTGGTCATTCACAGACATGTGCAGAGTGATGAAACTGTTATTCTGATGGGCATGTTCCCAGCTAAGGTTGACAAGCTAATGCTCTGCTTTCTTCGTTTCAGCTCTCGTCTTATAAACAAGTATTGTTTTTTGTGGTACATTAGGTGCCATGTTTGTCACATTTTGGGGCTTTTTGTTGGTTTGAAATGGCACCCAAACATAGTGCTGAAATGTTGCCCACATGTTCCTAGGCTCGAGAAGCTTCTGTAAGGCTATGCCTCATGGAGAAAATAAGTATGTTAGATAAGCTTCATTCAGGCATGAGTTATAGTGCTGTTTCTGTGAGTTCAATGTTAATGAATCAACAATATATATTAAATAAGGTGCCTTTAAAAGAAACACACATAAACCAAGTTTATATATTGATCGGTTGATGAAAATGTGATCGGAGCCTCACAGAAACCCAACCCTGTATTTCCCTTAGGAGCAATAGTTCAGTATTCACCAATTCACTGTTTGCAGTGATTTTATAGAACACGATTACTGTAAATAATGTGGATCGACTGTACCTGACATCTTACCTGCTAGCTAAGATGGGCGTTATGCCCCTATTTGACAGATGAGGACAGTGAGGAGCAAAGAGGAACCATAGCTTTTCCAGTACTGCACAGCTAGCTCATTCACATTCGGGCCTTGTACCCAGATGCCTGGACTCCCTGCCATAAGTTTTCTGCAGTGGTTTGTCCGTTGCAGTGACCTCTCCCTATAGCTATATTTTGTGGACCCCACAAGAGACATCTCCAGATCAGTTGCACATTGGAACCAATTTCCTTATCATTTTTGCTTGTTGATTCCAAAGGTTCTCTTAGACACTTCTCTTTAAAAGAATGAACCACCATTCTGGTGGTTTGTAGTTGATTATATGAATAGCAGCTAAACAAGATGATGCCAGACTCTGAGATGGGATCTAGTTCAAGCTCCGTCACCTATAAGTCAGTGGCCTTGAATAACTTGGGCGTTTCCTCAGCTGTAAAATAGGCATAATAGTTCCTGCCTACCTTTCATTAGGAAATTGTTCGGTTTCTCAAATTCAATGAGGATGGGCTGGTACCGTACTAAATATGTGGGGAGATATAAAAGATACACAACTTCCTCCCTTGGGAAACTGGCAACTTGTCAAAGAGACTAAAGAATGTGCATAAATAGCTGCAATAAATAATGAGTATCAAATACTGGAGAAAGTAAAGGGTTATTGAAAGAGATGAGGGAAATGCTACTTCCGTCTAGCAGGTATCAGGAATAGCCTGGAAAGAGGAGAGGTAAGCTGTGAAGTAGGTCCAGAAGTAGCAATAATATGAATGATAGCTATTATTTATTAAATGTTTACCATATGCTTGACCCTTTGCACGCACCATATTATGTCCATTTAGCAGAATGAATTACGGTGAATTCATACGATGAAATACAACACAGCAGAGTTTTCTCGATCATGGCACTATTGATATTTTGGTCTAGATGATGCCTTGTGGGGCCCTGCCCTGTACATGGTAGAATGCTTACCAGCATCCCTGGCCTCTACCCACTAGATGCCAGTAGTGCCTCTCCCCAGTTGTGACAACCAAAATTGTCTGCAGACATTGCCAAATGTCCTCTGGGGGGCAAAATTGCCCAGGTTGAGAACCGATGCTATAGAGTAATCCATGTGGTGTGCCAGAAAGGGGCATGGTTCTTCAAGTTAGACAGACCTGGTTGGTTATTCAAATGCTCTGCCACTTGCCAGCCCTGGGATTTCTCTGACCCTTTTTCCTCTGACCTCATAAAATGGAGGTAGTGGTTAAGAACAATTGGGATAGGGGCGCCTGGGTGGCGCAGTCGTTAAGCGTCTGCCTTCAGCTCAGGGCGTGATCCCAGCGTTCTGGGATCGAGCCCCACATCAGGCTTCTCCACTAGGAGTTGCTTCTTCCTCTCTCACTCCCCCTGCTTGTGTTTCCTCTCTCACTGGCTGTCTCTCTCTGTCAAATAAATAAATAAAAAATCTTTAAAAAAAAAAAAAAGAACAATTGGGATAAGTGAGTTAACGAAGATGTATAAAATGCTTGCTTTGGCACAGAGCGGGTGTTGAGAAACAATAGGTATTTTTTTATTTAGCTCTACAATAACCTGACCGTTAAGAATTATCCCTATCTTCATTTTTCAGAAGACCACACTGGGCATAGAGAAGCTGAATAATTTTTCCAGGGTTACTTTGTTCTCAAGGCACAAAGGTAATTTGGCCTGTCTGGATTGCTTTAACCAATAACCACATTTCAATAGATCAGCGGGGGGGGAGGGGGGAGGCTTGGCAAGGGGTGAGGGTCATGGACTATAAATCAATTCAGGAGGGTCAAGCATGAATAGGGTAGGGGGTTTGTGGGAATCCAGTGCGATGTTTTAGGTACAAACAGGGAGAAAGCTTTTAATTCTCATTGGAGTGATAATTTGGACCAGGTGGAGAGTGAGAAAGAAAATAAATGGAGGAGAGTGTATGTAAATTGAAAATTCAAGCCAAAGATATAATTTTGTCAACTCTCATTATAAACACTTAATCATTTACAAAATAACTCTTAAAAACATACCTAGAGGTTTAATGAGTCACACCTTCAATTTCTAAGTGTCAGGTTCCATGCTGTCAAGAGGGGATAACTGTTATTACCGCATTTTATGTATTCCGAGATGCTAAAGCAAGTAGCAGATGGGAGAAAAATAATGATTTTATTATAGGCAGCAATAAGGAAAACAAAGAAAAAGTTTGTTTTGATTTAGAAAAAAATGGGAAGTTCCTCGGCTCTAGGCTCAGCTCTGCTGACTTCAAGACCTGAGACTGTGGACACGTCCCCTCTCCCAACCACACCCTCTGGACCTCAGTGTCTCTACCTGCAAAGTAGAGGATGGGTATTGCACCAATGCAGTCAGGCGCCTTTCTGCTTCCACAGACCAGGTTTGCTCCAACAAACCTGAGTCTGCCCGCACTTCCGAGCCTGGTGGCAGCCTCTCTGGCTGTCTTCCTTTTAAAAGGCCACATTGTTGCAGCCCTGGCTTGGCAGGGCACTGACCTTTTCAGAAGGAACTACAGCCTGACATCTACATTCACCACTGGCCCGCTGATCTGTTCTCTCCTCTTCTGCTGGAAAAAAAAAAAAAAAGAAAGAAAAGAAAAAAAAAAAAAAAAAAAAAAACAAGCTTTCGTTCTGCCTCTCACCTCCTCCGCCCCCTCCATCCCACTCAGCTAGGAACTGTTTGATTCCTAGAGCCAAGGAAGCAGCTACTAATTGCGGGGGCGAGTTTTCTCTAATCATCTATGTCTCACCACCTTGCAATTATAAAGGTTTTCTCTCAGGCATCTAGACCCTCTTAGCATGTTACGACAGAGAAGGAGCAGGGGGGAACACACGGACTTGCTTTACAGGTGAGGAAACTGAGGCCCAACGAAAAGACAGGAGTGGTCCAGAGCCAGTATGGTACAAGGGTGCTGGGTCTCTCAGCACTCAGTCTGGCTTCTATTTGTCTTCTTCTGAACAACCCTGAGCTCCATGTTGTACTGGGGCCTTATTTCTTTTACTGAGATGGGAAACAGAGAGACTTTCAGATTTAAAATTTTTAAATGGAAGAACCAAAAAAAGGGGAAAAAAGGAAAATTAATTGGGGTGCCTGGGTGGCTCAGTCCTTAAGCGTCCACCTTCGGCTCAGGGAGTGACCCCCTGCTCCGCTTGGGAGCCTGCTTCTTCCTCTCCCACTCCCCCTGCTTGTGTTCCCTCTCTCACTGGCTGTCTCTTTCTCTGTCAAATAAATAAATAAAATCTTTAAAAAAAAAAAAGAAAGAAAGAAAATTAATGGAGTGCATAATGAGTGACGAAAGATGCAGAACATTCAGTGTTAGCGGACATAAAATTTATCTTTGACAGCAGCTAGTACCTAGGATGATATGTAGTGGGTTACAGTTTTTCATTAAGCATCGAACACTGAAATCAACACTTCATGACCAGAACATGCTCTGATCCAGGCTTTCAGACTGGGAAGGCACTGACCTCACTCTGGGTCTGGAGCTCCACAGGAGCAGGACAGTGAGTCTGTTTTGTTCCCTGATGCATCCTAGGTGCCTGCACAGTGCCTGACACATAGCAGGTACTCAGTTGGTAATTGTCAGGGGTTCTGATTCCACAGTAATGTTGACACAGCTTTGTATAGGTGGATATTTTGGGAGCGGGGGGATCACTCAACTTGAAACCAAAACACCTGACTTCTACCCTAAATATATTACCACTTATTTCTTGGTTGGGAAAGGCATATTCCTCAAAATAGGAATGATTTATTACCAATTTCAGAGACTTGCAAGGATTCAATGTATTAACAGATGATAAAAACCTTCAAGTTAATAGGCGATAAAATGCAAATGTGAAGTGTTCTAACTACATAAACACAGGTTTTCTTAACCTGGGGACTGACTTCAGGGAAATTTCTCAATTCGATCGTGTGCAAAATCATAGGGGCTTATTTATTTTTCTGATAAATGGTCCTCAGCTGTCATCCAAATCTCTCACTTTTATGATATCCAAAATTGAAGCACTACCCATATAAAGTTACTCCTAATGGCTGTTAAAACTTACTCAGCACGTCCTGGTTGATGTGCAAACTCTCTTAGTTCCTGGCTCCTCACCCAACTGGCTCATCACTTCTGGTCCTCTTATCTGGACACCCAAGCTCCCCACTTGGGACTTTGCTTCCACAGCTGCCTGTCTTCCCAAACAGTGCCCCTGGTGGTCTCTCAGCTTAATCAGTGTCCCCCCTGGCCTTCCACTCCCAGTATCTGGTCTGAACCTCAGGTAGCCTTAACCCCCTGTTTCATCTGTATCTCTAACACCTTCTGTCAAGTTTCTCCTGGACTATTCTGGTTCTAGAGTCTCATAACTGGAGCTGTCGTCCATCTACAACACGTGCCTATCTTAATAGAGCCGCATCCTTCTTCTCTGCCTGTCTCCCTTCATCCTTTCCTTCAACAAAGACTTATAGGCAACCGCCGTATGCCATACACTATTAATTAATGTATTCATTCAACAACTATCATCTGAATGCTTATTATAGGTCTGCAATGAAGAATAAATCTTATTTCCCTCATGCAGCTTACACCTCAGGAATGGGGGACAGAAAGATGAAAAAGATCTGGTCACGGCCTTCACGGTGAACACAGAATGTCTAAGGTTTTGGCAGCATTGATTTCCGGACTAAGATTTTTAGCCTTTACTTTGCAGACAGTCAGGAGTCGTTGAAGTTTTTAAGCAGGAAAATGACATGTGCAAAGAGATATTTTAGGAAGTTCAATCTGGTGACATCTACAGGGTAGACTGGAAGTGGCAGAGCCTGGGGGCAGGGAGTCTATTACTGTAATTGTCAAGGAGAAAGGTAATTAAGGTCTAGGCTAGCATGGTGACTTTGGGAGTAGAGACAAGTGGAGAGATACTGAAGGCATTATGAGGAATCAGTATGATGGTGTGCAGAACAATAGAAGAATGAACAAAAGGTGATCTCAGCATCTTAACAGATAAGTGGCAGAACCTCTATCCCATCTCCTCTGCTCTCCTGCCTATTCTCCCCACTCCTAGGAGCTTATATGGCTTTTAATATCTCCTTGGCATATATTTTAAGCTTCAACTGCCCTGTCTCCATCCATCGCCCACACTGTCATTAGGGGACTCTTGTGAAGAGGCTGAACATTCATGGAGGAAATTGCAGGCTTGGATTGCTCAGGTGTCACCCAGAAAAGATTGTTTCAAAGGCTGTCCCCTCCTCTCCCAGTATCTAATGACCCCTTCATTTCATTTCACTCCCCTTCCCTAGTTGTATTTCAGTTATTCCATGGGGAAAAGAGAAAAGAAGCAACAAAATACCCCCGTTTTGTCTGCCGCCCCACCAGGACCAGCAAGAACCTGAAAAGATGCCAAGGGCACCCAAGGAGAGCCAGGGGGAGGAGAGGGGAAGGGTGAGGGAGGCACTACCACCTGACATCTCAGCCTGCTGAGCAGATGAGTGCATCTGGTAATTACCAGTAAGCAACAGGATGTCCAACCCTCCAAAAAGGCCAGGCTCTGGAAAGTTTACAGCAATGCTTGAGGCTTCCTGGTTGATCCTCCCTCACCTTCTCCATGTGTGTTTCTCCCAGAGGATACCACCCTCATCAGTATCTGAGCCATTCCCATCCAGGACAGAAAACATACCATTAGCTTCAGACTCTACGTTCAGGGTGTCTTGGGCAAGCCATGCAGACCTAGGCAGTTTCAAAGTTGCACAGTTTCCTCCCCTCCCTATCACCCCCCTTCTCACTGAAATAGACCAGCACCTGTGAAATAGGCTGTCTCTACACCAGTGCCAGAAACTATGCTGGGATATAAGAGATCATCCATGAGAAGAGTACATATTCCTGGCACAGTGGCCTCTCTTCTCCACTTTCAGTGCTTCAGATTCTCTCAAGGACTAAGGATTCACCATGACCTTCAGTCACCTTCTGGCGGGTCTTGGGACTGTCTGGTTCTTGCCTGTGTTTGCCCCAGGCATTTCCTATTCACCATATTCCTAAAAAAGGGATTGCTATTGTTATGAATGAGATATTCACAAAAACCACATTGCAATTCTGCCTGAATCTGTTTTTACTGTCTGCTTGGAATCTTCGGCTACTGGTCTGGGGATATGCTAGAAGTAGGGAATCTTGGAATCTTCTGCTACCTGTTTGGGGATATGCTAGAAGTAGGGAATGTAGCTAGACAAGAGTGTCACAGTAGAGGACTGACTTTATCAAGATCACATGCAGGATCCCCTCAGTAATGCTGTCACCATTAAAGTGTTTCACCTCTAAAGTGCTTTTACATGTATTACCTGATTTAGACTTCACCATAATCCAACCCAGGAATAATCCCTTGCTCCCATCAGGCACATCAGGGTCAAAATCCTACAATTGCTGGAAATAATTACCACAACTGGTAACCAGAGCTCCTAAGTCTGGTGCTTTTCCCTTTGAACAAAATCCTAAGGGGGAGTAATGGGTAAGGGGAGGACAACTTTACAGACTATCATTTTTCTCAGAGCTCATTCTAAACAGCCTACATCTCAGTGTCTCCAGTGTGTCAGTAGATCACAGCAGGGGTGGGACACACACATGCACACACACACACACACACACATGCACACACAAAGTTCAGTACCCCATTGTGCAGTTGTGTCTACTATGGAATTTCAGAGAAAAGAAAGCAGATTATCATGTTACATACCTTTCACCTTTCAGGTACTATTCTTGATGCTGTGATCTCACGTAATTTCCTATATTAGTCAGACTTCTCTAGAAAAACACAACCAGTAATAGACAATAGATAGATAGATAGATACATAGATAGAGATACAGACATATAGATATTTATGTGGACATTATCATACGAATTGGCTCACGCGGTTATGGGGGCGAGTTGTCCCACGATCTGCCGTCTGCAAGCTGGAGAACTAGGAAAGCTGGCAGTGAAATTTATTTCTAGTCCAAAGTCCTGAGGACGAAGGGAGCGCATGGTGCAGGTCCTAGTCCAAATCAGAAAGCCCGAGAACCAAAAGCACAGATGTCTGAGGGCAGGAGAAGCTGGATGCTCCAGCAAAGAGAACAAATTTACCCTTCTCTTAGTTCTACTTAGGTCCTCAGTGGATTGAATGATGGCGCCTGCATTGCTGAAGGTGACCTTCTTTACTCCGTCTACCAATTCAAATGCTAATCTCTTGCAGAACACCCTCACAGACACACCCAGAAATAATGTTTTACCAGCTCGCTCTCAGCTTCCTCTAGCCTAGTCAAACTGACACAAAGATGTAACCATCACACAGCCGTAGTGTTCCTTAGATTCACAGTCATTCACTCCACAAATACCAATCACTGGTTGGCAGCACTGAACAAAGTACTAACAGACAATTAAGATAAAGTGTCCTTTGTACCCAAGGAGTGGGTATGCACCCAGAGTAGGCACCCAAGAGTAAGGCTTGAGTCATTTTACTACACCCCTTCACCTATAAGGATATCATTGCTCAGAGAGGTCAATTTACGTGCCCACGGTTACAAAGAGAGTGGTAAGGTCCACATGTACTGATACGGACCAGTCTCCAAGATACATTGTTCAGCTAGGTGTAAAATGGTATGACTAACATATTACTATTCGTGTATCAGGAAAAGTGCAGTCATTTATACTGTTGTATAAGCATCTTTGAAGAAAATACAAGATACTGGTAGCCGAGATCACATCCAGGCAGGATCCTAGAAGTTAGAGAGAAAGGGAGATTCGGGCTTCACTGTGTAACCCTTTGTACTATTGGAATGTTTTTGTCTGTGTAGATGCATGGCTTGAAAATAAAAACATAAGGCATGACTACGTTAAAAATTGATTGAAGAGGGGTGCCTGGGTGGCATAGCGGTTAAGCATCTGCCTTCGGCTCAGGGCGTGATCCCGGCGTTGTGGGATCGAGCCCTACATCAGGCTCTTCCGCTATGAGCCTGCTTCTTCCTCTCCCACTCCCCCTACTTGTGTTCTCTCTCGCGCTGGCTGTCTCTATCTGTCAAATAAATAAATAAAATCTTTTAAAAAAATTGAAGAAACTCCAGTCTCAACACACCTTGAAAATTGTTTGTGGAACTAAAGTGCTACTGGAAATGTAACACGAAGTGTGGACAAGGCCACAAAAAATATTGGGAAGACGTGTGGGCTGTGGGTTCAAATGGACAGGGTACAGAAATGTGAATGACAGTGGTGTGTTCTAAGATGGCTGCCATGCAATGGGCATCCAGGACAGTGAGGCTGGGTGGAGGAGAGGAGGTCAGGTTGTAGAGGCACTTGAAGCCTGTGCTCCTGCTTTGGACAGGACTCCAGCTGTCATCAGAGAATGTGATGTTTGGGAACCACTTTCCTAAATGGGAGCATTATTAGCAACTGTGTCAAATTGCCTTTTCCTAAAGGTCTCCCCATGGCTGCCAGAGCTTTAATGTTAATTGGACAGATTGTCTTTGGATTTGAAACACAAACTGTGATTAATGAAACAACTGTTAACGAGTTTGGCCCGAGGTGGTTTTCTCCACCTTGCTTCTCCTGCTGATACAGATTCAATGAGGTCCTGCCCTGCATTTTTGGCCACTGTGCCTGGATGGGGAAACCAGCAGCCTGGCCAGGATGACAGTTTTGAACTGGCTGCCATCTTTCAGTTCTGTCTCTCCTCTTCCCTCATTTTATGGTTGGGGAAATTGAGTCTCAAAAAGGGAGAGAGTATTGTCTAAGGCAACCCAGGGGCGGGGTAGCAGAGCAAGGCTATAATCGAGGACAAGGGTTTTATTCTGAAAACATATTTAACCACCTTTTTCTCCTTCCTCTGCCTTTTTCTAGGTTTTTCTCCTTGCTTTCCTCAGTCATTTTAATTATCAGAACTGCCTTTATCTCTTGTGCTCCAAAGTATGTCACAGATGCATTATATTTTTCCTCCATCTACCTTGGCTGGTGTAGGTCTTATGTACTCATCATTGGTAGAAGTTGGTTTGGTGACATAGAAATACAGACATTAGAGTCATGGAAAACAGGGTTTGTAGCCCATCTCTACTGTCTACAAACTATATGACCTTGGGAAGTTTCCTCAAATCTAAAACTAGCATAATGATACTTACCTTACTTATAGGGTATGTAATGTAGGTCAGGTATTCAGCATGAGCCTAGATGATGGTTACTACATGGTAGTCGTTTTTCTCACCTACTGTCACCTGCTTACAGACTCTAGTCCTGCCCTGCACCACAGATCCATCCATACGTGGCTGTCACAATGCACATATGAGGTTTGTGCTGGTCTGTGATGTTTAGTTCTGGCATATTGGCAGTCTGAGACAGTATACACCATTCCCCTTTTGTCTCTAATACCTAGAAATTCACATTTATTTTTAGCAACAAATAAAGACAAAACTAAGCTCGATACAGAAAGAAAAGCTAAAATAAAAGAACATTCTTACATTCCAGAAGTAAAAAGCAAGCAGTGACAAGTACTCTATGGGATACCAAAGAGAACTTTAGTAATATTGGACCTAAATGTAGAGGATATAGTTTTAACACATTGCAGGGGTAGCATTGGTCCTATTTCTCCCTTGGTAGAAATATGAACTTTTGTTCTATTTTTCCCTATAGATTTATCAATGTATTTTAGATTCCTTTATTAAGAAGATGTGCATTTAGGTCATCTTGTCTTCCTGAGGAATTGACTCTTATCATTTAAAATGTCCCTCTTGGGTCGCCTGGGTGGCACAGCGGTTAAGCGTCTGCCTTCGGCTCAGGACGTGATCCCGGCATTCTGGGATCAAGCCCCACATCAGGCTCCTCCTCTGGGAGCCTGCTTCTTCCTCTCCCACTCCCCCTGCTTGTGTTCCCTCTCTCACTGGCTGTCTCTATCTCTGTTGAATAAACAAATAAAATCTTTTTAAAAAAATAATAAAATAAAATGTCCCTCTTTCTCTGGCAGTATTTCTTGTCTTAAAATCTGCTTTGTGTGATATCAATAGAGTAACTCCAATTTTCCTTGTTTTAGAGTTTATGTAGTAGATTTCTTCCTATCCATGTGCTCACTTTGGCAGCACATATACTAAAATTGGAATGATACAGATTTCTTCCTATCCTGCTACTTTGAACTCTTCTGTATTTTAATAAAGTGTGACTCTTATAAATAGCATATGCTTGGTACATTTTTTTTAATCAAGTCTGAAAAATATCCACATTTTAATCAGTGTTTACTCCATATCCATTTATTGAAACTATTAATATGATTGGGTTTAAGACAACCGTCTTGCTTTTTTTCCCTAATACCTCCTGTTCCTTGTTTCTATGTCACTTATTTCTGTTAGTCTTTGGGATTAATCAAGTACTATTAGTATTCCATTATAGCTATCTTTTTTTTTTTAATCTATGCCTCCTTCTTTTATTTACTTATGTTTTACTATTTACTCCAGGGTTTAAAATACAAATCTTTGACTTCTCACAATATATATTAAATTAATATTATATCACATCATGTATATTGTAAAAACTTCACTACTATATAATTCGATGTATATGCCCTCCATCCTTTTTCTAACCATCATGTATTTTCCTTCTTCATATGATATAAACCCCAAATATATATTATTATGTATTTTGCTTTACTCAATTGACTTCTAAATAATTTCAGAGAAAAACATATTTTTATATTTTTCTTCACTTATCTACATATTGACCATGTGCTGTGCTCTTTATTACTCTCTGAACATATAAATTTCATCTGTTAGGTTTTTGTTCTGCCTAAATAATTTCCTTTAGTATATTTTGGGGCAGAAAAAATGTGCTCAACTTTTCTTTGTCTGAAATTGTAATTTTTTCGTCTTCAATTTTTTAAATTAATTCATTTATTTGACAAAGAGAGAGAGAATGAGGGGAGGGGTAGATGAGGAGGGAGAGAGAGAATCTCAGACAGACTCCACACTGAGCGTGGAGTCTGACGCTGGGCTCAATCTCATGACCCTGAGATCATGACGTGAGCCAAAACCAAGAGTAGGATGCTTAACTGACTGAGCCACCCAGTCACCCTTTTCATCTTCAATTTTAAAACACATTTTCATTAGATAAATAAATCTAGCTAATAGTTATTTTGGTTATTGGTTTTTCTCTGAACATTAAAAGTCATTACATTAATTTCTACTTTCCCTTGTTTCTGGCAAGAATTGAGCCAACATTCTTTGTGATATGTATTTTTTTCCTCTACTTGCTTTAAGATTTTTTTCTTAATCTCTTAATCTCTGGTTATTAGTAGTTTGACTATGATGTGCTTACATATGAATTTTATCATTTTTTTTTTCTGCTTGAAGTTTTCTGAACTTCTTGCATCTATGAGATTCCATTTCTGATTAAATATGGAAGGATTTTTACCAGTCTTTCTTCACATAACTCTGCTTTATTCTTTCTGTCCTTCTCCATCTGAGATTTCAGTTAGCATGCTGCTCACTTTCTACTGTTTCACAAGTCATTAAGGCTCTGTTATTTCTTGTTTAATCTACTGCTAACCCCATCCAATGTTTTGTTGTTGTTGTTGATTTTAATTTCAGGTAGCACATTTTTGCTTTTATTTTTCAGTTTTAGAATATTTATTTGGTTCATTGTTACAGTTCTAATATTTTTCCTGAATTACAGAACTTTTTACCAATCATATTAAAGCATTTTTGAAAATTTCTTAACATATTTCTCTTTTTAAAAAAATACGTTGTCTGCTAATTCCAATATTTTGCTTGTCAGTGGGTGTCTTTCTATTGACTGATCTTTCTCTTGACTACAAGTCACACTGTTACTTGAGCATATGTCTATTTATTATTTAATTGTAAACTGGATAGTGTAGATAATAAGTTGTGAAGATTCTGGGTTCTTTTGTCTTCCTCTACAGAGTGTTGTGTTTTGTTCTGGCAGACAGTTAAATTATTTGAGAGCAACTGGACTTTATAGGCTTAGATTTGGGCCTTAGAGAAATGATCAATTCCAGGTTTGTTTGTTTTGTTTTGTTTTGTTTTGTTTTGTTTTGTTTTCCTGAGTTCTATAACAAATCTCCTAATCCTGAAACTTGTAACTTTCTTCAGTGGCATCATTTCAATGAAAGCCCAAAGTGTTTACCAATTCCCCAAAAAACATAACTTGACTGAATCCAAAACTGTGCCTCCTGTGAGGTAAGGAGCTACTGAAAGTTCAGCTGCTGCTAAGTTTCTGCAGAAATGTAGGGCTTCCAGCTGCTATTTTGCCTGAAGACAACTTGGGTTCTGGTATCACTGATGCTGTTAACCTTAAAAATAAAACTGCTAGTTATTTGCAGCTGCCATTGTATTCGTTAATACTTAAACATTTGTAATGACAAAAGTACTCTTTCTCAGCAAAAAGGGGTTTATTCAGGAGTAACAGAGAATTACAATCCAGAAGAAACAAGCTATAAGAAAACCATAGGCAGATCCAGAGAACAAAATAGAGGATACACTCTTTTATAGGGAACAGGCAGCCATTGGGAAGGGCTGTTATACACTAAACTTTCATTGGAGTAAAGTGGGAATTTAAAGTATAGTGGCTTTTCATTCACCGAGTTGTGACATTCTCTCATTTGCTGGGCTGTTGCCAGGATGGGGAGGAAACATTTCTTCTTTCTTCTGAGTTACTAAAGTAAGAGCTAAAGTAGTTTGGACTTGCAAGGTATGTCTCTTCGTGTTGGGTTTGTAATTTAGAATGAGTGGTAGGGCATGAGAGTTCCTTCTGCTGGCCTCTACTACATTTTAGTGAGGTTTTCTTTCATTAATTTTCGTAGTGCACAGCTCAGAAGTCAATCAAGGATGCAAGGGAAGCTTATATTCAGATTTTAAAATTCCTTCTTCTGTAGTTCCCCTTCTTCCAGCATTTCTCCCCTTCGTTTTCCAGTTGTTCTGGCATTCCCAAACTCTGTCATTTGATTTTGTAGGCAAATCAGACTACACATCTGTTTGATCTCCAAGGCATAAGAATGAAAATGGCCTGTTTCACTTCTTTGTTGACCCATGTAAGCTTCCAAGTGCTTTCCTTCTTTTTGCTGGAAGTAAGATGATGAGGTTGATGAAGCCCAGGGAATGGCAGAGTTTCAAGGGAGAAGACTGTATTACCATAAGAAGATAAGCCACATACCAAGCAGAACACTCACCTTAGATAGTTATGTTAGTGAGAAATCAATATTTATTATATTCAAAACTAAAATTTGGAGTCTATCAGTTCCTATGCAAAACCAACCTCAGTAAAAATATAATGGATTACTAAATGTGTGTATGTATATTTATATACATTTATTTACTTATATATAAATTCTTCATAATGTTTTTATTCACAGATTAATTGCTAAACTCATATTAAATAGTATGCACAAAAATATCTGTGTGGCAGTTTTGCTCAAAACTTAAACATGGCAGTAAGTACAAAAGCACGTATTTGGTTCTATTATATTTTGTTTTAAGAATACCATTGTATGCCTTCTTATGACTCAGTTCTCCCACTACTTTTCTTTGTTCAAACTGCCAAGGACTATTTGTCCCTATAGCTTGTCATGAGGTCATCTGGCTCTCAAATGTATCATTTATTATGAAGTCTCTGGCAGTACAGTTTTCTCATTAGCCTGCAACATTTAAGATAGTGTGACACTCCCCTTCACTGAATCATTTTCATGATGTCAAATTAAATTCTTAATTTATGAACTAAGTCAATAAATTAATTCCTTAGTCCATGAAAATATCTTTTGATTACAACCAATTGCTGAGAAAGAGTAATTTTGTCATTACAAATGTTAAAGTATTAATGAATACAATGGCAGATGCAGAACAAATATTGTCATTTTGACATTAGGACGTGCAAACTACATGCTGTCATACTTGCTTACCAACACATTAAAAGTTAAATGCTGTCACTTGGCATCATAACCTGCCATTGACATAATTATGAAAAACAAATACAAATATGAGCTATGAAATTGAATGGTAGTCTTGGTTATAATATTGCAATTTAGAAAATGTAAGGAATGCCAACATTAATTACTTTTAGACAATCCTCAAAATGATAATTAGCATGTGGACCCAAAGACAAATATATTTTCTGTGACTTTGCTTATAATTGTAAATAATTAAAAACAAGGTAAATGTCCATCAGTTTAAAAACATGACCTCTGGAGTTAGGCTTTCCAAGTTCAAATGCTAACCACCACTTCCTAGATGAGTGATCTTGGACAATTTAGTTTGTGTTTCTATCCCCTCAAATCTAAAATAATGATGGCAGTTGTGCTGAATGGTGTCTGTTCATATTTACACTCTTCCTGCCTTTCTAATTTTTCCCCTTTATTACAAGGTCTGCAAGATTGGAAACTATATTTCCTGTATCCCTTACTAGTGGTGTTCCAACCTAGGTTCCACCAAAGAAAAGCACTTCAGCAAAATTATAGGGCAAAAGAAAAGAGAACCATTCTTCTTTTCATACCTGCCTCAATGATGGCAGCCTAACGTGGGCCCCTGCAGTGGCCATGACGTTGGTAGCCGCGGGCAGGAGATTTTCATCCAGTGGAGGTGCCAGCAGTAACAGACTCTTGCAGTAGCTGTGACATAGTCAGCTTTTGGAATAGCAGCAGCAGATGACTTAATGAAGTGAGTTAGAGCAGTAGTGGCTTCTCACAGTTCTTTATATCTGAATAACACTGCCCTTTGTTGGGGGGTAGGGTTTCAGTCCTTCTAACTATTTAATACCTCAATTATATATATAATCTCTCTTTGCCTAAAATACCTAAACTGGTTTCTGCTTGCTTGCTTTCTTTCTTTCTTTCTTTCTTTCTTTCTTTTTTAGATTTTATTTGTTTATTTGACAGAGAGATTCAGCGAGAGAGGGAACACAAGCAAGCGGAGTGTGAGAGGGAGAAGCAGGCTTCCTACCAAGCAGGGAGCCTGATGCGGGGCTCAATCCCAGAACCCTGGGATCATGACCTGAGCTGAAGGCAGACGCTTAATGGCTGAGCCACCCAGGCGCCCCTGGTTTCTGCTTTCTTGACTCCATATTAATTGATAAAGTAGGTGCATCAGCATGATAAAGTTGCCGTGAGGATTCACATCATAAGCATAAAAGTACATAGAGTAAGCCCTGGAACATACAAAGCTTTCATTAAATGTCACATTCTGCCGTTGGCATAGTTATTATGCCCTTGAGGATGTGTCCCATGGTCCTATTCCTTCCTATATGGAGTCTCTTATGGTTATCTCCTGGACATTGAAAATGTTGTATTATAGAGATGGTAGATTCTGCTGTATTCGTTCCAAGAGAGGCATTTTGTTTGTTTGCTTTTACAGAGGATGACATGGTTGGGCACAAAATGCAAAGTCTATCTCTTGGACAGCAGCTCAAAGTTCAGTTCTTTCAGCCATAGGCAGCTTATTTAAACTCTCTAACTCCATGCATGGATGATTCAGTTGTCAGAGATTTGGGGAAAGATTATGTACAGAATTTGGGCTTTCCATCTCTGGCTCTGTTCTTTCCAAGATCTGCCCCTCACTTTCTAGCAAATAGGATTGCTCCAAACTCTAACTAACCTCTGCTTTTGAAACCAGCAAGGCTGTGAGCATTTTCTCAGAGTTTTAACCACCCTGCATGATGCAGACTAGGGACTGCCCTCATGCTCAGATAAACAATGAAAAGGCACATGCCATTTTCTTTGAAATGTTAACTCCCCATCCAGGATACTTTTGATCACTCTCCATTGCCTTGAAGTGTTTTTTTGTTTTGTTTTGTTTTGATTTGGTTTTGGTTTTGTTTTGTTTTGTTTTGTTTTGTTTTGTTATTTTGTCCATTGCTTATTGTCATCCATGGGAAGGCCAGTCTGATAGAGGTTTATTTGGCCATCAGTGGAAGCAGCTCTTATGCACACTATTAATATTTTATTGATATAAGCACATATGCATAATTCATTTATATCTTCTTGCACAACAAACTACTTTAAAACTAAGTGATATGAAAGAATAACTTTTCTTTTTTCTTTACAATTCTTTTGGTGAACTGGCTCTGCTGGGTAGGTCTTTTTCTCCTTGTGCCATTGAATGGGGTCTCTCATTCACCCGAACTCAGCTGGCAGATAGGCTAGAAGTTCCAAGAATTCATTCACATATCTAGAACCCCGATGTGATTCCACATGGCCTTTTCACGTGGCTTGGGTTTCCTCTCTAAATAGTGATCTTAGGGAAATTGGCCCTCTTACATGGCAGCATGTTTTGCAGAGGGAAGACTCAGAAGCCTTCAGGCTTCTTGAGGCCTGGGGTCAGAAGCCCCAAAATGACACCTCTGCTGCCTTCTATTAGTCAATACAGGTCACAAACCCAGTTTCAAGTGGAAGGGAAATAGACTCCACATCTTGATAAGAATGGTGCCATGAGCATGCAAGAAAGGGAGGAATTTGTGGCTGCCTTTTTTGCCAACTACACACACACAGAGACACACACACACACACAGACACACACACACGTAACATTTTGGTGGACTAAAAGGAGAGGGAGCTGTGCAAAGTAGAGTTTTTGATTTTACCTGTGGGATGTTTTATTTCTTAAGTGTAAGGCAAAATAAGGAAATCTAAATATTTGTTAATTCTGGGCAACCAAGTGGATGGCTGTTTGCTCTATTATTCTGCTGCGTTTTTGCTTGTTTGATTTGTTCTGTATGTTTAAAGCTCTTCCAAATAAAAGGCTCATCAGCTTCTTGAACTCCTAAGGCTATATTGGTGGGTTGCACAGGCCCCTCTTGATTAGCACAGGTCCACAGGTGTTAGACTCCTCCTACTCCTACTCTGACAGTCGGTAATTCTACCTAGAATGAGGGAAAGGACCAGATGACCTCTGAAAGCCCCTCTGAGCTATGCGTTTCCATGCTCTTTCTGCTGTGTCTGGATCATTTCATTCCCAACATTGCTCCTTAATCACTCGCCTAGTCATTCTGCTCAAAAGCAGTTCCCTTTATCGTGATGTTTTCATACCCTGAACTCTGCTCATTACTCTGCTCCCCACCTCATTACCAGAATGTGCTGCTTGAGTCTTACACGCTTAAAAATGATCTACCATTCCGGCTCTGTAGAAATTACCCAGCCAACAGGCATCTATCTCCTTCAGTATCCATCAGGCTGAAGAGAGTGATTAGTGAAATTGCAGGGTCTGGGACACTCCACCGGGGTCATACTGGTGATTTCCATGCTCTAGTGCTACAGAGGAGTACCTTCCAGTAGACCCATTTTGAAATGAAAGGCAAAGAGTTCAGAGAGGCTTTGCTGACTTATGAGAGTGAATCCATTTGTTAGCCAAACTTCCTGACTACTTAAATAAAAATAATAATAATCTAATATAGGAAAATATCATATAAAATAAGTGGGGAAACATAGGATTAGTGTCTTCACTCAGCCTTATTTATAAGAACAAAGTAGTAGAAACAGCCTAATAGTCCTCATCTGAGAGGATAAGGACATAAATCAGAGTATGTGCAGACAAAGGATCAGTACTGGACTACTTAAAAAATTGAGGTAATGTCATACGCCTTGACGTGGAAACGTGCTCATACTATTTAAATTAAGGCCAAAATTTGCTGAAAGATTTTTACAGTTTTATAGGATGATCCTATTTTATAAAGATTTTAGATGAATATGTATTTTGTTGTAAATACAAGAAAGAAAGTGAACACTAGCTTTCCATTATTGAATGCCCCCTCGGTGTGACACACTGTGCCTGTAGTGTGCACACACCGAATTACCTCATCCTTCCTCACAACATGGGGCTGGCTTTATTATCAGCACTCTGCACATGTGGAAACTAAAGCTTAGAAAAGTTAAGGAACTCGTCCATGAATGCCTCACTAGGAAGTAACTAAATTTGTATATGCTTCTTGGCTTTCCTACCACAAGCGCCTGAATACCTAACCAATTCCAACAGTACCGAACTTCTCACGCTTCAATTTCTCTCGCTGTCAAGATCATCGTACTTCCTGTCTTTGCCCATACCCCACTGTCTTCCTCTGATATTCTTGGCAGACTTCCTTTCACCCTAATGAAAAGTTTTTTACTGGGGCATTCTAACATATGGTAGCTTTTAGCTGAGGATTCTTAAATGTGTTTCTAATAGTTAAAGCATACACGTAATTCAAGATACAAAACGATCTATCAACCCATCCCCCAGCCATCCCAGTTCTCCACACCAAAGGTGACAACTGTTCTCTATTTTCTGGGTCTGCCCTCTGGCAGAATTTAGAAGCAAATACATACAGATATTCCTTTCCATCCTTTTGCACCAACAATGGCACACAATTCACACCATTTCTCATTTTCTGTATACCAGTATGACTTACAAATAATTCATAGCTGTATGTGAAAAGATTCTTCATTCTTTGTTTGGCTTTGTAGTACTGTTCTGTTATCTATGTAAGCAAGGTTCCTACTGATGAACATCTAGGTTATTTGCAATTCTTTGCTTTTATGAACAATGCAATGATTATTTTTAGTCATTATTTCGCATGCAGTTATGTATGTTGTTAATGAATGAGTGCATTTATAATGTATACTTTCGGATTGTCTCTGACAGAGTTCTTGCTAAATGAGAATCCTACCAGCAATGTGTAAGATTGCCCTATTTCCTCACATCCTGAACAATACAGTGTATAGTCAGACTTTTGGATCTTGGATAATCTGAAAAGGGAAAACTACTGTCTTGGTAGTTTTAATTAGCCTTTCCACAGATTCACAGCTGTCTTCCCACTTGTTCAAGTCTTCAAGAACATTTTACATTTACATTTACATTTTCCTCCATATAGACTATGGGCATTTCATATTTGTTGCTATTTTAAATTGAATCTTTTCTTCCATTGCATATCCTAACTTTTAACTGTGTGTTATGTGTATTATGAAAGTTATTGATTTCAGTATATTAACATTTTTCCCATCCACTTTATTGAATTCTCTGATTATTTGTCATAGTTTTCATTTTATTCTCCTAGGTTTTCCAAGTACATAATCATATTATCTGCAGTAGTGATAATTTTACATATTCATTCCCAATATTTATATCTGTGGTTCCTTCTCTTGTCCCATGGCACTGTCTAGCATCTTCTGCAAAAAAATATATTAATTCATAGTTGCACATTTCGTCACTGTTTTTGTTGATGGTGAGTTCTTTGTTTCTAATGTTAATGAAGGTGCTTTTACTGTTTAATGTTTCTCTCCATTAAGCAGAATATTTATATTATTAAGAAAATAGTTATCTGTGAAGATATTATTAAATGTGATAACATATTCTGTCTTTTAAAAGCCTCTAATGAAGCAGTGTTCAATAGAAATATACGTCGTAAATCCAAGACACACACACACACACACACACACACACACATATATATATATAAAATTTTAACTTTTCTAGTAGCCACACTTTAAATAGTAAAAAATAAATGAGTAACATTAATTTTCAAAAGTTTTATTTAACTTAATATATCAACATATTACCATTTTAACATGTATCCAATATAATAATTATTTTTTTAAAAGATTTTATTTTTAAGGAATCTCTACACTCCCCAACGTGGGGCTCGAACTCTCAACCCTGATATCAAGAATCACATCCTTTTCTGACTGAGCCAGCCAGGCGCCCCTCAATATAATAATTGTTAATGAGATATCTTATATAGTTTTCTAGCACTAAGTCATTGAAATCTGGTGTATATTTTACAGTTACAGCACATCTCAGTCAGGACTTGCCATAGTTCATATGCTCAGGAGTCACATGACTCTAGTGGCAACTTTACTGGACAGCACAGCTCTAACCACGTTTCAACATCTTCAGGCTAAGGCCTAAACATCAGATTGGCCTTCATAGAAGGTCCTCTGCTGGTAACTCTACTGCATTACCTCCTCTTTGAGCTTTCGAAGACCTATTCCTTCTGCTTGGGATACTCTTCCACCTCCTCTTCACCTGGTTAAGTCTTAGCTGTCCTTCAGTTCAAGGCCAATCTTACTTACTCCCAGGAAGCTTCCCTTGCCTCAAGTTTGGGTTGGGTTCCTGTTCTCTACATTCACATCATAACCTAATTCTATCCTTCTTCCACCAGACTGTGTGCTTCTTGAGATTAAGGACTCTAGTTTGCTTCCCACACCACTAATACATAGCACAGTGTACCTACTAGGTGCTCAACAAATACTTGTTGCATAATGAAGAGGTTTCATTGCATGAGATAAGAACCTTCATGCAGAACAGAAGAAAACAATATGTCCTATACATCTTTTGAATGAGGAAAGAGAAAACTTTGAACACCACAGAGTAGGAAGGAAGACTTACGATGGAGTCTTAGAAATGGATGGATGAACAGAAAGACAGTAACATGTTAAGCACACACTAAAACATATAAGTTATGACATCTCAGTGTGTAGTTTGCAATATTAGATAGAGGAGTAAGTGGCAGAATATATAGGTGTCTGTCCGTATCTCCTTGGGGAAAGGAGATGTAAGTTGCAGAGAGTAGATGATAAGTTATACAGCTTTCAGTGCTGTGGACCACTTTAAGTGTAAATGATTTTTTGTTCCCTTGGTTGGTGTAATGTCATGAATAAATTGTCATCTACCAGTCACCACACTGAAGCTTTAGAGGACCCTGCCCCACCAGAGTGACCCTTTCTTAAGAGAGATCACTGTCTATAGCAACCTGGAAGTGGTGTTATTGAGGTAATTCAATGCTAAGAGTCTCCCTCTCTGGACTTTTTTTTTTTTAAGATTTTATTTATTTATGAGAGAGACAGAGAGACAGAGAGACAGAGAGAGAGTGGGAGGAGAAGCAAAGGGAGAGTGACAAGCAGACTCCACAATGAGCGTGGAGCCCAATGCAGGGCTTGATCTCAGGATCCTGAGATCAGGACTTGAGCCGAAACCGAGAGTCAGATGCTTAACCGACTGAGCTACCCAGGTGCCCCATGAACTTATATTTTTATATGTTTCACTTTCTAAGACATATATCATAGTTTCTGGCTCACCCTATCACCTCTCTATAATGGAAGAAAGATGCATTAGCTTTCAAACACTCAGCCGACATGAGCCTATGGTACTTATCTTTGGAAAATTACTAAATAATAACAAAAATAACAATCAAATGGATACCATGCACTGCACACTTACTATGTATCAGGCACTGAGCTGAGAACTTTATCTACATCATCTCATTTAAATGTCACAGATTTTACAAATAAGTCATGGGCCCAAGGTCAAATAGCTCATAATTAACTGAGCTGGGACTTGTTCCCAATATGTCTAATTTCAGAGCCTACATATCCATACATTATATGTTATTACTTGCAATTTATCAAACCCACATAGAATTCTATTACTGAAAATCTCAGTAATCCATCTTTGCTTTTGGCCAACATCAGAACATTTGGATTTCACTCCAGGTCACTCCTCTGCAGGGAGAACTTCGTCCCCATCTTGTTTGGCCTTTTGATTAGATCAAGGAAAGATGCTTCAGTGTGTTTGCTACTCTCTTTCCCTTGAGAAAATGGGCAAAATGATTGACTCAGAACCCTTCACACACATGGAGCCCACAGCAGCTCATCAGAGGTCTTCTGTGTAAGGGTCAATTACGATGTATGCTTGATAGTAAACCAAAGAAATAAAGGACAGATGGAGGAATTTGGTCACAGTGACTGAAGACACTTTGACAGCTGCTGTGGTGATTACATCACCAGCCACTTGGCTTTCAGTGAAGATTGCCTCTTGATAACTCTTAAAGAGAAGCAAAAGTATTTGTCTTTGTGATGCCATATTTAAAGGCTTTAACACATAAGGGTAGAAATGTTGCCAGATCCTAAATCAGTGGTTCTAAGCTTTGACTATACATTCAAGTCCAAGGCTCTACACCCCAGGGACCAATTTCATTAGAATCACTGGAGGTGGGATCCAGACTTCAGTATTTATTATAGTTCCCCTGGATTAATCCAATGTTCAAATCAATACGAGAACCACTGCTCAAGATTAATGTTTCTCTTAGCTTATGTTAGTTACCACGTGTGAAGTAACAGTTCATTTCTATTGTCATTTTCTAAATGATTGGCATTACATAAAGAAAATGTAGTCTATTTAGTATCAATTCCTTTAAATATTTGAAAATTTCTTCATGACCACATATGCCATCTATCTATAGATAAATAGGTGAATAGATGGATAGATATGTTATGTATCAGTGTACTTTCTGTGTTTTAGAAAAACCACATTACCAATTTTTGTGTATAGTCTATTTATATATCTGACAAAGCTTGTTTTCTGAAATTTTTTTTATCCGTTTAATCTATCCTTTTGTGATAAAGATATTTTAAAACCTCCCAGTGATAGGATGTTTGCCTGTTTTGCAAAAAAGTGATTATCAATGTTGCTTTTATATTTTGAAGGTATGTTGTTAAGTGCCTCAATATTCTTTAAATTATGTTTCCCTGGATTTTTTTTTTAATTTTGCTCTTAAGGAATATGGGTCTTTATCTCTAGTAATGTTTCTGCCTTGGTTTCATTTTGTTGGTATATTGCCTCATTATGTTTCATTGCATTAGTTCTTGCATAATATGTCATTTACTTTACTTTTCAAACTTGTGTGACTTTGTCTTAAGTGGTTCTCTTTTAGGAAGTATTATTATTACTGGATTTTTAGAAATTGATTCTGATAGTACATCTTATAATGGCAAATTTCGTTTGTTTACACTAGTAGTGATTACAGATATATTTAGACTTAGTTCTACCTTTTTCTTTTTTTATTTGATTCTGCTGGGATTGATAGATTCACTTTATTCATTACTCCTCTCTGATGTTTTTGAACTGCAATTTTTACATATATAAATAATTATAATTTTTTATCCATGGCTGAAAGTATTCACAATTTTTAAATGTTTTCCTAAACATAGCAAATACCTTAGAACACATTATTTACCACTGAACTGCAGTGCCCATCAAGATAATTATTCTTTAGAGTTTGTTTTACACTTTTCACACAAACATAATTATTAATTTTGCACTCAGTTAATTAAACGTACTGGTATATTTTCAATTTCTGTGCCCACAGAAGTGTCTTTTATTATTTCCTTTTTTAGGAAATAAAAAAAATACCCCTGTATTTTTTTCTTCTAGAAAAAGCCTGAGAGTGTTAACCTCCCCATTCATGCATTCTAAAAAAATGCTTTTTCTTGCCTTCCAACCTGACTAGAAGTTTGGCTGGACATAAAGTTTGGGGTTAATACATGTTTTCCTTCTACACAGTCAGATATTACCCTTTGATCTTTGGGTACCTTCATTGCCAAAGTGGGGGGAAAAAATCTCTTAGTCTAAATTTTATTTCTCACTGGCCACTCTGTCTTTTTTCTCTGGTAGGTTTTAAGATTGTAAATTTGCCTTAGTTCTTCTACTCATTCAAAGAATAGGTGTTTATTTGGTATAATTGATTAAAAATTTATTATATAAATTTGGTATAATTTATTCTTCCCTGTGGATCTTTTGATCTGTGAACTTGTAATTCTTCAGTTCAGTAAAAGACCAGTAATTACCTCTTCAAATATTTCTCTTCTCTTTTCCTTCTTTTTTTGTCTTTTGGAACTCTTACTGGGCCTAGGGGGGAACTTCTGAAGATATTCTTGATATCTCTTTATTTTTCTCCTTTAGTTGCTCCTCTATTGGAGAATTCTGGGTGAAGTTCTTATTATTCTATTCCAAGTCATCATTTTTATTGGGTTTATTAGTTGTGGTTTCATCCATTCTTTATGTTTTCTGTTTAAATGTGTCCACTTTCAACATTTCTAATTGGTTCTTATTCATGTCCACAATTCTCCAGTTTCCTTTCTTTTTTCTGCTTGTTTTCTAATTTCTGGTGTGGATGTGAGTGTTTTTTTCCCTCTCTGTGATCAACCTACATGCATTTTCTTATTTTTCTCATTTTGTGGAATTAATTTAATTAATGGTGAATTCATGTTTGATGATTGGGTTTTATTAGCCAATTTTCTTAGTGTAACTTTCCTCCTATGGCAAAAAAGTGTTTTTTTGTTTATTTTGATGTTTGTTTTTCTGCCTATTCCTCTTCTCACCCCTCCCTGTATCATCCACACATTTATATGCAAATATTCTTTGAGTAGCTACTATGCACCAGTCCCTGTTCTAGCTCTGGGAATATCTAGTGTTCAAAACACACAAATATCACTCCCTGCATGGAGCTTACATTCCAGAGGGAGAAAACAGACAATAAATATAACACATGTATAAATCATACAGCATGTTAATGATCGTGTAATTGCCCGCACCTGTTTCTCCAGGGCTCCCAGTCCAGAATGTTGGTTAGGGGCTCCTGCTCTGCAGTGCTATTGCTTAGTGCTGCTCAGAGTGGAGTACACACACAGGTGCTGAGCTACAAACTATTTGTAACTTGCCGATGACAAGACAAGTATAGAAATTTAGACAGAGGCTTTGGAAACTCTTATGTCAATTTGAGAAAACAATTTTGTTTCTGTCAAATCTGACAGAACAAAATTTGTCCTTGTATTTTGTAGGTCTACTTTTTATTTTATTTCTCAATTTTCTTTAATTATATTTTACTTTAAAAATTCTGTGGTGAAATGGGGTGGGCGGTGGGGGGAGCATCTGTGTTCTTTCAACACAGAGTCTGAGAAGCATCAATATAGAAGTTCTTCAGATGTGGGAACTAAACCAGTAGGGGCTTTGTTAACGTCTTGATTGAAAGGCTATGGGCAATGTCTGTGTCCTCTTTCCTCCTTCAGTGTGCAGCGTTATGGAAATCAGAGCCTATAGTGGCAGTTGGTAGTTTGCGTTTTTCACTTCTTTTTATAGCATGGGCATGTGAGCCCCAACTTGAAGCAGTCAACTTGCCATAGAGCATTTAGTGCCAATTATCTGGTGGGCATAGAAGGGATTCTCAAAATATATCTAACTCTGCCACTTGGCAGAAACACAAGTTCTTTTCATTCTGAGACTTTTGATTATTCCAAACTGACCCCTGGGAAAAAGAGTGAAAAGGCACTAAACTGCCTGCTAAAATTCCTAATTTCCAATGTTGACTTGGCCATTGGCTGACTGGTAACCTTCTCATGTCACTAACCTCTTTTACAGTTTAAGCTTTCTAATTTTTCACGACTCTTTGAGACTCGTAGGTTAGGGTTATTTTTGTAAAGAAGGAAAGTACCTTCTGGAAAGTGCAGCGATGTGTCCAAGGCCAGTTATTCAGACAAGCCTAGGTCTGTCCCAAAGTCCATATGTGCTATCTCATAAGATATCAAAGTTGGATGGAGTCCTCTCCTTGAGAAGGGAATATGAGAGATGGTAGAACGCAAATACTGTTGTAAAATACCAGCACTCTTCTCATAGCAGGGATGTGGAACTTAATCCCAGTTGGGGAGTGCTCACTGAACCCTGCCTGTGGCTGCTCTAGCATTGCTTGCAGATGCTCCTGTGTCACAGCTAACATAGCATTCACCTCTCCCCCATTGTCAGAGCTTAGAAGCTGTGACTGAAAGGCACTAGACAAGGTAGGGAGAGCACACAGCCTTGACAACTGATGTTGTGCGTTTACCCAGATATGGCATGGAAGCTGCTGCAGAAAGGATTTGATTCACCTGGGTGCTGATCTATACAGTTCTGATGTGCTCATCGTTTTCCTTCTCTCCTTTACATTCCCCTACAGTAAAGGATGTCTTATGCACATCCTGACTCCAACATCCAGCTATGTTTTCCCTTGAATACAGGTCAAATTCCATTTCAAAAAGTTACAATAACAAAGAAGAATTCTGGAGAAACAAGCTATGCCTATACTTTGGTATTTGACTCCTAGGAACAATGCTTTCCTTATCTAGTTACAACAAAATTTGAGCTCTTGTACAAACACTTTCCTTTAACGCTTTCCATATGATATTTATTCTTAAAGCAATATTTCCTCATGTGTGCATATCTCATGAAAGATTAAAATGCATATTCAAGTGTTGGATGTTTGATCTTTACAATAGCATTTGATTGTTAAAATATCAAAAGTACTCCTATTTTATAGATTAAGAAATTGAGGTTCAAAGAAGTACATTAACCAAAACTCCATAACCCTTAAGTTCAGGAACTGGGGACTTTGGATTCTAAATATGCTCTCTCCTGTGTAATATTCTATTTTATAGATAGCTCCATGAGAACCATTTTTTCCAGGAAACTAAGGGTAGTAACTAAACTGTTCGGATGTTTTATGCCTTGCCATCAAGAGCAAATGCCAAGTGTGTAGAGTCGCTAAGTATTTACTAGGATGAGCTATGCCTTTAATATCCTTTATTCCCTTTCCACCTCAAATATCCCAGCTGCCAAAACAAAATTGGGAATGAAGATAGTCACATTCTGAGGGTAAAAGGGAATGGGGGTGGTGCCTTTTCTCTCATTCTGGTTTGAAATACTGAGATTTTAGTACAAAGAGGAAATCGCCCTATTTGACCTCCAGTTCTAGGAATACAATGTTATCCGTAGGCCAGTGAGGGCAGAATGATGGAGATAGACAGCTATGGGGTTGAGCAGAAGCAACCCTGCCACTTAGTACACCCAGAACAGGTGGCTTACATGCTGTGCACTACAGCTTCTGATCTGTACAAAGATACTGGTCGTAACAATATACATACAAGGCTTTTCGGTAAAGTTGTTTTTAAAATATAAAGAGTTACACAAATATTAGTTGTTATTTTGTCAATTTTGCACTTTTCCCAAGAGCATAAATTCTATTCTAAGGATGAGTTACCTTGCAGAGATCTCAAACTGTGGACACATGTGGCAATAGCAACTGCAATGAAACATAGTGTGACCTTGGGAATATCGCATAACCTTTCTGTTGTCACTATGATCCTCATAGAATAACCAAACATTATCCTTGCTCTCCCTTTGAGATGAGCAAGGTTGTATATAATTAGGACTATATAATCACATGTTTATGATCCAGGATCATGTGTGTGCATGAGTGTGTGTGTGTGCGTGCGCACACGCACAATTGTGCCCTCTCCTTTTGCAAATGAAATGTAAATTCCTGGAAGTTGAGAACCATATTTCCTCTAATCTGTAAATTTTAAAGCACTGGAGAACAGAAATGTAATTACTGACTATCAGAGCAGGAAGAGACTTTAGCCTCATTTAGTCTGACTCTTCTCATTTTATAGATTAAAAAAATAGGAACCCAAATGTACAAATAATAGGCGGTTTGCCTAAGATCACCCAGCAGAGGTTGGATTTAAACCAGACATTTTCATTTCAGCTCCTTGTTTTTTTTTTCCCCCATTATATATTACAGTAGATAGTTGATGTATAATTTTCAAATGAAGAAGAAAATAACTAAAAATCATTTAGATTAGCGTTTTACACAGTAGAAAGCAAGTTCAGTGATCAAATAAGTTTTAATAAATGCTGTGTCTCAAGAGCTTTGTTTCTTTATGCTAATATAACTTCAGAATCTCCAAAAGATGGTAGGTTGGTTTTTCCAAAGTTCTTTGAACAATCCTTTTGGAGGATCACAGCTATTAGAATGTAATAAATATCCAATAAACGTAAATGGGTAAGTGAACAAAAAATAATAAATGACAGTATCCTAGGATTTCATCCTGAAACTTAACTACCTGTTTTGGTTAGCCTTTTATAATCTACATAACCTTAGATGGGACTCTCCATTCCCTGTAGCAAGGTTCCTCTTCCTAAGGTGGAGAGAGGATGACCTGCCCGACCTACCTTAAGAGGCATCAAGGACGGTCAAATTTCCTTGAAACTGCAGAACCTGGTGTAAGGAATGATTCTCCTTTTGAGCACCAGCCATTCTCCTTTCGTTTTGGGAACAATATTCTCCTATTTTTCTCAGGAACTACATTTTCCCCTCCCTCTACCCATATGATTCCTATTGGAGCCTTGACGTTATATAAACCTGACCCTCCAGCCAGAGTTAACAGGTCAAGAGCTGCACACCTCACTCCAAATTCTCTCCACTGGGATTTCAGGTTAGGAGGTGAGAGAAAGTCAGTTGAGAGTTTGTGGGTAGCTAAAGAGCTGTAGGCTTTTCCTTTGTTCACTAGCCACCAGCCACAACCCTCGGATATTACAAATTGTGTCCCCATCTTTTGGCTTTTCCACGTATTCCTTCTCTGTCCTTCCCTGAGATATTGGCAGAACTGGCTCCATGTCACCATTCATGCCTGAACTCCAATGTCACCTCTTCACAGATCTCCTTTGATCACGTAACCAGGGAAGCACCCCGTGTCATTCTGTACCACTGACTCTGTTTTATCTCCATCATAACTCCTCTCAGTAGCTCAAACTGTCTTGTTTGCTTATGTGTTTGCTTATGTCTGACTTCCCTGCAGAACATAGGCTTCTCGAGGGCAACAATTTTGTCTTGTTTACCCCTTCTTCCCTAGCCCTCAGAAGGATGCCTACACACATTCGTTGATTCATAAGCTGGTGAAATCTCTATGCTCACAATGATCTTTCAAGGTCAGCAATATTGTCCTCTCTTGAGAGTGGAAGGAGCACAAACCCCAAGGATCCATTCATTTTTTCCAAAATCCCACAGTTATGGAAGAAAGAGAGCAGTGGTCATCTTCCACCTGGCCAGGATGGTTTCTCTAGAATCTATCCACTGTCAGATCATTTTATATCGGTAAGATCATTTTGGGGTTTTTCTGGTGAGGAAGGAGAAATAGTTGGGTAGAGATGTGAAAGATCCAAGCAGGTATCACATGCCAGTCAACACATTTGGAACCATTAGGCATCACAGAGAAACACTACCATACAACCACGATGTTTTTTTCTCCTGCCTGTGTCCAGACTTGTTTTTGGAGCAGTCCCTGCTTACAAGTCTGGGGCTGGAACATTCTGGAAGGCCCCAGGTATCACTACAGTAGTGGCTGCCAACTTCCTAACACTGATATTGCTTTCACACCAGTAGTCCTGGATAAGCATTAGTAATAAGGGAGAGGAGAGGGGAAGCCTCCTTCTGCTTGCTGTTTTTCTTTTGGACATCAGTAGGCTTTGTTTTACCTGTGAAAATATATTTTTAAATGTCCAGGAAAGAAAGCCAATATTTGGCAGAGCAAGAGTGACCCCTACACATGCTCCTTCCTGTGGGGATTTGGAATAAGATTCTGTTTGTTTGATTTTATGCAAGGTCCGACCTAGCTAAGATTGGCAAGGGTAACTATCCCCACCTTTACACTGCTGCCAAGTCAGGAAAGAAGCTGAATTCTGGCCCATTTTTCATGTTGGATGAACCTCAGTTGAGACAGGTAGAAGAATAAATCCAAGGTCACACACGGAGTCAGATATTATTAATAGGCTGAAATATTTGATTTAATGTCCCACACTTTGCATCATTAACTCATTTAATACTTTCAGCAATCCTACAAAGTAGACATTGTTACCTCAAGGGAAGTTGAAACCAAGAGAGGTTAAATGACTTGTCCAAGACCACACAGCCAGGTAATCACGTAGAATTTGGACCTGTGAATGCTGCACTGTTCCTGTGCCCCTACCTGTGTCAATGCAGCCAACCACTACTTTTGGAGAAGAGGGTTCCCTGTGATCATCTCACTTTCATGTACCTTCACAGGAGAATATTCCCATTTCATACAATTTTATGAGTGTCACCACCCAGAATAGGGCTACAATGACTGCTGCATTTCCATGGCAACTGCCACATCTGTCTCATTCCTTGTTCTCCATTTCCTATTATTCATCTCAAAGCAATTTTGCAGACAGGTGTGATTCCAGGTTACTGCAGGGAAGTACCAATGGCAAAAACAAGTCAACAGCAGATCTCAGATCCAGAATGCTCCATTGTCTCCCCAAAGCCCAGAAGCCACAGTCAGGACCATTCTGTCCTAAGAAAAATGGCTAGCAAACTGATGTTTCTCCAATAATCCTTCCCTCCTGGGTAAATAGTTAGCCCGAAAGTCTCCCCACCTGTGTACCTTGTGACCCCAGTTGGGTAGTTTAACCTCTTCAAACTTCAGTTTTAACTTAAATGGTGATGTTTTATAGTAGAATCTATATCGTATGACTACTGAACAGAGTGAATATTCCAGTGTATATGAAGTATCTAGGGGAAGGTCTGATATTAGTAAATGCTCTACAAGTTGTAGTTCTCTGTAGCTCCTTTTGTTCTCGATCACTGTTTGCATGGGTCTGGGACAAGCTAACCTCCCTGGATACCAACAGACTGACTTTTTGAGGCTTCTTTTTCCCCATAGTGCTGATTTTTAACATTTATTTTTTATTTTCCTAGATAAACACTTGTGACTTGTTTGTTTGATTACCTACAGTCGTCTGGATTTTACTGTGTCTGCTTGTTACCCTCTGGAAATTGCGTGGGACCACGTGGCTCACCTATTTCCATCACCCATTAGACTGGCCCTCTCCCAGGCACAGCGGCTAGGCTTCAGCCAGACATGTCATTCCCTGAGACCCCGGCCAGTAGGTCTGCTCGGACTAATTAATCCGGAGGAGATCCCTGTACACAAGCATATCCATGCTGGGAGCTCCTTGTGGGAAAGGAGCCGTTGTATCCATTTCTGTATTTCAGCATCTGGCTCGAGCACAAGACAGAGAGAGCACTCAGTATGTGATGCCAGGAGACATTCTACGCAAATCCCTAATTTGTTGTGAGCTCTTTAATAACAACAAATAGCAATTTAATGATGACTATGGCTAGACACTGCATCGAGCACTATATATACATAATCTTAGGATATCCACAGAACCTGTGAAAATATATAATAAAGTATATAATATATACTATGATTACCCCTCAGAAAACTAAAGCTCAGAAGGAGTAATAATAACAGCCAAGATTGAACCCAAGCTACCAGACTCCAGAGACCATTATTTGAAACAAACGGCAGTGGTTATCTCTTCCCTGCTTGTACCCAATGCCATAACTCTTGCTATCCTGGCTGCAGCTCATGGGAAGCCGGCTTCTCCAGTGGTGGGGAGCTAACCGCTTCACAAGGGAGAACAATCTTAGTCTCAGATTGTGCTAACTTCCAGAAAGTTCTTCCTCAGATTGAGTTCAGTTATTTCTTGGAGTTCCCCCATCACCACCATCCATTCTGCATTTGTCCTCTGGAGGAACACAGAAACAAGGTCTCATACCTTTCCCATATGTTAGCTCTTGTGCTCTAATGAAATCCGTCTCCTGCTCACTCCAACTCAGGAAGATGGACCTAAAGCAGAGAAGAGGAGGGTATGTTAAAGACTAGCCAGTTGTTTAAAAAAATCTATGATAATGGTACTAGCTAACATTTATGAAGCACTTGATTTTTTTTTCTCTAAACACCTGTCTTTTTCCATACCTGGGTGTATGCCTCTAAGTTTCCAGACAGAGAGCATTCCCTCATTGCTGTTAAAACAGGTCTCATCAGACGTGAACCATACTATTTGCAGATGTGGCTTACCTTGTTAATCCTACATCTGTGTTTCACGTGGGTAAATGACAGGCTGGGGATGATTTAGTGGATTGTGAAAACATTGCTTTGATTTCTTTCCCACTAAAATTGAATCATGCCAGAGTAAATGCAAACTGGAGTCTTTGTGGGTTCTGGGAAGAGAGAAGTCTTGGAAAAATTAGAGGCATTATTAGTTTAAAGCCCCTTCCCAGAGATTGACCCCACCCTTACCTTTAGGTCTTGGACTGATAATAGTTTCCAGTGAGACAAAAGAATAAATAATGGTGAATGTCAGGAAAAATAGCATCATGCACGCATTTGAGACTTAGTGTCTATGGCATTTACTGTTGGTTCCCCACCCGCATGTATCCTGTTGGTCCGTGCCATCTGAAGTTTCCATGGACAATTTCTGCCTCTGTCACCTGGTTGTCTCTCCCTAAAATCATTCTCTGGCTTCAGGAATGGTGTCAACATACATATGGGGCAAGATGGAGAAGATCTAAAGGGTTAATGACCCCAAGAGCAAACTTCATCAAGAAGTTAGAGGACTTGGTGATTAAATACCCCAGCTTCCTTGATCCTTAGTAGGACAGTTATGGGGTGTGTTCTACAGTCTTTGTAAGGGTCCCCAGAGGGACGAAGTGTTAGTTGCTTCTTCAACAACACATCCTTTAGCATTTCTCCTTCCCTGGCTTATTTGCTCACTCCCTCACCTTGTTTCCTGGGATTGCCTCCCAGATAGACTGTTTGAATTCAGAATCTTGTTTCAGTGTCTCCTTGTGGAGAAACCAACCTTAGAAGGGTTCTTACCAATATTTAAATGGGGATCCTAACCTACTTTATAGGATTGTTGGGGGAATTAAATAGTGTTTGTAACATTTTGGCACAGATCCTGGCCCATGAGTTCAGGCAAAAAACAACAACAAAATGCCGTGCTTCCTTCTCTTTGTCCTTGGCCCACAATCCTTGTTCTCATTTTCCTTTTCCTCTTTCTGCTGTCTCTCTTCCCCACTCTCTCAGGATGAGTGAGAATTGAGAATTTTATTTGAGAGGCAAATTGTATTAGCCATCAAACAGAAAGTTTAAAAATATTAACTCAAGGCAAAAGAGGACACAAACATAAGTTAGAATTTGGGAACAATTTTCATAACTTTGATTAAAACAAAGGGCTACCACTCCCAGGACTCACTTGTATTGAGTACTGCCTCTGCTGCACATGAGTAGATTAAACTGAACAACCTTTGTAAGTGACAAATTAGACATAGCGATACTCTATAAACTACATGTGATATAAAAAGGCAGAAGCAGACATTTTTAAAGAGTCACAAAATAAAACCCGTCAAAAGCCTAATGATATTATTTGATGTGGGGGTCTTGGGCAAGGGTCAACAAATATGGCTCAACACTTGTTTTTGTAAATAAAGTTTATTGGAACACAGGCATAATCATTTGTTAATGTATCATCTATGGTTGCTTTTGTATTATAAGGCAGACACGAATACTTGAAACAGAGACCATAGAGTCCACAAAGCCTGAAACATTCATTATCTGGCCCCAGAAAAAGTTTACTGACTCCTGGTCAAGGACACTGCTTTGACTTTAAAAAAATGTATAAAGTACCAAAAAGCAAAAATAGAAAAAAAATATTTTTTTATCTTTTTTATAATCTCATGCCATGAATAGTATCTGCTGTCCCATGATTTCTCAGTCATACTTTCCTTTGCTTTTTGGTCTGAAGAATACTTTAGTGGGCAAGAGAGCAGGCCATCCAAAAACAAAAGCAAATCCAGCCTTCTTTTCTCGAGTTATAAAAGAGTTATATGAAAATTTAGGTTAGAAAAGACAAGATTTGACAAGGCAACATTGTTGACCAATGGGTAGCCACCACACCCCCACCTCCATCCTAATGGGAAAATAAAATCTATTCCAAGAGTTGTCCAGGCCATAGCAGCTCTATATATAACAAACATGAAACATGATCTTTTTAAAAACAACCCAAATTATACATAATGCATGCTCATATTCTTAAACTGATCTGTTAGAGATGCTAAAAAAAGATTGCATATATTTCAATTTTCCCAAAATGTCTCTTTCTCCAACACCAACTATTTTTTCTCCCTTACAGAGCTCCAAAAATTCTGGAGATCTTCCTAAAAATAAAAAAAAAAAAAAAAAAGGAAGAAGAAGAAGCAGGTCTGAACATGTTATTCCACTGCCTAAAACCTCCAAAGATTATCTTTTTATACAGATTAATTTCAGTCTTTGATTCCTCACATCTACTTAACTTTTCAATCTTGTATCCTGATAACAACATCCCCACACAGTGTCACTTTGCATAACCCTATGTCATAGTCTTTTTCTGCCATTTTCTATGCCATGTACTCTTTCATGCCAAGCTTTTGTTTACATTGTTCTCTCCGCCTAGAACAACCCCCTTTTCTCAAATTAATCTTTTTTTAATGTCCTGTCCAGATATTGTACTTACCCCTAGAAGTCTTCCTGAGTTCTCTTAGTGTCAATGTCTACTCAATTTTCTATATCTCTAGTTAATAGTCCTTTCATTTACCCAGTTGCTTAAGTTCCGAATCTGGAATCATTCTTATGTCTCTCCCTTCTTCACCTCTCATATCCAATTTACCTCCCAGCTTTGTCCATCCAACACTCAACATATGCATTGAACCTGTCATGCCTACTTCAAGCCACTGGGATCTCATGGATGGCCAGCTGTTTATCTTCCCATCTCTTATCCATCCTTGTTTGCCTCTAATCCATTCTCCACTCTGGTAGACTAATCTTTTTAAAACCATGAATCAGATCATATCTCTCCTTTGCTTAAACTTTCCGGTGCCCCCCCCTTTGCATTTGGAATGAAATTCAAATATGTTAACAAGGCCTTCAAAGGAATGCATGATCCAACCCCTATGCCCTCACCCCAGCCATTCTCCAAATCACTCTACTCCCAAGCTAAATGCAGCCAACTTTCTGATGCAGTCATCAGAAACTTTGTGACTCTTTCCCCTACATCTGAATACTCTTCTACTCACTCTTTAGTCACTTGTCCTCATTCTTCACTCATAAAGTACAAAAAAGTCAATTTGTTTGGAACACTTTTCATAACTCCTGAAACCAAATCAGGGTTTCCTCCATTATCTTGCTTCATAGTATTTGGTTTTCTTCATTCATAGACTAACTGTAACTTGTCGCTCTATATGTGCTTATGAGTAACTCGAGAATGTTTGTCTTTCCTACAAGTCTAGTAATCTGTAAATCTATGAACATGTTGTCTTATTCAACACTTGATACTACACACCTCTCAGTGCTTAGTACACAATAGACCCTTATTAAATATTTGCTCAAAGAAGAAATTAACAAATGAGGAATGAATGAATGAATTATATCATATTGAATATTTATCACATAGTTGAACTCAAGTTATTGCACTTATGAAGTTTATCTGATATCAGATTTTTTGAATATGCATTCCTGTTTCCCCTTCTGAATTATTAAGGGCTTATGGGCTGATTGTATTAATTATTCAAAATGGTAGCTCCCACAGATCCTAGAAACTGAACCCTCCATTAATATAAGCTGATAGGAATTAATCGCCTTACTCATTTGACTGTAATATAACCTAAGGATATAAGCATAATATATACAGCTTTTGGTCTCCAGTGCCTGGCACACAGTAGGTGTTGAATAAATGCTAAATGAATAGATGCATACATGCATGCATGTCTCTTTATCAGGAAGAAAACAATTTGGCACTCCACCAATGGGCTCAGGAATGCAGGAGGAAGAACCTTTGGCCTTTTTCCTATTGACATTAACATTCTCTTTTAGCATTGCTGGATCATTTTTTTCCAGGTTCATGCCAGTTCACTAAATGTGTCTGAGAACACACTCTATGCAAGCACGGTGCTAGGCTTGGAGGCAGAATGCTGAGTAGGACCCAGCTCTCAATTTAAGGAAAGGTAGAGAGGAACATGAGCAATAAGGTTGTGATAGAGGCTGTTTGGTGCCTCACCCAGATGATGTGCTGGGTCTGTTGCACTGAGCTCCACCTCTTCAGAGTGTTGGCTCCTAGGATTCATGGTTGCCTTCATTTCCTTCTTGAGAGAGATGTACTTGAATGCCTGGAGCCATGTACCTCCACTAGTGATGGGCCATAGTCATCAAATGGATACAGAGGTACGAAAGGCATCCATCTTACCCAGGGAGGGAGACAACACTGTGGTGTGGTTTTGCTTAAGAGTTCTATCCCTATAGATCAGACCAAGGCTAGGCTGTGCCGTAGAGCACATCCATGCTTGGCTCTTTCCCCTTCTTTACCCTACGTCAGTCTCTCCCTTACAGATTTTTGCTGATGAGCATTTCCTGTGTAAATCAGATGGACCCAAACCCCTGTCTCGGGCTCTGCTTCTGGAGAGCACCACCTAAGCTAACATATGACAGGTGCTTTGATAGGATACATGCATGTAGCTCTAAGAGCACAGGAGAGAGTATCAGATATAGTCTAGAGGTAGAGAGCCTGGGAGGGCTTCATGGGAGAGGGGCATCCTAAACTGAATCTTTTTGAAATAAAATATTTCAAATCTATAGAACAAGAATAATATAATATCGTAAAACCCATACTCCCCACCTAGATTTAACTAATATCAACATTTTTTCATAAATGTTTCAAAATTTACCCAGAATTTAAGATTACCAATATGGTAGGAAACTTCTTTCTAGGCTTTTTAAATTCTATATTCTTTTTTTATCTCCAGAAGCAACTTCTACCCTGGTGATGGAGTTAGTAATTCACAGTCATATTTTATATTTGTACATATACTTAAACAGTAAATGGTATTTCATGTATTATGAGAAATACATATGTTAACCCCATATATAGACTTTGCAACTTTTTCTTTTACTCTGAATATTGTATCTTTGTGGTTTACCCTTGTTAATACATACAGATGTAGGCATTCATTTCCATTGCTAGGTAGCACTCAATTACTGTGTCTTGCCCTGGCTTCTTTTTGTGTTCTTTCCTGCTTTCTATTGAACTGAAAAAGTTTATTTCCCTTTTTTTAAATTGGAAGTACATTCCATTTGGGTTAATTTAGAGATTACTCTTCAATTTTAAACATGTACACCAAATTTGATAAGGTTTGAAATCAATCAACATGTCTGTTTTCTGTGTGAATATTGTGAGGCACGTAGGACCCTCTCTATGAAATCTTTTTCCCTATATCGCATATAATTGACAAGTATTTTATTTTCACCTTTAAATACCCTCCCAGTACACACACACACACACACACATATATTTATTTGAAGTTTATATTTACTTAGTGTTGACAGTATGCTTAATACTCAGCATTGCTTCCAGCATCTTGCGCTTTTCACTTAAATTCAGTTTCCTTTTTACTCTAGTTTATCCTTCAGTAGTTCTTTTGGAGAGGCCAGTGAATAGGCAAATTACATCAGTCTCTTTTTCTGCCTAAAAATGTCTTTATTTTAATTTGATTACCCAGTGATGGATCAAGCTGGGTATAGAATGCTAGGTTGACAGTTGTCAGGCCAACATAACTCACATCTCTTTGTGAGTAGCCTCTCTTTCCTTTTTTGTGGCTTTTAATAATTCATCTTTGATATTCTATCATATTGATACAAAATACCTTGAGCATAGATTTGTTTTTATTTATCTTATCCAGAACCCTATATGCTGATTTGATCTGTTTTTAAAGCTAGGAAAATACTTCTTTAGAAAAAGAGGGGGCGGTGCCTGGTGGTACAATAGGTTGTTGAACACTGACTTTTGGTTTCAGCTCAGATCATGATCTCAGGGTCCTGAGATCAATAAAACTTTTTAAAAAAGGAAGATACAGTTCCTCTTATATGAGGTATGTAAAATAATCCACTTCACAGAAACAGAAAGTAGAATGATGGGGGCAGGGAAGGGAAAGGAGGAATTGTTTAATGGGTAAGCAGTTTCAGATTTATAAGATGAAAAAGTTCCAGAGTTCAGTTTCATGATCATGTGAATATGTGTAATACCACTCAACTGTACACTTAAAAATCACTAAGATAGTAAATTTTATATTATGAGGGTTTTTTTTTTAACCACAATTTCAAAAAAAACAGAAAAAAAAATTAGCCTGTTTTTCTATGACCATCACTCTCTTCTGGATTTACATTTTCTCTGTTAGATGCGTGCTGGGTATTCTTAGTTTATCTCACAGGCCTAATTTTTCTTTCTTCTCCTTATATCTGTGAGCTACACTTTGGGTGATTTCCTCAAAGCTATATTCCAGTTCACTAATTCTCTTCTGTTCTAGTCTACTGTACTATCCACCCATTGGGCTTTTAATGTCTATAAGTACCTTAATTTCTAGAATTTCTATTTAATTTTTTTAAAAATCCACCCATTAATTTTCAATATTCTATTGCTCTTGACTGACATACACTACATTTACTTATCATTTTACCACTTTAAAAATAATTACTTTGAAATCTCCTTCAGATAGTCCAGTCGTCCAGCCATTTGGTATGAATTCTTCCATTTGTTTCATGGGAGAACTCCCTTTCTTTGTGGCTGTTTCATTGTGTGATATGTAATTTTTTACTAGGATATCATCTCAGTAGGGGTGTGCATTGTGGGAGTGACTCGCATTTTGTCTTATGGAAGCATCCCAATGGGTTAATCTGAGACTATTTGCTTTTTTACATTAATTTTTTTTATTTTTATTTATATTCAATTTAGGTAACATATACTCTATTATTAGTTTTAGGGGTAGAATTTAGCAATTCATCAGTTGCATATAACACCCAGTGCTCGTTACATCTTACATTATTTTTTTTTCTTGGAATCTTAACCCAAAGATTATGTGAGTTCAAATTCTGCAGGTGTATTTAGTTTTGGCCAAGGATTCTGACTTCTCGTGGGGTTCTAATTTCTACATATGGCGCTGGGGGTGGAGGGCTAGTGGTAAGATTACTATTTCACAGATACGGCATTCTTTAAGACTCCTGTCTTTATTCAGGATTTCAGTTCACCCAGGTGAGCAAAGCCCATATTCATTTATATAACCTCCCCCACTCCTGTGAGTTAGAAATCAGCCCATATTAATAGATCCCCAGCCAGGTCCCTCTTCCATGCTGGCATTGTGGATTTCCCTCTCTATGTGTTAAGAGTGGCTGTGTATTATTTACTTTTATTATATTTTATCTAACTTTTTTTATGTATGTAGAGTGGGAGGTGAGATGAATCTTTCCATATATGCCCAGGCATCCATTTACTGGATCTGAGCTAAGTCTTAAAACATGAGTGAGTTAGGCAAAAAGAGGAGGGAGAAAATGTCAAGCAGAGAAAATAGCAGAAGGAAAGATGTGGGAAACAGCATTATGGGCTGCTTCTTGGGGACTTAGTGTAGGTGGAGCCCGGGGCTCCAGGCTGCCGCTATTCAGGCTGCTCCCCGGAGCACACAGAGTCTGTTACTAGAAGGAAAGGCTACACAAATGGCAGACATGAGTCGGTCACAGATGCCACAGGGGTCAGAGATGATGGCACTGTGTCGCCATGAAACCAGGGATACGGAGAGGGGGCAGGTACATTACTGTGAGCAAAAGCCAAGTCAGAACTTGCAGCAAATACATGAGTCTGCTGTGGTCAGCTCTCAACACATGCTGAGTTTGAGGCAGGCTCAACTGGTCATTCCTGACCAAAGCAGCACCTGGGGCCAAGGGCCTGCATGCCTTACTTGTGAGTGTGTAAGGCCCATGTGCGTGTGCCTTGCTCCAGAGGGGATTTAAGGTTGGGAAGAAACTTTCCAGCAGAACATGCTGCTTCTCCAAAGTCCTCATGGCTGGCCTTTCGTGGTGGATGTGGGTGGTAGAAAAACTTGGCTCCCAAATGTGTGAGGAACTTAGTGCCAGGGAGGGAGCAGTCTGCATCTGGAGTACCTGGAAGAGCTGGAGAGGAAAGGCACGTGTTGAAGTGTGGCACTCTCTTCGCTACTCAAGGGATCTGCTCCCAGGAGAAGGTAGCTTGTGCCTTGCAATACACCAGGGAAAAGGAGGCCACTGTGTGAGGAGAGTTTCAGGCAATGGGTTTCACACTGGCTCGTCAGAGCCCCAGGGTTGTTCTGGACAAGAACCTCGGGGGTCATTCTTGGGAGCAAGAGGAAGGCTGAGCTATGACTTGTTCCTAATCCTGTCTCCAACAGAGTTGCTTCTACTTTTCCCTGGGGAAGGGGCAGTAGGCAAACATTTTCTAGGCATTTTTACCTATGTTACTGAGATAAAAATTACATAACATAAAATTCATCATTCTAACTATTTTGAGGTGTGCAACTCAGTATCTTTAAGTATATTCACAATATTGTACAACTGTCATCATTGTTTAATTCCAGAATATTTTCATCACCCCAAAAATGAACCTTCTATTCGTTAAAGTCACTCTCTACTCCAACCTTCCCCCAGCTTCTTGGCAACCTCTAATCTATTTACCATATGATTTGCCTACTCTGACATTTCGTATACGTGGACTCATATAATGCATGGCTTTTGTGACTGGCTTCTTTCACTTAGCATCATGTTTCAAGTTCATCTATGTTGTAACATGTATTGGTACTTCATTCCCTTCCATGGCAGAAAAATATTCTGTGAACGTACCATATTTTGTTTATCCATTCATCAGTTGATGGACATTTGGTTTGTTTCCACCTTTTGGGTGTTATGAATAATGCTGCCATAAACATTCATGTGCAAGTTTTTGTTTGAACACATGTTTTTAATTTTCTTAAGTTTCTGCGATTTTAAATGAAAAACATTCCACAGCTCCTCTCTTTAACCAACCCCCCTCCATATCACTGACTCTGGGAAATGGTATAATTAATGTTTCTTAAACAGGAATATAAATACTCCTGGGTGTTTGCATTTATATGCCAGTGGGTACACAAAGGCAAAGGAGAAACATGGCACATCTTTTTGAAGTAAGCTTACTTAAAGATTGGGGGGATGGGAGGAAATTTTTATATTAAATACAGATAAATATCCAGTATTTCATTGATTCTCAGACATTCATGTATTAACACCTCTGAAATTAGAATGTATTTTACAATCGATGCTGTGTCACAATTTAATTTGCAGCATTTGGGGTTTTTTCATTCGTAGTGATAAAACAATGATGTGTCTTACAATAAATGCATCTTAGCTTTTATGGATTATAGTGTTATGGAATACAATCTACAAGTCACATAATATTTTTAAGATAGAAATGGGAGACTTCAGAGTTCTTTGGAGCTGCAAGTTCTCCTGACTAGTCTTCATCCCCTGGACCTGTGGAATGCAGTGGTATAGGCTGTGCCCAGCACACCAGGGTGCCCCAAAGCCCCACATAGATGTCTTTGCATGGCCCACTCTAGGGCACTTAACCTACTCACTCTCTCTGATTTTGCTTTGTGTTGCCACCCTCATCATACAGGGTGATAGTACTAGGATGCACACCCTCTCTTTAGCACTCTACTTCAAAGACTTTATTTATTTATTTATTTATTTATTTATTTATTTATTTGAGAGAGAGAGAGCACAAGTGAGGTGAGGGGTAGAGGGAGAAGCAGACTCCCTGCTGAGCAGGGAGCCTGATGCAATGCAGGGCTCGATCCCAGGACTCCCTGGATCATGACCTGAACTGAAGGCAGACGTGCTTAATGGACTGAGTCAGGGGCGCCCCATCTAGCACTCTACTTCAATGGTGGATAATCCCCTCTTCCTTATCTCCCCTCAGTGTAGCTGACCCAGAGTGACATTTTCAAGAAAGATTTTACATAAAAGCCAAGGGAAAAGGAAAAGAAAAGAAGGAAATAAAGACAGTACTGAAATTGTCGTATTTTCCATGATTGCATTTCTCATGTTCCCATTCTATAAGAGAGAATTTCAGTGAGACCCCTCAATTTTGGCAGAAATCAGTAACTAAGAGAAAGCCTTGACTCAAGTTCGGACTCAGTCCAGTATCAGCTGTAGATGCCATTCACCTCCTCCTTACCCATATAGCGAAAGCCTGGATGGCATGATTTCTTGGATTCCTCCATGACTGACATCCTATAGCTTAGTTTTTTCAAAAAAGTTCTGGTCCAAGCAAAATGCCACATCTCTTGTCCATAAAATGGCTTGGAGATCACTTGAATAGCTATGAAAGTAAAACCTCTTGCCAAAATCATAGACAGAGAAAAAGAAAATATAAGCTCCCTGGTTTAACTCATGAAAACTAACTCTGTATTTTCAAAGTATTTTAGTCCCCAAGAAGGAGTTAATTCAGAAGTAAGTGTTGTAAGCAAAACTGTGTTAACAGCCATTCCATAGCAGTCTTTTAGGGGAAAAAAAATAATTCAAAATTAATGAACACATTTTTCCAAATTTAAGAAAAATATCAACAACAAAAACTTAACTTTGAATCTAAACCAGGACCCTCAATGTTCCAGTGAGGAGGCGAGCGCTTCTGAAATCAAGTGTAGGATCCACACTGCTTAACACCCTTCCCCCACACCAATTAAATGCTTCCTTGTCTTTGTATGTAAATTTTTAGGGTAGGAGGGCTTCTCTTTGGGAGCTGATTATTTTTGACACCTGAGCGTCCTTCCCTCTCAGTGCAGTCTGCCTTGTGAGAGGAGCACATTTACCAAGGGAAAAGGAGCACTCCATCACTGCATCCATCCTGGATAGCAAACTAAAGAAGGCTAAAAACACACGTTGAGACATGTTGAAAAAAAAAAAATCTATCAAAGTTGTGAGTGCAATCACAATCATGTCTATCGGAAAAAGCAGAAGGAAATGAGATTATATAACTTCAAAAAGAGGATTCTCATGATCTAGGGGTCAAAAGGAAACTATCCACAGAAACATGAAGATAGATTACATGAAAGCAAGATTGGGTTCATCGTGCAGCATCAAGAAGACAGCTATTGGTACAATATGAAGTGAACTGTACAAATTTCTCACAGTTAAATTGGCCCAGGATATTGTGGCGTCCTTTCAGAACATCTCAGTTCTTCAGGAAAGGAGGTGTCCCGGCAAAGCCTGCTCCTTATCAGTTTTAAGAGCTCTCTAATTGAATTTTAATAGTTAAGTAGTCGAACTTCATTTTGAACAATGCTTTGACCCTGAAGTTCTAATGACTCCTAGGCTATGACAAGGGAGCAGAGATTTTCAGCTGTTCCACAAGGAAGGAAAAGAATAGGCACTGACATCATTCCGGGCCTTTTGATTCAAGTTGAAATGCAACCCAACACAAGACTTTCAAGAACAGCAAAAGTCTCAGCCTGCCTCAGTCCCTCAATGTCTTGGTCATATAGATTAGAGCTCATGGGTCACCCCTTTCCATCAAGTTTACATCTCCCTCCTGACTCTTAGGCCTCTCTGCAGGTTGCAGCCATCCCTCCAAAAACTGCACTGTTCCCCACATACCACTTGGGGAGAAACTGCCGGCCAAGGCACCATCATGTTCAGACCAGCTGAGCTCTTTCATGGCGTGCTGCAATTCAGGCAAAAATGTTCTCTTTCAAGACAGATGACCCTCTTGCCAGCAATTGCTTGGATAGAGTGTTCATTCAAACATGCTGGGCTTGTTACCAGCTCAGAGCACAGAAATTGTGCAGGTAATTTCTACTCACCGTCCAATCTGTTGCTTGCCCACCCTGATGCCAGCTCCTGTTCAGTCCTTCCCAAGATAGATGTGACATTATACACACCACTTTACTATTCCTAACACAGCAGGTGCAGTTAGATACATCCAACACCATATTAATAAGGGTCCTAATGACAAACCAAAATAACCTACCTGTCACAGAAGCGATGTCACTCCCTAAGAAAATTAAAGTGGCAAATCATCCCACGCATGGTCTATTTTTCCTTTGTCTCCACTTCATCCCTTCCGCCTGCCCCCAAGCTTCTCTTCCTATGTGTATTAGTTCTTGCAGAGCAGTTTCAGCAGACCCTATAAGGTTGCTAAATCACCGTTTGCTGTGCCAGTGGTGGGATGTGCACTGAGACGGGAAACAGAAGTGCTGGGTAGGAGTTCAGTATCCCCTCTACTTCTATCTCCAGCAGAAACTTCCATTTTAAGAATCTACCATGGGCCAAGCTGAAATGCTGCTGCTGCAGGAATTACAGACCCAGAATGACCCTTCTCCTAGAGTGTTGGCTGCTGCATATCCAGAAATGTCCTAAAAATGGTCATAGTCTGGAAAAGGGCCAGAACACTTTTTCTGAGAAGGGCCAAATAGTAAATAGTTAAGGCCCTACAAATCAGACAGACAGTGTCTGATGCAACTGTCCGACTCTGCTGTTGTAGCTCAAGAGAAGTCATGTGTAAACAAATATGTAAACAAATGACCATGGCTGTGTTTCAATAAAACTTTATTTATAAAACGGTGAGCAGGTGCCTGGATGACTCAGTCAATTAAGTGTCTGCCTTCAGCTCAGGTCATGATCCCAGGGTCCTGGGATTGAGCCCGAGGTCAGTCTCCCTGCTCAGTGGGGTGTCTGCTTCTCCCTCTGCCCCTCCCCCTGCTTGTGCTCCTTCTCTGAAATAAATAAAATCTTTAAAAAAATAAGTCAGTGAGCTAGATTTAACTCTCAAAATGTGGCTTGCAGACCCTATCTAGTGGGAGAGACCAACAAGTGGTCCTACTGTCGTAGTATTCAACAGTGAGTGACAAGACGAGAGGGAAACAGCCAGAGGTGGTTAGGACAGGCTTTCTGGAGGAGGTGAGGTTTGAGTCATCACTTGAAGAATGAAGAGCTGTTGAATCACTTGCCTGCCTTTTCCTCTTCCACCACCGTCTTCCCCATGGATTGCCCATCTGTGATTAGACTCCATTAAATTTTGAGGTTCCTGAGAGCTGTAACAGCATCTTCATCATCTCTGTATCTCCAGGGTCAAGCTCAGTGCCTATACATGACCAGGGCTTCATGCATGTTTATTGGATTAAAAGGTATTTAACTTTTGCCCGTTTTGACCACTCTTTCTTTGTTTCTTGGAAGGTGACATTTCTGTTTCATTCTGCTACAGCCTGGTGGAGACTTAGTTATAAGGCAAGGGAGTCCTTTTAACTTGCTGGCTACTAGTTCAGCAGAGAGCCAGACTGCCTTTAATTTCATGCTCTGTGCCTTTCATGTTCTCCTCACCTTTCTGTGCCTCAGTTTCCTCTTCTGTTAAAAGAGATTAATGACAGTATTTACCCCACAATCTGTGTGAGGATTAAATGAGTTAATATGAATAAAGTATTTAGAAGCGTTTCTGGCAGCAAGCAGCTACTCATTAAATGTTGGCTATTTTAAACATTACAAAGCTGGGCCTAGTCTCTTCATAATGCTTTTACACCTTCACGGTGGGAGGGGAGAGAGGTGCTGCTAGTAGCTCTGACATTCATTTGGAAATTCTAACCGACTTCCTAGCTCCAGCCTTATTTGTTTGTTGTTTTAATTTCTCTGCCCTCAGCGGCTACACAAGGAGAGGAGTTGATCGGCAGCTTAACTGTTTAAAATCAATATAAGAAGCACTTGGAGATTAAAGCAATTTAAGTAAGGTACTGGTTGGGGTTGGGAGCTAAAACTGCTCTTGAAGGAAACAAGCGAAGGAGATGAAGAAAGTGGGTCAGAAATGAAACTGCGTGAAACTGAGTGGAGGTGAGATCACAACAATAGAGCAGCACGACTTTTTCATCAGAGAGAGATCATTTCTTTTTATAAAAAATAAAATAAAATAGAACCCGAAGCCCTAATCTCAAAATTGCTCCTGCCTGGTACTGATTGTTCTGCTGATTTAAACACATTTGTCTCTACCCTCTGCTCCCTGCCGCCATGTCCCCCACCCATACGTGCACTAGCTTTCCCCTTCTCTGATCTCAGCAGGAACTTCCTTGCCGCATAGGGATGGAGGGAGAACATGTCAGCCTTGTTGCTGACACCGCATAAAACCAAATCCCACTGAACTGACCCAGAGAGACGAGGTGAGCAGGTGTTCGGGTGTCATGGTGGACAGCCACCTCTACTACCACGGAGACCCCAATCAGACATTTGATTCCCTTGACCCAGTCTGGTCTCACCTAGCAGCAGGTCACTTCAGGGAGCTGAATCTGTGTTAAATCCACAGTAAGATCAAAGGGTTCTGAAGTAGACAAGAAATCTGCAGTGTCCCCCTTTCTTACCTGTCTCTGACATACATTGGAACCTCCATCTCTTGCTTATTCCCCTTTTTTCCTCCTGCCCTACTCAGCTTGTACACTAGGACATAAATTTTTATGGGCTTGACAGTGCTTAATCATGTCCCTTACTACAACTGTTCCAATCTGGACCCTACGATCTCCACCCTATTTCCACCACAAACTGGTCCCCTAATGGGTTAACTTCATTCCTAATGAGGAATCACATGTGTATAGTTTACAAGAGTGATTCCATACTTTTGATTCTGGGTGGATGATCTAAATTCGTCATACAATGTGGGTGATTTTACATGCTCAGAGAGCTGGGAAGAAACAGCCACCTGTGGTGTTGGGACATCCAAAGATTTGGAGGATTTGGAACCCACATCAAAGAAGACCAGCCATAGAGAAAATCATCTAACCACATGTAGAACATTTTAAGCAAGATGGCAGTCAGTAGTGTGGGCTTCATTCCTATGTACTTTTGGGTCTTATCTTCAAGACACAGTCTGCATCGTCCCCTTTGAAAGAGAAAGGAAGAGTTCTTTACAAAAGAATACAAACTATTATATGTTAGCGGAATAATAGACTAGAAAGTCACATTTGGTAACCATCAAAAAATAGTGGGTCAAAAACAGAAGTGTAAGCCATTGGATCAAAGGTTCTTTAAAAACAGTATATTCATGTGACTTCAAACCATGGTCCCACAGGTAACTTCTTAATTAAGGAAAGAGAATCATTATAATGGGGATACCTAATAGCTACTACCTTAATCAAGTGATCAAATTTAGCAACACCAATAATGGGATAAACTGGCATTATATGCCTCCTGATGTGATTCAAACTCAATTATACAGTATCTTCCCAAAATGTTTAAGTTGAACCTATTTATGAGGAAAAAGGAAAATCCAAAGTTTGGGGAAATTCCGCAAGACAACTAGCCTGAACTCTCAAAAAATTACTCATGATCAAAAATAGATAAATAAGGGTGCCTGGGTGGTTCAGCTGGTTGAGTGTCTGACTTGACTTCCGCTCAGGTTGTGATCTCAGAGTCATGGATGGAGCCCATGGTGGGCTCCACACTCAGCAGGGAGTCTGCTTCTCTCTCTCTCTCCCTCTCCCTCTCTCCCTGCCCCCTCCTCAAGATGGGTAAATAAATCTTTAAAAAATAAATAAATAAACATCCATATATACATGAATAAAGTGCGGCTGTATATCAAAGGACAATAAAGAAACATAAAAACCAAATGGGAGGCTTTTAATTGGATCTGGGATTTGTTAAAAGAGCTGTAAAGTATATCCGGGGAGCCCTTGGATAATTTTAATATAGACTGCAGGTTAGGCATTACCACATCGGGCTTAAATTTCTTGTGTATGACAAGGTCTTTGTGCTTTATACATAGATATAGTCTAAGGTGTTTGGGATTGAAATATTATGATGACTGCAAGCTACTTACAAAAGATTCAGAAAAAGGGGGGTCTGGGTGGCTCAGTTGGTTGAGAGACTGACTCTTGATTTTGGCTCAGGTCACAGTCTCAGGATTGTGAGATCGAGCCCTGTGTCAGACTCTGCACTGGGCATGGACCCTGCTTAAGATTCTCTTTCCCTCTTCCTCTGTCCCTCCCTCACCACTTGTGTGCTTGCTCTCTCTCTCTCTCTCTCTCTCTCTCTTTCTCTCCCTCCCTCTAAAAAAGGGGGGTGGACACCTGGATGGCCTTTGGTCCAGGTCATGATCTCAGCATCCTGAGATGGAGCCCCATCATGGGCTCCCTGCTCAGTAGGGAGTCTGCTTCTCTCTCTCCCCTTGCCCCCCTCCCCCACTCGGGCGCGCTCTCTCTCTCTCTCTCTCAAATAAATAAATAAAATCTTTAAAAAAAATTTCAGAAAAAAAGCCTGTTTGTCTGTGTGTATGTGTCCATGCATGCATATATGCAGATAAAGCAAATGTGACAAAATGCTAGCAATTGTGAATCTAAATGAAGTGTATTCACTATAGTATACACTACAGTACACGTGCACTACATGTGTATTCACTATAGTATACACCACAGTACACGTGCACTACATGTGTATTCACCATAGTATACACCACAGTACACGTGCACTACATGTGTATTCACCACAGTATACACCACAGTACACGTGCACTACATGTGTATTCACCATAGTATACACCACAGTACACGTGCACTACATGTGTATTCACCACAGTATACACCACAGTACACGTGCACTACATGTGTATTCACCACAGTATACACCACAGTACACGTGCACTACATGTGTATTCACCACAGTATACACCACAGTACACGTGCACTACATGTGTGTTCACCACAGTATACACCACAGTACACGTGCACTACATGTGTATTTACCACAGTATATACCACAGTACACGTGCACTACATGTGTATTCACCACAGTATACACCACAGTACACGTGCACTACATGTGTATTCACCACAGTATACACCACAGTACACGTGCACTACATGTGTATTCACCACAGTATACACCACAGTACACGTGCACTACATGTGTATTTACCACAGTATATACCACAGTGCACGTGCACTACATGTGTATTCACCACAGTATACCACAGTACACGTGCACTACATGTGTATTCACCACAGTATACACCACAGTACACGTGCACTACATGTGTATTTACCACAGTATATACCACAGTACACGTGCACTACATGTGTATTCACTATAGTATACACCACAGTACACGTGCACTACATGTGTATTCACCATAGTATACACCACAGTACACGTGCACTACATGTGTATATACCACAGTATACACCACAGTACACGTGCACTACATGTGTATTTACCACAGTATATACCACAGTACACGTGCACTACATGTGTATTCACCACAGTATACACCACAGTACACGTGCACTACATGTGTATTCACCACAGTATACACCACAGTACACGTGCACTACATGTGTGTTCACCACAGTATACACCACAGTACACGTGCACTACATGTGTGTTCACCACAGTATACACCACAGTACACGTGCACTACATGTGTGTTCACCACAGTATACACCACAGTACACGTGCACTACATGTGTGTTCACCACAGTATACACCACAGTACACGTGCACTACATGTGTGTTCACCACAGTATACACCACAGTACACGTGCACTACATGTGTGTTCACCACAGTATACACCACAGTACACGTGCACTACATGTGTGTTCACCACAGTATACACCACAGTACACGTGCACTACATGTGTGTTCACCACAGTATACACCACAGTACACGTGCACTACATGTGTATTCACCACAGTATACACCACAGTACACGTGCACTACATGTGTATTCACCACAGTATACACCACAGTACACGTGCACTACATGTGTATTCACTATAGTATACACCACAGTACACGTGCACTACATGTGTATTCACCATAGTATACAGCACAGTACACTTGCACTACATGTGTATTCACCATAGTATACAGCACAGTACACGTGCACTACATGTGTATTCACCACAGTATACACCACAGTACACGTGCACTACATGTGTATTCACCACAGTATACACCACAGTACACTTGCACTACATGTGTATTTACCACAGTATACACCACAGTACACGTGCACTACATGTGTATTTACCACAGTATACACCACAGTACACGTGCACTACATGTGTATTTACCACAGTATACACCACAGTACACGTGCACTACATGTGTATTTACCACAGTATACACCACAGTACACGTGCACTACATGTGTATTTACCACAGTATACACCACAGTACACGTGCACTACATGTGTATTTACCACAGTATACACCACAGTACACGTGCACTACATGTGTATTTACCACAGTATACACCACAGTACACGTGCACTACATGTGTATTTACCACAGTATACACCACAGTACACGTGCACTACATGTGTATTTACCACAGTATACACCACAGTACACGTGCACTACATGTGTGTTCACCACAGTATACACCACAGTACACGTGCACTACATGTGTATTTACCACAGTATACACCACAGTACACGTGCACTACATGTGTATTTACCACAGTATACACCACAGTACACGTGCACTACATGTGTATTTACCACAGTATACACCACAGTACACGTGCACTACATGTGTGTTCACCACAGTATACACCACAGTACACGTGCACTACATGTGTGTTCACCACAGTATACACCACAGTACACGTGCACTACATGTGTGTTCACCACAGTATACACCACAGTACACGTGCACTACATGTGTGTTCACCACAGTATACACCACAGTACACGTGCACTACATGTGTGTTCACCACAGTATACACCACAGTACACGTGCACTACATGTGTATTCACCACAGTATACACCACAGTACACGTGCACTACATGTGTATTCACCACAGTATACACCACAGTACACGTGCACTACATGTGTATTCACCACAGTATACACCACAGTACACGTGCACTACATGTGTGTTCACCACAGTACACGTGCACTACATGTGTGTTCACCACAGTATACACCACAGTACACGTGCACTACATGTGTGTTCACCACAGTATACACCACAGTACACGTGCACTACGTGTGTATTCACCATAGTATACACCACAGTACACGTGCACTACGTGTGTATTCACTACAGTATACACTACAGTACACGTGCACTACGTGTGTATTCACTACAGTATACACTACAGTACACGTGCATTACGTGTGTATTCACTACAGTATACACTACAGTACACGTGCACTACGTGTGTGTTCACCATAGTATACACCACAGTACACGTGCACTACGTGTGTATTCACTACAGTATACACCACAGTACACGTGCACTATGTGTGTATTCACTACAGTATACACTACAGTACACGTGCACTACGTGTGTGTTCACCATAGTATACACCACAGTACACGTGCACTACGTGTGTATTCACCATAGTATACACCACAGTACACGTGCACTACGTGTGTATTCACTACAGTATACACCACAGTACACGTGCACTACGTGTGTATTCACTACAGTATACACCACAGTACACGTGCACTACGTGTGTATTCACTACAGTATACACTACAGTACACGTGCACTACGTGTGTATTCACCACAGTATACACTACAGTACACGTGCACTACGTGTGTATTCACTATAGTATTCTTTCAGAGGGTTTTCTCTGAGGGTTGGAAAGTTTTTCAGATAAAAGCTCAGGGAGATGGAAGAACCCCCCTTAAAAAAATGTAACTTTCTTAGAAGATATCCTGAGTGATGAGACAAAGTCCCTGGAATGCCCCTATACTTTCCTCTCCCCTAATCATTACAAAAGGTTTTGACTTTGTCACTCAATTTTTCACCCCACTCCACACATGTTTTCTATTATAATAAGGGGAATTTATTTGGGGTACTGTGATGCTGAATCAGGATAAAGAAGAAGAGAAGGGATGTGGGCTAAAAACGGAGAAGAGTTTGCTGAGGAATAGCAGAAGAGAAAAAGGTGACAAGTGGCAGTAAGGGGGTGCTGATAGAAATCATGAGGGAGACGAATTGTCTGTCCCAGAGTAGCCCTTTGTTTACATGACCATCACCACCTTCTTCTTACTGTAGACACCTTACACCTTCCCTACCTTCTAGTGGTCTTATAACCCACCCCCAGTTGCCCTAGCCTACCAGATCATGCTCACCCAGTATAAGGACCTGAGCCTGGGCTATGGGTGTAACCGCATCTGATTGAACATCTCAGCTGCTATTATGGAACAGGAACAGGTCTGGCTGTTTGGAGCCTTCTTTCTGATTCTGTCTTCCAGAAATTCTGGCTCATGACCTCTCTACACACACAGTGGACAGAGCTATTTTCCTTTCCACATTGTCTGCCTACAAGGCAGGGGACCAAAGACCTGTGGGACTCCCTTCTCCACTGCTGCCAAGCTGTGTGATGCTCTGGTGATCTTTGCTCTGCTCATTTGCCTTTTGAAAATCCCTTCTAAATATTCTGTTTCACAAAACAAGCAAGGTCTCTCAACTCTCCTGCTTCTGTTGTTGTTGCTATTGTCTTGCCCTTTAATTAAATCTGACAGCCAGGCAGGCATGTTTGAGCTGGAGGTAAACCAAGGCCAAGCAGAATTGGAGCAGGGCATTCCTCCTCTTGAGAGCTGGAGTCTCAGTACAAAGACAGGAGTAAAGCAAAGAGAAAATCAATAGTCTTCAGCCAAATTCATTTTAATTTATGAATGGTGCTTGTGGTTGCCAAGGGAGGTACATGTTGAACACTTCTTCTCTTGAGTCATTTTTGTCATTGTGTTCATGGTTGTTGTCTTATGGTCTTTGCCTACCAGTCCAGCTCACTATTTTAATATCAGCTTTAGATTAGATAATGATTCATTCAGAAAAAATGACACTTACCACATTTGAAGTGTCCCCTATTGGCTTGTTCAATGGACAGTTTTGGAGAGCCCACTAAGTACCTAGCAGTGTAGTAGGCTTATGCCATTTATCAAATCACATCACAAATACATAGTCGCCTGCATTGATCTGTGTCGAGCAGTAAAGGTGATCTACCTGCAGGACTGACCTGGTCAGGAAATAGGCAGAGAAGTTATCAGTGAGGACGTGATATTGAGCTGAGAGATTCAAAACAACAAAGAGTTAGCTACGCAAACTGTGTGTGTGTGTGTGTGTGTGTGTGTGTGTGTGTGCATGTCTACATTCGTCTTCACTGCAGCATTATTCACAGTAACCCAAGTGTAGAAGCAGCTCCAGTGCCCGTGAACAGATTAATGGATAAACACAATGTGAGATACATAGATATATGCACACACAATAGAATATTATTCAATGTTAAAAAAGGAATGAAACTTTGATGTATGCTAAAACACGGATGGACCTTCAAAACAGCATGTTTAGTGAAATAAGCCAGATGCAGGTAGACAAACATCGTATGAGTCCACCTACATGAGGTATCTCAAATAAGCAAAGTCAGAGGCAGAAAGTAGACTAGAGGTCACCATGGGCCGAGAGAAGGGCGGGGGGAGGAATTTTCTTCTAATGGGTACAGAGTATTCATTGAGGATGACGAAGAAGTTTTGGGTAGAGATAGTGGTGATGATTAGCCAACATCGTGGATGTGTTTAATGCCACTGAACTCCGTACACTTATGAATAGTTAAAATGAGAAATATTTTACGTATATGTTACCACAATTAAAAAAAAAAAACTAGAAAAAATGGGAGGGATTTTTAGTTTCCCAGGTAAACCCAAGAAAAGAGATGAAGAGAACAGGTGCGGAGAATAGAGATTGTGTGTGTGGTGGACATACGTGTGCACAGGCATGCATTGCTGGAGATGGGCTAGATTGCACGGGAGAGGGGACACCAAGGGCACTTAGCCTGAGGAGGAGATAACCAATGAGAAAATTCAGGTGCTATAATGGCCAAGGAGGGACTTTGGTGAGCTGGAATGTTTAAATTTGCATAGCATTTATATTTTGGTTTGAAGGAGATGGATAAATAACACCTCACTCTTCTCCACTGGGAAGAAAACATGAGGCAGAGAGAAATGAAAGTGAAAAAGAAGGCTATGAACCTCCCAAATTAAAACATTTTTTCTGTCCCTTTCAATTTTAGGTTTCACAGCAATGCTGTGATTTAAGTTCCATCAGGACCTCAGCTCTCTTTGTGAGAATGTGTTGTGTACTTCAACGAAAAAATGTCTGAACTTCATGATTTAACGACAGAGAGGAAGGAAAATCTTTAGGAGGTAAGACGGGAATGAGATAAATAATTTAAATGTGTGGAATAAGAGAAAGATGTGATGAGGGGGAAATGGAAGAATTTCACAATTATTAGAGGAAGGCAGGTGTTCTTTTGATCGGCAAAGATGCACTTGATTCTTTTTGTAAAGCAGGGAATGGAAGTGTTAGAAGACACACATGACACACGTAAGGAAAAAATTGTTTCTTTAGTAAAATATTTTTATATTCTGCCCAGGAAAACGTAGTGCAAAATGAAAACAGCAACAACAAAAACAAACAAACACAAAAAACCTGAACTACTTCTCGGTCTGTTCCTGGGGTGGGTTCTTTCATTGTTTTTCATTTGCAGAAGTAATGGAGGCAGTACCTTCTTTTTCCATCTCAGAGAGGCTAGCAGCCAGGGTTGATCACTCCTCTTGGCCTCAGCAGACCAAACCTTCCCATTTCTTCTCCCGAGGGTGGTGAGGAACCTGTGTCTCTCACTGACTCAACATGCCTGACAATACTGTCATCCTTTCCTTTCTTGTGGGGCTCTGTGGGTGGGGCTCCCTCTCTTCTCTAGCAAAAATATTGTAAAGTAGGTCAAGGCTCTCCTGTTTATTAACAGGAATGTGACAAAGTAGTAAGCATGAAACTTAGCGTATCATGATGTAAGACAAAAAGACTATGGAATATTTCAATATTTATTCACTACTTTTATGGTAATTTACACACAGAGTCTCCCTTCAGACTTGATGGGCTCATACTTTGTGTTCCATGTCTCTGCATAACAATATATGGAGTCAATTCTTGTCCCTAGATGAAGGAATGATTGTAAGCTTGAAAATGGCCAAAATCCCTCGGCTTTCAAGGAAAGATTTTCCAAGAGTCTCTGGCACCTTTTACCATTTAATTTTCCTTATTATTTGAAAAAAAGCTGAATGATGTACTCTTCAAGGTATAGAAATCCTTGCATTTGGCCAGAATTCCATGGTAACTTAAAGTAGGAAGCTGCTGTTTCCTAGCACCATAGTGTCACTGAAACAATAGTCAGCCCGTGTGTGTGTGTGTGTGTGTGTGTGTGTGTGTGTGTGTGTGTTGTATGATGTTGGGTTCATGCAAGTTTCAACTTTATGCAAGATGACCTACAAATGCAGTAAGTTCTAATTCACCTCAAAATGTTGTCTTCAAGAATGATACTCTCCCAACTTCAACCATTTGAGCCAAACATTCTAGACTCCTGAGATACATCGTTAACCCTGAGCCAATAAAGTGATGCTAACAGTTAGGTATCCCATAACCTTAAAGGCAGGGGCCCTCCCAGGAGCACTTTCAGAAATATGTATCACTTTCTTTACATGGAGACACACAGTTTCTCCATCCATTACTGGAACCACCTCATGTTTTCTCACCGTTTCAGAAATGGTCATCTATGGCACCTACTGTTCCTTAGAGCGGTTTTACAGAAGCTGCAAGGAACAGGTCTTTAGGACTCTGATCCGAGCTGGGAAAATGGCACCTTCTGACCCAGCAGCATACACTCAGAAGGTGTGGATGCTTGGGGTGGTTACAAATTTAACACAATTGCTTGGAAGAACAAAAGTAAAGTGATACTTCTGGGAGTCATGTCTAGACAACATTACTTCCCAGGCAGATCTTACTTTTTATACCCAATAGAGATCTTATAAATAAAAGCCTACCCAAGACATAAGGCAGAGTTTTCATCTAGTTCTCTCTTATTAACTCCCTAACTATTGCCAATTTTTCTTCCTGTATAGACCCACAAATTGTATAGCATGACTCATTTTGAAACACTACTTTCTATTTTTCTAAGCCTATAAAATAGTTTTATTATCCCTGTGGTTATTTTGTCCAATTCACAATTTCAGTACTTTGGGCACTGATGTCTTATTGGAGAGCCTAGCTCATTATATGGTAGGTGAACATTGCCTGGATCATGCATCATGAGCCATGGCTACAAATTCCCATGATCAACCCCCCTCCTGCCGACCATGACCTCTCGAGCAGTGTTGGTTGTTTCCCCCAGGAGTCCTCCATGTCTACATGGTGTCTTATTTTAGTTTAACACTGTTCTCTGTTCCATGGAATTTTTAATGCTTGGATAGCTTCAGAGCAATTTGGGGATGTTTTATCTACCCCAGAGTAATTTAGGTCCACAGGGAGACTTAAAATGCTCCTTCCTTCTACCTCATATCCTTTACAATTCTACTCCCGAAAGGGCTCAAAAGGTTGTGCCCTCCTCTGTGAGGGATTCCAATTATATCAGACAGGTTCATTACCCCAGACCGAGGTATAGAGAGTAATTTCTTGGAGGCTTCCACCACTTAGACTATCGGGAAACTCTTCGTGAATATTCTTTCATGTTAATGCAGATCTCATTTTAAATGTGTAGTCACTAGTTATACTCTGGGATACTTTTTAAAAATTGTGTTCGCACATCAATCAGCTAAAATTTGACATGTGTCGCATTTGACATAGTAATTGTCATTAGCATACTGACAACCCACTGAATACCTTCTCCACTTAATCACATAGAACAAGATAGTTTTGTGGTTGGGATTTCCACTATTTACACAGATCTGGTTGCACTCTCCTTCCAGGCACAGGAAAATGTTACACTTCCTTACTGCCTTGTAGTTATTCAGATAGGACCGTGCGTCTAGTTCTGGTCAATGGGTTGTGAGAGGAAGTGCCATGCATTATGTCGGAGATGAAATATTTAACAGTCACTATAAGACCCTTTTGCACTCCCTTTACCTGCCTCATTGGCCATGAAAGCCATGTGTTCCAGGTGACACAGGTGGGGTATTGTGGAGCCTCCATCAGCCCTACATCACTGAGTCACCACGTGGAGAACAGTTGGTCCGGAGGGTCATCTGGACTTTACATGAGGGAGAAATATACCTGAGTTTTTGCCAAACCTGAGGTTTTGGATTTATCATTGCAGTGAATCTACTTTCTTCTGGACAATAAAGGTTTCTTCCATGATTGAGCATAATGTCATAGGGTCTTATTTCCATTTACAGTTCATGTTTAATGTAAAAATGGGTGTCATTAAGATTTAGAGCTCATGGCTAATCTCTGTGTACGTGCCACCCAGTCTGTCACAAGCAACTACATGAGGCCCTATCACAGATACTGTAAGTTACATTGCTTCTTACAGTCCAAGTCCCATGCATGCAACAGGCTGGAGCACTTCTGGTGAGATGAACATTGCCTTGAACAAGATGTAGTTCTCATCAGGAATAACAGGTGTATGGAGACTATAGTAACCAAATATTACTGTGATGATGTCACATAAAATCTTGGTGGTTTTACAGCAAAATCATTAACCATGCTGACTCTTTTACTCCCTAGTTTATGGGTTGCCCACAGAGGAGATGGGGGATGTCCTGTCACAGGTTGGGTGTCGCTCATGTCATAAGGCTTCATTATGGTCCCAGAGGCTATCTAGGGCATGCTCTTCTCACGGTGGCTGTCAAAAGCACAAGAAACTGGGACAAATCGAGCAAGCACATTTAAAGCTTCTGTTCATGGGCTCTCTGCTAACATATCATTGGCCAAAGGAAGCCAGATGGCCAAGCCTAAAGTGAATGGGGGTAGGGTTGAGGTGGGATGTGTACTCCACCTACGCTTCCTACAGGCACTTCAAAGCCACGTGGGAAAAGGGCATGGGTATGTAGTTCTATTAAAGGGAAGGATTGAAAAAGAGGGGAAAAAATCGTTCTACCAGAGAAATCAGACTAGAACAGGAAAAAATAACTAAAAGTCTTTGATTTCAGATGACCATGAAATCTTAAATTATCTTTCCCCATGATATCATTCAGCCACATTTTCAGTGTTTCCTGATCCTAAAATATGAGTGCTTGTTATTTATTTATATATTAATCTATTTACTTGTTTTTTGATTATTTATTTATGGTTTTTTGGGTCTTGGCCACCCACTGGCTAACTCTTATCTTGCCTCCTCCTCCTTTGGCAAAGGGCATTTTTATTTCACTATATACTTCAATCTTTTTTATGAATTATAAAATGATAGATAAGTCCCGATTCAATCAGAGGGTTGTCATAATATTGCCCCTTTGAATTGTGTGAGTAAAAGGGTATATTCGACACAATATGCTTTTTCTTTTCCTAGTTTATAATTCGTTTCTTAAAGATTGATTTATTTAATTTTAGAGAGGGAGAGGGAGAGAACAAGAGCAGGAGGGGCAGAGGGAGAGGAAGAGAGAATCTCAAGCAAACCCTACACTGAGTGCAGATCCAGATGTGGGACTCGATCTCATGATGCTGAGATCACAACCTGCACTGAAACCAAGAGTCAGACGTTCAACTGACTGTGCCACCCAGGCACCCCTACTGTTTGTTTGTTTTATCAATATAAAATACCAATTGATTAAATAAGTCATCTCTACCTCTACTTTTTCCCATTGTGATTTAACAAAGAAAAATTCAGGGTTCCTTACTTATTTGTCATCAGAACATTCCTGGGGCCTGCCACAGAGAATGGCCATACTAATACTTGTATTCCATCTTTCTTATCTGTCCCTTGGTCCTATATATCATGAAGGCATGTGCATGGACACACAGTCTATAAAGTGACTACTGAGAAGATAAGCAGACAGTGTTAGAACCATCAACTATCCAGCTAAATTTTCAGCTTTTGAGGTTTTGAGCTAGGACTTGAAGTGACCTTTGTGTGGTTCTGTTCCAGGTGACATTTGGGATTAAGAGGCCAGGTAGAAAAAGCATTTTTGATGTTCAAACTGTGAGCCTATTCTTGGAGCATAAGTGCTGTGAACTGACTTATCTGGTCCTAACAGAAAATATTTATTGTACATCTATGTTTCAGACACTAAGATCATGGGATATAGCAACAAACAAATCAGACAAAATCCCTGCCCTTATGGTGCTAACATTTTAATGGAATCCTAAGGAATCAGGAAATAAATTTTTTTAATAATTTTCAAAGGAAGACTCCTATCTATAAATCCTCAGTGGCTGCTTTGACTTTGGACACATTCTCATAATCAGACTATGGAAAAAATTGAGAATTGATTCCATTTTTATTTAAATATTAGCAGTAAGGGTGGCTGACCCCAGCAGCTTTAAAAACTTTGAAACACCCAGAAGACTGCTATTGGAAATATAAAAAAAAAATGGTAACAATGAATGTGCTTTATTTTCCAAGCTCTCCTGATTATAAGAACACACATCCCTGAGCTCTTCTCCTGGAGACATTAATTCAGTATTCTTTGGGTGGGCCCTGGAATAGGGATGGTTAAGAAATGGCCCCATTATTCTTATGATCAGCCATGTTTCAGAAACACTGCAGTAGGAACAAGAAGAGTGTAGGTCCAGGCTCTGAATCTCATTTTCTTGAATCATCATAACAACCAGACACTATAGATATCTTTGTCTTTCTTTTTAGGCAACAAGAGTACTATCTCCAAGTTGACAAAGTTAGTAGGAGGCAGATCTAAAACTTAAACCTGGGGTGCCTGACTGGCTCAATCAGTGACCCTACAACTCCTGATCTCAGGGTTGTAAGTTTGAGCCCAACATTGGGCGTAGAGATTACCTAAGAATATAAGATAAGTAAGTAAGTAAATAAATAAATAAATATTTTTAAAAACCCCAATAATAATAAAATTTAAACCCAAAGACCAAAGTCTAACTCCAAGGTTCATTTCTTTTTTCTGTTACACCACACTGTCTTTTTATTTGCCCATTAATTCATTCGTTCATTCATTTATTCTATTTTTGTTTCAACAGAATTTATTGAGTGTGAGTCCTTAAGACAGATGACATGGGAGGATAAGAACCAGGGAACTAAACATCTACAAAGTATCACATTTGAGTGAGGTCCATAAGACATGTCATGGGAACTCAGAGGAGAGAAAGGTCAGTTCCAGCCGGGAGGTGGCATCTTGGGGTGTGGATAGCCGGGTCAGAGGGACAAGAATTCTAGGTAAGGAAACAGCCTGAAGCAAATCCAAGGGACAGAAAACAAGAGATACCAGAGAACCGCAGGACTATAGAAGAGAGGTTTCTACAGCCATACGCCTAATTACAGGGCATTTGGAACCGTATTTATGATTGACAGATTTCACATATATAAGATATCAGAGTCCTTCTGAAAGTTTGGAATTTATGGCAGCACCGGGCCACCTTTCCCGCTGGACACAAGCTGCTGAAGCTAAGGGACAACTGCCCCTTTCATAGGCAGCGTCTGCTCTATTCCTCTTGCGCTGATATACACATTTATATTATCTGCTCGGCCGCTGTGCACATTTGGTGAGTTCAACCCCGTGAGTAGAAGACAGAGTAAGTGGCAACAGACGAGGCTGGAAAGAGAGGTTGAGGCATTGGCAGGTTTCTTTCCCCAGGGGACCAGTTGATGGAAAAGTCAGCTACGGGAACTGAGCCTGTCTGGTGTTAGCTACTTAAATAAGCTTTTAGCACCTCCCCGTGTGGGGAGATGGAGCCGGGATGCAGTGACAGCCCCGGACAAGTCGGCTCCTGCCCAGGAATTTACAGTCTGTGGAGCCTGCTCGGCAGCTAGTTCTCTAGCAGAAAGTGGGCATCTGGGAGAGCTGGAGGGCTGCGGAATGGCGGGCTTGGTCAAACAGCCTTTTCTTAAAAGGTGAAACTAGTCAGTGATTAGTGAAGTCCTCCTTCTCCATTATTACCTCGGGGCCTGTTCTGTGACTTAAATGTTAGCTTTATTTAGCCAGCCGGGGAAATGACCATGGCTCACTGAAGGGGGGAGACCCATGAATTTCTAAGATCGGTTTAGCATTTTCTTAACCTAGAGATAAATGTTGGACCACGTGTCGAGTGAAGAGGGAGAGAGGGAAAGAGAGGGAGGGAGAAACACACAGAGACAGAGACAACTACGAAAGGGGGAAATTCAACAATAGTTTGGAGTATCTACTGTGTGCCCTGCATCCTTCCTGGTGGCCAAACTGGTGACCGTATGGGGGAACATGCTAGACATGACTTTTCTTTTCACCAAAGACAACTACTGTAGACATTATTTATCTGAATACAAAAATATACAAATGTGAAGGCTCTCAGTCAGTTAAGCCCAGAGCAGATGGAAATTCGGTGACAGGAACCAGGCAGTTCTGTGCAGCATAAGTGCATTTGAAGACCGACTCTCCTTCCAAGACATGGGTAAAGGAACGTTAGCTCAGGTCAGGGAAGTTAGTGTCGTGGCCAGAGCATGCATTTGGAGTTCAGCATTTCACAGTTTAAACTGTGCTCTCTCCCTTACAAGCTCCGCCGTAACAGTTGCTTCGAGCCTCAGTTTCCTCTTCTATAAAAATAGGAATCATAACTTTTTCATTACAGAGTTGGGGTAGGATTAAATGATATTCCATCTTCAGACACCCAGTAGGCACTTTATAAATAAGAAATCACATTCGCTCTTCAGCTTTCTTCATGCCATGGTCCAAGTCATTAGCAATCCCCACTAGTTTTACTCATCCTTGGGGACAAGAGACAAATTCAGGTCCCAGAAGCTCTAAATGAAAGCTAATGAAAAATCTATGTTCTCTCACTTCCTTATTTGGCTGCCTGCAAATTATGTCTCTTGATGCATGCGGGTTCCTCTGCTATTCCATGACTTCAGACACTGAACTTTGAGTCTTTGTCACATCAGCAGCACCAAGTAATTCTATACAGAAGTCTGACATTTCCAGTTGAAAAAAATAAATTGATTAAAATTCAAAAGGCATGTAGCGTTCGGCATTTAAAGGTCGAGGAATCTAGGGAACTATCAACTGTAAGATAATTCAACATTTAACGTGGGTGGGGGCAACCAGGATGTGTTTCCTTCCCTCATTGCCCCAGCATTTGACTGCTGGGAATATAATTGTGGCAAATTATATATCCAGCCTCAAGATGGGCCATCCATCTTTGGGGGTCCTTTAGCAGTTGGACGTTCTGAGAGTAAGGAAAGATTGATTCAACTTAACATGGATTGTGTCTTTACTTTTGTTAGGTAAGAAAAAATCTTTGCTTTATTTGCCTTTTGAAATTCCCAGGCTGGCCGCAAGCCAGTTGGTCTTTGCTTAAAGAGAGGGAGCAGAAGATCTCTAGACTATGGGCTCTAGGATTTGACTTATTATGCTCCATGTTTGAATGTTTGACTTATTACACTGGCATGGTGGAAGGCCCATTCATCATTGTATAACCAATACCTAGCATAAGACTGGCATGTAGTATGACAGCCTACCATAAATATTTATTTAATGAATTAAAAGACCATGTTTAGTCTCTTTCAGATACTATTAGATCTTGCGCCTACTTCGCAATTGTTATGTTATTTGTCTATTGTCTATTAGCTTTATGCTTACTCCACCAGACAGTGATCTTCTTTAATGCAGGGACTGTTTTTTTAGGTCATTACTTCTCCCCGTTCCTGAAAGTGCCCAGCATAGTGCCTGGGGAAGAGTAGGTGTTCACTTATATAAAATAAATTAGAACCTATGTCATGTAGCAGTGAGAATACTGAAATGAAATGCAGGAATGCAGTGTTCTAAATCTCTATCCCACCACTGATGTGTGATATGACCTCTAGGTCTTAATTTGCTCGTCTGTCAAATGAGAAATTTATGTTAAAAAATCTCTAAGGTCCCATTGACTTCTGATATTCTTTGATCCCTATTCCTGTTTTATCAGGACTTTATTCATTGAAGATCGTTTACTGAGTCTTAGTAGGGACTTGAAATTACAGCAAATAAAAGGGATGTCTTGTGAAAACATAAGATGACTAAGGAATGACATGACTCCTCACGGCAAATATCTAAGGAGGTTTTATGATGGGGTTGCTGATCACTTGTTCTCATTTTTACCAAGAGGAGCAGGCGTTGGTTATTGCAAGCAAGGATGCAATTAGACATACGGAGAGATTTCTTGATTACTACAGGGATAAAATGATGCTTACTTTCAGTCTCCTCTACAGGTGAGAGCTAGCGTCCCCAATGAGTCAATCAATGCACCAACAAATATTTGCTAAGCCTGCTTGCTGCTCATTTTCCTCTTCACAACATTTTACTCAAAGTGTGGATCATGAACCACCTGCATCAGAATCACCTGGAGCTCATGTTAAAAATGTAGATTCTCAGACTCACTCCTACTGAATCTAACTCTCTGGGGCTAATGTCTAGAATCCGTGTTTTAATAAGCTCCCCAAGTGACATCTCTGTGCATCCTAAAGTTAGGCAAATGTTCTTCTTGAATTTAATAGTCTTAAGCAGTATTTTCTCACAACCTGGTGGCTGTTAAAATTATAATAATGACAGATACTATTTGTTGAGCACCAACCGTGGACCAAACATTTCACCTATGTTATTTACAGCAGTCACACTCACCCCATGCAGTGGGCATTATCCCACCAAAGAAATGAATAAAACAGACACTGCGTGACAAAGTGATACAACCAGGAAGTGGCAGGATGATGGCTTGAACCCAGGTCTCCTGACCTTCAATCCACCAAGCCACAGCTGCTTTCCTGACATGCTAGCATCCGAGAAGGGCAGTCTGTGAGACTCACGTTCTGCAGCCTTGACCTTGCTTATATCTGAAAGGGGAGAAGAGGCAAAGAAGGTCACAGAGAAGCCAGCTCATCCATATTCAGCTTGGTCTGTTAGTTTCAGAGAGAAGACGGAGCAGGGGATGGGTCTCTAGCTCCCTACAGAGATCCTGAAGTATGATTTTTCAGAAAATTCACAGATTTTTTTTCCCTTTTCTTACATGGAGAATGTGGGGCTTTGTGTGTGATCCTACTGTGATCCCTGCAGGTCACTCAAAACAGAATAAACCTAAGACCTCCATCACAGATCTCAGTCCAAAGGAAGGACTCCAAGGAGCCACTTCCAAATGGCCCTTATTTGCATTACTCCTTGTAATTGCAAAATAAAATCTCCCTTTGGATTCTCAGCTTCTGGAGGTCAGCAAAGGTCATGAAGGACATGCCCCGTCCTTGCTTTAGACAAGGAAGGCTAATAGATTATTAATTGGCAGAACTGACAATTTCACAGTGAAACAATCTAATAACCAACCATTTGTGTCCATTATCAATGACTACCTGACAGGTATGTCAAAAGTGAAAGGCAGGGGCACCTGGGTGGCTCAGTCAGTTGCGAGTCCTACTCTTGGTTTGGGCTCAGGTCATGATCTCGGGTTGTGAGATCAAACCCCACATTGGGCTCTGTGCTGGGCATGGAGCCTGCTTGGGATTCTCTCTCTCTCCCTCTCCTGCTGTCCTCCCCCCCCCAATCTTTCTTTCTCTCTCTCTTTCGCTCTCTCCCCCACTCAAAAAAAAAAAAAAAAAGTTAAAGACAAGTTTGAGACAAGTACAGTGAGCCAGTGGTATACAAATGCAGATGACTTTAAGAGACTTTCTTAGTCTTTCCCTACCATCTTCTAAATATTTGGAATACAGTCTCAGATCTTCAGTGAGTACCCAACTGGATTTTTTAAAGGTTAAAAAGTCACACAACCAACTCATGTGGAATAGTTAAGGGAAAGCATTATAGAAGTAGGAGAATGGTTGAAATGAATTTATTTCTCACTGGGGTTCATTTTCTCAACTTGCCTTGATTGCCAGGCTAAGTGGACTGGAGGCTGCAGAAATAACCAAGTCATAGTCCCATTTTTGAAGAACTTATGGTCTTGTGTCTTGTTTGCTATGTTAGGAAAAAGAAAAGAACCTATCACTGAGGAATTCTCAATTTAAAAAACATGTCAGAGTAGGATTAACTCAAGAAAATCAGATAAAATTAAGGTCAAAAGGAGTGGATGAAGGGTATGGCCACAAAATTGCTTGGGTGCCCTTGGGTAAGTCACTCAACCTCTCCAGACCCTGGTTTCCTTATCTCAAATGTAAGGGAGTTGGATTAGTTGATCTTGATGGTCTTTTGTGACTCTAAGAGACTATGATTCTACTTCTATTTTTATAAACTTATAAGCTACTGAACTAGGATGCATGGCTTGTCCAGAAATACTAAAGCCATTAAAATACATTCCCCCACTGCTCAAAAAACCTGAAATCCACCTTTAAATCTCAGGCTCCTTAGTGAAAACCTGGACTAACCCTATAAATTTAGAGATGAAGACACTGAAGTCCATAGAGGAAAGGAACTTACCAAGGTCACATGCAAATTAGTCACTCATACTCTTAAAAGGCTGTTTTCTAGATTCTTAGTTAAGAAGGAAGCCCATCCAGCATACTTCCCACCCCACCACCTTGCTGCCTATACACTCAGTACTGAGTATTTTTTAGAAATATTTTTTCTGATATAAAATCACTTTATTAGTTTTGGAACATAAAATGTATTATGCATGTCCAAGATTGCTTTTACTGTTTTGAAAGATGCAGGAAAAATAGGTGGATTTTTTTTTTTTCAAAATGCCGAAAATATTAACAGAAAACAAAATACCTCCTTACCATATTTCTGCACTTCTTTCTTTCTTACCTACAATTTGATCTCTAATCGAGGACTCCAGAGATGTCGTAGAGGCAGACATTGAAATGGTAGCAGTTGTGGAATTAGTGATACTTGTTTTGATGAAATTAGTGAAGGTCATTAGTTTGATTATATAATGTTGGATGGTTTTTGTAGTTAAACAAATTTAGACAGAGACAATAAAGGAAACTTATTGCATCAAATACGCAAAATGTCCACAGGGCAAGCTTGAGGTCAGAATTGGTCCAATAGAGCAATAATGTCAACAAGAAGAACACCAAGTGCTTTTCCGTCTCCTCTTCCTACTTCAGCATGGTTTCATCCTAAGGTTGGTTGCTTTTATAGTCGCAAGGTGCTTTCCAGAAATATCCTGGGCTACGTACTTCCTTATAGATGTCCAGTGAGAGATGAATCATCTTTTTTTCTTTTGACTGACCCAGAGTATGAACCTTCCATTGGATAGACTTGGATCACTTATTCTTTCTGAACCAATAAGTATAATAAGACATAATAACTATTATCATGGTAATTTGTTTGTTGGCTTACTGAAATCACTTCCAACTCCGTTAGCTGAGGGGGTAGAATTTAATTCCTTCTCAAACTCCATGCGTTCTACACAGTAGTTAAGAGGAAAATAGATGGTGGAGAGAATACCGTAATTTACAATGCTTAGAATAAGTGTAATACAGACAGTAGTGCAGATGATGAAGATGACTAAGTCCCAAAGCATAAAGATGATGGGTGTGGTTATGCTGATGAAGGTGGTAAAGCCATCAAGGTAATCAAGATGCTGCTGCTAATGGTGGTGGTAACAATGGTAGAGAAGTGTTAAGGTAAAGGTGATGATAATAATGAGGTTAATAATTAGGAAAAAAGCAATAGGTCACCATTTAGTTAACATAAGCTTAGTGAATTGGCATGCTTTTCTCATGCATTCTTACATAATTTGCCTCTGGCCACAGCTCCCTCTTTTTCCCTTTCTATGATGCTAGTGTATCCCCTTTTCCTGACCACTGTTGATTGGTCCAGGGATGGACACCTGATCCAGGAAAACCAATCCATAGTTTGGGCTATCTTAAATGAATTGGAACTTATGTCAAGAATTTTCACTAGGACACCAGTAGTGGTCAATAGATGATGGCCTCTTAAAATGGCAGGTCCAATATCCTTTATTGTTGTATGTTATCTGTTTACAATGATTTGTTCCCTCCCCACCCCTGTCATGCTCCCAAGCCCCATTTCCCATGGCTTTGCCATGTGACATATCTCAACCAATCTAATATGAGCAAACATGATTCTAGTCTCACATGAACAGAAGTTTTCAATCTGATTGCATGGTTTGCCTGGATTCTCTCATTCTGGGCCACCTCTCTGAAAACAGCATGTCCCAGATAGTGACTCCTCCTTCACCCTAGGTTGCAGAATAAGAAAACATGTAGAATCCAGCTAAGTTCTCACAGGGGTGTAGTTGACCCAAAATGTTCAAGAAATGTAAAAATTAAATATTGTTGATAAGGTTTTGAGATTGTTATCCAGCATAACCTAGATAAAAACTGATGGATACATTTACACTCAGGTCTGCTAAGAACAGAGTTTGCAAAGCCACATGCACATGTAAATATGAAGAAATAGAGAACCTATAAGAAATCAAAGGAAGCTAGTCTGTGGAAATAATTAAAGAATATGTCAACCTTTCTGTCCTGGGAAGAGCTGGAGGAAAAGAGTTGGGTCTCAGGACACTACAGTGGCAACATGAGTACGGTACCAGATGCAGTAGCCCCAGGGCAAAAAGCTCAGACCTTATAACCTCATCCCTACACCTGTCACCATAGCAGAAATAGCTCCACATTGGTCTTTCTCCCTGAGGCCCTTATATTGTATGAAAGGCTCATTGCTCATTGGCTTATTTCCTCTTGAGACCAGGTGAAGAAGGGAGCATCTCACTACAGTTGATTCAACTCCTTTCTCTTACTGAGGACAATATTTCCAATGAATCAAACATTCTTCAGCCTGCATCCTGTTTTCTAAAAGCTAATCTTTCTTTAAAAAAAAAAAGATTTTATTTATTTATTTGACAAAGAGAGAGACAGCCAGAGAGAGAGGAAACACAAGCAGGGGGAGTGGGAGAGGAAGAAGCAGGCTCCCAGCAGAGGAGCCCGATGTGGGGCTCGATGTGGGGCTCAATCCCACGACCCTGGGATCACGCCCTGAGCTGAAGGCAGACGCTTAATGACTGAGCCACGCAGGAGCCCCCTAAAAGCTAATCTTTCGACTTAGCTATAGTTTTTGTTAAAACATGCCACATTCAACGAACACAGTGGCATTTCCTCCATTTTCTACAAGAGAGAATTTCTGAAGTTAAAATTTCCCATAAGCAGTTTGAAGCCTGCCTAATTTTTTTTAAGTCACATAAATATTAGGTAATCTCAAGCAGACATTTAAGAGATTATCTCTATAGAATCTCAATTACTCCATCTGTAAAAAGGAAATAATCATCCCTATATCTTAGGGACCATGTGAGTCTTATATAAGAGAAAGCATGGAAGGTACCTGACACATAAATACAAATGATAACTATTATTAATATTGAGGGAAAGGATGGGGTAGAATAGCTGGAAGAAAAAGAAGTGAAAAGAATTTGTGAATTAAATAACAAACATAGAGACTCATCAGGGGCTGTTTGGGAAAAGGCAGAGAACAAGTTATGCAAACAGCCAACCTGTCCAAAGCTAACAGGAAAGGAAACCCAGAGTGAATTCCATCTGCTTTCTGCTTGCACCTGCTATTTATTTACTTTTCAGCTTCATCAATCGAGGACAAATTGTTATATTTTTTTTTAATCTGAAAACATAAGGAGAAAAGAGAGAGACGTGGAGAGAGGGAAAGAGGGAAGGGAAAAGAATAAGACAATAATAGCTAACATGTATTGAGATCTTACTATGCACCAGGCACTGTTTTAAGAACACGGCATGAATTAATACATTTATTATTCACAATGACTCTATAGGGAGGTAGGTTCCTCTTGTTGTCTCTATTTCACAAATAAAGACTAACATGTAGAGATATCGAGTGGCTTGCCCAAAATCTAATAGCTGATAAAAGGGAGAGTCAGTATTTAACCCAGCCAGTTTGGCTATTCAAATCCCCCCATTAAATAGCCTCACAAGGAGAGCTAGTATGGAATGGAGAAATATCCTACGTAGGGGGGTTGGGGAGAGGAGAAAGAACATCACCTTCTCCCTGTGGTAGGGCAGATCTTTCTACATGAGATGGAAAACAGTCTGATTTGGGAGCAGTACAGTTTGGGACCCATTCTGACTCTTTTTACTTGAGAGTGTCATTTGGTTTATGACTCTTGAAGTCTCAGCAAATCTCTGAACCTCAATTTCCTCACTTGCAAAATCCTTTAGCTTTCCAACTCATCTGTGTGGGTAAAATAATAATAGGACAACACTTAGCTGTTGTAAAAATTAAATCATGTAATTTAGGTAAAATAATTAGCACATGGCAACTGCTCAATAAATGATAGCTATTATCATGATAATTATATGTTATTAAGTTAGTTGGAGAGCAAGAATCAAGAAATTCTCCGTGAAAGAAGTGGTATTTCAGCAGCTGCTTGTGGATGGGAGGATTTTCACAGGTAGAAATAAAATGGATTGTTCTAGAAGGAGGAGCATGAACAAAGCTTAGTCATAGGAAAACACAAAACTGATGTTCAGAATTCACTATTTCAAGAATCAAGGAAGCATGTGGTTCATTTTAGAAGTGTACTACTCTACAGAATTATTGAAAGGCAACCCTTAGGAGCTTAACGTGGCAGACGCTCAGTCACCTGGGAACTTTTACTGAGTGGAAAGACAGTCCCAGAGGGATCGCTCTACTGGAAGTTCTACTGTCACGAGACACAAAGACCCACGATCAGCAGCATTGCTGAAGAGTATCCATCGGAGATCCTCTCCTCCCAGAAATAGTTGGCTTCTCCCTTTATTTTCTCCTGTAAATTTTAGAGGAGACACTGACCAACGCCATTTTGGGATCTGACTCCAATTCCAGAATCTTATTATTTAAGTCAAGTCCAGATGTGGTTGAGGCTCCGCAGACACATCTCCTCATGTATCACTCTTCTTTATCCAAAACCCTATGACCTAAAAAAGCAATATCTTCCCCCACTGACCCAACATACAATGGTGAGTGGAGAATGGATGACCATGAAGGACAATCCCACTAAAAAGGGGAGAAATGGAAGTGCTACAGCTGTCACAATTCTGGGTGTATGTTGTCAAGTCCCCCCTAATTTAGGAGCAGGTCATGTTCTTCAAATAGGGTCTGGATCTACTCCCCGGAAGTGGCTCTCAGAATCATTAATATCTTTAGTTTTTCACTCTGCCCTCAAGGATCTTGACTCCACCCTCTGAGTTGTTTTTACTATTTTATAAGAAATTGTAACCCTTGTTTACAAGTAAGTAAATTCCTTAGCCTATTTCCTGCCTGTAAGGAAGTTGGGGGCTTAGAGACTTCAGAAACATGAGCCATCTCAGTCCCTTCTAATACAAGCTGGTATTACATTGATGACCCAATTCCCTTAAAAGTTTTAAGGGTTTTCTACATATCAGTGGAGAAATGTAGAACCACTTGACAGAAGCAACAGCTACAATCCTTTTGACAAGCCTCTCTTTACTTCGGCCACGTGTTGTTTCTTATGCTGCTATGGGACAAATGCCCTTGAGGTTCTCAGAAACCCTTTGACTGCGAAGGTTTACTGGGTACAACTTTAAATCATTCTGGTGTCTTAAAAAACCACAATTTTGATACCATCCAGCAATTTCTTACTTTATGAATTATTTAAAATTTTAATTCAGGCCAGATTTTGACCAAAAATGAATGTTTTATTAGTGATTTTTCACATACCATTTTGGTGCGAAATGACAATGGTTTTGCCAATTCTTATCCATCTTTAAGCCTTTTGGTCTATGTAGCCTAGTTGTGATTATTTTTGGGTACATTTTGGCCTTTCCAAAAAATTTCCTAAACCAATATTCCTCAAAAATAAAAGCCAATTATAATGCTTTCTTGACCATATTTTATTTCCTAATTTATATCCACAATTACATTCATGAAATAGGATTAAAATTTACATTTTGCCATTTAAAAAAAAGGCTCAGAGAGGTTAATTTTCATTCCAAAATTACATTGCTATTAGCATAACTGGCGCTTAAACTTCAATTTGTCTGTCTTCAAAGCTAGAAAATTGACCAATTTCGCTCCACTGTGTTTCATCATAATAATCTCACCCTCTGGCACTACACTTTACAGTTTACCAGGCATGATCTCATTTGATCTCATTTAATCCAAGCCTGAGCAATTGGAAAAAGAGGATTCTCTATCATGGCCAAATAGAGAGCTAAACTATAGTATAAAACTCCCACTTCTCTCATCTTCACCAACAAAACAAAAATAAATGATTTCAAAATAACTTCCCTTCTTCCCTGGGGGGGAGGGGGGGGAGGGCTTTGCAAGCCATTTTCAACCCACCTACCCTAGAGTTCCTGATAAACTTATCAATTGTTGATGATGTCCCCCCAGTTTTCTTTCCTTCCACTGCGTTGGCTTGCTTTGTGCAATAGGTAAGATGTGTATGTGGTTGGGGAGAGATAAAAGACTGGACATGATTTGTACAAACCATGGATGCTAGCCTTTGTGGACATGGTCACTAAGTCCCTCATATGGAGAGTGTGGTAATCTGGTTGATGCCCAGGGCGTAGGAGGACTCAGACTCAGAAGCCAATGGAAGCAATCTTCTACACCCATTTTTAAACTTCCCTCAACAGTATTAAAAAATGTGAATTTGGACTTCTGTGCATTTGCTGATCATTCAGCATTTTGAGCTACCACCTAGTGGTACTGCATGCCAGCCAACAGTTCAGAGTGGACAGCTTTGCCATGTTCTCTGTATAGCAGCGTTTGCTTGTCCAGGTGATTGTCTTTTTTATTGTGTTTTGACCTTCCTGTCTTATAATTGTGAACGGAAAGTAGAAAAAAATGCAAGTGCTGCTACTTGCCGCAAAAGCAGAGATATAATAAGCTTAATACAGTGAAGGAAAATGTGGAAATCACACTAGCGTAATGCTTTAGTATGTATGTGGGCTCTGAATGCAAAGCTTTCTGCCTTGAATTCAGGCTCTGTCACTTATCACTGGATGACCTTAGGCAAAATGCTTTTTTGTCTTCTATAAAATGGGGATTATAATTAAATTCCTTTCTCATACGTTGTGTGAGGATTAAGTCACATAATCATGAAAGATGTTACTTAGAGACCCTACAAGGCAGTGGTGTTCAAAGTAGGATTTTCTGACCCCAGCAGCATCTGCATTGCCTAGGAACTTGCTGAAGTACAAATTCTCTAGCCCCACTCCAGACTCAGAAACCCTGGGAGTGCTCCCAGGAACCTGTGTAACACCAAGCCATCCGAGTGATTCTGCTGCCCCTGCTGCTGCTGCTGCTGCTGTAAATTGTGAGGGGGAAGAGCGGGCTGAGAAGTTAAATGATCTAGATTTAAATTCCAGGTCTGCCTGCCCCTAGTTGCATGATTTGGGGTGAATTACAGCCTGTTTTTGCCTCAGTTTTCTCATCTACAAATTTAGAACAATATTAGGTGTATTCTGGATCTGTAATGAAATTTAAAAACCTATCTCTCATATAGCAAGTCTTTAATACCTGATACCTAGGTGTTTGTGTGGTTCTGATTATTGTTTTATTACTTCTGGCTTTAACGGCACTTAATCCAAATGACTTTATAATTAATTGTGAAGGGAAATCAAAACTAAAGAGCATGTATGAAATATTGAAAATATATCATGGAAGGTTTATTTTTCTAAAATTAAGGGCAACTATGAATTTTATTTGTTTCCTAGCTGTTTGGAAAAGGACCCTCTTCTGTAACATGGTGGTTTATGGCTTGATTTCTGTATTTTTGACTATCATATACTTTTTAAGGAATGTATTCCTTCAAGATGTACTGTCCTACCAAAATATCACTGTCCCAGAGCTGGGTTCCCTCAGCAGGGACTTCCTGGCCTGCCAAGACAGACAGAGAAAGAAGGAAAATTTCCAGAGCCTAACAGTCAGGACCCTGAAGGCAATCCCTCTCAGTACAGGGCTGGCATTTGCTTTGACCAGAAACTTACTCCAAGAAGTACCACTGGGGCAGGGAGCTCCATTCCCAGAGGCAACCTGAGCACATATGACCAGGAGGCTCTCTGATGTCTCTATACCTGCCAGCAGGTAGGCATAGCACAGGAACCAAAGACAGAGGAAACAGAAGAGAAAACAACTGTGGGCCAAGCCACTAGGAGCTACAGAAAATGTTGGCTATGCCAGGCCAGGACACAGAGTAGAAGCAACCCTCCTCCTATAGAGGAAGAGAGAATCAATCATGCTCTTAGTCATTTTTCAGCCAATAACTCGTTACCAGACTCCAGGCAAGTCTATGGCCCTTCCGAGTTCCCTTATTTGAAAAACAAAGTGAGAGCTACTGTAAAAACCCAAGATTTTAATGATTTGTATGTGGGTCAAAAAACTACTCACGATGGGTGTGTTTTCTAAGAAATGCCCTTGGGACGCCTGGGTAGTGCAGTCGTTAGGCATCTGCCTTCGGCTCAGGGCGTGATCCCGGTGTTCCGGGATCGAGCCCCACATCGGGCTCCTCCGCTGGGAGCCTGCTTCTTCCTCTCCCACTCCCCCTGCTTGTGTTCCCTCTCTCGCTGGCTATCTCTGTCAAATAAATAAATAAATAATGAAAGAAAGAAAGAAAGAAAGAAAGAAAGAAAGAAAGAAAGAAAGAAAGAAAGAAAGAAAGAAAGAGAAAGAAAGAAAGAAAGAAAGAAAGAAAGAAAGAAAGAAAGAAAGAAAGAAAGAAAGAAAGAAATGCCCTTGATCGTGATACTGACTTTTCTGTCAACCCCAATTACCACCCCACCCCAGTGCTGGTGCATATCTTTGCATGCACCATGGAACAGCATCATTGGCATCCCCCAGGCCTGACCCCAGGCCTTACCTCTACAGGCAGGGGTTCTTGAATGGCTATCTCTCCCTCCCCAATAATTGGCCTGGTAACAGCCATTGTTGTCATGGATGGCCTAGACACGCCTCTACCCACAGGACTTCAGGCCACTTCTGACTTCCTAGCACTTCCTAACTTACTAACCTTCCAGAAGAAAAGGGTCTTCATTTTCCCTAAGTCCCTTCCTCTGCATTCTCTTTTCCTTCCCTTTATTCCCATCTCCTCTAAGACTGGGTTTTTGTGGGGTTTTTTTGAGAGAATAAATATTACTTGGGTCACAGTTGAATTTCATCATGTTGCATAACTTCCCTGAGTCTCAATTTCCTCGTCTATATAATCAGGATGGCAGCATAGACCTCATACCTTCATGAGGAAGCTTAAACAAGAAGATACACATGATGTGTTCAGCATAGGGCCTGGTCCAGAGTAAGCTCTCACAAATGAGCACTAACTTAATTATCACCATCATCTTTGTCACATCATGAGCTTATGACAGTTGTCTCTGGACTTATCTACTTGCTTTAATGGGTATCCTGTTTTGCTCACTCCTGGTTATTAACCCAAAGGCTAGTACACAGAACAGATCCAAAATATTTGTGAAACAAATGTTGAAAAGCAGAATATGGGCAACAACTTTTAAAGTAGTGTGTGTGTGTGTGTGTGTGTGTGTGTGTTTGTAAGTAGGTGCATGTGTGAGTGTGTATGTGCGACTGCATGTGTGTGAATTGTGAGATACTGTGTGTGTGTAAGTGGGTGCATGTGTGAGTGTGTGTGTGTGACTGCATGTGTGAATGTGTGCGATATTGTGTGTGTGTAAGTAGGTGCATGTGTGAGTGTGTATGTGACTACACGTGTGCGAATATGTGTGATACTGTGTGTGTTTATGTGTGCTGCAGTCCTGAAGGGGCCAGTTCTCTCCTCTATGGCCCCTGTAGCTCTGCTTCACACTCATACCCTAATCAACTGGAATGGCTCTATGGGGACTCCTTAGTGCCCCTCTGTTTAGTCTCTCCCCCAGGCCACTTGGCCCAGCAGCCTTCTTCCCCAGGGAGCCATAAGATCAGAGCCAGGGGCATTTCATACATGTGCTTACTAACTGGTGTGAAAGATGGTGGCTCAAAATTGAGAAGAAAAATCAGCTTACCCACAGTTAATGTTTTCAAAACAAGAACAGAGAATGAAGGTCATTTACATGATATTTAGAACCCCAAAACACACTCCAAGACATAGGCGCCAAGATAGGCTGATTTTGCCTCAGCCGTATTGTCAACCTACTAATGAACACGGACTGAGAACGCACTGTGTGCCAAGTACCATGCTAAGTACTGTGGTTAGAGAAGAAAAATGCAAGTCTTTATTGGTAAGGGAAGGAGCAGGAGCCAGAGAAAAGGTAACAGAATTACAGTACAATATGGGAAAGGTGACCGCACACAAAGCACAAAGGACTGTTAAGAGTCATGGCTTTCAGCCCGATGAAGTCAAGGAGGTTCTTCTAGACGGAGTGGCTTCCTACTAGTTTTCTTGGAGTGTGACAGTTAAGCAAATGAAGGAGAGGTATGTGTAAATGCATGGGGGAGAGGGGTGAGAACATGACGCTTGCTGGGAAATCCAAGTAGTTCAACGAGAGTGCTGACAATGACAGCAATTGTAGTAATAACAATAGCAGGAACACACCAGCTCACATGTCTATGGTACTTGCCATGTGCCAGATGCTGTTTTGAGCATTTTACATATTGTGACTCTTTGCACAACTGGAACTTAGGGGTCCAGGAGTTAAAAGGAGCTGGGAGGGGCCAGGTTCAGAAATAGATGGTTCCACATCTCTATATTTTGTGAATAGGCTTGGGGATTAGAGTTTGACTCCAGGATGATGATGGTTGTGGATCTGATCTTGACCAAGTATATGTTTTAGAATGATTATTCTCATGATGTGGTGGGTCAGTAGGGGTGAGCTGTAGACAAGAGGCTGGGAGAACAGGGGACAGGCTGCTGGAGCCATCCAGGTGAGAACATTAAGCACCTGAATCAAGAAGCAGTGTTGGGAAGGGTCACTATAGATTGACTTGCTGAGGGCCATTCATCTAGCTTCAGATCTCATTATTGTTTTTTCCCAGCTTTATTGACACAGACTTAATATACAAAACACTTCAAGTACTTAATGTGTGCATTTCTTTGAGTTTGGACATATGCATTTTCTCTCTGAGTCTACAGTGATTTACTGCCTTTCCTGCCTCACAGTGTCTGTCAGACACCAGATGACTTGGGATATCACTGACCGCATCCTCTGACATTTACTGCTTGCTAGCTGGGTTATCGTCTATGCCACTTTCTTTCTCTGAGCCTCAGTTTCCTTATATGTTAAATGATGGTAATAAGACCTGTTCTGCTTGCATGCATTTGTGCTTTACAAATATTAAACTGTGATATAAATGTGAAGGGTTTATTATGTGGATACTGAAGAGGAGGATGAAGATGGGGATGATGAAGACCAGGCTTTCCAGAAACCATTTCCCTTTGGTTTCATAGACCAAGCTCTACCCATTTATTTAATCCCTCACTGTACCTTGCCCTGATCTTTCCTCCCCTTCCAGAAAAAAATAATTTCTCTCTCTTCTCTTGCCCCATTAAATCTGTGTTCACAAATCAGCCTTTATGTCAAAAAGACCACAACGCTGAAATAATGACACATTCTCGGTAGATGATTGTTGATGTCTGGTTTAAGACTTGAACTCCCCCAATGTCTAGGAACTATGAGAACAATTTTAAATATATATATATATATATATATATATATATATATTTAATGCACACAGACACACACACACCCTTATGTTTAGACTTGAAGACCAGAGTCTTTTTGTTGCCGCATTATTTAATTATTCAGAAAGAAGTTGCCAGCTATGGGAAATGGCTGCTTGCAACATGTAATTTGCCTTCCAAACAAGCTCATTTGGGCTTTGACATTTGACAGAGAAAGGTCTGGGAAGATGAGCTGTTCAGAAAGGGTGTCTGTGCATCTGACACCGCCTGAACTTTGGTAAGTTGATTTTTACAATCGCCAGATCATCAAAGGTTAAACTCATTTAAATTCTCCCTTTACTAGCAAAGAAAGAAAACAAAATGCCACAAGCTGCCTTAACCTGCTGTCCTCAACTGCATGCACTAGCTGGGGACTCAGGAAATTCTTAATGTCTGCAAAAGGTGCTGTGAAGTTGGTAAAGTTAATCTACCACAACCCCGTGTGCACTTTCTGCACCCTTTTCTCTCCCTGGAAACCTAGAGATCTCTTCCTCTGTTGAATCTGCATTATATAAATCCTCTTTTCCATCAGTGCTCATCCCAACCCTCCCTTTCTCCCCTCTCCAAATATCCTTGGGGTGTTTGGTGTCAGGAACAGAGCTGGGGACTGGGCACCTAGAGCTGAGTGTGTGTCTTTTGCCCAGGCTTCTGTCCTCATGTCCCCCACGGTGCCGCAATAATCTTCTGACTAGTGCCCCTTCCCCATTTCCCCCTGGTTATGCCTCCATAGACACAACGGAGCACTTTGATAAAGCACTAATGTGACTGTTTCCCTCCAGTGACTGCAAACATTGCCATTATACAGCTGAGTCCTGGACGTAGGGTCTTTGTTTTATTCATTCACTTTACAAATAATGATTTAGTACCCTATGTATACCAGGCATTGTGCACAAGGTATCTGGGAGATATAGCAGTGATTAAAACAGCCAATGGCCTTTGCTCCCATAATAGATAAATAGGTAAATAAGTAAACAACACAAAAATAAACATGTAGCTTCAAACTATCTGGTTAGAAAACAAATACTACTATAAGAGAGAAGATAGAACACTCAGCTTAGGTTAATATGAGGAAACCAAGTGAGGTCTGTGGAGTCTGAGAGAGTGACGGTCTAAGTAAAGCCTGGAGCATGAGTGGGGCATGAGAAACCTCACAGCATGTTCAAGAAGGATAGTGTGGCCAGAACCTACTGATCGAGGGAGATGTGAAGGTGGACAGGTAGGCCAGGGGCTGGCCACATAGCGCTTTACAAGATGATAATCCTCACCCCTGATGTTCAGGACTGGGGAGTTTTTAAAAAACTACAGATACCTTTTCCTTACCCCCAATCAATTCACTTCGAATCTTATGGGGAGGGGCCTGAGCATCCTGCAGTTTGTAAAGCTCTCCAGGTGATTCAAATGTGCAGCCAGGACTGAGAACACCTGCTGTAGTCTTTACAAATTGGCCAAACTTTCCTCTATGGTTTCACCTCTGTCTTGCTCATTAATTCCTTGACAATATCCCATAACACCCTCTTTTCTCCATATATACTAAGCACTTCATACATTGTCATTTCTGCTTTTTGGTTTCCTCAGCATAAAATTCAGTTCCCCTTTCCCTATAGAAGTTAGAGAAGTTTCTGGCTGCAAGTAACCCAAACGTTGACTAAGTAGAGCTTAAATAAACAGAGGCTATTTTTCTCATATTGCAGATGTCAAGTAGGTGTCCTCTAGCATTAGCTCAGAGGTTTATTAATACCAGGGCCTGCACGTCATCCTTCCACGCAGGAAGAAGGAAAAAAAGATGGATCTCTGGTTCCTTTAATCATGAAAACAAGTTTTCCTAGAAGCTCCACTCTGGCGACTTCCCCTCTGTCTCATTAGCCATATCTGTATGACAAGCTATCCTTAGCTGCAAGAGAACCTGTGAAAGCAAAGGGTGGGTTTGAAGTGATTAATTTAGATAGACCATGTTCCATAACCTTGGGCTTGGTGTTGGCATTCTGTTAAAAGGAACAAGGGGAAGTAGCTATTGTTCAGATAACAAAAACAATCTACCACACCAGTTCCTGATCTGCTTGATGAACTCCTACCACCTGTCACTAAGTGAAAATTGTGGTCTGGACAAGAAACGTTACATACCCAAGGCAACTTGTGCCGGGAGCTATGAGAGATAAAATGAAGTAGCACTGGTTCTTGCCCCTAAAGTGTTTATACTCTAGTTTTAAGTTAAAGAATTTTAGTGAGTGGTGTGGGGGATGTGGAGACAAAGTAAAGGGCACAGGCATTGTGGTGTTCTATAAAATTCAAGGACTTTGGAGAAGTAGAACAGTGTGGTGGTGGCAGGGGGCGGGGAGACCACCTCTTGAATGACCCCTGAAAGATATGGGATCTAATACGTTTTCTTAGGTAGGGAGAAGGAGAAAAAAATCCAGGCTACAAAGAACACAGCTCCAGTCTCACTTCCAGTATCTCCATGAGTTTGGGAAGAGGATGAGTGTCCAGAAAGATATGATCCAAAGTTCTGCCAGGACCAGGGCTTAAAATTTTGTTCTGGATATTTTCAGCCTCTCCTTTGATCAACACACATACATAGTTCAGGAAGGGACTGCTTCCTCCAAATGATTCCTTTGGGACAATGTGGTTGTATTTGGACCTTATCCGCAGATGTCTCTGACATTTAGAAACAAAAACAAAACGCTATTCTAAATTATTTTTATTTTCTGCTGTGAGTAGTGGAATAGACAATAGGCTCTCACCCCCGGGAAATGGGTCTGCTTTGTGGTGTCTACATTCTTTGTTGCATCTCCTTTCAGGAGCATCTACTTGCTCCTGATCCTAGACTCATATGTGGATGGAAATCCATACCATCTTTCCATAATTCTACCTATGATCATAACTACTACTGCATGCATCATATCATTAAATTTTCATAACCTGAAGAGGTAGGTTTCATTATTATCCCCACTTTTCAGATGAGGAAATAGGGGCACAGAGAGGTGAGGCAGGTCTAACTGGAGTGGTCAGCATTAGCGTCTAGCCAGTCTGGCTCCAGAGTGTGTGCTCTTCAGTAGTAGCCAACTTTCTTTCATAAACCTGTTATAGTGTATTGCCTCCCAATTAGGAATTTCTTCCTCATACCACCTACAATCGGGCTTTTTGGTGCCCACTCTAAACCCACGATTATTGCGGTCCTCCTGTCCTACCCACTATGTAATCAGAGGCCACCAAAGTGAGCCACGATGACCCATGAACAGTCTTAAGAACCAGTTGTTGTCCCTCCTTCCTATCCCTTCTTCTCACGTCTCTCTGTTCCCTTGTTTATCCCAAGAACCAGTTGTTGTCCCTCCTTCCTATCCCTTCTTCTCACGTCTCTCTGTTCCCTTGTTTATCCCACTTGCTGGCTCTGCCTGCAGCCCCATGGTTGCCTCTAAAATTGGACTGCATTTGCCTTTCACAGTTTTAATCCACTATGCTTTAAATGATAGGGATGGTCTGGCTTTCTCACGCTGCCCTCAAACTGGATCTCTGGGAGGCTTTGGGTAATTTTGTGGAAACAGTTCAAGCCCCGTGGCCCCAATTTCAGTGTCAACTATGTCCGCTGCAGCCGCTCAGGAAGGGGTGCCGTCTGCCTTCTGGTCTTGCTATTGTTACTGTCCGTGTTTATTGTCGGTGTTCATGGAGTTCTTGCTTCGTACTGAGCCCTGAGCTAAGCACTTGGTGTGGTTTGTCTCACTTAATCGACCTGCTCCCCATCCTGTAGGGTACGTGTTAGCATTGCCTATATTGTACGGATGAAGGGGTTGAGCACCAGAAAGTCTTGATCACTTGGGTAGGGTCACACTACTAGACATGGAGAAGTAGAGCTCGAATCCCTGTCTGACTAAGAGTACATTTCTTTCTTCTAGGGCTTCAGAGGACAAGCCTAAGTCCTCCTTCGTGTATCAACCCTTCAAATGTTTGTTGACAGTTCTTACACTTTCCAGAGTCTCCTCTAGTGTCAACACCCACAGTTCCATTGCCATGATTTCACCTCCATCTCCTCATCATCCCTATCTCTACCCAGTGCGTCCAATGTTAATCTGCTTTTACAGTTGGTGTAGACCTGTGTTCACCACTCCAGGTGTGGTCTGATTAACACAACATATACAGCTGGCCTATCACCTACTTCATCTTTTATGGTCTCTTTCTGGCAATGAAGCCATACATTATTTTGGCAGCCTCTACAACCCCAATCAACAGAATGACTCCAGAGGGAAATTGCTTCTGAATGCGTCTACTGTTAACTGTGAAAATAGCCAAAGTGAATGGAAGTAGAGGGGATACTTGGAGAAACGATGCCAAGTGAGGAAGACTGCTAGAAGACCCTTTGTGTTGGGATTGGGGGTATTGTTGACCATGGATGCATTGGCTCATAGGTAAAATACTACCCCACACCTAGCTGCCAAGGACCCAGCTTTTTCCTGGAAATTCCCCAGGTGCAAAGGCCATCTGATGTGCTTACCTTTGTGTGCTGCTCAGCAGTTAGTGTTTTTGGTGCTGGGCCCCCTTGGTTCTTGTGATCCTGTGACATAATGGAATCAAATTAAAGGCCCATTTACCAGCTTTATTGTCGATTATTTATAATACTCTGGTTCCAGAGTGCTTCTTTATAGAGTGCTTAAGCTGCCATCACTGGATAGAGCTTGCCATAAATGCCTTCACATGCACAGCACATTATGTTCCTTAGCCACAGCAAAAAGGGAAAAGATTATTCTCAATTATTTCATATAGTCTCTTTTATTGTTTTATTGTAATAAACTGCCATACCTTACGCCACTTTAAAATCAATAGTTTGCATTAAAAATAATGAAACACAGCTATTAATCTTGGTTAGCATTTCTGCTATTACTTTCTGATAGTGAATCCATAATATAGAGAAGGTAATAATTATTCACTTCCAATCAATAGGAACATTTTCAAATGCTCCTATGTGTCCCGCTGCTACTGCATCAGTGGAAGCTGATGACAATAGGGGCATAGATTTAAAGACTCCTAGTTGGCATGAAGTTCTCCATGCCCTCCCTGCACCTATCTAGACATCCCCTGACCCTCAGGCCATCTTTTTTAATTCCTCGAGACAATAAGATAGAGTTGTTAAGTGCCTGGGCTGGGGAGTCAGACAGTCAGGGCTCAATTGTAAATTCTAGCACTCACCAGTGTCATTTGACCTTGGGCATGCTATTTAGCCATTCCCTGCCTCAGTCTCCTCCTATGAAAAAGGAACAATAATGTCTACTTTGCAGGATTATTGTAAATATCATGTGCAACACTTCACAGGACATGTTTATCATAATATCTAAATTGTTCTAAGTGCCCGAGAAATAACAGCTACTATCATTATGCTATGTACACTTGATGTTAATGAATGGCCTGATAGATAGCTGTTGTTTGCTGAAGGGTTAGTAGCAAAAGCAGGTGGAATGGCTGGTGCCATTTCTATCCTTTGGCTTCTTCATTTCAACCTGACATAAGAAGATCCAGCTGTGCTTTGTGCTGGTACTCAGCATCTGGACTTGAAGCCCTGACAGAAGAAATTGAGCCATCAATTTGGTTGTGATGCAAGAGGCCTTTTAACTCCCAACCCTTTGCTTTTGAGCAAAGTCTCTGTGGAGACAGTACTGGAGTGAATACATGGTTTTGTCAGTAAATACCCTTTGATCAACACTCAAGTCAAATATAAGAAGAGTGGAGATGGTGATGCTTAAAGCTGTAATTGATGGCATGGCTTTTCCTATCCTGTTTAATTTAATTCAACAACTGTTTATTGAACAGCTAACATGTGCCAGAAGAAAGCCTAAGTGTTGAATAGTGAAAAAGATTCAAAGATTAATAAGGCATAATATTTGCTGTCAAAATATGTTAAAATCTAGGCAAAGAGACACATGTCACCTGAATAACATGAATCCAAAGTGCAGAAAGAAAGATTGATTCTCTCTGGTAAGGAGAGGTTATTTCAACTAAAGCACAAGTGAGTAAACCTTCACAGGGAAAATGGAGGAAAAAGAATATTCTAGGGAGAGGGAACAACAAAGGCAAATGCCAAAAGGTGAGCAAGCATACATCTTAATATAACTCTACAAGCATAAAATCTTTCTAGATTCCTTGCTGCCTACAACACATCTCCGGGCTCCACGGTCTCTTTGCCCGTGTTTCTACTCCATTCACTATATTTTCTTATACACCCTAGCTTCCTAAAACTACACTACAAAATATTTGTAACTTTTGAAAATGATGACCTCTGTTTCATGCCTCTATAAGCTTGCATTTGCTGTCTCTTGGACTTAAAATTGATTTATCCACCTTAAAAGCCATTCTGCTAGAAGACTGAGATCAAGTATCACCTCCTCTATGAGGACTTTCCTGATACTCTCAGATCATAATACACCGTGTCACCATTCTTTGTTTGTATGTCTGATGCCATCTTGAATGAATGAATGAATGAATGAATGAATGAATGAATACACATGTGAATGAAAGAATGGTTGAATGGAATCATATATAATATATTCAGAAAATGGCAAGTGTGGTGGGATTAGGATATGACCTATGTGGGGGCACAGTGAGCTGGCTTATATGACAAGCTAAAGAATTTAGATTTTATTGGGTATAAGATTATGTAAATAACCAAATAGTCTCCTGGTAAGATTACTCTAGCAAGGGCATGCAGAAAATTCTGGCAGCAAAGAAACTAGAGGCAGAGAGAGCACTCTAGGTGGTTAGATACCAAAATGAAATAGTTATAGCTGAAATGAAGAGAAGAAAGTGGAGGAGGGAAGCAGAAGTTGGCAATGGATTGATTGAAAGAGGGATGAGGAGTAAATCCCAAATCCTTCTTTGCACTGCAAACACTGTTGGGAAGGGATTCCTCTCCTTACCCCACCTTGCTTTAAAGAAAGATTTACCAAATTTACTAATCTCTTTAGGTGAGACACCAGGACAGAGATAGGGAGAATGTACCCCAGGACAGGGCCACTGCATTATGCTCAAAATTGTCATGCAATCTTCTATTCTTTCCTTTCTTCCAGCCAGGTCAGTAAGTTAGCAGATCAAACCTGCAAATTTCCCTTCTCTCTCCAATCAGGACCTTGGGACTCCACGTACAGCCTGTGAACCACCAGCAGCAGGGACAGGGGGCTTGTAGAAATGCAGATTCTTGGGTCCCACTCCAGGGCTACTAAATCAGAGTCTGCATTTTGACAATATCCTAGGTAATCCCTATGCACATTCAAGTTGGAGAAGTACTGATCTAGGAAACTGTCCCTTCAGTGTCTGACAGCCAGAAAACAAGACTCTCAACCTGGGGTGCATACTGGAACCATCCCGAAAACTTTTCACCCTCCTGATTCTCCAGGCTGCATCCCAGACCAATTAAATAAAAATCTTTGGGGGTAGGAACCACAGTGTAAAAGCTATCCAGGTGATTCCAATAGGCACTCAGGGTTAAAAATCACTAGGCTAAAGGTAAGATTTAGCTTTGGACATTATGACAGAAATAATCTCCTTTTCTCCTCTCCCATCCTGTTCTAGTCCAGTTTAATAAGGAGATCAGATTTGGGTTTCTGGCATAGGCCCAGCCAAAAAGAAAGTGAAAGTTTGATTTCTAACTTGCTGTCATTGTTTATGTGTTTATTGCCCTTGGGAATTCTTGCAAAGAAATGGAATAGATGGGGTAAGGCAGGATTCAGGTATTCCATCTGTCTCCTAGCCCAACACTATTTGATAATGGTCCAACATTTAACCATTATTAAGATGGAGTTTGGACCGCCATATGAGTGAGGATAGAAATGCCATTGACTAAAACAGAGGACACAGAACAGTTTAGATTAGGAAGGAAACTTTAAATGGAGAGCACTCTGTCTCCTCTCTTTGTGAACACACATCAAACAATCTCCACTCAGTGGTGGTTGAGTCCCCCCCCCACTGACCCCCTTCAGTATTGTAGAAGAAACTATCTGACCAGAGGTTTGATTTAGTCCATATTTCATACAATGAAGCAGTAATGAAAAAAAAAAGGAACATTAATTCTCTGTGATGATATCAAGAAAGGGAGAGAAAAAATACCATTCTATGGTGTTGGTTTTATTGTAATAATACAGGACAAGCATTTATCTGAGTCAGGGGCTGCAGCTGCTGCTCATAAACCACGTGATAATGAAGACCAGATTGAATTATCTTCAGCCATGATTAAAGATCCAAGAAGATGTTTTTAATAAACCCAGTCTTGTTTTTCATTGTCAAAAATGGTTTAGGTTAAGTTAGATGGCTAAATAGAGAGATGAAAAACTGAAGGTCTTTTCAGCAAAGGAGCTGAGCAGGAGAGAATACAGAAACGGCCAAAGGTGGGCAGTGGGTGGCCAGGTGGATGGGAGTCCAGATAAAAGAGGAGCAGAGTCTTTGGTACACAGAACCTTTTGAAGGGCAGTCAGGGGACGTGACCTGGTCCCTTGCTGCTGGAAATCATATATAAATGAGGCCTAATACGTCTGGTGAGAATCTCAAGCATGAGTTTCTCTGAGGTCAAAAGAGTGTATACAGCTGAGCCACTCAGACATTGTACAGAAATAAGAAAGCCCTTGTTGAAGCTATCCTCTTACAAATTCTGCACGTACGAGCTGAGGCACGCTGAGTAATGGAACGATTTGCCTTGCAGACTTGATCCAAAGAGTTTCCTCAGAAAACGTATAACAAAGCCGTGAGAGAAGGAGAGGTGTGTGGTAGCTGGAGCAATAAGCATTAGGACTTTTCGTGCTCGCGATAGAGAAACTAGGCCCAGGAAAGTTAAATGACTTGTTGGAGGTCACATATTCACTTGCAGAACCACCTCAATGTTTTCTACCTACTGGGTTAGAGGGATCCAAAATGGAACTCATGGGCCAGTCTCCAGATACCACGTGGCTTATGGAAAAATACCTGATACTATCTTCCAAAAAATTACTTTAGCATATTTAGGGTAAACTGAGGTCAGTCTAACTCTCCAGTAATTTCACAGGAGGAATGTGTCCAATTCGTTGACTTGGGTGGGTCACTCCTGACTGGAATGAATACAAAACACAGAGATCCCATTACACTGCTTTGGTTACCACGCTGAAAACAAACAAATAGAAAGAAAGAAAGAAAGAAAGAAAGAAAGAAAGAAAGAAAGAAAGAAAGAAAGAAAGAAAGAAAGAAAGAAAGAAAGAAAGAAGAAAGAGAGAGAGAGAGAAAGAAAGAAAGAAAGAAAGAGAAAGAAAGAAAGAAAGAAAGAAAGAAAGAAAGAAAGAAAGAAAGAAAGAAAGAAAGAAAATCATAATAATAATGTCAGCTATCACTTTCTGAATACCTACTACATACCACATATTGAATTAGATGCTCTAAATATTTATTTAGCTTATTTGATAAACTGATTTAAATAATCACCTTACAGGACAAGAAGGAATCTAGGAGTAGAGATGTTTACTAATTTGTTCAAGAAATTTATGAAGTTAGAGTTTAAATCCCTCTTACTCTCAAAAACCTATGGTTCTTTTCACAGTACATTGTTCCTTCCAATTAATGTAATGATTCTTAACATTGGCATGGTGGGGGAATGAATACTTTACACATCCCTTTATGAATATGAGATACTCTTTCAAAAAAAATGCATTTTCTCCCATGTATAAAATTGCATGAGATTTCAGGGAGTTTCTTGACCCCATAAATCCATATAGAGTTCCAAATTAAGAAGCCCATCCCCATTGACTTAAAGAAGTAATAAGTAGAGGTGAGAAGGAAAGAGGACAAACAAGAAAATTCAGTAGATAGTTACAAGGAATGTCTTGGACTTGCACTGTTTGGAGTAACTGTATTTCTGGAATTTGGTTCTCTTAAAATTGTTTTTTAAATTAACATGTAATGTACATATATTTGCATAATTGCAAGTTAGTGCTTAAATACTGCCATCAGCCATACCTATCTGGGGAAAAAAAAATTCTCACTGCCATTTAGACTTCTGTGATGTCATGGTTTTTGTCCATTAAAACCCACACCATGTTGTGGCTGAGAAGTGGCCTGAGCTATGCTGACATCAACACAGGTCATTTCCGTTGTAATGGGGCATGCTTTATGACAGCGGAGTGATTTTGGTTTTGATGGATGCTCACTGAATATAGTGCCTTTTAAAATGTGCTAATGTCTACAAGTGTCCTATATTTCTCTTGATTAATTTGAAATAATGCAGTCTTTCATGTACATACAATCAGCTTTTAATGTATAATGGCCCTTCCCATCCTTAGCACAGGGCATTGACTTTTCCTGATTTCATGTGCATTCAACATGCACATGGCCTTTTGTAACTTCTCTTTAACCATTCGGTTTTGCTCTACCCATTCTATTCACACTCTTTTTTCTCAAGGATATCTTTCGTTTCCATCCTATTCTGATATCATTTGGATTAATTCAATCAATTTATAATTGAGAAAATTTTCATTTGATGTGGACTCCACAGCCCTTATAGGAGCTGGGGGAGGGGGTCTTTTTAGTCACTGTTGGGGATTGAAGCCATAATAGGTATAAACATAGGAGAAGGGAAAGTGTTGGCTTGGAATTTTGAAATTGCACTTTGTACTATTTGGGTGATATTTTGATTAGTGATATTTGTCTGACTTGATCGTTATATTATCAAAAGACATCAATGCATTGAACTGACATATTCATTGAGTTTTTAGTATGCACTTAGTCCTATGGAACATAGCCCACAGTGCACAGCCCCAGGTAAGATCATTAACATTAGTTGAATGAGTCAAAGAATATCCGAGATACCTGACAAATGGCTAGAACAAGAGTATTTTGATATCATGTTCTGTGTTCTTTTCAACAGACCTTTCTGCCCCTGACTTTTGTGTACAGATATAGTTTTGGGACAAAAATTTGCATATGAGATAAGAGTACTTTCATTCTCAGGGGGTTGATGTTAAATCACAGCCAGGTTCAATCAAACCCCACAATAAAAACAGATGACATAACCAAATTAGGTGAAAAAAGGGACTTTTTAAAAGATTTATTTATTTATTTTAGATAGAGAGCAAGGGGAGGGGCAGAGAGAGAGAGAGAAGGACAGAATCTCAAGCAGACTCCCTGCTGAGTGTGGAGCTTGATATGGGCCTTGATCCCGCAACCCTGAGATCATGACCTGAGCTGAAATCAAGAGTCACTTAACTGACTGAGCCACCCAGGTGCCCCTAAAAAGGGACTTTTAAATGTGTCTGTGTCTAAGAATAGGACATGTATCTCATTCTAGCTAATCACCATGATCTCACACTGAGGCCACTGTTACTATATGAACATGTGACAAAATTCAGACCAGTAAGAAGCAAGGAGCAGTTTGTAGAGTGTTTCTGGACAAGGCTGTCTGTACTTCTCAGAGACAGTCTCTAGATAGTAGCCCTGGTCATTCCAATAATCAGTTTATGATTAAGAATTGAGGCCAGCTTGGGGTGCCTGGGTGGCTCAGTTGGCTAAGCATCTGCTTTTAGCTCAGGTCATGATCTCTGGGTCCTGGGATTGAGCCCCGCATTGGGGCTCAGTGAGAAGTCTGCTTCAGGATTCTCTCTCTCTCTCTCTCCCTCTGCCCTTCCCCTTGTTCTCACTCTCTCTCTCTCTCTCTCTCAAATAAATAAATACATCTTTAAAAAAAATAGGGCCAGCTTTAGGATGAAGTAAATGCTGTAGAAGGCAAAGCAAATTAACACGAAGAAATCAGGGCCTTGGTGACACCATAGCGCCTGTGAGTCAAACCAAGTTGAAGTCTGCCCTACTTCTGCCAAGCTGATGGCCAGTATGATTGAGTTATGTGTCCCTCACCAAAAAACCTCATCCTGGGGCACCTAGGAGGCTCAATTGGTTAAGTACTGCCTTTGGCTCAGGTCATGATCACAGGGTCCTGAGATCAAGCCCCAAGTAGAACTCCCTGCTCATGGGGACTCTGCTTCTCCCTCTCCCTTTCCCTTTTCCCCTCCCTACTTGTGCACACACTCTCTCTCTCTCTCTCTCTCTCTCTCTCTCTCTCAAATAAATAAAATATTAAAAAACAACAACAACAAATACCTCATCTCTAAGATATACCAATTCTGTGCTACTCTTTGACTCATGGCTCCCAAATTGATTCTGCTTATGTTCAGAGACTTTTTAAATCTCACTCAAGTACTATTTCTTTAGGGTTTTGTTTTGTTTTGTTTTGTTTTTTTGTCCTAATCCCTGTCTCAGAGGTATTTGAACAAAGTCCACCAAGGGAGGATGAGGCAGTGACCACCCCATTCATTGTCATTTTTTCTGATCCCTCTCTTACCTCCCCAGAGTCATTTCCCTTATTCTTCAGCCAACACCAGATGTTTCTATGAACAGTAATTCATGTAAATAGATGCCCCCTTTATTTTCTTACTAAAATGTTTCTCTAATAAGTATCTGTGTCCCTGGATTGAGCCCCTGGATCTGTTAGACCTCTAAGTTCCAAGGACTTGGCTGGAAAAGGAGCTTCTGGTCCTTGCTCGCTACAAAGACCCTGTGAAAGACAATAACATTTTTAAAGAGTTTGTGTCAGAATGAGGGCTTTAGTATCACACAAATCATGATTTTCATCTTGACCTTGACACTATGTAACCCTGAACAAGTTGTTTAGCCTCATGTTTCTCAGCTCCCCGTGTGTAAAACGGGTATGGGTATTATAATCCACACTTCAACTAAAAGTTGTGAATATTAAATAAGATCATGTAAGTTAAGGGATTAGCAGAATTCCAGGCATATCAGAGACCTTCAGTGAATAGTAGTTATGATGGGTATCTTTCAAATTATTCCTGCTTGAATCCTGCTTCCTTCCTTCCTTGAATACCAGTATTCAAGTCCTTATGTAATCCCCTCCCTTAGTGAATCACTTCTAGAAAACAGAATATAGCAAATATGATAGAATGCCACTTCTATGGATAGGTTATGAAAGGCTATGATTTCTATCTTGCTGGGCTCTCTCTATTGCCTTCTCATCTTACACATGTTGATGAAGCCAGCTACCATGCTGGAGAGGTTCATGCAACAAGGAACTGAGGGTGGCCTCAGGCCAACAGCCAGCAAGAAACTGAGGCCTTCAATCCAGTATCCTATAAAGAATTTAATCCTGTCAACAATCACTGAGTGACCTTGGGAGGGGATCCTTCCCCAGTCAGGCCTTCAAATGAGACTACAGCCCCAGTCAAGAGTGTCATCACAGCCTGTGGGAACATGAAGCAGAGAACCTGTCAAGCCATGTCCTGATTCCTGACCCACAGAAACTGTGAAATAATAAATGTGTATTGTTTTGAGCCACTAAGTTTGGGGATCATTTGTTATGCATCAATAGACAACAAATATAGTAGCTTTGAGGCTATTACCACTGCACTATTCCTTCTGCTACTTCTGCTGATGATACTGCTATTGCCAACACAGAGAGAAGATGAAAACCCAATCTCCAGGGTTTCAGGACATTCCTGAAGAGTTATCCAAATCTTCTGCTTGTCATAAATTCACTCAAAATTTCAACATTTGCTTTCTACTTTTCAATATGTGTGTGATTCTTTAAAAAAAAACAAAAAAAAAACAAAAAACAACAACAACAACAACAACAACAAAAAACTAAGTACCTACCAGTTAAATTTATTAATTTCCCCCACCTAAAATATTCAAATGAGATAGTTGATTTAGGACCTTATGTCTTATTCATTTCTAAGCATTCTTCACCTCTAATATGTTATCTATCATTTACCTCAAACAGATGCATCTTGAAAATGGTGCAAATCTACACTTAAACTGGTTTTGGTGGTAGGACGAGAAATTGAACCTATTGCCTTCATCCATAAAGTGAGGATAATTTCTCTATCTTCAGAGTGTTGTTTTGAGGCTCTAGTGAGAGAATATTTATCAAGTGCCTGAGCAGTAAGTATCAACAAATGTATCTTTCATTTCAAATCTCTCTTATGCATAAATCACAGTATCTTGGAACATTATGGATCTTAATCTGCCATAGGAAATTACACTGAGAAATAACAAAACTATATCAAAAGTGAAAAAGGAAAATAAGTGACTATAAATTCACAACAAACTCTTTTTTTAGGTTATCATGGGACTTAATTTCCGCAGGATTCTACAGACATATCTGCGTATTCTTTTTCCTCGAAGGGAAATATAAAAGACTCTTTTCTCTTCTGAAGGTCTTGGGTGGCCACACATTGAGATGTTTAGACAAAATCTGCTGGGATTTTATGACCTCATATTGAATGAAAGAAAGTAAACGAAGATGGGGTAGCAACTGGGACATTGGTTGCAGTAGGGGGAACAGACCAGTCAGTACAAAGTGTCTAGTGTCCTCAGGAAACTCAGACCTTAGGCTTCCCACCCAGCAGGCAGTGTAAGTCCAGTTAGCCACATCCAAGTCAACCTCCAATGCACCACAATAAGCGGTCTTGTTTCCTGGAAAAAGGTAATAATGGTGGAAGGTAGCCCGTGTTGTATAGCATGGCACTCCTCCAACTTCAGTATGTTCCCAAATCACCTGGAGATTTTGTTAAATTGCAGATTCAGATTCAGTAGGTCTGAAGTGGGCCTGAGACACCTACACTCCTGAAGTGCTTCCAGGCTTCCAGGTGATGCTGAATAGCTGGTCTGTGGATCACATTTGGAATAGTGAGGGTGTGGTGGAAAAACGATGGGCTTTGGAACCAGACAGACTTGAATCTGAGATCTAGCTCAGCCATTTATTAATTGAGTGATCTCAGGCAAATAACTTGATCACTCTGAACCTGTTTCCTTACCTGGAAATGATTTGATTTATCCCCCAGGATTTTTGTGAAAGTTAAAGGGGGAAAAAACACACACACATGTTTGTAAATGCTTAGGAAAATGTTCTAGCATGGTAAATTGTAGGAAGAGGAAATCTCCTATGCCTCCATCTCTGCCAGCAACCTTAGTAGCCAATCTGATTGGTTGGACAGGACATTAAATTGGCTGTGTTCATGTTCAAGATTACTTCCTGCTCCTGTAGAATAGGCACAACTGGGTACTTTTTGCCTCCTTGGAGAAAGATAAGCCAAGCCTGTATGTCTACCCCACGTCATGCATGCCTATAACTGAAGGAATAACTTGTGCCATAACTTCCTCTGTTGACTCAGCCATATCAAATTTAAAAACCCCACATCAAAAAAGAGTTAAATAGACCAGATTAGATTTCTAAGCCTCAGGCTGCAAGTAGGCTTTTACCAGAGCTCATCATTGGAAGTTATTGCATATTGGTTCAGCTATTAATAAAGAAGAGCTATGGGGCGCCTGGGTGGCTCAGTTGGTTGAGTGTCCAACTCTTGGTTTTGGCTCTGGTCATGATCTCGTGGGTCATGGGATCAAGCCCCATATGGGGCTCCATGCTCATTGCGGGTAGGTGGTGCTTGAGATTCTCTCCCTCTTCCTCGCTCCCTGCCCCTGCCCTATATATATATATATATATATATATATATATATATATATATATATATATATTTTTTTTTTTTTTTTTTTTTTAAAGAAGAGCTTTGTCTCCCATATGGATATTTTCCCTCTGTAGTCACCTCAGTTGAAGGCCACCAGGTTGTGTGAGCAGTAGTCCAGGCTTTGATCATTTATTCAATTCTTGGTTTAATACATTTCAATTTTGCAAATCACTCTGACCCCTTAATTGGAGCAGCCATTGTCCCACTACCACCATACTCCTGTTATCATCATCATCATAATCATCATCTGCCCCAGCAAGACTCAAACCCAATTTTGTTCATTTCAATTTGAATTGAATTTACTGAATGTCTGCAGTGTGCCATATGGTGTGGTCTTGTTCTCTGCATTTGTGATGTTGGATGGAGCAGGTCCATTTGAATGGTCTGAGAGCATTGGACATACTGATATTAGATACTGGGGATGGAGAGATATGAGGAGCAGCTTAACTCAGGCACTGGAGCAAACTTGAGTGTCAAGTGGTAATTCCCATTAGTGAACCCAGCTTTAAGAAGCAATGGAGGGGGCAGAGGAGGGAAGTAAGTTTGAGTACACCTTCATCTCAATCAAGTCTTCCCTAGCTTAGAGCTGGGGCGTGGGGGTGGGGGAGGTGCTACCATAGACCCAGGCAGCACCAGGAGATCTGCTCACACTACCAATGGGCTTCTTATCTAGTTTGGACATTATCTGAAATTAAAATCATACCTGACATATGAGGCCCTGGAAGAAATGCATCGTGCTCTTCCACCTGAGATTATCTCGGTCTAGTTCCTGTGCAGCGAGAAGGACTGACAGAATGCTCAATTGCACTTTCTGGCAAGAAAATGGTTTTTCTCTAGGCCATGGCTTTTGAAGAAATTCAAAAGGAGTGGCTCTCCTGGAGAGAAAGTGAACCACTGACTTTGGTTTGGAAGAGTACGTCTGTGTGTGTGTAAGTGTTGTCCTGTCCTGCTCTCTAAGCTTCACACAGAACTAGCTATCATGCTAGCTATTTACAACCACATTTTCTTATTCAGTCTTGCCAAAACCTATAATACATACAGAATGAGTAATCCCACTCTACAGTTGGTGATATTGCATCTCAGATGGTGCAGGGACTTTTAAATATGTACAAACTTTGGATACTAACTCACGTCCTTTGACTCCATCCCAATGCCCTTTTTTTCTAGAATCAAATAGTAAATATTTCAGGCTTTGTGGACCATCAGGTCTCTGTAGCAACTACTCCATCTCTACTGTGACAGTGTGAAAGCAGCCATAGACGATGCATAAACAAATGAAGATAGCTGTGTTCTGACGATATTCTGCTGTTTCCATTTACAAAATAAGCAGCCAGCCCACAGGCAAGAATTTTGTGACCTCTGTTCTAGGATGCTTTCTGGACTCCTACCCTTGATACCTGGTGATAAGCCAGGTAAATAGGACAATAAACATTTGTAGCCTCTGAGTTCCCATTCTGTCTAATAAATACCTTGTGACCGAGGCCTGGTTCCAGGTCCTAAATCTCACGCTGTAGTATTTTTTGTGGGTCAGATATGACCTACTTTAGTCATTGACTATGCCCTATCCTTTCACTGGGGCCTGTACATCATGGTAGAACACAGCCCACATGCTCCTTATTTAGCTTCATGGTATGGACCATTATTTAGTTTTAGGACTCTTTCTATAATATAAATAGAGACTTTGGAGTCCATCGAGTTAAACAGTGGATCCAATCTTAAGTCACAGTTTCGGAAAAACACAGACATGCTTTTTTCTTCTGGGCAGTTTTCCTATCGACCCTCCGTAAAGGCAAAGAGCAAAATATTAAGTCGTAACTCAGGGAAAGCATTTCTGCCATGGGCTGAGATAATGTGACTCAGGTATTTCCTTTCCAGTGGAGACTGGAGATGAATGGATAGTTAGCATGTCTATTAGACTTTCTCTATCAAACATCAGATATCGTAAACGAGCTTCTGAAAAGTGCTGGCTCTCATTCGATTCACAATAAAATCCTCTAACAAGAACTTAAGAGTGCAGATAATCTCCATTGTGGATTAAAGTAAAACCCCTAGATTTGGCCGCCGTGTGATACAGAGAGGTAAAGATGCCATCCTTCTGGGAACACTTAAGAATGGATCATTTACTGCCTTCTGAGAGGAGCAGCCAAACCACTTCAGTACAGAGATGATCAGAATATTATCCCCTTGTTGCATGTCTTGGCATGGAGTTGGTCGGTGGAGACCATCCTCAATAGAAACTAGTGGGTGCTAGAATCAAGAAAGAACAATGATCTGAGAGTCGAATAGGAAGCCCGGTCAAGATGTAGAAAGAGAAGGGGCGCCTGGGTGGCTCAGTCGTTAAGCATCTGCCTTCGGTTCAGGTCACGATCCCAGCGTTCTGGGATTGAGCCCACATCAGGCTCCCTGCTCAGCGGGAGATCTGCTTCTCCCTCTCTCCCACTCCCCCTGCTTGTGTTCCCTCTCTCACTGCCTCTCTCTGTTTCAAATAAATAAAATCTTAAAAAAAAAAAAAAAAAAGATGTAGAAAGAGAAGGTTTGAGAAAATGCCTGGAATTAATTTTATTGTTTATGCACAACAACAGTGGTATGGTGAAGTGTGGTCCAGCCTCACCTCAAGAGCCAAAACAGAAAGAAAATGGATGTGTTTAGTTAAAGATATGAACACAGGCAAGGTTTTTAGTTTGCAAAAGCCAACTCGTACTCAAGAAATGTTGGTGAAAGTACAATACAACAGTGGTACGTGAAAGAAACTTTATCAACTTTTCTGTGAGAGACAATCCCAAGAACCAGGAATCCAGCCACCCAGACATTCATTCACAGATCCATGCATGCATATTTTTACTCATTTATGCATGTAAGCATTCATCTATTCCTGGATTACTTTGCATGGTAGGCTCCTAGAGTATATTTGAATGTATGAGTACACAAATTCATTAATTCATCCATGCACAAAGTTATTTATTCACACATCCATGCAAGTTTGATTCACTCCTTCATTTATGGGTTCTTAAAAGTATTCATTAATCTGTTCAACAAATTACCATTTAAAACTCACTATACAAAAGGCACTGAATTAAGCCATGTGTGGAATGAAGATGATTCCCCATCTTCATGGAATGCACACGGGTAAACAAAAAACAACAACAACAAAACCATGAGCATTAAAAAAAGCTAAGTATTAGATCAATTAAAAATATGTGTTGCAAGTAAGGCATTGTGGAAGGTCACAAGCAGGGAAGATTTACTTCCATTTGGGGCAGAGACATGGTGGGTGAGGAGTATATCAATCAGAAGGAAGGGGGCTTAAGCTGAAGCATGATGAGTAGACGGGGTTGGACAGGATCAGCTAAGTCAAGGGAACCATGAGTTGAGAAAATACACTGGATATGAAGACAGTGCTGAGGAGTAATAGGAGGCTTTGTATGGCTGGAGCACAGGGACTGGAGAGGAATAGGACACTAACAGAAGCCTGACAGGCAAGAGAGAGCCAGATCATGAAGGACCTTGAATGCCAAGCTAAGGATTTAAGACTTGATCCCGTAGGTGGTAGTGAGCTGCTGAAGGATTTTAGAGAGAAATTATACCATCAGAAATGGGCTTAAAGAGGTTTGCTTTGGCTGTCATGCATAGAGAGGCAGGGAGAATAGCTGAGAAGTTATTAAGTGGAAAGATATTGAGGGCCAGACCTGGAGCCATGAAAAAAGAGAAGGTGTGTGTCTGAGTGTGTGTGTGAGAGTATGAGTGTGTGTGAGGGTATGTCAGAGTGAGAGTGTGATTGTGTAAGAGTGTGACTGTGAGAGTGTGAAAGAGTATGAGAGTATATATGAGAATGTGAGAGTATGAGTGTGTGTGAAAGAGTGTGAGGGTGTGTGTGTGAGTATGTGAGAGTATGTGAGAGAGTGTGATTGTGTGTGAAAGAGTATGAAGTTGTGAGTGTGTGTGTGAGGGTATGTGAGAGTGTGTGTGAGAATGGGAGAGTGTAAGTGTGTGTGAATGAGTGTGAAGGTGTGAGTGTCTTTGAGGGTATGTATGTGAGGGTATCTGTCTATGACAGAATGTGTGTGAGAATGTGACAGTGCGAGTGTGTGTGAAAGATTGTGACTGTGAGAGTGTAAAAGAGTATAACAGAGCATGTGTAAGTGTGAGTATGAGTGTGTGAATGTATGAGAGAGTGTATGTGGGAAACAGCGTGAGAGTATGTGTGTGTGAGAGAATATAAGTGTGTGTGAGAATGTGAGTATGTCAGAAACAGCGTAGAGATGTGTGTGTGAGTGTATGAGTGTATGGGAAACTGAGAGTATGTGTGAGGGTGTGAGAGAATGTGAGTGCTTGTGAGTGTATGAGCGTGTGTGTGTTTTGTGGGAAACAGCATGAGGGTATGTGTGAACGTGTGTGAGTGTGAGAGAGAATGTGCTTGTGGAGGAGGGGCAGAGAGAGGGAGGGAGAGATTTAGAAGATGTTTTGATAGAACTTGAAAACCGGCCATAGAAAGAGAGCAGAAGGACAGGAGGATGGGTGCCTGTGGTTCGCTTATCAGGCATCCAGGAGATGGTGGTGCTTTGGAACATGAGGAGGGAGCAGAGGAAGAGGAGCTGGGCCGGGAAGGAAGACGAGGAGGTGGAGCTCGGTCTGCATCACTGTGCTTCTCCTGATGCTGGCAAACGTCCTTGAAAGCAGAGGCAGGGAAGCGGGCTCTGCATGAGCCAGCACACCAGAGAGCCCCTGCCTCCTCCCCACCTGCTCGTCAGCCCCGGCTCCTCTCCCGCCACAGACTCCCGGAAGTAGGAGCTCCAGGAAACAATCAAGAAAGGCCGCTGCTTGTTGGAGAGAACAAGACTGGCTGGGAGTGCAGGACGGGGAGGGGGAGAATTGCCCGCAAAGTGACTTCTGGAGCCTGCCTGTTTCTAGCGCGTCTTCTCAACCTTGGCCTGAGCTAATGAACCTCAGAGAGCAAAGCTGTCTTTTGTTTGTTTGTCATTTTGAGGTTTTCTGGTTGATTAAGATCTAAGCCAGCAGGAGGGTTTAAAATCACCAGCAATTCTTAGTTTGAGGATCACAGGGCATTTTCATCCCCTCCTGACAAAATGCTGAACTTAATATAAAAACGCTGTCCCATCCACTTTAGATGAGAGAAATTGTTAAAAGGATTTTTTCTTTCTCCTTTTTCCATTTGAATTGTTATTTTTTTTCCTCCTCTTATCATTTTCTGCTTTGTTTCACACCCCCTGTAAATCAGGTTTCTTTTAAAAGAGCAAAAATTGAATTCTTAGTTACAGACAAAAACTACAAATGAATCTCACTTTGAATGAGGCCAAGGGAAGAAAAAAAAAATGGTTAGTGGGTGACACTTTGAGGTTTATTTTTTCTCATCAAACCCCGGCCTTTCTTTTTCATGGACCATTTTGTCACCCTCCCACCAATGCCTACCCAGCATCCTTGAAACCCCTTAACTCTTGCCGGAAAAAGAATGCAGGCTTCAGAGCTCCTGTTTTCTGGGGGAATGTAATTATCTAAACTGGCGTGGATCCAGAATTCAGCTACCCCTGAAAAGGATTTCTTATGAAAGATTAAGTGGTAACACATATGTCAACAGTGCTCCCAGCTCTGGAGTCATTCTGAGCAAACAAGGAAATGGCAACAGTTCCGGATTCCAGTCTGGAAACTCTCCCTGGGTCTCTTTCCACCCCAGGTGGCGTCGAGCTCTTGAATTTGTTCTGGTCTTGTATATTGGGAGCTAACAGACAGATGAGGGGGACAACAGGTTTATCCACGGTGAGCCTTAAGGGAATGGGAGCCTGGGAAGCAGCTGGCCAGCAGGCAACCCTATGTGGCTGGTTGTTTTAGGGACGCTGTGCAGGCCACTGGGCCTACTTAGCCAGGGCCCCCATCCTGTTTCCTGTAGCCCTTGGCCTTGGCCGGCATGACAACACTGCCCTCTGCTGGAGTAGTGCCGTCATTGCTCCCCACCTGAGCACTGATGGTCAAGGACAATGGCTGGGAATATGGTGGGGAGAAGAAAGGCTTCACAACAAAGCAACCTCCAGAGTCAGCTCTTATGTGGCTAGCGTGTCAGGGGTTCTCATCTCTGATGTCAGCCTTGACCCGGGGATTTGGAATCAGACAGATAGCGCTGTCATGCATTTGCTATGTGACCCTGGGCACGTTTCACCTTTCTGAGATTCAGAACAAAGAAAGTCACCTACATTTCAGGGCTTTGGTGAATAGAAAACGAATGATATCTGTTCAGCTAGTGTGACCATACATCCCAGTTTGCCCAGAATGGTCTCAGTTCATCCTGTGGTCCCGGTGTAATTATGAATAGCACCCCTTTTCATTCTTTGGATGATAGCATGGTATGGTCATCCTAACCAAAACACAAGGGCACAATGCCCAGTATCGTAGTTACTCAGTGAACTTTCTCTCTCTGTATCAGGGTGCAGGGATTCTACTGTGAAGGTATAGATCCACTTTAAAAAGACAGGCGATGCAGTTTTCTTTCCCTTTCTTTCTATGAGGAAAAAAAAATGGACACTAGCTTTCCTGCATCCAACTAAGAAAGTAATACAGCACCATGAGGAAAAATCAGTGGTGAAGGAGGTAGGGGACATAGAAAGACAAACCAGACCTACAACTTCCAGGGATACCCTAAGAAAGCCCCTTCACCCTGTGGGCTACCTCTCCAAGAAGGGACGTTTTACCTTCTTTGTAGGACTGCGGCATGGCCCAAATGCAGCGGTATGAAAATGCAGTGCTAGACAGTATCTCATTTTCAATGGATACCAACAATCCACAGTTGGAAAACTACCTTCAAGAAATAAAATGCAAAATTTCAGCATGTATAGGCGCATAGCTATATAATACGCTTTTATTTCTTCCGAGCCTGAAAAATATGGGGAATTATTGAAATGCCTACCACTATGATAGCTCAAATCAGCGACAACGGCCAAATTTTGTTGCATCAACATCCCTGATGGGAAGCTGGCACCAATGCTAGGGTAGCAGCTGATCTGCATGTCTATTTACATAAATTTGCATTGGTGTGATGTTAAAAAATAAATGCTGATATTAAGGAAAGTGGTTTCCCCCCAGTGTTAGTCATCTCAACAGAGCATAGCCGTGAGGAGCACGGACTCTGGAAACGAGCCTCTTACCTTCTATCTGTGTGACCTTGGGTATGAGTTATAACCTTGTATTGTTCCTTATCTAGAAATGGGAATAGCAAGAATACCACCTACTGCAGAGGATTGGTGCAAGGATTAAATGAGTTAATGTGTATGAAGGATTTAGAGCAGCGCCTGACCTATTAAGTGCTCAGATATTAGCTACTATTATTATCCCAGGGCTTGTCCATTGTCTCCCACTATCAACCTTTGTAACAAGGCCTCTGCTTTCTTCCTTCTATAAATCATAAAAGTTGGAAATTTGGGGCCAGGAGGGATCTCAGAACATCTAATCAGTCACTTTCAAACTTTCATTTTATTCCTTTTAAAATAACCATGGAACACTTTGGGGAAATGAAAGCTTATGTGGAAACCCAGCATGGGGGGCCATGTAGCATTGTGGTTAAGAAAATGGGCTTTGCAGACAGACAGGTCTGATTTCCAGTTCTGGCAAAACTTCCCATTAGCCTTGTGACTCAGGGCGAATGATTTACCTTGGCTTTAAGCCTCCATTTCGTAAAGAATAAAATAGCAATTGTAATTGTAAATATTTCATAGGGGTGATAGGAAGCTGAATGACTTCACACCTATTGAGTGTTTAGTGCAATGGCTGGCACATAATAAGGACCCAATTATTCAACTCTTGAGGTTTTAATATGAGAAGTGGACACAAGCAGAGCCTCTCCAGTGAAGCAGGGCAGAGAACTAGGACCACATGGCAAGGGGGTGCTCCAGGGGAACTCCTACGACTTTGCAGAATGCAATTTAAAAGCTCCTGATTGGGGCGCCTGGGTGGTGTGGTCGGTTGCGTGTCTGGCTCTTGATATCAGCCCCGGTCATGATCTCAGGGTTGTGAGATCGAGCCCCGCATCTGGCTCTGTGCTCAGCATGGAGTCTGCTTGAGATTCTGTCTCTACCTCTCCCTCTGCCCCTCCTGCTCATGCTCTCTCTCTCTCAAATAAATAAATAAATCTTATTTAAAAAAAAAAAGTTTCTAATTTAAACCAACATCTGGTAAACCCAGCTCCAGAAAGCCTCTAGCCCCTCACCACGCAGCTTCCATAAGCACCTTTCCCCGCCCTTAGCCAGGCTTCTCATGCCGCCACTGTCCCTGGCTGTGTGCTTGCCCTTCCTTCCCCTCGCCCTTAAAACCACAACAAAGAGACAGCGTCTTTGGTTTAACCACCTTTTCCAGGGCCTATTAAGCTGAGCAAAAGTGTATGACATCCCCTGTGGTTGGCTCCCAATGGGGCCAAAGTGTCCTGAACTTGCACTTCTAACATCTCCTGCTCCCTCCCTGAGCCTTCAACAGCTCACAGCCGGAGGGGGAATGAGTCATTTTGTTAAAAATAAAAACACTACCATCTTCCCTCTAATGGCTTTGTTCATGATCGCTGCAGGCTGGCACTGAGATGCATTCCAAGCAGCCAGGGACAGCCAGTGGGCAGCCCAGGAAGCTGGCCTACCTGAAATCACAGCCTTGTCATCGTCTCCACTTTGCTGAATTGAAGCGATCCAGCCATCCTCGGGTTGGCTGGGGTATGGGTGATGTGGGGGGCTGAACAACATTTACATGGGGTGGGGGAATGGCGACGTTCCAGAAGAGAAGGGCAGTGCGGACCCAAGAGTCGCTTTGTTAGGGGACAGAGGGTAAGATTCATAATCCACAAAGAGCTAGTCTAGTCTCTTATTTTACTGGAAGAAAATGGAGAGTAACCTCTACGATCACTTAGCTGAGGGCAGGAGAAGCAAGACAAGAATTCAGGGTTCCTGTCTGTAATTCTAACTACTTCTGCACCTACTGCTCTCACTTTTATTCGCTGTTCCCAGCGTCAGGCTACACGCTACTCCAATCGGTCCTATGAGGGAGACACTATTATTGTTCCCATTTTACAGATGAGAAAACTGAAGCTCAGAGAGGTTAAGTTGGTTGCTTAAGCTCCACCAGCTAGGATGCAGTGAAGAAGTGCATGAAATTAGTTCATTTGGGTCCAGGGCCTGGATTCTCAAGCACTGGGTCCTCAAAGTTGGGGTGATAGAGAGTGTGCTCATTTGCCTGTGCACATGCTGAAAGGGCGGGGCCATGTCTTGTCCATGACTGACGCCTTGGTGCTCAGCACAGTGCCGGAAGAGGAACAGGCATTCCCTAACTATCCACTGAGTTCAGGTGTGCTGACTGTGAGCGTTTGCTCCCTTAGGGCCTGTTTCTTGTTGTTTTGGTTTTTTTCCCCTCTAGTGGAGGGTACGAGTGACTGCTACACACTTTGGTCAGGACAACTGTCTCTGGCCATTTTGGGGTGACATCTCATTTTGGGGTGGCATCTCTCTTCTTTCCCCATGTTCGGGTCCATGAGAGGCTGATAATAAATGTTAGGGCTAGACTGGAAGTTAATAATGCATGGCAATTTTGCACTGTCCACTTTGGAGAAGTCACACATCTTCTCTGGACCTGGACTAAATCAGCTGGAAGGAAACCAGATGGTTTGCAAGGACCCCATCCAACAAGAGCTTCAATTAGGCATGGCATAAGCAGGTTTTTCTCAACCACAGCAGGATGGACATTCTGAGCTGAATAAAGACCTTGCTGGGGAGACCTGTCCTGTGCATTGCGGGACACTTAGTAACATTCCCAGCCTCTATCCGTCAGATCCAGCAGCACTTCCCCAGCTGTGACAAATCAAAATGTCTTCAGAAATTGTCAAATATCAGGGCACCTGGGTGACTCAGTCGGTTGAGCATCGGACTTCAGCTCAGGTCATGATCTCGGAGTTCTGGGATTGAGCCCTGCATTGGGCTCCACACTCAGTGGGGAGTCTGCTTGTCACTCCGCCCATCCCCCCACTCACACTCTCGCTCTCGTGCTCTCTCTCTCTCCCTCTCAGATAAATACATAAAAATAAAAATCTAAAAGAAAGAAAGAAAGAAAGAAAGAAAAAATAAATTGTCATATATCTCCTGGGGAGGGAGGAAAAAAAGACCCTGGTATGCAAGAACCCAAGTTCTGCCCTGACTTTGACATCCTCGGTCTCAGGGTCCTTCGGTAGGTCCCGTGTCCTCTCTGGGTCTTACGCCTCCCCTGCAAAAGGAGGATGTTGTCCTGTTTGTCTAGGACGATTGAGCCATGAATGTGCTCCTGCTGTGATCCTTTCCTGCCTGTACCATGGCTGTAAGTCACCGTTGAGGGAATTGGTACTAAGTGCTTTGATGCAGGTATGTAACAGTCAGAATCCATTATGTGGAGAGAGTATTATGTAAATTTGTCAAACTTCACAATAATGTTTACAACTCAACGAAAATCATGTTAATCCATTTCAAACCTGCCACCAGTTCCAGATGCCCACACTCCAAGTTCCTGACTCTCCTATACTATCCTATTCAGGTTTTTCATGACACCTGCCCAACTCCCAGTTCTTGAGTTCACTCTCAACTCTAGCGCCATTTTTTTTTTTTTTTTTTTTTTTTTTTTTTTTTTTTTTTGCTCTGAGAAGCTGTTACCTCTGACAAGAATATCCATCTCTCCATTGTACAGGATAAAGTCCAGATTTCATCCATACAAATCTGGGTTCACCTCCTCCAAGAAGCCTTCCCAGACCACCTGTACACACATTGAGCCCCTAGGTCTTTCTCGTATAACACAGTGACTGCCACAAGTGAGGCTCAGATTTGTAGCCTTGCTCCTGTACGTCTCAGGATTTTCACTAGCAAGATTGATCTGTTTCTCTGGAGAACCCCAAGTGACTTGAGATATTAATCATCCTCATCATCCCCACCACTGTTGTTCATATGCCATTCAGTCAAACATGCATGCCAGACACCGTGCTGGACTCCGGGTTTATAAGGATCAGACATCATTTCTCTGAGAATCAGAGACCTCGTTGTACCTCTTTCTGCTGTGTGACCACAAGCTCCTCTAAGAAAGTGAGCATAACCCACTACCTCCCCTCCCCCGAGGGGTCTGCCACGTGCCTCCAGTGAGATGAGAGGTGTAGGAACCCTTTGTAATGTCAGAAGTCACTCCATCCCTGTAAGGGATTATTACTCGTGGTAGAAGCAGGAAGAGTATCACCAGTTCTGTCGATGGTAAGCGCTCCAGAGCCAGGATTTTGTCTGTTTGGTCCACTCCTGTACGCATCTTGGCTCAAGCAGGGCCTTGTTGGATGACTAAATCAAAGGCCTTACTTTTCTGGTCCCTGGCTCAGAATGCCAGGATAATTTCTCTCCACGTTCACAATGAATACAGAGATAAATATCCCATCACGTGAGGAAATCCACACCTGTCCCAACGTGGAGAATGAGTTCTCTATGAATCCTTCTGGAGCTATTGTTTTCAGATTTCCTTTGAGGGGCAGGCCACCCTGTCTCTTCTCCTACTCCCTGGTTTTCTAACTTTTCTTAAAAACCTTACATCTCTGGAGAATACAATTTGAAAAAAATCGGCCATGAATATCTCGAGTAAAAGTTTAGCATAATTGAAAGAGCACTGCACCAGGAGTCTCCGTTTTTGGCTTAGGCTTCTTTCTGCCTCTGAGTCACTGGGAGATATTGGAGCAGGCATCTTCCTTCTCTTCACCTCGGTATTTCCATCTGTGAAGTGGGACAGGTGGAATGATAGTGAGTGGTCCAACCAGATGTAGCAGTCTAGAACAAATGAAGGAGGCACTCACATAAACAGCCTTTCTTTCTCCTTTTATCTTACTTGTTTGTCCCACCTTTTCCCTCCTGAAGAAAGCAAGGGCCTGATAGGGACCTGGTGGCTTGTGTCCAGGTAACAGAGCATCAGCTGCAGCACCTGAGTACGTTTATGGGGTTACTGTGGCAGCCTGAGCTCTCAGAAGGTGCAGTCAGGTGTCCACGTGACCTGATTAGAAATGACAAGGGAGACAACAAAAGACCCAAAGTTGTGACAGCAGCTGGGACCCCATGTTTGGCTCAAGCAGGATGGAGGCACAGTGCCAGGGCCATATTCCAGGCAGTTAAAAGAAATATCAGCATCTATTTGCCAACTAATTACAGAATATCATTCAGACATCATCCGGCCAGAACCTGCTCTCTGGTCCTCACAGGGCCCTGGCTGAGATTAGTCTTCTACTCCCTCTTCTCATTACCCCACTAATATCAGATGAACATCTTCTAACTTCTCTTGGCATAAGCTTGGCTATGATAGGACTTGCTTTCTCAAGATTCTCTCTTCTGCCACAGAAATGTATGCATCTCTCTGCCTGATGTTTGGACTCAAAGGTTCCAACTTCTTGCTTTGCCCTGTGTCCTACCAGGTGTCAGGGAGCCAGAAAACCTAACTTCAATTCTTAGTTCTGCAATTTCTTCTTGGAG